>NC_137772.1:223733703-224316203 GCF_963455305.1 Plecotus auritus
GCGCGCTTCTGCTTCTCCCTCTCCAGCACCCGCAGGCTGGCTGCCTCCGTCCGGGGCAGCACAGGCCGCCGGCCACGGCGCGTCACCTTCACCCAGCCCTCATCGTCTGGGACCCCTTCTTCCTCCTTGGCCTTAGCTTCCTCCTGAAAGGACATGACCCTGTGATGGCACCGGGGACCCGCCTGCAGCCTCGGGTGCCGGTTGGGAAGAAGCTGGGCACCCAAGGGCACCTGCTGCCCACTCCGCCCCCAGCAGTGTGGGTGCCTAAGCGGGGGGTGGCGGGGGGCAGACATGCCAATGCTGCTGCCTCCTCCAGCCTCGGACTGCCCCCTCTACAGACCTAGCGACTAGACGCCAGCAGCTCAGGTGACGGAAAGGGGCGTCTAGACTCTACATGGTGACCAGGTCCGCGGCCTCCCCCACCCCTCAGGAGCCACCCCGCACCCATGGCACCGCCTTCCTTACAGCGACAGTGATGTGCGGCGCCTGGGAAGCCCTACCTCGGCCACCTTCCTGTCGTACGCCTCCATGAATGTGTCCACTTCCACTCGCAGGGCCTCCGGGTCCAGCACGGAGTCTGTGTAGTCACTGATCCACTCTGAGGGAGGGAGCGAGGCACACAACCTCCTCAGGCGCCCTGCCGGCCACCCCAGGACCCACCGGGCCAGTTGGCTCCTCGCACCCGGGCCACAGGGACGGAGACTGGCCAGGGTTCTTCAGTAAGGAAGGTTCTGGTGGTCGTAAGCTGGGCCCCCTCTGTGCCCGCCCCCTGCCAGGCTCAGACCTCCCACACGCTGATCTCAGGGCAAGTGAACACAGGATGCAGCCTCACAAGGACCCCCACCCACCCACCCAGGGCCCGGGAAGTAGGTACCCCCCCATCCCCCGGCAGCACTGACTGTGAATGCCGCTCTTCACGGGGTGACTCTCTGTTGAGACCAGCAAAGGGCCCTTCAGGGCTAAGGCAGCCGACACCCCATTCGCCTTCTGGAACACCACGTAGGCCACCTGGAAGCCCTGGAGGGAGGGAGATGTCACAGCGCTGGGTCCTTCCCGTTCTCCCAGCCACTCACGCCCGGCACGTGGCATGCCCCTGCCCTCAGCCGGACTTGTCACTGGACCAGCGGAGAGGTGCAGGGCTGTCCCTGAACATGAAGATAACCAGGAGGTTGTCCTACTCCACAGGCGGGATGGCTGTGTGCCAGTTACCCTCCTGAGCCCCTAGTTACCCACTGTGCCCCCAGTTACCCTCCTGAGCCCCTAGTTACCCACCTGTGCCCCTAGTTACCCATCTGAGCCCCTACTTACCCACCTGTGCCCCTAGTTACCCACCTGTTTCCCTAGTTACCCGTCTGAGCCCCTAGTTACCCGTTGTGCCCTAGTTACCTGCCTGAGCCCCTAGTTACCACCACTGTCCCCAGTTACCCACTGTGCCCCTAGTTATCCACCTGAGCCCCTACTTACCCACTGTGCCCCTAGTTACCCACCTAAGCCCTCGGTTAACCACCTTAGCTCACAATAACCCACTGTGCCCCCAGTAACCCACTGTGCCCCCAGTTACCCTCTGTGCCCTAGTTACCCACTGTGCCCGATCCCACCAGGCCATTTTCCGTTTTGGGAGGGACGGGGAACACCGTGCTGACCCCGGGCCAGGAATGGATGGACACACAGGGCACATATAGTTCTAATTCCACTGCAGCAGGGGGCGTGGCCCCAGGCCACAGGGCAATGACAGTGGGGCTCAGGGAGGCCCTCAGGCCGGGCGCAGAGATGGACCCTGAGCTTTCAGGACCCTGGAAAGAGGCAGCAGGAAGCCAAAGGAAGTGGCAAGTCTGGGGTAAGGAGTGGAGCGGTTTACCTGCCAGCCCTCCTGGACCACATGTCTGGCCTAGAAAGTCCCACGGCCACCCAGCTTCACCGTCCCCTCAGGGGGACCCTGCCCTAACCCGGTTGCCCCCATGCTGCAGACCCCAGGAATGGAGGCTCACCGGAAGAGGCTTGGGGTGAAAAAACTTCGACTTTGGCTCCTTGGGGCTCTCGGTGAGCTCGGGCTTCCCCTGCAATTCCACTGACTGGACGGGGCCACAGGGGGAGAGGAGGCGGGCCAGGCACTCCTGCGAGGCGGAGGGAGCACAGTGTGAGGGCTGCCGGCCCTTCCAGGGGCCTCCCTCCCCCCTGGAGTTCCGGGATCCCACATCGGTGCCCCAGCCAGGAACACGCAGGGAGGGCCTGGGCAAGCCACAGCCTCAGCACAGAGGTTAAAATCCTTCTCCTCCCAGGGCCTGAGACAAAACCTTGTCAATGTACTCGTTAAACCTGGGGGGGGGGGGGTGAAGAGGGTAAGAAGCCACGCCTCCACTGGCCAGGGCCTCCGGAGGTGGGGGAGACAGAATTGAGGTGTAAGCGTTCTGGCTTTGGGACAGGACCCTGCAGGACCATATGCCCGGAACACATTGGCTTTCTCACCAGAGTGAAGGGATTCCTCACTTGGAAAGTACCTCTTGCTGAAAGATCAGTCTTTCCTATCAATTTCTCTGGGTAATGAGACTGAAAGAGGAATTAGGTTCTAAATTTCTTTTTAAAATTACTAGGAACCCTGGCCAAGTAGCTCAGTTGGTTAGAGCATCGTCCTAATCTGCCAAGGTTGCAGGTTCGATGAAGGTCGGGGCACATGAAGAATCAACTCCCGCCCTAACTGGTTTGGCTCAGTGGATAGAACATCGGCCTGCGGACTGAAAGGTCCCAGGTTCGATTCCGGTCAAGGGCATGTACCTTGGTTGCAGGCACATCCCCAGTAAGGGGTGTGCAGGAGGCAGCTGATCGATATTTCTCTCTCATCGATGTTTCTAACTCTCTATACCTCTCCCTTCCTCTATAAAAAAATCAATATATTTTTTTTAAAAAAGAATCAACTCCCTTTCCCTCTCTCTAAAATCTATGAATAAATGTTTTAAGTGTAAAAAAAATTATTGCAAGAATAGGTGGGGCATTTTTGGTGTAATTCCTAGTATTCTGATTTTATGAGCCAACCAAGTAAGTTTTACTACCTGAATTCGCCTTTTAAAAACAGAGTGAAACCTGTGCTGTTTGGAATCAGGATGATGGTTAGCCTGGGTTGCGGGAGGGGGGGGGGACGGGGACGAGGGATCCCTGGGTGGGGTGATACTGCTTCTTCCTCTCCTTTTCATGGTTTTTTCTCTCTTTAATTATAATCATTTAGCCTGGCCAGCATGGCTCAGTGATTGAGCACTGACCTATGAAAGACGAGGTCATGGTTCTATTCCCAGGGCACATGCTGGGGTTGTGGGCTCGATCCCCAGTGTGAGGTGTGCATGAGGCAGCCAACAGATGATTCTCTCCCATCACTGATGTTTCTATCTCTCCCTCTCCCTTCATCTGAGAAATCAGTAAAAAAGTATATATTTTTAAAACTGTAATCGTTTACAAACTAATTTCTTTTTTGAAAAAACAAAATTAGTTTCTCTTCTGCAAAGTTATATAATACTAAGTTTACCAACTCTGTGGAGAAAAAATAGACATGTCTGGAGAGATTTAGAAGTAATTTTCTTTTCTTACAGTTTTCCTATGGACATGTACTGTTTTTATAACCAGGGGAAACAGCATGCAGCTGAATTAATTCTAGGTAATAAAAAACTTTGGGTGCCAAAACCGGTTTGGCTCAGTGGATAGAGCGTCAGCCTGAGGACTGAAGGGTCCCAGGTTCGATTCCGGTCAAGGGCACGTAACTTGGTTGCGGGCACATCCCTAGTAGGAGGTGTGCAGGAGGCAGCTGATGGATGTTTCTCTCTCATTGATGTTTCTGACTCTCTATCCCTCTCCCTTCCTCTCTGTAAAAAATCAATAAAATATATTTAAAAACAAACAAACAAAAAAAAAACTTTGGGCTCCTCAGAATTAATATTTTTAAACACACCCCTTTAGCCCAGCTGGTGTGGCTCGGTGGTTGAGCATCGACCCATAAACTAGAAGGTCATAGTTCATTTCCCAGTGAGGGCACATGCCCAGGTTGCAGACTCCCCATGTGGGGAGTGCAGCAGGCAGCCAATCAATGATTCTCTCTCATCACTGATGTTTCTATCCCTCTCTTCCTCTCCCTTCCTCTCTGACGTCAATGAAAACAGATCTTTAAAAAGCAATCCTGTCCGGAGAGAGGCTGCCCTCTGGATTCCTGCCCTTGGGCTTCAGTGAGCTGTCTCCGTCTCACCACTAAGGCCGTGGTGGGGGCAGTGGAAGCACAGCTCTGCCTAGAGCCCCCCCCCCCCAGCCCGCAGCTGCCTCCCAGGTACCAGCTCACCTCGGTGCAGTAAGGGGGCACATTGAGGACAAAGAGGGTCCTCTTCGGAGGCCAGGAAGACTTGGTGCCTTCCCGAACTCGGTGCTCTCTCATGTACAGGTAATGGGAAGCCTTCTGCTTTTCAGAGAACTTGATCGGAATGGCTGGAAGGAAAATGGGGCAGGAAAGGATGGCAGGAAAGTCAGGGTCAGGCTGCCCCTTTCTAGTCCCATCTGTCTGTCCACCCACCCACCCACCCACCCTTCACTGAGCCCTTCCTCTAGGCGAGACCTGTGCAGGGTGCTCTTCAGTCTATGATAGTAGATGAGCCAAGAATCTGCCCACGACACCCCCCCCCCACCGACAACCCCCCCCCCCCCCCGCCCAAGCTAATGGAGGAGACAATGATTACAGGTGGGGAGTGAAGCAAGAGGAAATTTGTTGTTGCTGCTGCTGCTGCTCATGAGGTAAACACCGAACCCGCCCATGGCTGGAGGCCCACCTCAGTGGCTTTTCTCACGCCCTACACCCCCCCCCACCCCGCCCCCAGCCTGCAGGCCACTCTGGCCTTCCCTCTGATCCTCCAATAAGCCAGGGCCTCACATACCTGTACCCTTTACCGGAAAGAGCAACCCTCTCCTCTCCACCTGTTCTTCAAGTTTTCACTTCACTTCCTGCGAGGAGTCCTACCTGCCAGGTGAGACCCACCTGCTCTGCGCCTTCACAATTTCTCCTATGGCCCTACCTCTGTATTTGGAGGGTTCTCTGGATAATCGCTCATATTCCCACACGTTTTAGTTCTCTCAAAATTAGGGACTGTTCTCTGTTCCTCCCACCACCTTCTTCAGAGCACAGGGGGCCCAGCTGCAACCCTCCATGCAGCAGCTCCCCTGGCGGTGGGGGAGGCAGTGAACAAGCATAAGCCGAGGCTGCATCCAACAGGAAAGAAACGGGGAGGCAGCACAGGGTGATGGTGGCAGAGGCCTTGGGTCAGTATCCTGAAGGCTTCTCTGAGGAAGGGAATGACAGTCAGGGCACAGCTGTTGGAGGAACTCTGAGAAGGGGCCACAGCAAGTGCAAACTCCCCGAGGTGTAAAGAGCTTGCTGCCTCGCGGCACAGAAAGCTAGAGCTAAAATAGAGTCTGCGCCAGCAGATCACGCAGGGCCACGAGGGTCAATGGTAGCAAGTTTGGGTTTTACTTTAGGCCTAACTTTAGCCACTGGAGAGATTGGGGGGGGGGGGGCAGGGGGGGGAGACGACTAGAGGTAAGAGTGTGAAACAAAATCTGATTTAAGTCGGCCTTTAGCCCCGGCCGGTTTGGCTCAGTTGGTTGGGCTTCCTCCCGTACACCGGGAGGTTGCGGGTCCCACTCCCGGTGAAGGGCACATGCGGGGGTTGCGGGCTGCAGGCTGATGCCCGGTAGGGAGTGTGCAAGAAACAGCACATCAATGTTTCTCTCTTTCCCTTCCCCTCTCTCTAAAAATCAACTAAAATATCTTAAAAACAAAGTGAAAAACAGACTTATAGACGCAGAGAACAGACTGGTGGCTGCCAAAAGGGAGGCTTTGGGGCACAGACCCGCCTAGGTGAGAGGTGAAGGGGCGACTAGGAACTGCAGAGGCGACGAGGAGTAGACGTGCTCCCCGAGGGGGAAGGTGTGGGACACGCCCCGAGGGGGAGTGTGGACAGAGGCGGGTTCACCAAGGGAGGCGCTGGCCAAAGCGGGCTCGTCCCAGGAGAGTCTGTGCAAGGAGCCACGTGGGCCTCACAACCTGCGGGGGCACCGCCGACCCCGTGCCGCGCCTGGGCGAAGCCTGCCTGTACCCGGCCCCGCACCTGCCCCGCGGCCCCCCCGCCCACCCCGCGGGCCCCCACCCGTCCCGCGGCCCCCCACCCGTCCCGAGGCCCCCCACCCGTCCCGCGGAGCCCCACCCGTCCCGCGGCCACCCACCCGTCCCGAGGCCCCTCACCTGTCCCGCGGACCCTCACCTACCCGAGGCCCCACACCTGTAGCGCAGCCCCCACCTGTCCCGCAGCCCCCACCTGTCCCGCAGCCCCTCACCTGAGTAGCCCGGGGGGCTCGGAATCCCCTCTTCAGCGTTCCGCGCCGCACGCTTCCTCCGGCGCGCCACCATCTTGCCGGCCGGAAACCGCGCGGGTTGCTGGGAGTTGTAGTTGGGAGCTGGGAGCTGCGTGTTTCCATGACAATGGCGCAGCGTGGGGTTCCCACCCTTTCTTTGGCCACTTCCTTCCTTCCTAGCGCAGAATAAAGTCAGTACACGTGGGAGTAAATGAGGGCGTGGACGGGTCGTTCAACCTGGGTGTGATCTCTCTCTCATCAATGATGTTGTTCTCTCTCCCTTCATCTCTGAAATCAATAAAATACCTAATTTTATATATATATATATATTTAAAAGCACAATTTTTAATTTTGATTAAGAATTTTTGTGGATACCCAATTGTCTTTAAAATATTTTATTTCATTTTATTTTAAGGAATATGAACTTTTTAAATTTTTAAAAAATTTATTTTGGAGAAGGGAGAGAAATTTCGATATGAGAAACATCATTCTGTTGCCTTCCACATGCGCCCCAACCAGGGATTGAACCCACAACCTGGGTATGTGCCTCAACTGGGAATCAAACCAGCAACTTTTCGATGTGACACTCATCCAACTGAATCACACCAGCCGGGGCTGAACCATTTATTGAAAAGATGATTCTTTCCCGCACTGAACTGTCTTGGCACTCTTGTTGAAAATTAAATGACCAGATAGATGAGGCATTATTTCTGGACTCTCCAGTCTATTCCATTGATCTACCTATATACTTTTTTACATTTTAAAAATGACTTTTTAGAGGAAGGGAGAGAAACATCGATTTGTTGTTCCACCTATCCGTGCACTCATTGGCTGATTCCTGTATGTGCCCTGACCGGGATAAAACCCGAAACCTTGGCAGATCGGGATGACACTCAGACAACCGAGCCCCCTGGCCAGGGCTCATCTATATTTCCATCCTTACCCTAACACCACACTGTCTTCATTACTGTAGCTTTGTGGTTTCAGGTTTGAACTCAGAAGTGTGAGTCCTTCAACTCTCTTCAAGACTGTTTTGGTTACTAGGTCTCTTTCAACAATATTTTGCAGTTTTCAAAATATAAGTTTTGCATTTATTTATTTTGCTAAAACCTTTTTAAAAATATATTTTTATTGATTTCAGAGAGGAAGGGAGAGCGGGGGAGAGAGAGATAGAAACATCAATGATGAGAGAGAATCATTGATCGGTTGCTTCCGGCATGTCCCCTACTGGGGATCAAGCCCACAACCCCGGACATGTGCCCTCGACCTGAATGGAACCCGGGACCCTTCAGTCCCCAGGCCAAAGCTCTATCCACTGAGCCAAACTGGCTAGGGCTATTTTGCTAAATTTACATGTCAGTATTTTATTCTTTTTGACACTATGCTAAGTGGATTTTTTTAATTTTAGAGGCTATTTATTAAAGCTGGGGACAGTGAAACAAGGAAGGGCTGGGAAATGAGCCTAGGCTGGGCTGCTGTGGCTCACTAAGAAGTCAGAGAAAAGGGGCCTTGGGGGCAGGTTCAGGGGGTGAAATCGTTTTCTTAGTTTGGTTTTTAGATTGTTCATTGCAATTATTATCAATTGATTTTGTACCCTGTAACCCTGCTGCTTATTTGGTTCCAGTAATCTCTTGGAGGATTTCTTAGCATTTTCTGTACACAGACCATGCCATTACAGATAGATACTTTTACTTCTTTCTCTCCAATCTGGATGCTTTCCCTTTCACCCGAATTGTCCTGGCTAGAACCTCTTACACAATGTTAAATAGAAGTGATAAAAGCGGACATCTTTGTCTCTGATCTTAAGAGGGAAACGTTTCCATCTTGAACCCAGGGATTCATTCCACGGTGACCACAGAACACACTCTAAGTTCAGTTCCTTTACATTTGTTGAGATTTGTTGTATGTCCCAGGACATGGTCTATCTTTATGTATGTTCCATGGGCATTTGAAAAGAGTGTGTATCCTCTTTTTGGGGAGTATTCTGTTGATTGGATCCTGGTTGATGTTAAGTTCTACATCCTTGCTGACTTTCTTTTTTTTAAAAATATATTTTATTGATTTTTTACAGAGGAAAGGAGAGGGATAGAGAGCTAGAAACATCAATGAGAGAGAAACATCGATTAGCTGCCTCTTGCACGCCCCCTACTAGGGATGTGCCTGCAACCAAGGTACATGCCCTTGACCGGAACCGAACCTGGGACCCTTCAGTCTGCAGGCCGATGCTCTATCCACTGAACCAAACCGGTCAGGGCCCTTGCTGATTTTCTTCGAATTGTTCTACCAGTTGTTAAGAGGAGTTGGAGTCTCCAAGTAAAAATGTGGATTTTCTGTTCTTTCCATTCTGCTAGGTTTTGCATCGTTTTGTAGCTCTGCTGTTTGGTAAGTACCTATTTAGGATTATGTCTTCTTGGTGCAGTGAGCCCTTTTTCATTATGTAATGTCCTTCTCTGTACCTGGTAATTTTTTTTAAATATGAATTTTATTGATTTTTTTTTTTTTACAGAGAGGAAGGGAGAGGGATAGAGAGTTAGAAACTTCGATGAGAGAGAAACATCGATCAGCTGCCTCCTGCACACCTCCCACTAGGGATGTGCCCACAACCAAGGTACATTCCCTTGACTGGAATTGAACCTGGGACCTTTCAGACTGTAGGCTGATGCTCTATCCACTGAGCCAAACCAGTTAGGGCGCCACTTCTTTTTTGAGTAATGTTTGCGTATTTACCACTTTCCCATCCTTTTACTTTCAACCTACTTATCCTGTTATATTTGAAGTTAAGTTTCTCGTAGACAGCATATAGTTAGGTCACGTTTTTCACCCACTTTGCCTATTTCTGTCTTTCAATTGACACATGTATTTAGACCATTTATACTTAATGTACTTTGTGGTATGCTAGGGCTTAAGTCACTCACTTTTTTTGTTTTCTGCTGTTATTTGTGTTTTTTCCCCCCCGATTTCCAGTAGATTGCTTGAAAATTATTTTTAGAATTCCATTTTGATTTCTCTACAGTGTTTTTGGATGCATTGCTTATCACTTTAGTTGTTGGTCCAATAATCACATTATACATGTTACAATATAATTTGTCCAAATTTTACCAGTTTGAGAGAAGTGTAGAAATCTTCCCCGTTTAATCATCTTGCTCTCTCCCATTTATAAAGCAATTGCTTTAAATATTTCCTACGTTGAAAACCACATCGATGTTATAACACTTGCTTCAACCATCAACCATAATTTAGAAAACTGGAGTATTTTGTTTACCCAAGTTATGGTATTTGTTGTTTTTTTTGTGATATTCTAAGTTTCCTTTTTAAAAAAATATATATTTTTATTGATTTCAGAGAGGCAGGGAGAGGGATAGAAATACCATGATGAGAATCATGGATCAGCTGCCTCCTGCACGCCCCATACTGGGGATCGAGCCCGCAACCTGGGCCTGTGCCCTTGACTGGAATTGAAACTGGAACCCTTCAGTCCACAGGCCGATGCTCCTGTTTCCTTTTTAAAAATGTTTCCTTTATGTTTTAGAGAACTTCAACCATCTTCTCAGGATAGGTCTTACTGGCAACAAATTCTCTACTCTTCCTTCATCTGAGAATCCCTAAATTCTCCCTAATTCCTGAAGGATACATTTTGCTGGGTATAGATTCTTAGTTGACAGTAATTTTTTTTTGCTACTTGGTAAATGTACCATTCCTCTGACCTCATGGTTTCTGATGAGAAATGTCAAATTTTTTCCCTGCAGGCAAGGCATCATTTCTCTTGCTTTCAGATTTTTTTTTTTTAAATATTTTATTGATATTTTTGCAGAGAGGAAGGGAGAGGGATAGAAAGCTAGAAACATCGATGAGAGAGAAACGTCGATCAGCTGCCTCCTGCACACCCTCCACTGGGGATATGCCCGCAGCCAAGGCACATGCCCCCGACCGGAATCGAACCCGGGACCCTTCAGTCCACAGGCCGACGCTCTATCCATTGAGCCAAACCGGTTTTGGCTTGCTTTCAGATTTTTATCTGCCATTTCTGGGGAGTATAGTGGTGGGTTGCCAGTGGCTGGGGGAGGAAGAATGGGGAGTTATTGATTGCACAACAATGTGCACATATTTAATACCAATGAACTGTACACCCTCTCTGTAAAAAGTAAATAAAGTATATTTTTAAAAATTAAAAAAAAAAAAATGGTTGTCAGCCCCAGCCGGTTTGCCTTGGTGGATAGAGCGTTGGCCTGTGGACTGAAGGGTCCTGGGTTCAATTCTGGTCAAGGGCACGTACCTGGGTTGCAGGATTGATCCCTGGCCCTGGTCAGGGTGTGTGGCAGGCAACCAATCGATGTTTCTCTCTTGTCTCTTCCCCTCCTTTTCACTCTCTAAAAATCAATGCAGGCCCACCTGCTGTGGCTCAGCAGTTGAGTGTCGACCTATGAACCAGGAGGTCACGGTTCAATTCCCCGTCAGGGCACATGCTTGGGGATGCAGGCTCGATCCCCAGTGGGGTGTGCAGGAGGCAGCTGATCAATGATTCTTACTGTTTTTCTCTCTCCCTCCCTCTCTGAAATCAATAAAAATAAAGGGTGTCCTCGGGTGTGGATTAACAACCACAAAGGATGGTCAGTCAGTAAAATTTAGTGTATTCACTCCATCAGTCAGGCTGACCA
Organism: Plecotus auritus; assembly: GCF_963455305.1. NCBI lineage: Eukaryota > Metazoa > Chordata > Mammalia > Chiroptera > Vespertilionidae > Plecotus > Plecotus auritus. The sequence goes on from NC_137772.1 coordinate 223,744,734, forward strand.
CGCTTCATACTCAGTGAGGCACTGCAGGTCCAGGAGGTAGAGTGCTGAGCCAGGTGCTCCCAGACACCACTGCTCGCATCCTCAGCCTTGGAGAATCAGGTTCGGGGAGTGCTGTGAGGGGCTGCTCCAAGGTCGGAGCAGGGGAGTAGGAAAGCCAAGGCAAATGCTTGCTTCTGGTTATTAAGGCCACTTAGTAAAACTTAAGAAATGACAGCTCAGAGGTAGGAATAACAAACTTTATTCAGAAATGTATTAAGTAACAGAGTCTCCTCCATCCCTTAATGCCTCTTCCTCTTCTTTTGAACAAGAGACACAGATGGGGAATGTAGGGGAGTGGGAAGTTAAGAGGGACACGAGGATGGCCCATCACCTTCTCTTCCGTGTTCCACGAGGCCATCCTGTAGACTAGGGGAGACAAACGGGCTTCACCCCACAATGTACCACATGGCTGTCCAGAGACCGGGTCCAGGTGACCAGGGGGCTGCAGCTAGCTCAACGACACTCTGCTACCAGAGCGGCCTGGCCTGGGACTGGGAGGAGGGGAGGGCAACACCACGCAGGCAGGACGTTTACCACCTCTGCTCGGAGCAGAGTCTGAGCGTGGCCTACTGTGCTCCGGGCCGCGGAACGAGGCCCTACGCCTGGGATGCTCTCTTGGGCCAAGAGTTTCGGGAAGTGTAGGAGGAATGTCTTCCAGCTGCTGAGAGAACTACATTGACACCCGTTCAAAGGGGAAAAGGGAACAAGAACCGCATTCCTTACAGAACCAGACAGGGAGCACCACCAAGCACATTCCTTGGACTTGCCAGGCCTGCGCAACCTCGGAGCTGGAGGACGGAGCTGGGTTCAAACCTTGGGGACTTCCTGCTTGACGGATTTAACTCTGGGGAAACGTGTTTCCAGGTCTGTCTGCACTGTGCTGGCCCCAAGCAGGTCGTAAGAGGTTCTCAGTGTCTCAGCCCCTTTACTTCCTTGGCCTGCGCCTTTCATAGCACTTGCTACTGATCCTGTGGAGCTCCCAGAACCCTGCTCCCCAACTCTCTTCAGCTCTGCCACCTGGACTCCCTTACAGCCCAGCAAACGGGCGGGCACTGATGGTGACTCTGGAGCAATGCTGACTGGGTACTCAGGGGCTGCCCTGAGGGCTCAAGTTTTGCCCCAACTCCCTGGAACCATTCTGAGAGGAACCGAGTGCTTGCCTGGAAGGGCTGCTTTGCTCTCTCTATTCCCTTCTTACCACCCCCCCCCCTCCCCCACTGCCAAGGCAGGAAAAGATCCCTCTGCTCATGGACCGATGGGCCACTTACAAAGGTGGTAGCTGCATATGTGCTCCCAGAATCCCTATTGTCCTGCAGACATCTGAGGCCAGATAGGAAGAGCCAGGAGCAAGCCAATATCTCCCCTTTTAATAATCCTCCAAACCCAGCGTCACGAAACTAGGGGAGAGCTGGCATTAACACCAGAACCAGGGTGTGATGAGCTCTGGTCTAGTGAAAACTTGAGGGACCAGCAAGCCCTCCCAGCAGTAATAACCAGAGGCCAAGAGAACGGGTGGAGCACTTGGCCTAACCCATGGGAAAAGGGACACGTGACCTCAGGATGAACTCTGAGCTGCCTGAAACAGCACGGGCCCGCCAGGCAGGAGCTGTGGTGCACACTTCCTGGCAGAGCAGCAGCCTCACCCTGCCCTTGCCAACAGGGCCCTCCCGACCACACTGGTGTGGAGACAATTGTGGGGAGAGGACAAGAGCCTGGGACCTGATGCCCACCCAGGCCCCTCCACTGGCCAGGCCGGTGAGTGGCACAGCGCTGGAGCTGACCCGGCTCCCATTGGGATGGCAGAACTTCCATTCTCCACTTCGTTCGAAAACTTTCAAAAATAAAAAGGGGAGGAAGCCCCTCACCCCTGGAAAAAGCAGTATCCTCCGAACAGCCCCGCCCTGAATTCCACGGAGCCACAAGAAATCACGCAGAGAATTCAGAACACCATTTCCAGGAAAGAAGCTGGTTTGGAACTGAGGTGAGGGGGAGAGACAATTTGAACAACACAAACCTACCTTGGAGAGAAGATGGAGGGAGAAGAAACACTACAGGAAATGGTAACGTACAGAGCACAGGGTAGAACGTATCACAGGAAGGCGGGTCTGTCCAGTGAGGAGCTCTTACCCCCGCCTGGGGCCTCCAGTCCAACGGCCCATTGGTCACAAGCTTTGCTTTGGGAAACAGAACCACCCTCCTTCCGCCCCGCTCTGGCTGCCTTGCTCCCCCGCTCAAAGTTTGATTTTGAATTCTGTGGGCTGTGTGGTCACAGAGGCCCCCGAGGACTTGAAGAGCGCCTTCAGGATGGTGTCGGGGTCCACCTCGGCCGGAGGGTTGGATGAGGCGGCAGAGTTCGCCCTGCGAGGCAGCTCACTCTCCTTTCTCACCGAGGGGCTGTCACTCAGCCGTCTGTGAGCAGAGAGGAGTCAAGATCTTTGTCAGTTTCCCTTAGATGCAGGGGGGCCACCGTTTACTGATCTGTTACAAGCTGGGCCCCGAATGGAGTGCTCTCTGTGGCCTGCATCTCACTTCATCTGCAGCAAACCTACCACCCTTCTTGTTTGCTGAGGAGGTGCAGCCTGCTGTCAGCTGGGGTGTGAAGTTTAGAAAACAATACACATCCCTCAGGGATGGTCACACACATATTAGCATGTTCTATATTCTGAGAAGTCTTGAAGTAAAGAAATAAATTTAACTCTGGTTAGCCCAATGGTTCTCAAACTTCTTAGGTCATAGGACACACTCTTTTTGGAATACAACTTAGTCCTGGAATAAGGCTTAAGAAACTTGTCCAAATCACACAATTCAATATGCAGGGTTCACATTCCGGTCTTTCTAAATTTCAGTCTACTTCAGGCCTGCCCGCACTACCCCGCCCGCCTTGGCGAGTCTAACATCCTCCCCAGGTCTCTGCCGCCTTGTCTATAAAAGGACAGTCTACACGTGAGGCCCCGCAGTCCTGTGCCCGGCACGTATGCCCAGACGTGTGACACAGAAGGAGGGCAGCAGCCAGCACCGTCTCCATCAGTCAATCACAGGAGGTGGGGCTCCCTGTCCCCTTGGACAATACACCCTTTTGCAAAGAGGGACACATCTGGCCTGCTCTCCACTTTCTTCTCAAGTGCTTCTAGATTATAGGCTGCGAACAAGTTTTAATGCTAGCCCGTGAGGCCAATCCCCTGTGGAAAAGGCGGGACAAGCCTCTTTGTACAAAGCTAAGCACCCTGATTGCCTGCCTGCCTGCCTGCCAGAAGAGCGCAGGAAGTGGGATGGAGCCGTGTGCCGGCCATGTACCCGTCAGGACAGAGAGGGGATCAGGCAGAGTCAGCCAGGAGAAAGCTCCACCCGCCCCGGCATGGCTGCCTTTGGGACTTACAGCAGGATGGGCTGGTCGGAGGTGATGACGTTCCCATTCATGTGAAGGTTGCACTTCATTGGCTGCCCTGAAAAACCAAAAAAGAAGGCTCTGCCATGAGATCACAGCTCTTCACACTAAAGGACAAGGCTGCCACCTTCACCCCGGCGGTCAAACACCCACCACTGGCAGCTCTCGCTCCACACTGGGGATGGAGCTGCTGGATTCTGAAGCAAAACCCGGGGACTAAGAGGATCCCAGTGTGTGAGGTCCATGACACCTCGGCAATAACAGCACCGAGAAGCAAACTGGCCCCAGACCTTGCTTCACACCGGAGGAGAGGGGCGTGGAAGGGAGGGAGAACCGGGACTCGGTGTGAAGCCATCCAACCTGGCTTTGAAGCAATTAGTAAGAGAAAATGTTATGCTATGAAATTAAGTGCAAAGAGGATTTAAAAGTCTATGTACAGGCTTCCACTTTGTCTTATGAAAGATTAACTGTACTGAGTACTACACTCCCAGTGTACATAAAATGGGACAGGGAGAATAACAAAAAAGAATAAGATAAAGAAAAAAATTTTAAGTGTAAACATTAAAAACAGAACAGCACAAAAAGAGGGAATGGAGTCATAGAGAAGTGACGTTTCTCTCTCTCAGTGGAATGAAGTTAGTATTAATCTGAAATAGATTCTGATATATTCTATCTACTGGAGATTAGATTCAAAGATACAAAAAGGTTGAAAGTAAAAGGAGATATTTATCGCCCAAACAGCAACCCTAAGAAACATGGAGTGGCTATATGAATATCAGCTAAAATGGACGTTAAAACGAAAAATGTTACTAGAGACAAAGAGGGATGTTTTGTAACTGACAAAAGGGTCCCTCCACTAGGAAGAAAACCATTAGAACAATTATAAACATTTATGAAACTAACAAAAGGCTCAAACACATGAAGCAAAAGCTGACAGAAGTGAAAGGAGAAGTAAAAAAACAATAGTTGAAGGTTTCAGCTCTGCACGCCCAGTAATGGACAGAACCACCAGGCAGAAGATGAACGAAGAAACAGAAGACTTGAACAACATAAACCAGTGGACCTGACAGACATCTATCCAACAGCAGCTAAACACATATTGTCCCACATACCCAGGAGGAAATTTGGAAAACTCACAAATATATGGAAATTAAACAGAACCACCCTAAATAACCAATGGGTCAAAAGAGAAAAACACTAGGTAACTTAGAAAATACTTTGAGATGAATGAAAATAAAAACACAACATATCAAAACTTATGAGATGTGGCTAATGCAGTGCTGAGAGGGAAATATATCGCTCTAAATGCATATGTTAAAAAAGGAGTGAAAAGACAAACTACATATTGGGAGAAATTATTGACAAACCATTTATCTAAGAGACCTATATCAAGAATACATAAAGAGCCTTGGCCCGTTTGGCTCAGTGGATAGAGCGTCAGCCTGTGGACTGAAGGGTCCTGGATTCAATTCCGGTCAAGGGCAGGCTCCAGGGCGAGTGCAAGAGGCAACCAATCAATGTTTCTCTCACATTGATATTTCTCTCTCTTTCCCTCTCTTTTCCATTCTCTCTAAAAATCAATGGAAAATACCCTCGGGTGAGGATAAAAAAAAAGATAAATAGCCCTAGCCTGTTTGGCTCAGTGGATAGAGCACCGGCCTGGGGACTGAAGGGTCCCAGGTTTGATTCCCGGTCAAGGGCACATATTAGCCACTGTCATTATTTGATAAGAGCCTGGGTTGCGAGCTCGATCCCCAGTAGGAGGCGTGCAAGAGGCAGCCAGTCAATGATTCCCTCTCATCACTGATGTTTCTATCTCTCTCTCCCTCTCTGAAATAAAAAAATATATATTAAAAAAAAAAAAAAAGATAATAAAATAAATTCTTAAAGAAAAGACTATATAAAGAACTCTGACAACTCAATGATAAAAGATAATTCAAAAAGTAAGCAAAGATTCTGAATAGACATTTCTCTAAGGAAGATGCACAAATGGCCAAAAAGCACATGAAAAGATGCTCAACATCATTAGTTACTAGGGAAATGCAAACTAAACTCCCAGTGACCGTGTTCTCTTAGTTTCTGCCCCTCCACTACAAGCACAGGGCCTTGCTCCACAGTAAGGACTCAACACACACCGAAAGCACAAATGGGCGGACAGGAGGACCGTGGCAGACAGCGTTCCTCTGTCTAGGCCGCCCCGGGATGAATAATGGGGAATCTGCACTCAGTGAAATCAGTGGTTTTCTCACTAGAAGCAGAGCTCATCGGGTGCCAATAGTCAGACGAGGCTCCAGGCCATGAAGGAGGCTGTGTCCTAGCACTGAGCAGACCAACAGCTAGCAGGGGGAGGCTATGGCTCACACAGCACTGCCGAGACTCCTCAAGAGGACCATCCACGGAGCAGGTGCCTCCCTGCTAGCTAGCTTAGGTGCTGGGCTAGGTGAAACCCAGGGCTTGTGGGACAGGAGCTGGCAGCTCAGCACCACCCAGACACTGCACCTCCCTGCCTGCTCTTGGTGCACAGAAGGCCCCAGCGGGTGACTGCACCAGGATGCCCTCCCACCCACTGCAGAGGAAGGCTTGCTCTGAAGGCCTGCTGCCCGACAGTAAGCAGTGAGGAGCAGGAAGGGGAAGTAGCTGCTTTCTCCTGACTTACCGTCCAGACACCGGTTGTTGTATTTCTTATATGCGGTGATGGCATCATCCTTCTTCACAAAAACCACCTCTGCTACCCCTGGATGGACCAGCCGAGCCCGCTTCAGGGCTCCACATACACAGAAAAGCTCCTGCAAAGCAGAGGGGACAGGGTTAGCGGAGAAGTTCAGGCCATCATCCTGCCTGCCATTCACACACTGCGAGGGCTCTGGGGTGACTGGTGGCCGCGCTATGGCGGAATATGCCCACGATTTCAGGGAAGCTCCATTCTAGGGGCGTTCTTGGGATATCCACAGGCCTCAGCATGGACCAGAAGAGGGGACAAGCTGTGCAGAAATGAGAAATGGGCCTGAGCTTACAGTCATGGGTCGCGCGACATTCAACAAGTCACGCCCAAAGTCCTCCTGCCTTGGTGCGCACTTCCTCCCTCAATGGGGATAACAGTTATGGAATTTCTCCGGGAACTCTGGCAGGAGAATGTATAGGCTTATCAAATAATGACAGTGGCTAATATGTCGCACAGGACTCTGTTAGAAATAAATTCTGGAGCTCTACGTAGAGTGACCAATTCCATTGACACAGAAGAGGTTGGGGATGGGAAATTCTGGCAGGGCACAGTACTTACAACAATGTCCTCCTCGGTGACCCTAGGGTGTAGGTTATTCACAGTCATCTTGGTCCCTTCCAAAGGGCTGAGGATAGGCTGCCGCAGACAAGAGTGTTACCGGAAGGCAGAGAACAGCTGTGCCAACAGCAGCACTCACTCTAGGCAAGTGACCTGGAGGCCCGCCTCCTACTGGGGACCCCAGCGCCCACCATGCCCCCTCCCCAAGCTAAGGGATGGAGCCTCCTGCTTCCCATAAGCAGAGCCCTCTCAGGCGCCTGTGCCTCTGCCTGCAAGGCCACTCCTATTTCCACACGCACCCAGCTCAGCCTTCCAGCCGTGCCCGGTGGACTCAGCCGCGCTCTCCCAGTGCTCCAGCAGCTCTCTGAGCACAACTGTTGTATCACCAGACACAGGCGGTTTCCCCCACTCGCCTGCGAGCTCTTTGCGCTCAGGGGCCGCTGGGTCTTGGTTTGCTCATTTGTAAAATGGGGGTGGCAACGCCTACCTCAGAGAGGCGCTGTGAGGACGCAACAGGGTACATACAGCCCACTGCCCACCCAGCACAGGCTGACTCTCAACTGGTGTGGTCACTTCCACTTCCTCTCCTTCACCTTCACCTTCACCTCACCTCAGCAGGCGGCAGCTCTTTGGGGGAATCCTCCTTGTTCACTAGTGTCCGGGACATGTTGGTCAAGGCTTTTGTTCGAACCGAGGAGGGGAGAGCAGGAGCTGTGTATGCATCGTTCTGAACCACTTTGGTGAGAGGGGGGGCCTTAGACATGGAAAGCTTGGAACTGCTCAGCCCGGCCTAAACGAAGAGGCAGACAGGAACCTGAGAGGCTAGCGACTTGAATGCCCCGTTAGGGACTGACCACCGCCACCCTTGAGGCCCCCACCGTCTCCCAATTCCATGAGTGGCCTGAAGCCAAAAGGCTGCCAGCGACATCCCCAGGGAAGGCACAGAAGGGAAGAAACACACAGCCTGCACACGTGCTCACGGGAGCCACTTTCCGGGGTTAGCAGCCCTTGGTGAGAAGCTGACACGCAGCCCTGACCAGGATCCACAGGCTCACTCATACCGTTTAGACCTCCTTTAACGAGGCATGTGGCCTGCGGGCCGCGAGTTTGACATGCTTTAGACTTTATAAAAATCCAATTCGGGGCTGGTCGGAAGGTCAAAAGCTTGGGATCAAGTACATTTCCACATATGCTTCTATCACAATGGACTGATCAGCTCCAGGCTGGCTGGGCCTAAGAACCCACTCCTAAGAAGGCCCAGACTCCCAGTTTTCTGGTCCCTGTTCTGGCTCTACAGGGGCACCAGACACAGGCCTGGCCCTAGCAGCTCCCAGAATGTCAGGGAACATGCAGACCTCCGCGATGTTCCCGATGTTGCTTTCTTTCCTGTGCTGCATGTATCTGACCAGTATCCCAGTTTAACAAGCTTTTCTTGCAAGACTGCACTGGTGGGTAAGGTTCAGATTGTTTTGCTAACCCACTAACCAAGGGAATCCAGATTTAAGAACGGAGGAAAGGGGAGCACATAGAATGTCCTGCTGCAAATGAAAGAACATGGATTCCTCCTGTGGGGTCACCACGTTTCTCACGAAGCGTCTCAAACCTGAATCAATGGGGAGCTGTAGCTCTCCACCTCACGACCTGTGGGACCTTGAACAAGTCACTAGACACTCTGGTCTCAGTATTGGTAAAATGAGGGGCTGGACAAGCTCCAGTTCTGAAGATCTTAAGACCCAAATGAAGAAATATATCTGAGTTGAAAGGCCGATTCTCCACCTCCTCTACCATCCACTAATCAGACACACACAGCAAGTGTGGGCAAAACACAAAACACCTACCATGTGGTGGAGAAAGCTGCTGGAGGCTGTCAACTTCATCTGTTTACTAGGAATGGGAGTTGCGATGTCATCATCTTCATCCAGGTCATACACATTCTGAAAACAAACCAACATAAGCTGATGTGGTATACAGGCTGCCAACAGCATTTGGAGCGAGGACAGCAGGGAGAGGGCTGCTGGAGCAATGGAGGTGGAGGGAGAAGCGGCGTGTGGGGTGCCTGAGGAGCTGAGTGAGGCTCAAGTCCTGACAGGTGGCTCCCTGCCCACAGGGGCAGATCAGTGCTGCGGCTTCCAGGTACCTCCTTTCTACAAGTGGACAATGCCTAGGAAGAGTCGCCCAAATGTCTGCTTATGTCCTTTGGCTTGGAAAGCCCCGCCCTGGCAATCTGGCCTATGGAAACAAACCCAAACCCTAGAAAGAACGTTATCCACAAAGATGTTCAGAGAATTTCTAACAGTGAAAAGTACAGTAAATGGTTTAAATCAACTGGAATGTCAGCACAATGGATTATGTGGTTATAAACCAGTTAATTGCCACGCGTCCAAAATGGAAACCATCCCGCTTGCGTCTATAGACGCTTACGGCATATAAAGGGTTAAAAATGTCCTTTACAATAAACGTAAATACACAAAAATGCTTGAGTTCTAAAGTGAAAAAAGAATGACACAAAATTGGATTAAGAATATAACCACATGCCGAAACCGGTTTGGCTCAGTGGATAGAGCATCGGCCTGCGGACTGAAGGGTCCCAGGTTCTATTCCGATCAAGGGCATGTACCTTGGTTGCGGGCACATCCCCAGTAGGGGGCGTGCAGGAGGCAGCTGATCGATGTTTCTCTCTCATCGATGTTTCTAGCTCTCTATCCCTCTCCCTTCCTCTCTGTGAAATATCAATAAAATATATTAAAAAAAAAAAAAAAAGAATATAACCACAGCCCTAATCGGTTTGGCTCAGTGGATAGAACTTCGGCCTGCGGACTCAAGGGTCCCAGGTTCGATTCCGGTCAAGGGCATGTACCTTGGTTGCGGGCACATCCCCAGTAGGGGGCGTGCAGGAGGCAGCTGATCGATGTTTCTCTCTCATCGATGTTTCTAGCTCTCTATCCCTCTCCCTTCCTCTCTGTGAAATATCAATAAAATATATTAAAAAAAAAAGAATATAACCACAGCCCTAATCAGTTTGGCTCAGTGGATAGAACTTCGGCCTGCGGACTCAAGGGTCCCAGGTTCGATTCCGGTCAAGGGCATGTACCTTCGTTGCGGGCACATCCCCAGTAGGGGGCCGTGCAGGAGGCAGCAGATCGATGTTTCTCTCTCATTGATGTTTCTAACTCTCTATCCTTCTCCCTTCCTCTCTGTAAAAAATCAATAAAATATATTTTTTAAAAAAAGAATATAACCACAGCTAAAACTATGCAATAATTAAATAATAATGCCGTTTAAAAAACAGGAAGGAACAGGGCAGAATTTCAACAATGGTTGCCTTAGGACAGTGGTCGGCAAACTCATTAGTCAACAGAGCGGCAAACTGCGGCTCGCGAGCCGCAGTTTGCCGACCACTGGCTTAGGAGAACAGAAGCATAAGAAACTTCTTAATCTTTCTCTAGTTTGTAAATTTTCTGTATTAAGCACATGTTAATTTAAAAAAAAATATTTTTTTCCAATTTGCTTCTGCCTCTTATGCCTCTCTCCTCAGTTATAAAATTTCTTCTTAAAACTCATAAAATACAGTCAAATGTAATTCCTCCCAATTCTTCAAATTGTGAACCTTGAAGTAGCATCAGTGAATCCACCTAGCAGGTCCAATCAAAACACATTTGTACACACACACACACACTCTACCTGTCTGGCCTGGTGATTGTTGACGACGTTAATCCTCATTCCAGCAGGATGGGCATGAGGTGGTGTCATGGCCTTCTGCTGTGGAACCTAGAAACACCTGCTGGTCACAATCCATCACACAGGGCCCACATCACTCTCTATGGTCACTGAACTCGAAATATGAGGGGCACTCAATTTGGTCTTTGGTGAAAGGCCCTACAGAGTACCTCTGACCAAAACAGGAGAGTGACAGGAAGCCTCGCCGGCCCAGAGATCACCTGGCAAGGCATGTGCAGGGCTCAATGAACCGGCTCAATGCATGCTTCCTGCTGCTGCTGTTCCCGTTACCAGTTGTGTGAAGATGAAATGATCTTGCTTCCCTTCCCTTTGGGGTGGTGGCTGTGCCGGTGGCCAGGGCACTGTATGAGGAGCTGTGTAACTCTGGGCATAATTCACATCTCCGAGACTGAGGTTCTTGGATAAAACTGAGGTAATAACTCCGGGGTTGCAGTGAGCAATATAGTGAGTGGGGGAAGTCATATATGGTGTGCCTGCCAGGTAGCACATGCTCTATAAATGTCTTGTCCCTTCCCCTCTCTTCCCTCCACCGCTAGCTCACCTGGGAAAGGCACTTCATTTCACTGGACCTCCCCCGCTTTTATATAAAACTGGGCAATGCCTTGCCTTCCTCATATGGTTACTATACAAACCCAGGAATGTTATGTTCCCCAACCATCCCTGCTCCCTGCTCCCTGCCAGAATCTGTAGTTGTTACTGGCTTCCTGGGATTTATGACAAGAGCCATACCTACCTGGATGGTTTTAGTGAGCTTCAGAGCTGGAGTCACCGTCCCGATGGGGGGACTCAGGAAGGAAGCAGGGGAACTCCGCTTCAAGCTGAGCTTCTCCCGGGCATCAGCTACCTGGTGGGGCCTCTGGGGAGCCATGCTCTGCTGCTTGCGGGAGTTCAACATCTCTCTGGCATCCTGCACTTTCCCTTTGATCCGGAAACGAGCATCTTTCTGCAAAAGCTTTTCTCGGGCATCCTTGACTCCCAGCTTGAGCCGGGCATCCGAGAGGCCAATCTTCTGCCGGGCATCAAACTTCTGCTGGAAGGTGGCTGTGCGTGCTGGCTGGCTGAGGAAGCTCTGCTGGATCCCAACATAAGATCGGACACCTCCAACTCCTGGTCTGACATTGAGCCTGCAAATAAAAATTGTAATATTAAGCCCAGCCGGCATGGCTCAGTAGTTGAGCATCAACCTATGAACCAGGAGGTTTCGGTCCATCCCCAGTCAGGGCACATGCCCGGGTTGTGGGCTTGATCCTCAGTGTGGGGTGTGCAGGAGGCAGCTGATCAGTGATTCTCTCTCATCATTGATGTTTCTATCTCTCTCTCTCCCTCTATCTTCCTCTGTGAAATCTATAAAAAAATACATATTTTAAAAAATTAAAAAATTTTCATGCTTATGTGAATTCCTCATGTGCATGTATTAAAATTTTATTTTCTTCTGTTAATCTGTCTCTGTTAATTTGATTAGCCCAGCTAGAAGAACTTCAAAGGTGCACTAGTGACCCGGTGCACGAAATTCGTGCACATTAAAAGGGGATTAGAGGAAATAATTTAATATTGCTATTTGCCCTTTCTCTATAATAGAAGTGTCAGAGATTAAAGAAAATTAGTAAAATGTATATGAAAACCTTCCTCCTGTCAGAGTCTGGGGCTCACCACGGGACCCAGAGTCAAGTCCCCGCCCACCCACATGCACCTCAAAATCACGTGAGACCCAGACACGGCCGCCTCCCCCCACCACTGGGCTAGATCCAGACCCGGCCAGTCCCACCCTTGTCAAGCCGTGCTGGGCAGGGGGCATAGCCTCAGGTTCCCTGGCCCAGCGTCAGGATGGGGGGCGAGGCCTGAGGTCCCCCAGCCCAGACCAGGGCGGGGGGGGGGGGGCGTGTCTTGAGGTCCTCCGTCAAGCCCCGCCAGGTGTGGGACACGGCCTGAGGTCCCCCATCAAGCCCCGCCAGGCAGGGTGGGGGGGCACAGCCTCAGGTCCCCTGTCAAGCCCCGCTGGGTGGGGGCGCGGCCGGAATTTCCCTGACCCAGCACTGGGGGTGCACCTTGAGGTCCCCCGTCAAGCCCTGCTGCGTCAGGGGCACAGCCTGAGATGACCTGTCAAGCCCAGCCAGGTAGAGGGGCGCAACCTCAGGTCCCCTGGCCCGGTGCTGGGGCCAGGGGCACGGCCTGAAGTCCCCTGTGAAGCCCTGCCAAGCAGGGGGTGCAGTCTGAGGTCCCCCGGCCTGGCGCTGGGGCAGGGGGAGCAGCCTGAGGTCCCCTAGCTCAGCACCAGGACGGGAAGCGCACCTTGAGGTCCCCTGTCAAGCCCTGCCGGGTGGGGGGCACAGCCCGAGGTCCCCTGTCACGCCCTGCTGGGTGGGGGGCATAGCCTGAGGTCCCCTGTCAAGCCCCACGGGGGTGGGGGCGGGCATAGCCTCAGGTCCCTGCTGATTGCTCGTTAAGGCTCCTTATGGGAACTTGGCCTCTCAGCTGTGGGTGCAGCCATCTTTGTGATGGAGTGATGGTCAATTAGCATATTCCCTCTTTATTAGATAGGATACTAGAGACCCAATGCATGCAATTCATGTAAGGTGGCCCTTGCAGCCCTGGCTTCATCTGGAAGGTTGTTTGGCATATTATGCTTTTATTATTATAGATTTTTAGCCCCACTGGTTTTATTTTTTAATGATTTCAACTCCCTACATCTGTTGATGATGCCCATCACAGGAAAGTAACAGACTATCAGTTCACACCAGGAGCTACTACTGAGGGCCTACTCATCAAATAGGGAAAAAATAATTTGATCAATACGTAAGGTCCAGATAGATAAAACTGAAGTTAGTGGAAAGCACTCCAGATGAATCCTTCACTCATCAGGCACTGAACGCCCCCGCGCCAGAGGTCCCGGGCCCAGCAATCACGTGACCAAAAGGGCAGGGCGAGGAACAGGTCTCCTGAGCTCTGACTTGGGGGTGGAGGCATACAGATACCCAAATAATCACCAGACTCCTGTTCTAGGAAAGTCCACAGTCTGTGGGGACACCACAAGCAAGTGGACACCTGCAGGGTGGTGGGCAGGCTTAAGAGGCCCAGGGTGTCTGGAAAGAGACGTGAGTCAAAGGGCATTGTAGGCAGACCAGGGAAATGTCCACTACAGCCCCGCTGGGGGCTTCTTTGCTCTTGCAGCTCTGGCAGCAGGCACAGTAAGCTCCCCGCCTCCCATTCTTCCACTTCCCCCATATCACTTCCACAGCGGGACAAGGCTTCCATTAAGGCACTTACCATGCTGCACCACAATGATTTGTTTACAAGCCTGCCTCTCCTGGGATGGACTAAGAGCTTCGCAGGGGCACACTCTGCAGCTCCTGACCAGTGTCTTCCTGGCACCAGGGGAATGACAAAGGCTCAAACAGCTTTTTGATCCTGAGATCCAGGGAAGTGTCAAGGCCCCTACAGGGCTCCGATCAATCATTAACCTTCCAGGCTCACAATCGCTGTTAGTTGCCATCACCTCATCTCCTCTGTAAGAACTAAATCATAGCACTAGTAGCATGGCTGGGACCGGACACTAGGTCCACCTGACTCCAGAGCCCACAATCTTTCCATTATAACAGGCCCCAAGCTTCCCTCCTTCCAACTCCAAGCTCCAGGGGAGGTGAGAGAGAAGTGATGGCTGCCCCGAAAGCGCTTCTCCTAGAGAAGACTGCCTCCACCGACCAGTCCAACACCCTGCTCGGAGCCTGGCTACCAAGGCTCCCCCCAGCTCCTCCCCATGCAGCCAGAGCACACCGAGTAACCCAGGGCTTGACCCTGAAAATGGGACCCACAAGGATCTTGCCTGCCCAAGTAGGGGCATTGCAAAGAGAACCAGGCTGCATACGAGCACGTCCACCAGTGGGGGTCGGACCCATCCTATCCAAACGCGAGCCTGTCCTGAAGCTTTCCTTTCTTCGTCTGCCTTCTCCAAATACCACCTCCTCCCCTCACCAGGCACCCTCATTACCAGAGGTTCCTGATATTTATAACTAAAGGAGGTAAGATGCTCTTGTCATGTGGTGCGCCCTGTGATTTTACAATACCATGAAATTGGGCAAATCCAGCCACCATGCCATCATTACACTTTCAACCAAGAAAACAATGTCCATAAAATAGGGGGCAAAAAGATAACCAACTGAAAGTGAATATTTTGAATAACTAAAGGAACAATGAGCTTCTTCTTTTTTTTTTTTTAGAGTAGCTTTTATTCACAATCACCAAAATCTGAAAACACACCAAATGCCAATCATCAGGTAATACATTATGATATACATTATGATATATCCATACGAAATATTACTCAGTGGTAAAAAAGAATGAACTATTGATACACCAACTAACACAGATGAAGCTCAAAAACACTGTGCTGAGTAAAAGAAGCCAGACATTAAGAGTTCATATTGAAAGACTCCGTTTCTATGAAGTTCTAGAAAAGGAAAGCATCTATAGCAAACATGTCAAACTCAAAGGCTAACACAGGCCAAATAAACGAGGCATGTGGCCCGGGGCTGCGAGTTTGACATGCTTGATCTACAGTAATAGTAATCAGATCAGTGGCTACAGAGAGAATGAGATTCTTGAAAACAAATTTCATATACCTGAACAGAGAATGGAGAAAAGGACAGATGAGTAAACCTACTTAGGAGGGGCAATGGAGAGAAGACCTCTATAACCTTAATTTATTCATATTCCTCAACAATTTCCCTCTCTGATGATCAGTAATGGCTCTTAAGTACTCTACTGAGAATTCACACGAGTCTATGGTTGATAAGCAATGTCTGCCATGGCCACATAGGGGCACTGGCCAGCAGGGTGCATGAAAGATTTTCTAAAGAAGATGATCTCAACTAACAGTCCTGAGCACTTACTAAAGGTCCATAGACTTTGACACACCTCCTTTAACCCTCACAACTCTGAGAATGAGGTTATTATCCACATTTTATAGAGGAGAAAACTGAGAACCCCAAATCACAGAGCTATAATGGTGAAGGCTGGATATGCACCTCACTATACCTAGTTAAAGTCCTAATAAATTAAGCATGGGTGAAAGATAAAGGCCAGAGTTTGAAGAGCTAAGGAAGGGTGAGTACTGCCGCCAGGCTAAGGAAAATCTCAGGACTTCAGTCATGTCGAGGGAGAAAGCACTCTCTCAGTGACTGGAGGGTGAGTGCGCACACCGAGGATGTCCACACACTGGGGACTCACACACCATACTGCTTGTCAGGCAAGAAAGACCACCAAAAATACCAGCCTTGCGCTACAGTGTTTTATCTACTGGAACAGCGCGAGGTCCATTTGGGGGAGGGAGGTGATGTCGTTGTGGTAAGCAAGCTACTTTCCCTCAATTCCATGCCTTCAGTTCTTTTCAACTCCTGTCATGAACAGCTTTAGGGGGTTCAATGTGCAGGCTTTTTATAATCACTGCTCCTCTTCCTGCATGAAAAGACAGCTATTCATCCCAGCAGGTAGCAGTAGTGGTTATAAAGCAGGCATTAGTCATCAGGAATTTTCCAAATAAACATTCCTGCTAGAAGCAGGTCTCTAAAACACAGAGTCAATTATGGTACCTCCTGCCCCAAGAACTGCTGAGGGTTCCCTAACAAAGCCCAACCTCCCTCGGTGGAGCCCCAACTTCGGCCTGCAGCCTCACCTCCAAATGCAGGCTCTCGGAGGTTCCTGAAACACATCCTGCACTTCTGGCCTCAGTAAACGTTTGCAGAGGGGAGAGGGACATTTTAAGCAAGTCTCTTAACTGCCCCACCTTGTCACACCCAAAACCGTGCACCGCTCCGCTTCAGCCCCTCGCTAGGCCTTCTCCGGGTCTCGGGAAGAGTGCTGTGGATTAAGAGGGCAAATGCCCCGCTGGAGTCTAAGCTCTTCCTCCCAGACCCCGACTGGAGCCGGGACACGTGATGCCCAAAAAGGGTTTGCATGGGGCTAGGAAGGCCTCGCTCTCTCGGTTCTATCGGTGGAGGGCAGAGTGGCAGCTGGCTCTGGACATAAGTCCAGACCAAAGGATGCAGGCCAATGATGGGGCACGGATTATTATAAAGTGGATTTGAACCCATGGGGATCTCTGGGGTAGAGCACATGTGTATTGAGGTCATCTTTGTAGGGAGAAAACACAGTTTCGTTCCATTACCCAGGGTCAATTCTCAATTAGGTACTTTATTATTTTTTTTTTAAATATGGAACACTTCACAAATTTGCACGTCATCCTTGCGCAGGGGCCATGCCTATCTTCTCTGCATCATCCAATTTCAGTATACGAGTTGCTGAAGGGAGCACTGAATTTAGGTACTTCAGAGACATAAAGAAAAATAACACACTACCTCTTACCCTCCGAGAGAGTCCTGTGCAGGTGTCTCATTTTAAATACTAATTCTTTCCCTCTGAGTTATGTAGTAACTAATTTTCCTCTGTTTTAGGCATACGTTTCCTTGATCCTTTTCAAGAGAAACAAGCACGGAGGACCCAGACCAGGGCCCTGGCCTGAACTGAAAAGCTCTCCACTCCCACCCTCCCTGGTTCCAAGGACCCCTCCCTCGGTCGGGGCATGCGGCCCAGGGCTGCTCAGCTCCAACACTCAAGGCCCAACTTTCCCACTAAGGCTGCCTGCCAGCTCATCGAACACACGGACTCAGTGGACAGACAGCTATGCCGAGGAGTCAACTGATCAAACCAGATGTTGTCCTGACAAACTCCATCA
Source organism: Plecotus auritus (assembly GCF_963455305.1). NCBI lineage: Eukaryota > Metazoa > Chordata > Mammalia > Chiroptera > Vespertilionidae > Plecotus > Plecotus auritus. The sequence goes on from NC_137772.1 coordinate 223,761,903, forward strand.
GGACGCTCTCACAGCTAAAGGAAGAAATGACCAGCTGGTGCCAGTGCTGTCCTGAGGAGACTCACCTATGGGTCTGGAGCAACTGAAGTCACTGGAGATGTGCTATGCGTGGGGAAAAACAGTGCCCACCATGGCCTGGATGGAGGAGCACTCAAAACTCTCCCCTCCCTTTCTGTAATTCCCACTTAATCAAGAAAACCTCCGATAATTCCTTGGAGTCAGGTAATAATGATAGTGAATGGGGCTCCAGGTAATAATAATGATAGTGACCCCTTTCTTGACTTACAAGGTGCAATGAACATGAAACAGAAAGGCTGTTTGTAAGTACAAGCACAGTCCATGCCCTGTGGGGAAAGAGGTTATTTACACTTCCACGGGCTGTCTTTTGCTATTTCCATCAAGAGGAAAGACATTTTCTGAGATAATCACAGGTTCTTCCTAAAGTTTTAAGATAGAAGTTCCTGGCCAAAACTGGTTTGGCTCAGTGGATAGAGCGTCAGCCTGTGGACAGAAGGGTCCCAGGTTCGATTCCGGTCAAGGGCATGTAACTTGGTTGCGGGCACATCCCCAGTGGGAGGTGTGCAAGAGGCAGCTGATCGGTGTTTCTCTCTCATCGATGTTTCTAGCTCTCTATCCCTCTTCCTTCCTCTCTGTAAAAAATCAATAAAATATATTTTAAAAAAAAAAGATAAAAGTTCCTGGGACATCCATGCAATGTTAAACCAAAGTTCCAAGGAAGGAATCGCCTAGTAAACATGTAGAACAGACTGTATTTACTGTTCAGAACTTGTACATTTCTTGACAGGACACCCAGGTCTAGCTTTTCTCTTTGTTGGCTGTGCAAGTAAAATAAAAATGGACGCCCAAGCGGGTTTGGCTCGGTGGATAGAGAGCCGGCCTGCGGACTGAAGGGTCCCAGGTTCCATTCTGACCAAGGACGCATGCCCAAGTTGTGGGCTCAATCCCCAGTGGGGGGCGTGCAGGAGGCAGCTGATCTATGATTCTCTCTCGTCACTGATGTTTCTCTCCCTCCCTCTCTGAAATCAATAAAAACATATTAAAAAATAAATAAATGAGGATGGAGGCCGGTCCGTCAGTGTTGTCAGCCTCCAGGGACTGCAGCTGCTTGGGCTGATCTTCATCTTGCATGACAGGCCGCAGCAGGAAAGGATGAACGGAGCTCTGGGGAAGGTTATGTGTTTGAAGAACGATATCATTTTTAAGAAAGCCTTTCCCCTCTTAAGGTTCAAAACTTCAGGAGAGAATCCCATTTGTTCTACAGATGGCATTCTGCTGAGTATCAGCCGGTACCTCAAGACAAAGCCCACCCATGGCATTGAAGATACAAGCACCCAATTCAAGCACAAGAGCCCAAGAAGAAGATGGGAACAGTGGAATTGAGACCCATTAATTTGGGGACAGATTATGAACATGGGGTTTTGAACATTCACGTGACTGCATATGACATGGCCCTGGCGGAGAGTTATGCCCAATATCATTTGTTCACAGCCTCTGCAACCATCTCGCCATTGAAGTGGGGGAAAGGTATGAAGGCTGTCTTTGCATGAAATATTCTTGGTGTGGGTAGCATGCTCTGCTTTGTTGTTGATAAATGAGGTTTTGAGATATAATTTACATGTGGTAAAATTCACCCTTTTTAGATATATACTTTGCCACAATCAAAATATAGAAGTTTTAATAACCCCAAAAGTTCCCTGGTGCCCAGGTGTAGTCAATCTCCTCCCCTTTCCCCTTCAAGTGCCTGGCAGCCACCGATTTTCTGTCCCTGTTGCTTTAGGGTCTCCAGAACATCATGTAAGTAGAATCACACAATCTGTAGCTGTTTGGCCTCTTTCACTTGGCATAATGTGTGTAAGATTTATCCATGTTTTTGTATTTTATTACTGAGTTTTCCATTAAATAGTGGATTTTAATTCAATAAATAAATAAACATGGAGTTTCCAGCAGATTTAACTCAAACACAGCATGCAGTCCAGTTTCTTTCTGCTGCCTTTCACTCTGCCTGCATTTCCCCCCAATCCAGTCTGCACATCATAGCAGAGCAATACTCTCATACTGGGAACTGCTAATGTCCTCGGAGCACTTAGTACTCATCGGACACTTCTGAAGTACTCCAGATATTAATTCTCTTAGTGCTGGCAACAGCCTAATGAAGTCAGGACTGCCCACACTTTATCGATAAGGAAATGGTTAAGTAACTTGCATAAGATTAATGGCAAGTGGGAGAAGCAGGGGATTGAACTCTGCATTCTGACTCTGGGCCCCAATGCATACCTAGCATGTTCCCAGGGGAGGGGGCCTGGCTTCTCCTCCTTTAAGGCCCATGATAATTGCCACCACTTACTGCCTGGTACAAACTTTAAAATACACTCTTACATTCTTATATTCAGACCTCTCCCTGATCTACCAGAAACCATCACTACAAATGAGGAAACTGCCCAGCTCAGAAGTAATCTGGCCGCGGGGTCTGCTGGGACCAGGTCTGCCCGGCTGCATGCACACACAGTGCCTGTGCTCCCCACGGATTCACCACCCGCTTCCCCGCAGCCCCATCCATTACCCCACGCGAGGCTCTGCACACATCCACAGCCAGACAGTCCGGACCCACAGGCAGGGCCCCCCTGCCATCAGCACTGAGGAGGGGCTCATTCAGCAACTATCCAGCAAACCTGTGAAACCAGGACGCCGTTACAAGTGGCAGAGGACCCAGCGCCAATGCCACACCAGTTACTAGAGGAAAAGACCCAGGAGAGGAATGCTCCCGAGGAATTGAGGAAATTAATACTGAGGGCGGGTCATGGGCCAGAAGCCGGGTGGGGTGCTGGCCGCTGAGCCGGGCGGGGGTGGTGGGACTCATTTTCGACAGCAAGGCAAAGAATCTATTTTCTAGCTTCAAGCACCAGGAGGTACTAAAAAACAACGGTATGTAACCTCTTCACAGCCTGGCTGTTTGCAAACAGTTCAACTACGGTAACGTGTGCAGGGAAACCACGGGCCAAGTTCCCCTCCTCCACACAGGGCGCTCCTGCAGGCTGGAGGTGACCAACAACACTGGAGGGTCCTGAGAAACTGTGGGGCAAGTCACCTCCGCGGCTCCCCGCTCAGCCCCAGCCACCTCTGAGAACGGGGAGCTACAGCCGTCGGGAAACTACCGAGCCCCAGCCGCCCCCTCCCCCCCCCCCGCGACCCCGGTTTTCCTCCCACGCCGAGGCCCCTCAGGCAGCAATTGAAGCGCACAGCCCCGCTCGCCGCGGCCTCGGACACGGCACTCTACCTCTGCCAGCCTCGAGTCCGCATCTGTAAAATGGGGACAACTTGCTGGCTGGCCGACAGGGCCGGGAAAAAGCCAACGAGGCAATGTGTACTCGAAAGCGCTCGGAGTACCGAGCACGCCGCACACGCGGAGGCGGGGTGAACAGAAGCGGCTCGGAGAGGGCGGTCGGCGCAGGAGGTGGAATAAGGTCCCCGCGGAGTCCGAGCCAGTCACTGCCCCGCTGCAGTCCGGTCGTCTAACTCTAAGGCCGAGCTGAGAGCGCGGAGGAGCGGGGCCCGAGCGCCAGTCTTCTCGGGGAGGGGGCTGCGCCGGGGAAGCTCTCGGGACCCGGAGGGCAGCCCCGCCCCCCTGAGGGTACCCCCTCAGCCGCTCTCACAATCCGCGTACCCCGGCCCCACCGCCGCCAGCGGCCACGCCAGCCTCCCCTGGCTCGCCGAAACAACGGTGCCTCTAGTCTGGCCAGTGGGCGGCCGGCGGCCGGGCCTGTGGCGGCGGCGGCGGCGGCGGCCGGGCCAATGAGCGGCGCGGCTACGGCAGGGGGCGGGCGCAGGAGGCCCTCCGTCGCCCCGGGCCGCTCCCTCCTCCACCCGGGGCCGCTCCCTCCTCCACCCCGAGCTGCGCTAAGCCACGGGCCCTAAACCCCGAAGGGAGAAAAGGCCACTTACCTCCCCTTTGCCGCAGCTCCCCGTTTCCGGATGAGCTCGTCCAGGGAGATGTCCGCCATCTTACACCACGGAGCAGCTTGGATCCCCTCACTCCTCGAGCCCGCCCCTTCAGCCGCTACGGAGGAGCTGTTTCCGGCGTTTCCTCGACGAATTCTCGCGACAGTTCAAAGTAGGCAAGAACCGGAAGTACACAGGCTGTGGGATCCGTGAGCCTTAGCGGCGCTAGCTGAATATCTGCATACGAAGTGTGGGATCATTATCATTCTCTATTCTCCCCCAGGACAAATAAAACGAAAAGCGACATAAAATATTAACGAGTATTAAGACCAACTTTAAAGAAACGGGGGTCTCAGTTTAACGGTCAACTTTTATACTCACCGTAGCACTAATGAGATTCGGAATCATCATGCAGCGAGTAGCGGAAGCGCTCCTTTATGCCTTAAACTTATGAGTAAGGAAAATAACGATTCGGGGTGACGCCCGAATCCTCACTGCTAATGTGAGACGAATTTTTGAGCGGGTAAAGGTTGCCCCTAAGGTGACCCGCCTACTTTGCGGGATGCCTGGGTGCTGCGATCTGCCCGACCCCCTCGCGCTTAAAGAACAGGCTGGTCTGAGGGTAGAAAGGAAACTGGGCCCGTGAGTCTTAGCCAGTTCTTTGAAACTTCACCCAGTAACTACTGTCGCTTTTTCGTGGCTGAGAAATACAGATAAGTGCGCCTTCCGGCTACACACAGTAGGCGCTCCTTTTGTGGCTGGGAGGACCGCCTGGCTCAGCCCCAGGGGCCACACTTGGCCCTGCAAATAGTTTAATGCTTTATGAGCTGTTTACTATTTTCTTAGTCCAAGACTGCCAGTGAAGTTATGTACTCTTTTTATTATTTTTTATTTTTATTTATTTATTTTTTTAATATATTTTATTGATTTTTTTCCAGAGAGGAAGGGAGAAGGACAGAGAGTTAGAAACATTGATGAGAGAGAAACATCGATCAGCTGCCTCCTGCACACCTCCTACTGGTGATGTGCCTGCAACCAAGGTACGTGCCCTTGACCGGAATCGAACCTGGGACCCTTGAGTCCGCAGGCCAACGCTCTGTCCACTGAGCCAAACCGGTTAGGGCTATTTTTTATTTTTTTAGTGTGACATTGGCCCTAGCCGGTTTGGCTCAGGGGATAGAGTGTCCCTCTGCGGACTGAAAGGTCCCGGGTTCAATTCCAGTCAAGAACACGTGCCTGGATTGTGGGCTCCATCCCCAGTAGGGGGCGTGCAGGAGGCAGCTGATCAATTATCTCAATCATCATTGATGTTTCTATCTTTCTTTCCCTCTTCCTTCCTCTCTGAATTCAATAAAAATGTATTTTAAAAGTATGACAAAGTCCACTTTAAAGAAAATAAAAATAAATTGTGATTTTGGTTAATGAGTTATGTGCGCTTGACAGAACATCACAGTACAATTAAAAATCTGGCATCAGGCCCAACTGGCGTGGCTCAGTGGTTGAGTGTCAACTGCCCATGAACCTGGAGGTCACGGTTCAATTCTCCGTCAGGCACATGCCCGGGGGTTGCGAGCTCGATCCCCAGAGTGGGGCATGCAGGAGGCAGCTGATCAATGATTCTCTCTCATCATTGATGATTCCATCTCTCTCTCTCTCTCACTTCCTCTCTGAAATAAAAAAATAATCATTAAAAGTCTGTCCCCAGAAGCTCCATGGAAAAACTGGGCAAGAGCTGGTAAAGAAATCCAGAGGGCCTGGGGTTGGGCACCAGCCAGAGCGGAATCCAGGTCCCACCTGGGCGGCTGTGATTGGTGCTGGCTGGCCTTCCTTTTCTCAGCTGCGAACAGCGGCCACTATCCCCTCCCTCCCCGGGGTGCAGGAGAAGGGAGGGCCAGGTTCCGCCCCAGCCTGGGCCAGCTGGACCATGGCAGGCAGGTACAGAACCAGGAAGCAGCCAGAGGGTGCAGAATTAAAGCCCTGTGGTGCCTTAAGTGAAAGGTATAAAAGCCACTTCAATGATTTTTAAAAGCCAGCACAACAGGGTCATTAACCGAGATCAACTAATTTTGGGATTCTCAGCGGGGTGGCCTCCCCCAGGGGCATTTCTGAGCTTTGTGGAGTGCAGAGCAGCAGTCGCCAACCTTTTGGACCTCATGGACCACCAGTGGTCCCCGGACCACCGGCTGGCAACCGCTGGCCCAGAGGACAGAGATCCAGTCACGTGGAGGTGGGACAGTCTCCCATCTCCAGTGACATTCCTGGAGCGGAGAGGCTGGTTGCGATTCTGAGCCAGGCTTCGCTCCAATTCTTGTCTGAACGTGCAGGACTTTTGTCCAGTGTGAAAAACATGGACTTGCCAGGAAGGCAGCTGTTTGGAAATTGACCAAGAATTGTGCCCGCCTGGGAGCCCGGCTGCAATTGGGGCTGAGACAGTTCAGGGACCTGGCATTTGGGCAAACCCTGACCTACCCCCATTGTATAAATTCCTTTTCTTTCTGGCTCTTTTATAACATAGAGCTGTGTGTGTGTGTGTGTGTGTGTGTGTGTGTGTGTGTGTGTGATATTACCTGTGAATTCACTTCAGCGGATAAAGGGCCTGTTATTTTAAAAGGATGTCAAGTCTAAGAGGGTGAAGAATCACTGACCTAGTTCATGCACCCATTTTACAGGTGGGGAAACTGAGACCAGGAGAGAGGGAAGACCAGATCCAATTCATGCCCTTCTTCCCTGCTCCAGGAGGCAGCTTCCAGCGGGCTCAGGCAGATGTGCATTCAGTTCCTGACCCGCAGGCCCCTCTTTTCACCCTCCAGATGGAGCAGGAGTGAGGAGACGGACTGTGTATCCGTGCTCAGCAGAGCCCAGCACACAGTGGGTGTGGAGAGGGGCCATGGGGCCTGGGGTTCCCAGGTCAGCCCCTTTCCTGCCCACTGGGGACAGAACAGAGGTGAGAGGGAAGGAAAAAGGGACGGCCCCGGTCCCCAAGTTTTTTCCCGTTAACTCGCCCGTCTCCTCCTCTTGCCCCTCCACTCCAGCCACACTGGCCTTTACTAGGATCCCTGCGCCTCCCGGCAGGTCCCTGCCCCAGGGCCTTTGCACTCGCTGGTCACCAATCCAACCTCATCTGCATTATCACCTCAGCCACCTGCCTCCTCTGACCTGCCTGGCTCTTCGCTTGCTGTTCCCACCACCTCCAACACCTACTACCTCAGCGGGGCGGATCCTTCCCGCCACATCCCGGCAGGTCGTCTCCTGGAAGGGCCTCCTCCCCTGGCATTTACCACCACCGCTTCCTTGCCTGGTGCCTTGCTCACTAGCTGCCCGGGGGCAGGGAAGCGCGCGTGGGGGCAGCCAGGGTCCCCAGCACCTGGAACGGCTGGTGAACCCGTGGGCTGGTGAACCCGTGAGCGCCCACAGGGCAGCGCCTCGGGCCTCACCAGGCCCCACCTCCAACCCCAAAGCCATTCGTTGCTGAGCCTGTCTCTGCAGCAGAGAGTGGGGCTAATGGCTTCTCCCTGCTCCTGTCAGGCAGAGAGAACAAAAAGGAAGCCACTGGGACAGGCGAGGACCCAAGACAGACCTCAAGTCCCGCAAGACCTGTCCCTCGGGAGGCGACATGAACAGGATGGGCACACGGGGAGTTTCAGTGCTGGCCTCCTGGGGTGCAGCCCCAGCCCCGCCCCGCCCCCAGGCATCTGTCCTAGGACACAGCCTGGAAGGAGGTAAAGCAGCCAGTTCCTCACGGAACCCAGCACCTGGAAACAGCCTCTGTCCCACCGTGGGGGTCAGTGAGTGAGGACAGGGAGAGCCCCCCACCCCCCAGGCATCGGGGAAAAGCAGGGCCCCTCGGCGGCTCACGTGGTGTCACTGGTCACCAGCGCTGGCCTGGGGGGGGAGGGGCGTTCTTCCTGTGCACTTTCCCGCACTAAGTGCCAGGCCCGCGCAGCCTGTCCCCCTCCCGCCACCCCCACAGGGACACAGGTCACAGCCTCAGGGAGCCGCGCGAGGGTTAACATAAGTTTTATTTCAACGTTTTTCCTGCTCATAAATGACTCTGAAAAAGCCGATATGCTAGAGGCTAACCCACCACTGTCTAAAGGCAACGACGCGGCCACTGAGAATGTGGCTCGGACAAGAGGCTCTGCTAAGTCTCCCCCACGCGGGGGCGGGGGCGCAGGCAGCAGGAGGGCGGGTTCGGGCAGAGGAAGAAATAAACATTAGCTCTGTCCTCCCTCTGCCATCAGGGCTGGGGCCCAGGGCCCTGAAGTGGTCGCTCTAACCACCGAGCCGACAGCTTGGAACTCCCAAAGCTGCCCAATGTCTGGGTGCACTGGGGGAAATGTGGAGGCTCCAGGAGGGGCCCCGTGCCAGCCAGGGGGGCCCTCAGCCGGCCCCTCCTCCCAGCCCTGGGGTGGGGCAGCCTCTCACGCCAGCAGTCCCGGCCAAGGGACTTTCGGGTGGTACCTGGCCTGGCCCCGAGGCAGGTAGTGAGGGGCGCAGGCGGGGATCCCCAGGTGGTGGCAGGGAGTCCCTGGCGCCCGCAGCTCTGACTGCCGTGTATTTGCGATCATTTCCGCCTGTGGTCTGCTCTGGGGGGGCGGTGGAGCTCGGTGCTGGCGACCTTGGCCCAGTAGTGTGTGGGGTGGGGCTGCGGGGGGGACCGAGCCCGGGCGGCCTTCACTGCAAGAACCAGTGCGGGTCCGACAGGAGCCTGTCCTGAAGGCGGCCGTGGCGGCCACAGTAATCGAACCCAGATCCCGAAGGGGCGCCTTGGGGGCCAGCCCAGCAGGGTGACCGCCCGAGCGGGCACGGGCAGGCCAGGCTGAGCCCCGGGCCACAGTGAGGGATGTGGGGGAGTGAGGGTAAAGGTGGCAGGGTGGCGGGTGCGGGCAGGGCATGAGGACGGGGGGCGGGCATGCACGCGGCAGTGCCCGGCCATCAGAAGCTGAAGAGGCGCTCCTTGGGGTGGCCCACGCGGTCCAGGTTGGGCAGGCAGGCGTACTGGATCATGGGCGGCGGCCCGCACATCAGTACCAGCGGCTCCTCCTCCGGCGGTGGGAGGTGGTCCCGGATCATCTCTTCGTTCACGAAGCCCTCGCTGTAGTCCCAAGCTGCAGAGGGGAGACTAGGTGAGTCCAAGCACGCCCCCGGGGCTGCCCACGACCGCCCCTGCCCAGCACCCCTCCCACGGCGGACACGGTCCCGGCCCTGGAGAGTGAGGAGGTTGATCCACGCCACCCCTCGCGCTGATGCCCGCCCAGCCTGGCCTGCCCACAGCACAGCACAAGCCCTCTGGGTCGCCAGCTCACAAAGCCTTTCGCTTCCATCTGGCCCTCAGAACCACCCCGGTGGGTGGACAGGGAGAGGGCTAATGATCCCATTTTACAGACGTGGAAACTGAGGCCCAGAGGACCCAGAAGTGAGCTGTCCGAGGTCACGCGCTGAGGCATGCGCTCGGCTAGATGTGGACTCCCGGTCCCAGGGGTCTGTCCCCAAGCCAGTGTCCAGCTCCAGGCCGGTCAAGGTGACCTTCTCTACCAACACCTCCCCCACGGGCCGCCTGCCTAACTCTTGCCCCCACCAGGGTGTCGGCCCATGCACTGGGTCCCCAGTGCCCAGACAGCCCGGCACATAGCACTTGCTCAATTAATAACGAAGGACGGAATGTGTCCCAAAGCAGCAGTGAATGAGCCAGCAAGACCCAGACAGACACGGTAGCTCCAGACGCAGCGGCCCCGGCCCCGTCTTGGTCCTGCCTGCACGCCCTCTCGTACGCAGTGTCTCCAGGTTCGCCTGAGATCTGGAACCTCCCTTCATTCCTCCTGGTGACTGACGGTGCCCCTGGTGAGAACCTGGCACCTAGGCTGGCAAGGGCTCTAGTCTAACACGGACCCTCAGGGACTGGCCCGCTGCAGGGGCTGCTCAGAGGGGTACAGTGGACTGATGGGGACCGAAGGCTGGCAGGAGTCTGATGGGAGGGTGGGGCTCTGATGGCTGGGCGCCGCCGGGGGCGGAAGAGAGGAAGAGGGGCCGCCCATCTCTCCGGTTCTGGCTTCCCACCTGCTGGGCATCCACCCGTCTGTGCCTCAGTGTCCACGTGTTCTCACAGTGCCATCCTGCCTACTGCACGGGGCCATGAGGTCCGGGGGGGGGGGCCCCACCTTTCAAACGTGCTGCCTAACCACTGCCTCCTCTTTCAGACGAGTAGGAGGGGCCCAGCGAGAAGTCCCCTTCCTTCTCGGCTCCCAGGTTCGGGCGGGACCAGCACTCCTTGGAGACTGAGGGCATCTGCTGGCCACGCAGCCACGGGCTCTCAAATGCCGAGCAGCTCAGCCCGAGACAGACAGATGGCTGCCTCCCCTCCAAGGAGCCCCCCTGGCCACCTCCTGATCCCACCGGGAGTGCCCACGCCCAGGCCGGCCCCTGCGCTCTGGCCCCTGGGTGGGGCGGTCACCCTGGCAGATCCTCTAGCTGAGCTCTGGGGGGAGGGGCGCGGGGCAGCGGGGATGGTGGGCGAGAAGCAGCAGGTGAGCGGGAGCGTGGGCAGCCGATGGGAGGGGGAGAGGAGACGGAGGGACGCTGGCTCAATCAGAGGACCCAGTGCTCCGCCAGGGCTGGCAGAGGCTGGGGACGGCTCTGTACCGAGTCCCTCCACCCGGAACCCCCGATTACCTGGCTGGTCTCTGTTTTCCGGCTGGAAAAGCCCTGGACACCAACAGAAACACAGCCCTGGAAGCCAAGGTCAGGCGGAGGAGACAGACCGAGGGACCTGGCTCGACGGACACTCACTGCCCCACTCTAGGGGTCCCTTGCCGGGGGCCAGCAGTCCCAGCTCGTCGTGGCAATGGAGTGCTGAGCACTGGAGCATTCTCTGTCGTACGGGCACTGATCTGAGTAACTGACCACATCCCCTTTGCACTTTGGCTGCTGGGAAGCTCAGGATCTGCAGCAAGCGTGCATCCCAGTCCATGGCTCTGTACAAACCTCATTCCTGATTCTATGTCACAGCCCGCCCTTGTCTCCTCACCCGCTCTGTCTGCGCCCCTGACTCACTCAGGGAGTCTTCTTAAGCTGCCCGACAGCCTCCTGGAGCGGGGCAGGGCACCGACACGTGGCATTGTCACAGCTGGGCAACGCATCTGAAAGGACCTCGTCAAAACTGCACGGACGGAACCGTGTCTGCCAACGAATGGAATGTGCAGGCGTGACACACCTCCGTTGTCACGGGCAGTGTGCTTTCTTCACGCGTGCACTGAGGTGGCTTTGTGGGGAGCATGTCAGCTGCATTTGCCACGTGGGCTGGCCCCGCTCCTGTCCCCCGCTGAGCTCTGCGATGGCTATGCTGCTCAGCTGCCATTTCTTCCTCAGCATCTGGAGTCCAGCTTATGCTAATGTTACAGCCACAGCTTAATGCCCTCGAAGCGTGGTCAGGGTAAGGCCAAACACAGGCCGAGAGGAGAGAGCCCACGGCACCTCCCTGGGCCCGGAACCCGTCCTGTTCAACCGTCCCTGGGAGGCGGCATTTGGTCTTGGCGTTGCCGTGTGCCACCAGCAGGGGACAGTGTTGGCCCCTCCTCCAGAGGACGGGCCTTCCAATGGCAACAGGCAAGGCGGTTCCCACGGTGGCTAGGGAGCCCCCCTACCACTCTTGGAACCTGCACCAGAACACAGTGCCTCCCCACCCACCCCCTTTGGTTGAGACCTGGGTACAAGAGAAAGGCTCCTTTCTTTGCTAGAACAGCAGCTCCGACCGGCAGAACCAGTGCCCCCGCCCGGCCTTCACTCAAGCCCTTGCCCGACCAACGGCACGGTCTTCCCTGGGTCTCACTGGCCACCCGCTACCATGCTCTGTGACTGACTAATAAGCCTGCTTCCTTCACCCGCTGGAACATCAGCCCGGGGCCAGGCTGCTTCATGAGCACACACAGCGGGGACCCGACCGGGAGGGAACCTGTAGCCCAGATGGGCTGGCCCCGGCCGGCCGGTCCAGCCACAGGCCCAGGACCCGCTTTGGTCGCCCAGGGGGGAGGCTCCTCTCCCGGGGATGGACCCAGAGGACGCAGCGCCTTAGACAGGCGCCAGCCCAGAGCCCGTCTGCTCGCTTCTGGGAGGAGCAGAGAGCGGCGTGTTCCCCACAACGTGGCTGAGTCCCAGTGAACTGTGGGGCTGGGTGAGAAGCTGGAGGCGTTCCCCACAACGTGGCTGAGTCCCAGTGAACTGTGGGGCTGGGTGAGAAGCTGGAGGCCACGCAAGGGGGGCTGGCAGAACGCGAACGAGATTACAAGCTGGCGTCTGCGTGGCTACTTAGAAAAGGTTATTTCTAACATTTAGAAATTCCCCAGGAAAATGCAGATCCAGCTCCTTTAAAGAGTGGAGAGGCCTGGTCTGCAGGGCTGAATTCCTGCACAGCTGACTGACATGGAGCCGAGGGGGCTGCCCACTTTGGACAGGGCAGATGCTCTCCAATTCGCCCCACTCCCCACCATGCCCAATTGTCTCCTATCCCCGAAGCAAACATCACCAGTATTATCTACCAAGAAGCCTGGCCTGCTGCTTTTCCCACAGCAAAGAAGGTAATTTTTTTTGCATCTGCATCTACCTACTCACTGTCTCCTATGTGGTTTTGGTTCCTCCACAATCAACTGTGTGAGCTTGGCAAACAGCTTAAACACCCGGACAGGCAGGGGTAACCGTCCATCAGTCTAGCCCACCCCGGGCTGATGACTGGATAGAAAAATGGGCCTAACGGGGTACAAACTACAGGGTGCGAGCAATCAGCACCCAGCTCTGCCCCAGACCTGCCCACGGCGAGTCCCAGCCCCAGGGGAAGGCCAGGCTCCTTCGTCCAGCAGGGGGCAGCGCAGCCAGGGCTCTAGAGGAGCATGCGAGTTCAGCTTGTCCCAGATGTTTTCCAGCTGTGTGACGGGGCGCTTACTTCCCCTCTCTGACCCTCCATCCTCACCTGGGAGACGGGGTCACCGGGTCACTGCGTTCCTCTCACAGGCCAAAGGACACCAGCGCCCCCACCCAGCCCGCCCGGCCCGGCTTCCACCACTCACCGTCAGGGGCTTTGTCCACCGTGAACCAGAGCTTGAAGCGCGCGGAATGTTCGTTCCTCAGTTCCTCCAGCTCGGGCCGCAGCAGGATGTCCTTCTCGGTCTGTGGGGGGACAAGTCCCGGGGTCAGGAGGATGGCGGCAGGGACAGCCCTTGGAGACACTCGCCCAACGGCTCGTCATCGCCCACCCATGGGCACACGCCTGGCACAGCTCCAGGAGAGCAGCGTGGCACCGCTCACCGGACTCCTAGAAGCATCACCCCTCCCATCTCGCACAGGAGCGGGTCAAGCTGCGATGGAGATGCTCACTGCAAGTGCAGCCTGCAAAGGGTTTGAGCGCTGTGGGAGTGCGCACGGTACAGTGGGAGTGGAGAGTGGGGAACAGAACTACAGATGGAGCGCTCAACGATCGGACAGAGGGCAGACTGGGAGGACACGGCCAACACCCTATCGTGACGGTCGCTAGGGGGTGACTATGATACTTAAACTAACAAGTGGCTCAGTGAAAGACGAAGGTCGCCATCCTCATCCCTGGGACAAGCCTTTAGGTTCCGGCATCTCAGGTTGCACATCCGTAAGTTAGGAAATCAGACGCCTGACAGCCCACACAGCCCCAGAGTTCAGCCCATGGCCCTCTCCTCCAGGAAGCCTTCCCAGACTTCGCAGGGGCACAACAGGGAGTGTCCATCCTCCCACACCATTGCCCACACTGGGCAGTAACTGTTTAATCTTTGCCAGTCAGACCGATAGAAGGTAAATCTCAGGTTTTATATTTTACTACTGACCCAGTACACGGATTAGTGCACATTGAAAGGAAATGATTTAGAAGATGGCCGGCGGGGCAGGACTGGGGGAGACAGGCCCGACACACCCTGGAGCCAACCTCTCGCAGTCCCTCCCCAGCCAGCCCCACCTGGGGCGGCGCCACAGCTCGAAGGGCGTCTGCGGAGTGAGCAGGGTCCCTCTGGCAGGTGGGGTCTAGCAGCCTGGTAGAATCTTGCAGCCCTGCTAGGAATTGGGGTCCCTCCTCTCTGGTTCAGGGGTGCATCACCTGAGAATTGCCACTGCCAAGTCACCGCAGCTCGGCAGCTCCTGCATTGACTGTCTGCCCCCTGGTGGTCAGTGTGCATCATACCTACCGGCTGGTTGCTTAGCCTTTTATATATATATAGACTAGTGGCCCGGTGCATGAAATTTGTACACATTAAAAGGGGATTAGAGGAAATAATTTAATATTGCTATTTGCCCTTTCTCTATAATAGAAGTGTCAGAGATAAAAGAAAATTAGTAAAATGTATATGAAAACCTTCCTCCTTTCAGAGTCTGGAGTGTACCATGGGACCCAGAGTCAAGTCCCTGCCCACTCACGTGCCTCAAAATCGCGTGAGACCCAGACCCAGCCGGCCCGCGCCTCCCCCCCTCATTGGGCTAGATCCAGACCTGGCCAGTCCCACCCTTGTCAAGCCCTGCTGGGCAGGGGACGTGACCTCAGGTCCCGTGGCCTGGCGCCAGGACGGGGAGCATGGCCTTAGGTCCCCCAGCCCAGACTGGGGTGGAGGCCATGCCTTGAGGTCCCCCCACCCCCTGTCAAGCCCCGCCAGGTGGGGGACACGGCCTGAGGTCCCCTGTCAAGCCCTGCCGGGTGGGGGGCGTGGCCTGAGATCCCGTCAAGCCCCACGGGGTGGGGAGGGCGTAGCCTCAGGTCCCTGCTGATTACTTGTTAAGGCTCCTTATGGGAACTTGGCTTCAGCTGTGGGTGCAGCCATCTTTGTGACGGAGTGATGGTCAATTAGCATATTCCCCCTTTATTAAATAGGATTTGTTAGATAAGATTAATATGTTTGTCATTGGTCTAGTCATAGTTCTTATTAGTTTATAAAGCTCTTTTAACATTAAGGATATGCATTTCTCTTGGTGATGTTATATGTTTTTTCTTGGTTCTGTATCTTTCTACCTTGTTAATATGTTTTTTCACCCAAATAAGAACATTGACACGTTTTTAATTTTCCGCAGAGAACTCACTCCTCCCGTCTTTCCTCGTGGCTCAGTCTTTCCTCTCCATCTGGCTTAGACGGCCGTCCCCGGCCATTCATTCACGCAACAGTAGTTCTTGGAAAAATGCTCCCCTACTTTTAAAGCTTCGGGTTGTTGTAGTGTTTTTTACATCTTTAACCTAAACTCCATTCTCCGGAAGGTAAAGGAGGGATCTACTTAGTTTTTCCCAAATGCATAGCAACTAACCCAACATTCCTTTTCTCCTTTTGTATTTCCTAATTGTTATTTAACAAGAGAACCTAGTCCTAAGCTCACAAATGCATGTTTCGTATTCAGGAACACGGGCCAGTGACAAAACGTCCATGGTTTCAACCCAAAGACATTCTTTTTCTTTTTCTTTTTTGGTCTGAAATTAAACTTTAACTAAACGCAGTTATGGTGGGCACCAAAGACATTCTTTACATCCCAAAGGTCACTCTGCCCTCAGAAAGTCCCGCCTCCTCAGCTCCTCAACCTTTCACGGCATCGTACTCTCTGGGGAAATATACTAACACTTCACCCATTTGCGTGTCATCCTTGTGCAGGGGCTGTGCTAATAATCTCTGTATCGTTCCAATTTTAGTACATGTGCTGCCGAAGCGAGCACTCAACACCCACTTATTTTTACGTTTCTTAATTTTTTAAAATACGTTTTCATTGATTTCAGAGAGGAAGGGAGAGGGAGACAGAGCTATAAACATCAAAGATGAGTGAGAATCACTGATCGGCTGCCTCCTGCATGCCCCCTACTGGGGATCAAGTCCGAAACCTGGGCCTGTGCCCTGACTGGGGATCGAGCCTGGGACCCTTCAGTCCACAGGTTGGCACTCTATCCACCGAGCCAAACCAGCTAGGGCCACCCAATACCCATTTAAAAAAATGTTTTTATTAATTTTAGAGAGAGGGAGAGAGGAAAAAAAAAAAAACCAATGTGAGAAACATCTATCGGCTGCCTCCTGCATGCCCCCCACTGAGGATCGAGCCTACAACCCAGGCCTGTGCCCTGACCAGGAACCCAACCAGCGACCTTCTGCCGCTCAGCCCGAGGCCCACCGGCCAGGGCCCAACACCACGTTCATCTCTCCTCAGGCTGCGATGTCCCTGCATCATATACAAAGTCTCATAGACACCTGGGCCTGCTTCCAGGTCAGACGTTACAGAACCTTCTGCAGTGATGGGAATGTTCCAGGCCTGCGTCATCCGATGCGGTAACCACTGGCCACGTGTGGCTACGGGACCCATGCAATGTGGCTAGTGAGACTGGAAAAGCAAGTTTTACATTCTGATCTTAATTTAAATGCGAATGGCCACATGTTCTAGCAGGTTCCAGCACCGTCTAGATGTTCGTTGTTACCAGAAACGCAGTAGGACCAGTGAGCCCAGGTCTCACGTGCGGCTCTAGAGCCACGGTTCCACCCCATGCTTTTCTAGTTCGTTGTCACATCGTGCGCTAAGTTCCTCCCGTTACTCTTCCTTTTCAGAACTCCCTTGGCTGTGCATGCCCCCGGCTCCCTGACCACTCTGCGTTGCTCTGTCATGTGAAAGGGGGGCGATACCCACCGGAAACGAGCATTACTTTATAAGGAACCGGCACCCTGAGAGTATCAGCCTCACTGCTCTTAACTCTCCTTTCATGTCCTCACTTGTTTTTATCCTTGTTTTTTTAGAGGGAGGGGAGGGGAGGGAGGAGTGGGAGAGAGAGAGAAACATCAATGTGAGACACAGTGACTGCTCTGGCACGTGCCCCGACCAGGGCTGGGATGGAGCCTGCACCTGAGGCACATGCCCTGACCAGGAATGGAATCCTCCACCTTCCGGCCGTGGGCTGATGCTCTAACCACTGGGCAACCGGTCAGGGCTAATGTCCTTCTGAAAGGCGTGTTCTCTTAGGAGGGGCTAGCCCCATGTCCTCCCTCTCAGGACGAAGCAAGATCTGGGTGGGCAAAGTGGCAATGCCCCCTCAGCATGGCCTGTGAGCCCTGGGGTCCTGGGGACCCTCCCGAGCGTCTGTGAGGTCAGACGATTTTTATCTTATACAAGGACTTGATCGGCATTGTCCACTCTTGTTCCCTCAGGAAGGCCAGGGACCTTCTAGGGGCATCGTGGCCTGAGCCACTGCACCGAGTGCAGAACAGGCATGGAGCCAGACACCACAAAGGCTTCCCAATGTGACACAAAACGACGTTCGCAAAAATATGGCTATTTTCCACAAAATATGCGTGGGTACCAGTGACTTTTCATAAAATGTGCCGTTTTTCATAAAATACACTGGCTCCACTTGCTGTAACACATGCAGGCCACACCCCTCTCTGGGTCTAGAGCTTAGAGGTAGGGCAACCGCACCACCGCCCCGGCTAACGGGCTAACGGGCGCGGGGATGCCCCGCTGGCGGACAGAGGGCTGATGGCCTCCACAGACGCACCCAGCACGACCAGGGCAGCTGCTGCCTGCCCTCCTGCGCCGCCAGCAGTTTGGGATTTCTGGCTCTTTCCACCCACCCCGGGCCCGGGAAGGCCGCCTTGGTTGGCCACAGGGCAACTTCCTGTAACTGTGCAGAGTCCAAGGACCTTAGGCCAGTCTCTGTCCCTCGGGGCTCAGTTTCCTCACAGACGGATGGTGCAGAGACTGGGCCAGAGCCAGCCCGCACCTGGCTCGGCCTCCACACTGCAGGGAAGGACTGCCTCATCTCGGCCTCCCCCTAACGGGCGTCACGACAAAACCCACATCCCCAGCCACGAAACACTGAACAGAAAAGACTTATGATGGCTCATTCCAGCTGAGGGATCAAAGCACAGAGAGGGAAAGTGACTTGTCCGAGGCCACACAGCAGGCCAGGGTGGGCAGGCAGCAGGCGCGGCGAGGAGGACATGCACTCAGGAGAGAGGCCGGGTCCAAACCCTGCCCCACCCCCCAGCTCAGGGCCCTGGTGCAGGTGGACCCCCGGCACCTCTCCTGTGACACGGCCCGTCTCCAGGGCTGCCCCAGCCCCAGCCAGCATCTGCCCACTTCACTGGTGGGTTCAGCTCTGCTCACGGAGGGAGCTCTGAGGTTGGGAGGAAGAAGCCAGGGGAGCAAGTCTCTGGTGGAGGTGCCCCAGGTGCCTGATGCTTCTCCAACCCCCAAGTGTCAGGCCAGACACGGGCTCTGGGCTGAAAAGCCCCACCCCCTCCCGCTGCTGCACAGGCTGCCGAGCACACGGCCTCAGAGCACCCCTCATGCTTGCTGCCCCGAGCATCTCACGCACCACGTCCCCCGAGGCCCTGCGCCCCTCTCAGCAGGGCCCGGGTCTGCACCCCTGGAACGCCCACTGACCTGGTTGGCAAAGAGCAGGTGGCACACGGTGTGGTCATCCGGGTCCTTCATGATGGCGCGAATCACCTGCAGCATCGGGGTGATACCTGCGGAACGGCAGCCCCGCAGGCTGGGTGAGCCCGCTGTACACACACAGGCCGGGGGCCGGGCAGGCGCCAGGGGAGGTGCCAGGACCTCGGGCAGCTCACAACTGCTCACATCTGTGCCCTGCCCCACACCCTCACCCCACCCACAGCATCCACGCACTGGGGACTCCGCGAGGGGCTCCGGGACCACACACCTGTCCCGCCCGCGATCATGCCCACAGACTTCACCGTCTTGATGACTGGGTTGGATTTCTTGTCCGGACGGATGGCGAACTTTCCTGGGGAGGAGAGAAGGGGTGAGGCCCGCTCTCCAACACGCTGTGTCTGGGGGTCAGATGGGCTGGAGAACCTGCCCCTGCTTGGGGGTCCGAGGTGCAGGCGCCCACCATCCCAACGCCAGCCAGGCAGGGTGAGGGAGGGGCGGTGGGCACGGGACCAACTCGAATGCTAGAGGAGCCCAGCATGGCTCCCTCGTGCAGACGGCGTGGGGAGCGGTAGCGGCGGGCGCACGGAGGCTTCCGGCACAACCTCCCGCTTGTTTTCAGCCAAACGAGGCTGGTCTGCGGGCTAGACGGGGCCTCCAGGGGCAGCCAGCTCAACCCCTGCGCTGGCCCACTCATGCCCTGTACAGCTGGGGAAACTGAGGCCCTGCAGAGGAGACAGCTTGTCTGACAAGTCACCCAGAAGCAGCAGTCAGGCCCTGCACCAGCACCCTCGGGCCTGCGGGTCCTCGGGGGGTCCAGCCCCGCTCACCTTTGCCCTGGTAGACCAGCAGCCCGTTCGGGCCCCGGAACTCGATGGTGTCTCCGATCTTCATGCCTTCCAGGTACTGGGACATCTTCCCTCCGCTGGGAAACTTGGGGTGGGTGTCTTTGAAGTAAACCTGCAAGACACACCCACAGGCCTCACTCCCGTTCCCAGGGTTGTGGGGGAGCTCTGGGCCTCATGGGAAGTGACTTTTGGGGGCTCCTCTGCAGCCTGGGGGTGGCCCTCTCACAGAGTGCCCCACCCACCCATCACAAGGTACCCGGCTGTGCCCAGGACCCCCAGGAGTCTGCCCGCCCCCAACGTGTCCTTGGAACGCAAAGCATCAGCCTGGTGTACACAGGGCAGCCGACCCCATGGCTTCATCTGACGTATTAACATTCCTCCAAGAACTTCTCCGTGACCTTCCGACGGGAGACTCCGAGGCTGTCAGCTCAGTAAAGGCCAGCGGCTCCGGGAAGTGGGCCGGCCACGCCCTCCCGTGATGGTCAGCTCTTCCATCCTCCGCTGTCATAAAAGCCTCACTCAGAACAACCTCCTGCCCCGCGCCCTCTGGGGCTTCAGCTTTGGAAAAAAGGAAGCGCTACAGCCCTCAGATAGAGACGCGGAGACAGAGGAGCACTCGCCCTGCCGGGCCGGGAAGCGGCACAGGCATGTTTCCTGGGCCTTGAAGGGCCCGCCAGGTGATGGGCAGACAGAAAGGCGCTGGGGAGGGAGGGAGTGCAAAGCCAGGCGGCCTGCCAGGGCTGGGGACTAGGGAGGGAGCAGCACCGGGCGGTATGTGGGGGATGTGAGGGGCAGGGAGTGCAGGGAGAGGGAAGGGCAGTCAGGGCACGCTGTGTGCCAGGCCAGGACTGTGACCCGTATCCTGGGCCAATGGCGGCCAGTGGGGCCTCCCAGCCAGGAGGGGCCTTTCAGCATGAGTTTTTTTATCCTCTACTTGAACCCCCCACACCTCCGCATTCGGCCGGAGTGTTTCAATGAGGACAGATGCTCGAACCCTCGCCCCTTCCCTTCGCTTCTGCACGAAGCTCCAGATCTTACAGCATCTCCCAGGCCCCCTGCCCGCTGACCTATTGGACTTGATCCACTGCCCTTTGGGGCTTTAGCCCTCGTGCTTCCTCCTGACCTCAGGGCCTTTGCACCTCTCCAGCTGTCGCTGCCTCCTCGCCCACCCACCCCTGCCCAGTGCCCATTCCAGGCTCGGTCCCGTGTCCCCTGGAGTGAGCACCGACCTGTGTGACCACATGCTCACTGTCGGCTCCCCAGCTAAAGACAGGGTCCCGAGACCAGGCTGGGCACCAGCAGGGGGACTAAAGGACACTGAGCTAAAGGGGGGACCCAGGCAGACCCAGCCCGGCCCCAGGACTCAGCGGGGCTCTGCCTCAGTCCCCCCACCTACCAATGGCCAGCGAGGGGGCCTGGGCCCACACAGTGCAGTTGAGAGAGTCAGCCAGGGCCCGGGGGCCTTGGTCCTTGACTGGGGATGGTCTCTGAAGCCCATGCCAACAGCCCAGCTGGTTCACACCCGCTGGATGTGTAATCAGAGACCGTGGATGGCTACTGTCAAGTTTGTGCTGCTGATTTTCATAAAAGGCCCCGCGCTGGTCATCACTTCTCTCTCCAGGTTTTTACAGTCCTGGCTGGTTGCCTATGTCTCGCTGGTCCACGGCCTGTAATGCTGGTCCGCGGCCTGTAATGGCTGGTCCGCGGCCTGTAAGCGGCCCCTCTCTGCAGCTCCCCAGACCACGCCCGTGCGCCCTCACACCGCACCCCCGCGAGTGTGCACGATGTTTCTCAGGGAACTGTGCCCAGAACGGGACCCGCTGGGCACGGAGCTTGTGTGGCTGAATGCAGTGCAGGGGAAAGCGAGCTGGGCCAGCTGCTTGGCCCTCAGCCCGAGCCCAGCCCTGCCCTCTGCCCAGACCCCACGCATGGCCGTTGCTGGTTGGGTACATCTGCTCCTCACACAGAACCAGGCGCAGGAGGCACCGGGCGCGAGGGGCACCAGGCCAGCAGAGACCAGGCTCAGGGGACACAGGTCCCCTGGAGGCCTCGGCTATGATGTGGTCACCCCCACACCTGTCTCCACGTGGCGTGGCCCCCAGACCTCACCTTGATGACCAGGTCCACGAAGCCCTTGTCGTCGTCACTGGAGACGGGCGTGTAGGGCCGAATGACCAGGTTTCCGTCGATCCGGGCCGAGAGGTAGATGTGCTGGCCTGCAGGATGCGCAGCAGTGACCTGGGTCAGGGACTAGCCCTGCAGGATCGCTGGGCCTTGTCAACCCACCTCCCGGTGCCCACCCAGCATTCACACCTGCCCGTGCTCGGCTCCCACTGCCACCTCAGGGATGCCCAGCTTGTGCTGAAGCCACTGCCAGGGCCACCAGGGTAACTCCTCTCTCATTCTGACACGTACTCTTAAGGCCACGGCAGCTGTCACCTCCTCCTTGAAGCCCTCCCTCGTTGAAGTGCAAAGTCCCCCCTCTGACCTAGCACCCGCCTCCGTTAGAGCTGGGTGGGCCACACTCACCAATAGGGAGGCCCAGGATATGCTGGGGTGACGGCAGGGCAAAGCGGAAGCGCCGGGTGTCATGGTTGATGATCTGCAAAGAGGCCGAGCTGTGGGGCGGCGCCCAGGGCAGAGGGGCCGCCAGGCCTCAGAGCCCCCCTCCTCGCCAGTGCCCCCAAGTCACTGAGGGGAGTGACACCGATGTCGCGTGCAGACCGTGTGTGAGGGCACAGAGGTCGGGCACACGCGGGTGAGCCACCGCTCTCGCTGGCCCTGGGGAGGGCAGTCACTGCCCAGGGCCCAGAGCAAGCCTGTCAGAGCAGGAGGGGAACTCAGGGTCCCAGAGGGAGGCTGAGATGGCCCAGAAAGTTCCAGGGGCAGGAGGGAGGGACCCACCTGTGCCATCAGCCTGAGCGGGGTCCTGGGGTGGCAGGAAGAACCCAGGGACTGGCTGGAAACTAGGGACAGAGCTGAGACAAGGCCCCACATGCCCTGGCCGAGGCTCCAGAGGGGCTCGGAAAGCACCGTGGCCCGAGGCGGCCATGGCTGCGCTGGCTGCACAGTCCACGGGCGGGAGGGTGGCGGCCGTTTCCCCTCCAAGGTGGGGCAGAGGCTAGTTAGGGGGAAGGAGCTGGGATCCAAGCCCCAGAAACCCCGCTAAGTGGTCTTAAACCGAGGCCAGGCAGGCTGCGGTCAGAGCTGGGACTGAACCTGGGCCCTGACCGCTGAACCTGGGCCCTGACCGCTGCCCCGCACCCGGTGCAGCCAGGAGGATGGGTGTGTGCGGCGGCTCGGAAGACAGCTGAGTGTCCAGCACGTGTTCACGGGAGGCTGGGAGACATGGCCAGGTCCACCCACAGGCAGTGTTCTCCCGGGTGGGGTGGGGCCCAGACTCCTCAGAGGGACAGAGCGGCTCTGAGCACCACTGGAGCGTGCAAGCGAGGCAGGTGGCCTGGGTCTCAGGAAAGATGGCTCCAGCCCCCGCTCAGGGCATGGGCTGCTGGTGGCTGGTGCCTCTACCCCAGCAGCCCAGGCCTGCGGCTGCCTCCACGGAAACCTTTGCCCTCTGGGCAACAGAGCCCAACGCTGCCTGCGAGCAGATTCCAGAACCACCGACTGGTCCTGAGGCTCCCGGTCAGAAACCCACACACCAGACCATTTTGGGAGGAAGGACAGAAATGAGAGACACTGGTCATTACTGTGCTGGGCAGCCGCTCTCGGGACCCAGAGGTCAGGAGGCCAGATCTGAGCACGGCTCAGCATGGGGCCGGCACCAGGAGGCTGCTGGCCGCGACGACCTGAGAATAGACTCGGCGCCTTGGGGACCTTCGGGTCACCTGTCAGGTCCAGTTCAGAGAGAAAGGCAGCAGCGGTCCCTTCCCCGGCCCATGGGGAGCACAGCAGAAGTGTCAAAAAGCAGGACCCCTGCTGACCGCACAAAGCCGGTAGGCTACTGCTCGGACATTTGCCACAAGCTCATCAAAGGGGACTGGAGATCTGCGGGGTGACATCCCTATGACCACAGACTAGACAGTCGTCAAAAATAAGGTATCAGTCGGCCGGTGTGGCTCAGTTGTCGAACGTCAACCTATGAACCAGGAGGTCATGGTTCGATTCTCAGTCAGGGCACATGCCCGGGTGGCGGGTTCAATCCTCAGTAGGGGGCGTGCAGGAGGCAGCCAATCAATGATTCTCGTCATTGATGTTTCTATCTTTCTCTCCCTCTCTGAAGTCAATAAAAATATATTTTTTAAAAAGAAGGAATCAGCTTTGGGATAGACATGGAAAAGTGTCCATGCTACATGGCTGGGTGAAACTATTAAAATTCATTGTACGCACACCTGGACCTCCACCACCAGGCGTATACAGACATGATGCCTGAGAAGGCTCAGGCTGACCGGCAATGGGACCCACTGCACAGTGTGGGATGGGGAGGGGGGCTGATGAATGGGACCCACTGCACAGTGTGGGTTGGGGAGGGGACTGGTGAATGGGACCCACTGCACAGTGTGGGGTTGGGGAGGGGGGCTGATGAATGGGACCCACTGCACAGTGTGGGGTTGGGGAGGGGGGACTGGTGAATGGGACCCACTGCACAGTGTGGGTTGGGGAGGGGACTGGTGAATGGGACCCACTGCACAGTGTGGGATGGGGAGGGGGGCTGATGAATGGGACCCACTGCACAGTGTGGGTTGGGGAGGGGACTGGTGAATGGGACCCACTGCACGAATATGAGGTGTGTGTGGGGGGATCACTCAGATTTCACACACAGAATTTTTATAGAGAGCACATATAAATCACACATCACTTCTAGAATTAAAAGGCAAGGAAAATGAATTTTAAGAAATCAAGTTTAAGAAAGGAAAGGATTTCAAAACCTTACGATTTCACCTGCGTGCGAAGGAAGTGTGTAGAACATACCAGAAGGACAGTGTGGCCTCACCTGGCGGAGTGGCTGCCCCTCTCTGGTTTTAACCTCTTCTATGGACTCCGGGCACAATCAACACACCTCCCACCAGTCGCAGGGAGCCCCGGCTCTGTGCCCTGGAGATCTGAGACTCGTGGAGCTCGGGGGAGGGACTTGGATCGGGCAGAGTAAGGGGCACAGGGCAAAGCAGGGGGGGGTGGTTTTCACTCCGGAGCAGAAATTGAAAAGGGAAACGTCAAAGGAGGGCTGGAGCGAGCCTCTCGGAGGGTCAGGTCTCACAGGGCGTCTGGGTAGAGACCCTGGGGCGGGAAGGAGGAGGGAGGAGCCTTTGTCTTCAAGGAAGGGGCACTGGGATCGGAAGCACCTGGGACCACCCGGAGGCCACAGCCCGGGTCCTGGCTCCACCTCTGACTGACAGTGTGACCTAAACGCCCTCTACTCCTCTCCCACCCTCTGTGTCCCCACCTGTTAAATGGGCGCCTGGACTCAAAAGTCCTGAGGGTCCCTCCCACTCGTACCGTCTGTGGGATAGTGAGTGTGGTTCAGAGAATGTGTTCTGTGGTCAGACCTGGGTTCAAACCCCTCTGCCACTTACTGGTAACCATAGAAACTGACATCACCTTGCTTTCCCCACCTGTTAAATGGGCAGATAACAGGACCTACACTTCAGAGGGGGCCATGTCCTGAGCACAGAGTAGGTGCCGGGGAAATGCTATGATGCTGACAAGGAGAGAGGTGCCTCTGGGGGGCCGCGCCCTGTGACCCCGCAGGGCCGGCACTCACCTCCTTGTCAATGAGCCGCAGCGGGTACTTGATGTCCGGGCTCTCGAGGGTGATGGCCGGGGTGGAGCGCTGGAACAGCTTCATGAGCAGGTTGTAGAGGAACCAGACTGGGGAGAGGACCACGTGGCCCAACTGAAACGACAGGGACAGACCCACAAGGTCAGTGCAGGCCTGGGGAGGGCCTGTCACCTGCCCTTCCCGCCAACACCAGCTGGTTCCCCCTGTCAAGAACCCCCACTCCTCACCTTCTGCACCCAGGGAACCCCAGCATGCATTCTGTGCCGGCTGGGAGCAGTTACAAAAACCAGACTCCTGAGCCCATCAGGGCATTACTGAGTCCCTGGAAACGCTCCCTTTGCCCCGAGGAACAGGGATGAAGAAAGCTAGTACGTGACGGAGCACGCCTCCCTTTTCACTCTGGCTGCCAGGAAGCTCGGAGTCAAGCTCCCAAGTAATGGTGCTTATTTTTTTTTTTTTTAATATATTTTATTGATATTTCACAGAGAGGAAGGGAGAGGGATAGAGAGCTAGAAACATCGATGAGAGAGAAACATCGATCAGCTGCCTCCTGCACACCCCCCACTGGGGATGTGCCCGCAACCAAGGTACATGCCCTTGACCGGAATCGAACCTGGGACCCCTTAGTCCGCAGGCCGACGCTCTATCCACTGAGCCACACCGGTTTCGGCGGTGCTTATTCTTGAGCACTGTGTATTTGTGCTCCCTCCCTCCTTTCTTCCTCAGTCCGCTTCCCTGGTCCGATTAAGCTCTATCTGGACAAGCAGACAACCCCGAGCCTGGGGCTCTGCCTTCAGGTGCGAGGGGCGGCTAACGCTCTGAGCTGGCACTAGAAGCTCTGGGCCTTGCTGGCTGTGTGACCCTGGGCAAGACCCTTTCCCTCTCTGAACTGAACGGGACCAGCCATCTGCAGGGTTCTGGAAGCTCTAAGACAGACGTCCTCAAACTACGGCCCGCGGGCCACATGCGGCCCGCCAAGGACATGGATCCGGCCCGCCGGGTGCCGCTGCCTGTCCTGCTTAGCAGCCGACGCGTCCTGGGCCCGCAGTGCGCATAGGAATTTGTTCATAGTTTTTTTTTAAACTATAGTCCGGCCCTCCCACGGTCTGAGGGACAGGGAACTGGCCCCCTGTTTAAAAAGTTTGAGGACCCCTGCTCTGAGAGGTCACTGCTCAGCACCATGCTGGGCCCCGCACAGGCGTTAAGTGAAGCTCATGACAACCCATGAGGCTGGCACTGTCCTCACCACCATCTTACAAATGAGGAGAAGCTCAGAGAGGTGAAGCAACTTGTCCAAGGGACCTGAGTCCACCTGCCTCCCCAGTCACACACTTAACCCTCAGGCCCACACTCACCCCCTTGCCTGGCCCTGAGCATCCTCCTTGCCAGCCTCCTGCCCCCCCCCCACCCCAAGCTCAGTCTCACAGAGACACTAAGGGGTGGTTTGGATTTTTTTAAAACAGAAAACCCAACAGCGATGGCAGGATAGCATTGCTTTACCTGGAGAGGACAGACACCCTGGCAAAGACAGACAACAGGCCTCCCGCCCTTTCTAGCTGTTTTTGTCCCGGGGCAGATCACTCAGCCTCGCTGAGCTCAGTTTCTCCATCTGTGAAATGGGGACCCTAAGCCGGACTCCCAGGTTGTGAAGAGGGAAATACACCATGGAAAGTGTCTAACCCAGGCCAGCTCCCCGGCGGGCCTGAGCCCACAGGGCATCCGCTGTGCCGCAGCTACGCCTTGGCCATCCGGAAGCCGGTCCTGAGAGGCCTCCGCTATCTGGGCCACAGGAAAGGGGCGGGATGTCATGAGCCTCCTGATGCCGCTTAATAAGGGCCCACTACTGCCCTGTGGGCTCCCCGTCTCCAACCACGAGGAGACGTGGGCCGTTCTCCAGAATAAGTGGCCACAACTTCCAAAAGTCAATGCCCCAAGCAACCAAGGAAGTCTGAGAAGATGGTCCAGCTTAAAGGAGGCTCTGGTAGGCTGAGTGTGGCCCCAGGAGAGACGTCCACCCAGAACCGGGGACTGGGACATCTGGAAAGGGTCTTTGCACATGTAACTAAACTAAGCATCTTGAGATGAGATCACCTTGGATTATCCCGGGGGCCCTAAGTCCCATGACAACCTTACTCATGAGAGAGAGAAGGAGACTCAGAGACGGCCAGGTGAAGTGATGGGGCCACAAGCCAAGGAAACCGAGGATGGCCAACAGCCATGAGGAGAAGCAGGAAGAGGCGGGAAGGGCTCCCCTCGACCTCCAGAGAGTGTGGCCCTCCCACCCTCGATTTCAGACGTGTGGCCCAGAACTGTGAGAGAATACATTTCTGCTGTCTCATGCCACCCAGTTCGCGCAGCCCTAGGAAACTAATACTGAGACCAAGAGACAGAACAACTGAATGCAATGTGCGGTTTTGGATTAGGTCATGGCCCGGGGTTGGGGGGCGGGGAAATAGGTATGAAGGGCAATCCTGAGACGATGGTGAAATATGAATTCGGGCCCATGGATCACACAATAGCATTGTATCCATGTTACTTCCATGATTTGCTCACTACCATGTGGTAGGCAACAGAATGTCCTTCTTCTTAGGAGAAAGATACTAAAGTATTTAGGGGCAAAGGAGCATCGTATCTCTTAACACTCTCAAATAGTTAAAAAAAATATGCCTTGACCGGTTTGGCTCAGTGGATAGAGCGTCGGCCTGCGGACTGAAGAGTCCCGGGTTCGATTCCGGTCAAGGGCATGTACCTGAGTTGCGGGCACATCCCCAGTAGGAGGTGTGCAGGAGGCAGCTGATCGATGTTTCTCTCTCATCGATGTTTCTGACTATCTATCCTCTCCCTTTCCTCTCTGTAAGAAATCAATAAAATATATTTAAAAAAAATATATATATACACACAAAAAAAAGCAAATACAGCACATGTTAACATTGGGTACATCTGCATGGAACGTATACAAGAGCCCTTTAGACAGTCTTTACTGTCAGCTTGAAATTATTTCAAAATAAAAAGTGGGGCATGGTGTAGGGGAGCCCACACTGGTGGTTCCAACAGGGAGGCTGAGACCCTAAAGTTCACACAGAACACTGGTTCTCAAGAAAGCTGTTTCAGCCGAAACCGGTTTGGCTCAGTGGATAGAGGATTGGCCTGCGGACTGAAGGGTCCCAGGTTCGATTCCGGTCAAGGGCATGTACCTTGGTTACGGGCACATCCCCAGTGGGGAGTGTGTAGGAGGCAGCTGATCGATGTTTCTCTTTCATTGATGTTTCTCTCTATCCCTCTCCCTTCTTCTCTGTAAAAACTCAATATAATATATATTTCTTAAAAAAAGCTGTTTCAGCCCTGGCCCGGAGTTCAGGTGGGTAGAGCATCATCCCGATACACCAAGATTTCAGTCAGGCACATATGAGAATCACCAATGAATGCATAAATAAGTGGAACAACAAGTCGATATTTCTCTCAAAGCAATCCTGTATAATAAAAGCCTAATATGCTAAGTGTCCAATCTGTTCAACCAAGCAAAGTGTAATATGCTAATGATATGCTAAGGCCACTCAACCGCTCGCTATGATGTGCACTAACCACCAGGGGGCAGACGCTCCGACTGGTAGGTTAGCTTGCTGCTGGGGTCCGGCCGATCTGGACTGAGCAAGATAGGCCGGACACGCCCTCAGAGCCTCCCATGGTCCCTCCCTGGCTGGCCAACCTCCCGCGTCCCTCCCTGGCCCCAAATGTGCACCAGTGGGGTCCCTTGGCCTGGCCTGCGCCCTCTCGCAATCCGGGACCCCTCGGGGATGTCGGAGAGCCGGTTTCAGCTGATCCCGCAGGCCAGGGGAGGTGCATGAATTTGTGCACCGGGCCTCTAACCAATAAATAAAAGTTTTTTAAAAAAGTTGTTTCACAGCTTATTCACTCACTCTCCCTAGGAAACCTCCGACTTCAGTTCTCTCAGCCAATGACTGTATGTTCTTATCATAATACTACAGATTCCCCTTTTTGCCTTGGCTGCCAGGAAGCTTAGACCCAAGTTCCTTACTTCCATGGCAGCCTCTCTGCTTCCTTTGTGGGACTCCTGAGGTGTTGTATTCTTTTTAAAAAATATATATTTTTATTGATTTCAGAGGGAAAGGAAGAGGGGGAGACAGAGAAATATCAAAGATGAGAGAGAATCATTGATCGCTGCCTCCTGCACACCCCCTACTGGAGACAGAGCCCACAACCTGTGGGCCCTTGACCAGAATCAAACCTGGGACCCTTCAGTCTGCAGGCCGACACTCTATCCAGGGAGCCAAACCGGCCAGGGCGAGGTATTGTATTCTGCAGAGCACAGACCTAGAAGTGGCCCCTGCCCTACTGCTCCCCACTTCCTGGAAACTCCCCCCACTCTCTATCAACCCGGGAGGCTCTCTGAGCCTCAATGTTCCCTTCTGTAGAAGGAAGGGGAGAGCCATTGCCCTGCCCACCTCCTAGGGGACCTGAGATGAGATGGGGCTGGCACAGGTCACCGAGCCGTCTATAACCTGAGAATTGTGGGTACACACACAGGAGCTTTTCCTGCCACCCTCATGGGGCCACTACCCCCTGGGAGTTGGAATACCCAAGCGAAGGAAGGGCAGAGGCTCCCAGATCCCACACCAGGCCTGGCCCTGCCTCCCAAACCGGTGCAGCAGCTTCAAGCTGCCTGGCTGCCGCTGAGGTTACAGCCCTTTGTTGGGCTCGGAACAATGTGTGTCTCTCCCAGGCAGGGCCTCCAGGCAGGGCAGCCAGGCCTTGCCCCATGGGGCCCCTGGCCTGTGACTGGAGGGTCTAAAGCAGCCGTGGGCAAACTACTGCCCGCGGGCGGCTGTTCTATCTGGTTCTCTTGCTCTCCCCTCCACTCCTTTACTTTGAATTTATATTAGTTCACACAAACACTCCATCCATGCTTTTGTTCCGGCCCTCCGGTCCAGTTTAAGAACCCATTGTGGCCCTCCAGTCAAAAAGTTTGCCCACCCCTGGTCTAAAAGGACAGCCTGCAGGAGCCGGGCCAGACCACCCCTGCCCGGGGCCACCTGCCCATCTAACTAGCACCCACCATGTCCTGGGAACCATGAGCCTTTCACCCCTCCTGGGTCTCATCTAAGCCCTGGACTCGGGTCCAGAGACCAGGGTTCGGGGCCCAGCTCCGGACTTCAGGAGAGACTCTGCCTCTCCAATCCCCACCTTTCTCAAGTGCAAGAGGGTGGCCCCATTTACGGCTGGCGAGGAAATGAGGCAGGAAAGGCAGACGCTGCTTCAGGTACGGGCCACGAGTTCCCTGGGATAACCCTCCCTCCAAGCCTCGGCCTCAGGTGCTGGCAGGAAACGGAGGCCCAGAGAGGACCAGTGACTTGCCCCAAGTCACACCACAGCCAGCCCTCGGAGGACTGCACGCGGTGACAAGTGATATGTTGTCCCTGTTTCTCAGTGAGATTAAGTGACTTGCCCATTGTCACGCAACAAGGCAGGGGCGGAGCCGGGATTCAAACCCAGGCCTGTCAAGCCCAAAGAATGGCTCTTCCCAAGCCGCCTCCCAGGGCAGGTGCCCTCTCTGGGCCCCAGTCACAGAGCCCAGAGCCCAGGTCCCCACTGACCCCCCACGTGGATCCTCTCTCCACGGTGGGGCCCCAGCTGCCCAAACCAACAGGCCGCTCCACCCCCTCCTCAAAAACCCACCATGGCTCCCCACTTCCTACACTCAAGGCCCCACTGATGACCATAACACCAGCCACAAGGCCTTCTTGCCTTAGGCCTTGGCATATTCTCCCCTCTGCCCAGAACACCCCTCCTCTTCCCTCAGCCAACCAGCAAACTCCTATTCATCCTGCAGAGCCCAGCTCAAATCTTCCCTGACCGGCACTCCCTAGCTACTCAGGCCTCAGCAGACTTCCACAGCCCCGCCTCCCTCCTGAACTCCCTGGGGGTGAGGACTATTCAGAAGATTCCTCTGCCGTAAGCCCCTCCCTTGTCCATCAGAAAAGCCACATCCTTGGGGAACGCGTTTAGGGGAAAGTTGATGGAGCTCCATTCCCAGGAAGTTGGGAGCCCTGGAAAGGAACGGAAACGGCCTTGAGAGCCGCTGGAGCTGTGTTGGTTCTTCCAGGAGCTGACCCCCGAGCACAGCTGTTTACATGCGCAGCCAAGTTCAAGAACACAAGACCCCGCGGCCTGCAGCTGGATTCAGCCTGAGAAGCACCTGCCCTCGCCATTCCTCGCTGACTCACCCTCGCCGGGTGGGAGACAGGCCAACTGTGTTCTTCACCGGACAAATGGGGAAACTGGAGCTCGGAGAGGCCCAGGGTGGAGTCTGGGCCTTGGTTCCCGATTTTCTGTCCCTCACCCCGAATCTCTCCTGCCCCAAGCCCACTAACGCCGGCCCATGGTTAGTGCTGGGCCACGAGAGACTCATATGTCAACAGCTCTGAAGGCAAGTCCAGGACACCACGGCCTCAGCCCTGGCACAGCCCTTCGAGATCCTGGACGCCAGCCCTGGGGGCAAACAGCCGGGCCAGCTCCCCACCCTGGTCACAGTCAACACCAAACAGCAGAGCCTCTAGCTGAGCCCCAGGAGGGCAGGGGCATGTGGCTCATCACCTGTGCATCCCCAGCGCTCAGACCAGGGACACTCGGTCAGTATTTGTGGGTAAACTTGTGAAGGGACAACAAGTCCCACCCGCATCTCTCTCTGACTCTCTGTGTCTGGAAGTTTCAGGAACGAGGGCAAGAGGCCAGATCCCTCCCCGGCGAGGGTGGGGCATGCACGGCCCATCCTGTGTGTCATCAAGCCCGGGGCCCTCCATGGAGCACGGGCGATGGGGTCTGGGATCCCGGCTTCCGGCTGTGCCCTCACCTGTCAGGCACACCCACTTCCCAGAGGTGGCACACTGGAGCCACTGTGGGAAGAATGCTCGCTGGGCGGCTGAAACATGCGGGGGGCCTTCCAGGCCCCGCTCCCAACAACGGGGGACTCCGCAGAGCTGGGAGGCGGGGCTGGACATCCCCTATTGCAGACGAGGCTTGGTGACAATCCCAAGGCCAGCATTTGAAGCCAGGTGTCTGGCTCCAGTCTGTGCCCTGAGCCATACCACACCACACGGCCTCTCTGCGCCCACAGACAGCGCCTGGCCTCAGAGAGCAGAGGGCTTCATGTACGAACAAATTCCTATCCGGGGAGGCCGCTGTGGGCAGGCCCGCAGGCCACAAACACCAATGGGCACACCTGCCAGGGCCTAGGCAGGACTTGGGGGTCACAGGCCAGGGGACCCCACCCTGAGGAGATCAGGTCAGCGGGGAAACAGACATAGCAGGGAAAAGGCGCAGTGGAGGGTGAGGGCTGTGTCTGCAGAATGTGGGAGGCGATACCAGACTCATAAGGGGTGAGACACAGTTCCCACACTTGGGGGTGAAACAGGCTCTGAGCCCCCTCCCTGTCTACGGCACCCTCCCGCCCCTGCACGCTGCAGGCAGAGTAAACAGGAGGCAGATGGCTGAGCCAAGGCCTCACCCCAGCTTCTCAGCTGTGCAGCTTGTACCCATAAACATATGTACACACACACACACACCACCTCGCCCCAGCCACCCGGGGTTCTAGGAACAGCTGCCTCCAGGGCCCTGACCTGTTGCTCCGTGGTCTGTGCTCTGCCCTGTGAGGGAATCCCCCACCTGCCTTTCCTCACTTCTGATAACACAGGGGGCGAGGGGTGAAGGAAGCGGGGTGCCAGAGTCCCAGGATGTCTCCAGGGAGCCCCCAGCTCACCCACTGTAGCTGAGGGGCTGGGTTGCCTTGCTCCCCACCACAGGGCACCATGCTCAAGCTGCTCACCCCCTGAATTCCCCACTGGGACCCTGGCATCCACTCTGCCCAGGTCAGGTCTGGGTGGGCAGAGGGATGTGCCAGGACCTCCTACCTGGCCGGCCCAGCCCTCCCCATGTGCCAGCTCTCTGCACTGAGGCTTACCTGCCTGCTCCCGGATTGCCAGCTGTCCCACTGGGATCTGAACGGCCACCCCTTCCTGGTCCCCTTCTCAGGAAATGGGAGGGAGTGGAGGAAGTCCTGCAGGGGGGTGCGGCTCCTTGCCTGGAGCCGCAGGAGAAGGGAACCCAGGAGGAGGGGCAGGTGACTGCAGAGCTGCCTTCTGCAGGGGAGACCACCCAGTTTCCCAGGGGCCACAGCTGAGGCCTGGGGCTGCCAGGGACAGCGCGGGGTGGGCCCACGGAGCACTCACAGCGGCTGAGGGCAGGGGAGCCAGGCCCCAACGCTCCCCTCAGGTGGCTGGTAGACTCAAGTGCCAACCCCTTGGCTGGGCCCCCCTGGAGGGTAGAAGGCCTCCCTCGGAGCCTGGAGCCTGGAGCCTGCACATCCCAGATAAGATGTCTGGCGCCCCAGGCTGGGCTGGCCTCCCTCAGACTGCGGGCAGCCCCTCACCAGGCGGCCCAGCTAGGTCTGCTGTGGGTGGGTATTCTGGGCCGGAACGGGGGGGGGGGGGGGGGGGGGGGATCCAGCAGGTCCCGCAAGGAAGGGGCAATTCCCACCAACCCCTGGACGGATCAGGTCTCCTGACCCCAAGACAGGGCTCTGCCCCTCACATGGGGGCTGCCAGGGGGCCCTGGCAGTTCAAACCATGTGTGGAACAGCCACGTGCTGGGGACCTAGCGACAAATCCAACCAACGCTGGGAGAAGGTGAGAACCCCATGGGGGTGGGGGGCGGGAAGGCAATTTCTGGGAGCATAGTCAGAAGTTAAACTGAGGCGGGGTGATGCCCACAGGTATGCCCTGGCCAAGGCTGCTTCTTGGTCTGAACATCCCCCAGAGTCCCGGCTGGGCCCTGGGACTGAGCACACACCCGGTCCTGGGGAGCCTCACAGTCTGAGGGAGGAGGCAGAGAGCTTGGCGTGGAGATGGAGGCAGAGGTGCTGGGCCAGTTCTCCCCCCTCAGTCCTCCCCCCCCCCACCCCCCGCATCCTACCCCCCAAGCCAGCAGGGTGATTGGGGGCTGCCCTCTGGCCACTGTCTCCACCACGGGAACACAAGCCCCAAGCCCGCTCTGTGCATCTTGGGAAATCCGAGAGAGGAGGTGGGCCTGGTGGGAGGGAGGGCAGCTTTGGGACAACCCCACAGTGACAGCATGACTGTGGACTTTGGAGCGCCACAAATTCAGGCCCGGCCACGAGCCGCTGGCCAAGCCTGAGTCCATTTCTTCATCTGTGAAACGGCTAAACAGGGGTGGGCAAACTTTTTGACTCGAGGGCCACCATGGGTTCTTAAAGTGGACCGGAGGGCCGGAACAAAAGCATGGATGGAGTGTTTGTGTGAACTAATATACATTCAAAGTAAAGGAGCGGAGGGGAGAGCAAGAGAACCGGATAGAACAGCCGGATCTGGCCCGCGGGCCGTAGTTTGCCCACGGCTGGTAAGAGCATGCCCCGGCAGGGAGCGGGCCGGCTGGGCTGGTGGAGGCGGCCCAGGGGTGGTGGTTGCTAAAGATGCATAAAACCCCTTCCATCCAGCGACATCACACCCCCCACACACTCACCCCCACACACACTCACACTCACACCCACACCCACACACTCACACACCCCCACCCCCACACACTCACACCCACTCACCCCCCCCCACATTCTCACCCCCCCACACCCTCACACCCACTCACACTTCCACTCAGCTGCTCCGCCTCACACATTCATCTCACTCAGCCTCACACCCTCACTCACACACACACACACGATGCACACACACCCTCACAGCCACCCCGTGTCACACACATCTGCACTCAGACCCACGTGCATTCACACTCACCCGTGTACACACTCACGTTCACACTTGCTCGGCTACACGCACTCACCAGTCACAGTCACACCATCACACGTCACGCACTGTCACACTCGGTCGCACGCAAACTTTCCAGGTCACAGACATTGGCTCTCACACTCGCGCGCGCACAGAAGCCTCTGTCCCTGCGTGAGGCGCGGCGGGGATGAGGGGGGCGGGCGGAGCCGCCCCCAAGTGCCCGCTGTCGCCCATCCGGGACAGGAGGGCTGGGTCCCCGGCAGAGGCCAGGGCGTGAGTCAGGGCGCCCGCGGGCACGCCCAGGCCGGGCGGGGCGGGGTGGGGTGGGGTGGGGTGCGGCGAGGTGGGATCCGCACCCCAGCACCCAGCACCCGGCACCCGGCCCCCGGGCTGGTCGCAGTGGGCGCCGCCCGCGCCCGAGGCCGCGTGCCTGCCGTCCCCAGCGCCGCCCACCCCGCCCCGCGCCCGCGCCTACCGTGCTCAGCTGGGCCCCCATCGTGCCGCCGCGTTCGCTCCGCTCGCTCCGCCGCCGGCACCGTCAGTCCACCGCCGCGCCCAGGCCCGCCCCGCGGCCGCGTCACCCCGAGGAGGGCGGGCCCGGCGGCCCAGTGGGTTCACCGGGCGGAGGCCTGGGTCTGGGCCCGCCCGCCGCCTCCACCGCCGGGTGCGCGGAGAGGGGGGCCGCGGGGTGCACGGAGGTGGGGGGGCCGCGGGGTGCGCGGAGCGGGCCGCGGGCCGCAGGGTGCAGACGCTCCACGCTCCGAGCGCGCCGGACTCCGCCTGCTGTGCGGCTCGGGTGGGGTGCGGGCCTCCTCTGGGCCCTGCGCCACCCTAAGGGCGGAAGATGGCGGTCCCCTTTACGGATCTAAAACTGAACCCGGAAACGCCCCGCAGCCTCCAGGCCCGCAGGCCCCGCCCCGCCCGCCCGCCTGGCCTCCGCTGGCGCCGCAGAGCCGCTGCGGCCTCGCGCATTCCCGCTCCTGGCGCCGCTCCGCTCGGTCCCTCCAGGCCTTTGACTCTGTTAACGTAAAAAGTCATTGCAATCTGTAAAGAATTTTGTGAGTTTATTTGAGCCAAACTGTCGACATATGCCGGAAAGCAGAACCTCAACGAACTGAGTAATGCTCCGGAGAATGGGGAGTTCATACCTTGTTTTTATAATTGTACCATCAAAAGGAAAATACGTAAGTGGGTTCCATGAAACCCATTGGCGATAGATTGGGGAGGTGGGAGAAAGCAAAGCGGGGAACCTCGGGGATAGGGTAACATGAAATGATGGACACATGCTTCTTTACATCGATGGATATAGGATAGTTAACACAGTGAACAGCTGACGATTATCTTGAAAAATCGTCATTGTTATTGTCATTGTTTTCCCTCATTGTTATTGTTTTCAAGTTAATCGTCAGCTGTTCACTGTGTTATCTGGGTGCCATTTGTTGTGCCCTGAGGGGTCCTGGGGGGAAAAAAAGGGAAGTTACAAGTTACCCCGACATCTCACAGGTATGTTATCTTAGAGGCAAAAAGACAAATGGGCTCAGTAAAGATCTAAGTTGATCTTTGTCAGAGAAAATACTGGCCTAGGACATGACTACCCACTATAACCTGTTTTTAGTTAAATATTTAATTTCAGACCATCCTTTGTGGTGACTCTAGGTCTCTGATTTTGCAAGACCACGTTGCAGGCCTCCCCTGAGCTTGTGAGGTTAGCATGTGGCCCCTTTTGTCCACACTCGCCTTCCCCTCCTCCCTCTGGGACTCTTGCCTACTGTGGGCGTCACATCAAGGGTCCCCTCCTCCACGAGGCTGCCCTAACCCCCCCACCTCCCACCCCCTCACCCCCCCACCCCCCGCAGCCGAGCGCCGCCTAGTACTGAGCTGAAGCCACCTGTGCACTTCCACCCCAGTGGACCAGGTCTCCCTGCGGGCAGGACTCTGCCTTGAAGTCCCTGCACATAGTAGGTGCTCAATAAACACTTGTTGAAGGAGTGAATGTAACAGACTGTGGACACCTCCTATGTGTGGGCCCACGCTGGCCCCACAAGCACTTCTGACCTCATCCTCCTGGAATGACCAGGATAGGAGTCCCTGGTACTCTGACCAGCCGGCCTTCCTGGGTGATGTGTCCCGCAGTGTGACGCTGGCCGGGCAGAGGGAGCTGGGCAGAGCCTGGAGGTGGGAACGGGGTGGACAGATAGGGTCAGCGAAGCCAAAGCTGGGAGCACAGTGGTGTAATGGGAGGTCACAGTGAGGCAGTGTGGGACCCCGGGTGGAGGGAGCTGGGGTGTGGGGGAACGCAGGAGGCCCTGGAAGATTTAGGCAGGTGGGGTGCGACTGCTGGCTTTGAAAGGGAGCTGGAACAGCCTGGAGGGAGGGGCTGGGAGAGGGTTCGACTACCATAGAATACAAGGGTAAATGAGAGAGCAGATCACTTAGGTTTTATTTCAGTGTACGGGATGATGCTTCAATCAACTGAGCCACACCGGCCAGGGTGCCTCTCTTAATATATTAACTGTCTATTTCTTCCCTTCTTTTTTTTTTTTTAAATATATTTTATTGATATTTTACAGAGAGGAAGGGAGAGGGATAGAGAGTTAGAAACATCGACGAGAGAGAAACATCGATCAGCTGCCTCCTGCACACCCCCCACTGGGGATGTGCCCGCAACCAAGGTACATGCCCTTGACCGGAATCGAACCTGGGACCCTTCAGTCCGCAGGCTGACGCTCCACCCACTGAGCCAAACCGGTTTCGGCTATTTCTTCCCTTCTTTCTCTGAATTTCTTCATGATTGTTTCTGTACAGAAAATTTAACGTTGTTCACAACATAAATGATTGAGGCATTTTGCTCTGCGTTTAAATCCTGCCTGCGTTTACACCACTGGCACATTTCACTGAGTAAAGCCCAAAGGGGGATTTTCACTCCCGGTTTTATCTGGAAGCCTCCCTTGAACGTGACCTGCCCGCCAGGCCTGGCCTTACACTGGCATTGGCTCCTGCTTGGCTGTGTGACCCTGTCCGTGGCCACACATGAACTTGAGGAGGTCACACACCTGGTGCAGAAGTGGACAAAGGCTGAACATGAAGCCAAAACTGGGGGTGGATTTTGTCTGCTTGGGGCCCCACGTGGTCAGGACAGTTGCTTATGAGCTCTGGACAGTCATGACTCCAGTGTCACTGGAAACCCCTTGCAGCCACACCCTCCAGCCTGCGTGGTCCCAGGCCCCATCCTCTTCCAACTGCCCCAGCCCTGGTGAGGGACTGGCCCAGGGGCGTTTATTTTGCTCAGTTACTGATCTGGGCCTCCACCCCCCAGTGTCTGCCCAGGGTTTGGACCTGCTGGCATAGCCGGTGAGACCCCAGGACTTGTTGCTTTCCAGGGGACACTGTTAGAATTCCTGTCCCCTCTTCTCGGGTCTCCCTCCTGGGTGATCCTGCCTGCACCTCGGGAGGCAGGTGGCTCTCCACGGGTGTTGGGCAGTGCAGGCTGAGGCAGTGATGGCCCAGTTTGGTTGGAGAGGGAGGGCAGATTTCTCCCCGGACCGCACGGGGCTGCTCACCTGTAGCAAAGTAGGGTGACCTCAGGGGGTGTCGGGTGGGGCGCAGGAAAGACCTGGGATGACATCGATGCGGTGCTTCCTCCTGCTCTTGGGACTCAGACCAAGTGAGGTGGGTTCTGTCGCCATTCACTGTGTGACCACAGGCCAAGACCTCTGTTCTCAGCCTCCTCCTCCAAGAGAGGGCGTTGGGTCATTAAGACGCTCCTATTTCTGATATTTTATTCTGGGTGTATGTTCCCGCAGACTTTTAAAAATATCTATTTTTTATTGATTTCAGAGAGGAGGGAGAGGGAGAGGAAGATAGAAACATCAACGATGAGAATCAGTGATTGGCTGCCTCCTGCACGCTCCACACTGGGGATCGAGCCTGCAATCTGGGCATGTGCCCTCACCTGGAATCGAACCCTGACCTCCTGGTTCAGAGGTCAACACTCAACCACTGAGCCATGCCGGCCAGACCCCTCAGGCTTTTTATTTTGAAAAATGTCCAATGTACAGAGAAGTTGCAAAAATAGTACAATGAACTCGCAGATTCTCCAATTGTTATCATGTGACCTCCCTCTCTCTCTCTCCCTCTCTCTCTTTCTCTCTCCTCTCTCTCTCTCTCTCCCTCTCCCTCCCCTCCTTCTGCTTTATCGACCTGTTTGCTTCTGCTGAACCGTGGAGAGTCAGTGGCAGGGAGGAGTGACCCTTTGCCTCCAGCACCGCGTAGCTCCTGAGACCAAGGCCGTTTGTTACACCGTGTGCGGTGCAGTGACCAAATGGAGGAAATTCACCATTGATACAGCACTGTTCCCCAATTCCCAGGCCACATTCCTCCTGCCCCGGTGCCCCATCATGCCCTGCTGGCTGTTATTTTTTCTGGTCGGGCTCTCATTTCAGATCAAGCGTGGCATTTACTAGGCAGGTCCCTTTGAGCTCCTTTAATCTGGAGACTTGGGTCAGAGGCCAGGTGATGAGTGGGCAGTGACGGAGCTCCTGTAAAGGGAACTTTCGCTTTGATACCGTGTGAAAATTTCATCGGCTGGTTTTAGCATCTGTTAATGATCCGTGCCTGAATCAATTATCACGGAGGTGGTGGAACAGGTTTGCAGGGTGCTTTGGGAGAAATGAAAGAGCTTTGTCCTGGTTCTTCAAGGTCCTTCGGCCAAAGGACAGAGCCGCCCCAGGCCCAGTTCCTCCTGGGCTGGTCCTGTCCAC
Source organism: Plecotus auritus (assembly GCF_963455305.1). Lineage (NCBI taxonomy): Eukaryota > Metazoa > Chordata > Mammalia > Chiroptera > Vespertilionidae > Plecotus > Plecotus auritus. The sequence goes on from NC_137772.1 coordinate 223,801,423, forward strand.
TGTGAAGCCCCTGCTCTCCTCAGGAAATCCCTGGAGAGGCTGGGAGGCGGGCAGAGAACCCACCAGGGTCTTGCAGAGGGGAGGAAACTGAGGCCCAGAGGGGGGGAAGTGGGCAGTACAGAGAAGCTCCTCCCAGGAGGCTCTGGGCTCCGGTCCCTCCCATGGACCGGAAGGGAGGCTTTGGGGCCAACTGGAGACCAAGTTTCAGGGTCCAGGATGGGGCCATCGGACCCCTGGCAGTCCCTCCGGTCCCCGTTACCTGTCCAGGAGACCTAGGTTATCAGATTTAGCAAATAAAAACACAAGGTTCCTGATTACATCCGGATTTCACATAAACAATGAATAATTGTGTGGTACATGCCCCAAATATTGCATTTAAATATACTTAAACTTAACACGCAGACACCATGTTGTGAGGGAGCCCATAGAGAGGCCCACGTGGAAAGGAACCTGGGCCTCTGACCCTGAGCTCAGCTGAGCTCCCAGCCAACGGCCACTCCACCTGACACCCCGTGGAGCAGAGATGTGCCCCCCCCACACACACACACACAGCCCTGCTCAGAACTCACATTCATGAACAAATGAACAGATTGTTATTTTTTATATCACTAAGGTGCAGTGGTTGGTTACACAATGATAGTTAACTGGGGAACACCTCATGAAGAAACTCTCCCCATTTTACAGGTGAGAAACTGAGGCACAGCGGATTCAAACAGTTCACCCGCGGTCTCACAGCCAGTTAGTGGGAACTGGCATTTGAAATCAAACTCTTAATGTTGTATTTTTTTTTTAAATATATTTTATTGATTTTTTACAGAGAGGAAGGGAGAGGGATAGAGAGCTAGAAACATCGATGAGAGAGAAACATCGATCAGCTGCCTCCTGCACACCTCCCACTGGGGATGTACCCGCAACCAAGGTACATGCCCTTGACCGGAATCGAACCCGGGACCTTTCAGTCCGCAGGCTGACGCTCTATCCACTGAGCCAAACCGGTTTCGGCTTAATGTTGTATTTTGATGAACAGACGTTCTTAATTTTAATGAAGTTCAAATTATCAGTTTTTTATGATTACTATGTTTTTATTGGTTTGAGAGAGAGAGAGAGGAAGGGAGAGGGAGATAGAAAAATCAATGATGAGAGAGAACCATTGAGCAGCTGCCTCCTGCACTCCCCCTACTGGGGATTGAACCCACAACTCATAATGGTCCTGGTATCTCATCTGACGTTCAACAATCAGGCGTCCTCAAACTACGGCCCGCGGGCCACATGCGGCCCGCCGAGGACATTTATCCGGCCCGCTGGGTGCCGCTGCCTGTCCTGCTTAGCAGCCGACTCGTCCCGGGCCCGCAGTGCGCATAGGAATTTGTTCATAGTTTTTTTTTTTAAACTATAGTCCGGCCCTCCAACGGTCTGAGGGACAGTGAACTGGCTCCCTGTTTAAAAAGTTTGAGGACCCCTGTTCAACATGTAAGGTCCTGGTATCCCAGCACATGGAGTGCTACCATGTATTTGACCAAGTTTCATTGAGAGACATTTAGTTTTTTCCTAATTTTTCACCATTTTGGACAAAACTGTGGGGAAGACCCTTGCAGGTATATCTTTGCATTTCCAAAAAATAAATGCTTAGACGTGGAATTTCTTGGGCAAAGAGAGAGCAAGGTTTAAAGATTCCTGGTAATACAGCCAGACTGCCGATGGGCACCGTGTGCGAGCAGGCATTTTCTAGGGGCGTCATAACCAATGATGACAAACTGGCTGCCTTCAAAAAAACAGACATTTATTCTCTCCCAAGTCCGGAGGCCAGAAGTCTGGAATCAAGGTTGGTTCCTCCTGGGGTCCCCGAGGGAGAAACTTCCCGATGCCTCTCCTGGCTCCTGGGGGCTGCCGCCAGCCTTGGTGTTTCTCGGCTTGCCGCCACACACAGACAACCTCCGCCTCCACCTTCTCTCTGTCCCCTCCTCTCCCATAAGGACGCCAGCCGTGGGATTTAGGGCCCATCCTCAGTCCAGGATGATTTAATCTTGAAATCTTTAAATTGAGATCCTGCAAAGACCTATTTCCCAATCAGGTCACAGCCTGAGGTTCCAGGTGGAGGAAATTTGTTGGTAGACAAGATGTTCCCAGCTTTGGTTCAGCTGTGGACTCCCCTGGGGCTCAGGCAGAGCTGGGCGGGTCTGGGCAGGTCGGCCCTGGATGACAGGAGCCTGGCTGAGAGCTATTTGTGTGAGGGGCTGAGCAGCCCCTGGGAGGGGAGCCAGCCTCTGGGGGGGGGGGGGAGGGGGGTCGAAAGAGCTGGGCACCTGGGCACCACAATTTCTGCCTTTTCGTTCCAAGTGCCACGTGTGGTTAGCTGGACCCAAAACAAAGTTAGTCATGGAGGGAAGAGGTATTCAGAGTCTGTCTCCCTGGCATTGGTCTCTGAGCCACCCCGGGGCCTGGGCTGCCTACTCTGTTCTTTGTTTGTTTGTTTTTAATCCTCACTCGAGGATTGTTTGTTTGTTTTTAACCCTCACCCGAGGATTGTTTGTTTGTTTTTAATCCTCACCCGAGGATTTTTTTTTAAGTGTTTATATATTTTTTTCTTTATACTTTATTGATATTTTACAGAGAGGAAGGGAGAGGGATAGAGAGCCAGAAACATCAATGAGAGAGAAACATCGATCAGCTGCCTCCTGCACACCTCCTACTGGGGATGTGCCCGCAACCAAGGTACGTGCCCTTGACCGGAATCGAACCTGGGACCTTTCAGTCCGCAGGCCAATGCTCTATCCACTGCGCCAAACCGGTTAGGGCAAGGCTCCATTCTTGACTTGCTGTGTGACCTTGGGCAAGGAGAGGATGGGAGGGTGCTCTGAGAACCTCAAAATGCTAAGTAAGTATATGCAAACGAAGGTGGAAGAGAGAAAGCCACCCTAGGACACTGCCCTGTGCCAGGTGCTCGGCTGTGTGGAGAGTCAGGATCACAGATAATCATCTGGGCTTCTCTCCACCTCTCCCTGTACTTCCCCCTTCCCTTCCTGCGCTCCCCGCCCCGGGGATCATCTAGAGACGGAGCTGAAAGCCAGCAGCCTGTCTGGAGTGGGGAGAGGATTCCCAGCACCGACAGAGCTCCCGAGGGAGGACGCAAACAGGAGGAAGAGCTCCCAGCCCTGACCAGGGAGGGGACCCAGGGCTGGGGCAAGTAGAGAGGGGCGAAGGGAGGTGCATAGACCCCGAGCCAAGGGGCCTGCCCCCAGCACCACTGCAGGCCCATCGGATGTCTTTTGCGAGTTGGAGAAAGGTGCTAGTGTTACCAGACAGGGCCCTGGCCCTGAGTGGGTCTGCCTAAGGCCAGCGGGTGGTGTGTGGGTTTCTGATTGCCTGCAAGAAAGATTGCACAATACAAAAGTAAATCTAATAATAAAATAAAATAAATAAAAAAGATTTCCCAATATAAGCCCAGGTGATCTTGGGAATATGTTTATTCACGTTGGGGACAGTGGCCCAGGGGAGGGGCTCAGTGGTTGAGTGTCAACATATGAACCAGGAGCCCTAGCCAGTTTGGCTCAGTGGATAGAGCGTCAGCCTGCGGACTGAAGGGTCCAGGGTTCGATTCCGGCCAAGGGCACATGCCCAAGTTGCAGGCTCAATCCCAGTAGGGGGCATACAGGAGGCAGCCAAGCAATGATTCTCTCTCATCATTGATGTGTCTATCTCTCCCTCTCCCTTCCTCTCTGAAATTAATAAAAATATTTTTTAAAAAAACAACAAAAAACATATGAACCAGGAGATCACGGTTGGATTCCTGGTCAAGGCACACCCCCGTGGGGGCGGGCAGGAGGCAGCCAATCAATGATTCCCTCTCATCATTGCTGTTCCACTCTCTCTCTCCTCCCTTCCTCTCTGAAGTCAATAAAAAAATATATTTTTAAAGAAGTTGGGGGCAGTGAAACAAGGAAGGACTTAGCTTAGAAGAAGCAACAAGAGAGCCCAGGCTTGCATGGTCCCAGGCCCCATCCTCTTCCAACTGCCCCAGCCCTGGTGAGGGCCTGGCCCAGGGGCATTTATTTATTTATTTTTTAAAAATACATTTTATTGATATTTTACAGAGAGGAAAGGAGAGGGATAGAGAGTTAGAAACATCGATCAGCTGCCTCCTGCACACCTCCTACTGGGGATGTGCCCGCAACCAAGGTACGTGCCCTTGACCGGAATCGAACCTGGGACCTTTCAGTCCGCAGGCTGACGCTCTATCCACTGAGCCAAACCGGTTTCAGCCAGGGGCATTTATTTTGCTCAATTACTGAAAGGTCCCAGGTTCGATTCCGGTCAAGGGCACGTACCTTGGTTGCGGGCACATCCCCAGTAGGAGGTATGCAGGAGGCAGCTGATCGATGTTTCTAACTCTCTATCCCTCTCCTTTCCTCAACTCCCCCGTGTCTGCCCATACCCCTCACTCACCCCAGACCTGTGTCCTGTGGCTTTAAAGGGGCCTTGGAGACAAGTTCAGGGTGCTAGCCTGGGACAAGCTGCCACCCTCCATTGCTCCCCTGGTTGCAAGTCTCACGGGGACCCTTAGCGTTTCGGAGATACGTGCCTGTGGGGGAAGAAGGGGTGGAGAAAGGCTCGGGCGTGCTCTCGGGAGGGAAAATGCCAACTGGGTCCTTTGTCTTGAGGGTTTTTATCTCTCTTCTGCTGGTGGGCATCTTCGGGGAAGTCTCAGCAGAACAGTCATCCGTTTTCCAGGTGTATTTTGTCAGGGTCCTGGTCTCTACTGATTGGTTGGTGCCAGGACAGGGTCATTGCTCATTGCAGCTGGGCCTGGCATCGCCCATCTGGTTTTGCTGCTTTTCTGGGCCTGGAGCTAAAATATGATGGAGGCCTAGATGTTATCTCTAGGGAGCGACCTTCTGGATCTGGCTGTAAATTGCTTGGCCGGTGTGTTCAGTGTCTCCGTTTTCGCATTCTACTTGCCCAGAGGTTTTCCCAGCTTCTTACTATTCAGCCTCACCGGCTCTGGGAGCTGCCCCAGGCTGGCATCCAGGGCTTGGTGAGTGGCCACGCCCACCTCGGCTGGGTCCTTGCGCAATAGGCCGAGATGGTTCTGCCTGCACTGCTTTCTGTGTGGGCTTTCTCGGGGTATGTGGGTCCCTGGGACCCAGACAGTCTCCCCAGGAAAGCCTCCGGGCCCCCCTTCGGGATAAGAAGGAAGCAGGGTGCTGTCCATGTCAGCCGCCCCGTGACGATGGGAGGCCACGGGCAGGACTAGCACCAGCCAGCCGGTCGGTCACTTGAAATTCCTAGGATTCTGGAGCTGAAACGTCTTTCCTGCCGTTGGGCAGAGGCGGGGTTTAGAGGCTGAAGCTGCCTTTTAGAAAACAGAAAACGGTGTTCCCTGCAAAGCTGTGTGCGTGGAGTGACCTCATTTTATTCTCATGTCGACCCCATGAGGCAGGAAAGACCATCCCATCTCCTAGATGAGGAAAGGGAGACCGATTCAGAGAGGTCAGGGGCCTGCCAGCGTCACACAGCCCACAGCAGCGGCACCGGCAGGCACCCCGTCTCTAATTCGACCTCTCTCGCTCCATTTCTGTCTCTCCTCTCTGTTTTTCCCTCCGTTCACTCATTTGACAATTTTAGTCACTAAATACCCCTCACACCCTTGTGAGATCCTAGGGCATACATAGGGCATGGACCAGGCCAAGCAGGAAGCAGTAAGCAGGATCAGGGGCTGAAAAGGGTGGCGTACAGGCTGGCCTCTCTGAGGCTTAGTGGCCTCATCTGTAAAATGGGTCTAATAATGGGGTGCACCTGATGGACTTCTGGAAAGGACCCAGTTCCTTCGGGAGAAGTTTCTATGCACAGCCATACTCGAGTGGGGATTCTGCTCCCCCTCCCGGAGGCCGGAGTGTCCACATGAGTGGTTTGGAATGCTTCTGCTGGGGAGATTTGTGTCCTCACTCTATTTACCTACTCAGTCATCTACACTAATAAAAGAGAAAGATGCAAATTGACCATACCTTTGCTACACCCACCAGCCAATCAGGAGTGAGTATGCAAATTAACCTCATCGCCTCCGTGGAGACTGACAGCAGGGAGGAGGCAGCTCCCAGCATGGCCTGCTTTGCCATCGCCAAGGTGTGGAACAGGCAGAGAACCATGGGGAGTGGGCCTAAGCTGTCAGTAGGACATCCCCTGAGGGCTCCTAGATTGGAGAGGGTGCAGGTCAGGCTGAGGGACACCACCCCCCACCCCATGCACGAATTTCGTGCATCGGGCCTCAAGTTCATTTATATCAGGCATGCTTTTATTTTTATGGGCATATTTTTATTTTTTTATTTTTTTTATTATTATTATTATTTTTTAAATATATTTTATTAATTTTTTACAGAGAGGAAGGAAGAGTGATAGATAGTCAGAAACATCGATGAGAGAGAAACATCGACCAGCTGCCTCCTGCACACCTCCCACTGGGGATGTGCCCGCAACCAAGTTACATGCCCTTGACCGGAATCGAACCTGGGACCTTTCAGTCCGCAGGCTGATGCTCTATCCACTGAGCCAAACCGGTTTTGGCCATATTTTTATTTTTATGGGTATATATTTTAGACCTTTTCCTACTTTTTGCTATAATCCAGTTCTTTCTTCCTCTCTCCCATTGTTCTATCTTTGGCCATCAGTAGCTCTATCCCTTGGCCCGTGTCCCTGGACATGGTAGGTGTGTGGTTCAGCACTTCCTCGGTTGCTGGTTTCTGGCACTACACGTGCTCCAGGCTCATTCTGTCTTTCCTACCCCAGGCCCAGAGCAGCCGTTTCTCCAAGGAGCCTTGGTTCCCTTCATTGGAGAGTGGTGTTAGAAACCACTGTCTGGCCCTAGCTGGTTTGGCTCAGTGAATAATGCATCAGCCTGTGGACTGAAGGGTCCCGGGTTCGATTCCTGTCAAGGGCACATGCCCAGATTGTGGGCTCGATCCCCAGAAGGAGGCGTGCAGGAGGCAGCCAATCAATGACTCTCATTATTGATGTTTCTATCTCTCTCTCCCTCTCCCTTCCTCTCGGAAATCAATAAAAAGAAACAAAAAAAGAAAAAAAAAAGAAAGGAGAAGAAAAGAAACCATGGTCTGGATAGGATATATACCTTGTCCCCTCATCATCTGTTTATGGACATTTAGGTTGTTTCCACGTTGGGGCTGTTATGACTCATGCTATGACATCTGTGTACAGGTTTTGGTGTGGCCATGCTTGCATTGCTCTTGGAGATACACCTAGACATGCGATTGTGGGGTCAGACAGTCATTCTATGTTTACTCACGGAGCAACTGTCAAACTACTTTCCACAGCGGCTGTACCGCTGTCCACGCCCCAGTGAGGGTTCCGATTGATGACAGCCACCCGGGTGGCTGGGAGGTGAGGCGGGGCAGGGGTGTCTCACTGTGGGTTTGATTTGCATTTCCCTGATGATCAGCGGCGTCGAGCACCTTTTCATGTGCTCCTTGGCTATCTGTGTGTCGTTGGAGAAATGTCTGTTCAGGTCACGTGCCGCTGTTAACTGGGTTGTTGGTCTTGACTGGTACTTTTCGGCGCCCCCTTCAATTTGGCGCCTGAGGGAGGGGATTGCTTCTCTCACATCATCCTGTCCCAACCTTAATCTGAAAGAAGAGGACGGGGTGCGGTGAGCCTTTGTGGGGGCACCTCCTCGGTTCCCAGAGGTTTTGGTGACTAGGTGTGGGATGGGAAAGGGGCAGTGATAAGGATGAGGGAGCTTAACTCTGGGAGGGGGAGGGTTCTGGTGTAAGGAGGGGAGGGCATGGTGTCATCCATTGAACACTAGGAGTGGGGACCCTCAGGGCACCTGTTCCTGCAGAGCTGACAGAGGCAGAACCTGCTCCCCACGGGCACCCACATGGCCTCCGGGATTCAGATCCTCCGCATCCTCCACACAGCTGGAGTCGGCAAAGGAGAGAGCACAGGTTCCGGCGTCAGTGTGACCTTGGCTGAGTCCGTTGGTATGAGATGGTGGTATCTTGGCTGAGATGATGGTATCTGGGTGGCACACGCCCCACTGGGCCTGGGCTCCCTCCTCCTTGAGGGGTCTCTTGCAGGGCCCGAGGTGAGTGCATTGGGGACAGAGCTGCCGCTCAGGCGGACCCTCAAGGGCTCCACCACCCCAGCCCCCCAGGCCCAGGCTGCCAGCCGAGAGGCTGCTGGCCCTGAGGGTAGGGGCTCAGGTGTGGCATGGGGGGGGCAGACTCCCCCCGGGCAAGGGGCTTCTCTGTCATGGTCACTTCCCCTCGCAGGGCCTAGCTTTCCTCCTCTGTGCCGGGGGAGGGGGGGGGGCGAGGGGGGGGGAGCTCCCAGCAGGGCCCCTGCGGGTGGCTGCGAGGCCCAGGGGAGCCCTTTCTCCATTTCCCAAACCTCAGGCACCCCAGGGCATCCCAGAGGCTCGTTTCATCGGAGCCCACTCTGTTACACCCTTAAATTCACCCACTTTTCCCTTAAAAAATAAACTTCATGTCATCACAAATAGAGAGCGAGGAGCCAGAAATAGGCAGTAACTATAGCGATCAGCACACGGAAATAATGAGATTAGTTCTGGCTGATGGATGCTGTGCCGCCGCCGAGGCCTGCGCAGGGCCTGCTGGGTTCGGGAGGAAGTGAGCGCTCAGCAGGGCTGCAGAGGCTGCAGGGGTCCAGCACCGAACAGAGGCCAGAAAGAGAGGCGAAGAGACAGGAACTTTCTCGCCATGGGCGTCCGCTTTAGTTAATGCTACATCCTTGAGGCATTAAATGACCCAAGGGCCCCAGCCCCAGGGGGACCCTTGCTCGGTGAACCTGAAGTGCCTCACACAGTGGAGCTGGGCTTGTGGCTAAGGGCCCCCCACCCCCCTCAGCAGCTCAACTGGGCAGGTCACCCGCAGGTATGCCCATCTGTGTGAATCAGGCCCTGGCCACCCCATGAGGCCCTGTCCCCCTGTCTCATCTAGACACACCCGCTACCCACCTGGGACCTGCTCCTTGTGCACTCAGCACACTGCACCGAGGCCTCCGTGGGCCTGCCTCCGAGGAGCTGAAGACTCGGGGGTCTCCGGCCCCGAAACAGTTGGTTATAGAGAGAAAGAGCGGGGAACACTGAGGAGGAGGGAAGGCTGCAGGTCCCCGTGAACCTGTGAGCAGCCCATGACATCAGAGGCAACCTCTGATATTAGAGGGAAGATGGAGAAGAAAAAGGAGGAGCTCTGGAGATGGCAGGGGAGCGGGGGCATGGCCGAGGGCCCAACTGGCCCCGTGAGAGGCTGCCAGACCCCCAGGTGCCGGTCGAGGCCCCATGTGTATCCTCAATCAGCACAGGCGAGGCATCCTGCTACCGAAAGTGGCACCTGAGGGTCGGCCGGACCCCTGGTGAGCGTGGGGGAGGTGCAGGTGAGCATCATGGGGAAGGAGCCATGGGCCCTGAGGGGAGACCCCCAGGCCAGCCATGCAGAGATCTCTCTGCAGAGCTCCAGTCACAGCTTTGTTATCCAGCGCCCCCAAGTGGACGATTGGAGAATGGGTGAAAATACTGAAGAAACATTGCCTTTTCTTCCCAGATAGGAATGAAGCTACCCCCCTGGAGCAGCGTCAGGCAGCTGCCCCTGAATCTCCACCACTTACCTGCTGGGGCCTCAGTTTTGTTCCATGTAGAATGGGGTCCAATTCCAGAGGCTCTCAGCTAAGGAGAGGTCTCCCCCGCCCCCCCACAGTTTGTTTTCACTGGCCTGGCCAACTGGTGACAGGATGCCAAAGCCACACCACTGTGACCTTGCAGGTCTCAGGAAATCTGCCGAAGGCTGAAATACTAACATTGCCGTCAAAGGCAGGGGACCCCGGCTCTGCCCGACATCCCTCCCCGGTAATGAGATGGCGTGTAGAGCACTCAACATTGAGAAGACCCTGTCTTCTTGCAGGTAGGATTACTCGGAAGAGGGTTTAATCACCGTAAGTTAATTTAGATTTAATGAGACAATGCATGCAAAACGTGGCCTAGGGCAGAGTCTCAATAATAATTGCCCTGTGGGGGGTCTCAGGCACCTCTGGGCTCAGCTGCTCCAGGTGGGGGCCCGGGAGGCAGGGCCTGGAGGTGGCACCAGACCAGCTCCTCCCTTGCTGCCTGCCTTGTGAGCCAGCCTGTCCCCCCGAGGGGCTTCCTCATGGTCTCTGTGCCTCCCTCAGGACCCAGAGGCATGGGCCCTGTCAGGTCACCCAGCAAAGCACGGGCGGGGACCTGGCATGGCCAGGATGAACTTGAATCAAAGCCTGAGGCTCTTCATCGGAGCCCAGATGCCTGCTGGCCGCCTCTGTGCCCACTTCAAACCCACCCCGGAAGCCGTGCCTCCGCCTGGAGGCACCCACGTGCTCCTCCCTGTGTTATGGAGCCTGGGAGAAGGGAAGAACAGTGTCTTTTCTTCTGCCCTCCTAGGCCTGTGACCCTGGGCCTGCCCAATACCCCCCACTCACCCAGGCCTGTGTCCTGTGGCTTTAAACTGTGTTCACGGGTGGGACATGGTGGCTGGTGAGGTGGGCCAGCTTCTCCTGCATGAGAATGGGGGCACGGGACTGTGGGCAAGGGCCCAGGGCTGAGATATCTCAGGAGCTGCAGGTCACAAGCGTTCAGAGCAGACAGGATGGGGGTCTGGGCAAAGAGCATGGCCTCTAGGAGAGAGTCGTAGCTCTGTCACCTGCCTGCTGTGTGACCCTGGGCCAGCGACTCACCTCTCTGAGCCTCATTACTGAATTGTGGAGAAGCCTAGCCTTCACCAAATGTACTGATTGTGGGAGAAACAGCAAATGAGTGTCTCGATAGGTGCTAAGGAGGCATCTGAGGAAACCCAACATCTAGTCCTAATGTTAGAAAAAGACTTTGTTAACACAGGGATAGATTTTATGCTTTCACATGATGAAATATGTAAACATATGCTACCACAGCCAGCATGATCTTCACTGGTGAGACCCCAGATGCCTTCCCATCACCTGGGAGCAGGGCAAGGATTTCCTGGCCCCACGGCTGTGTGACGCTGTGTTGGGGGAGCTAAGCCGCGCTATTAGACAGGACGCGTAAAGAAGGGTACGTGCCCTGACTGGTTTGGCTCAGTGGATAGAGCGTCGGCCTGCGGACTCAAGGGTCCCGGGTTCGATTCCGGTCAAGGGCATGTACCTTGGTTGCAGGCACATACCCAGTGGGGAGTGTGCAGGAGGCAGCTGATCGGTGTTTCTCTCTCATCGATGTTTCTGACTCTCTATCCCTCTCCCTTCCTTTCTGTAAAAAATCAATAAAATATATTTAAAAAAAAAAAAAGAAGGGTACGTAAGTGTGGGAAACGCAAAGGCAAATTCCACTGTTTTCAGATTATTCCCCAGAAAAGCTGAGAGAATCACGTAGAAAAAATAAATAAATAAAAACTTTAAGGCAATTTAAAAACATTAATATTTAAAAGTCAAGTGAGCCGAAACCGGTTTGGCTCAGTGGATAGAGCGTCGGCCTGCGGACTGAAGGGTCCCGGGTTCAATTCCGGTCAAGGGCATGTACCTTGGTTGCGGGCACATCCCCAGTGGGAGGTGTGCAGGAGGCAGCTGATCGATGTTTCTCTCTCATCGATGTTTCTAACTCTCTATCCCTCTCCTTTCCTCTCTGTGAAATATCAATAAAATATATTTTAAAAAAAAAGTCAAGTGAAACTAGTCTTTATGGTATTATAATGGTGGACACATGTCATTATACATTTGTCCAAACCTGTAGAATGTACACCACCAAGAGTGGCCCCTCATGGACTTTGGGGGACAATAATGTGTCATCGTAGGTTCGGCAGTTGTAACCAATCAGCCGCTCTGGCGGGGAACAGTGGTCATGGGGAGACTGTGCATGTGTGGGGCAGGGGGCATTTTCAATCTCTGTATGCTTCTCTCCATTTTGCTGTGAATCTGAAACTGCTTCAAAAATAAAGTCTATGAAAAAAATCAATTGCCTATGTATACCTTATAGATATATAGCAGTCAGTTGAAACATGTCTCTGATGAAAAGACCTCATTCATAATAGCATTTAAGAAAAAATAAGTGGCCGAAACCGGTTTGGCTCAGCGGATAGAGCGTCGGCCTGCGGACTGAAGGGTCCCGGGTTCGATTCCGGTCAAGGGCATGTACCTTGGTTGCGGGCACATCCCCAGTGGGGGGTGTGCAGGAGGCAGCTGATCGATGTTTCTTTCTCATCGATGTTTCTAGCTCTCTATCTCTCTCCCTTCCTCTCTGTAAAAAATCAATAAAATATATTTTAAAAAAAAAAGAAAAAAAATAAGTGGGGCGGGAGGAGAGATAGGGGTGAGTAACAAAGGGAAAAGAGAGAGAGAGAGTGAGGGAACTCATGTACACAAACAACAGTGTGGTGATTGGAGGGGAGGGCGATGGGGGGAGGCGGGAGAGAGTGTGGGAGGGATAAATGGTGATGGAAAATAAATTAAATTTAAAAAAAGAGAAAGGAAGTAAGATGTTAGGAAATACATTTAGCAAGGATTGATAAGTTCTATGTGGAGAAAAGGGGCATAAAGGAATACTTCGATTAAAAAAAAACAGGCTTTGCCGAAACCGGTTTGGCTCAGTGGATAGAGCGTCGGCCTGTGGACTGAAGGGTCCCGGGTTCGATTCCGGTTCAGGGCATGTACCTTGGTTGTGGGCACATCCCCAGTGGGGGGTGTGCGGGGGGGGGGCAGCTGATCGATGTTTCTAACTCTCTATCCCTCTCCCTTACTCTCTGTGAAAAATCAATAAAATATGTATTAAAAAAAACAAACAAAACAAAACAGGCTTTATTCTTGGATAAAAAACCCAACCTCATTAAAATGTTTGTTTTTTTCTAAATTACTTATGCATTTAATAAAATCCAAACAGGATATTGAAAAAAATTAATCAAAATGACTCATCCTGAAAGTGAACGTGTGAACATAGCTGGGGAAATTCTGAGATGGAAGAGCAAGGAGGAAGGACGGACTCCATTAAGCAGCTAGAAGATGGAATGCTTATTATGATAATCATCGGAGGTAATTGAGCACTTCACATGTTCCAGGCCCCGTTCCAAGGGCTTTAGAAACACTAACCCGTTTGTTCTTCATCACAACCCTGGAGGTGGTAGGTCTGCGGGTTTTAGAGGCTTAATCCATCTATCCTTTCCACCCGGTCAAGTTCAAACCCAGTAGAGGACAGGGAATCAGAGCCATGGAGATCAACACAGCCTTCCTATTGCTAATAGATGCGGAGTTAGAGGGCGAGGTGAAGTTCTAAAAGCAGAACTTTATCAGGAGAATGAAAAAAAAAAGGCAAGCCACAGGCAGGAAGAAAATATTGGCAAAACAGAGCTGATGAAGAATTGTATCCAAAACATGCCGAGGAATTGTACGACTGCACAATAAGAAAACACACTACCCAGTCTAAAAACGGGCAAAAGATCTAAGCAGACACCTCGCCAAAGATGCTATCCGGATGGCAAATAGTACATGAAAAGATGGCCAACATCATACATGCGCGGGACTTGCAAATTAAAACAACACACCTATTACATCCAAATGGCTAGAATCCAAAAATTAAAAAAAAAAAGAAACCCCAAATGCTGGTGAGGATGTGGAGCAACAGATACCCTGGGGCTGGTGGGAATGCAGACCAGGCAGTTTCTTACAAAAGCTAAATATAGTTTCCCACCTGCTCACCCAAACATTTACCACACAAAACCCTGCACAGAGAAACAAACAAAACACACCACAAAAACAAACCAAAAAACCCCTGCACGTTCACGTGTATAGTTGCTTTATTTATTTATAATTGTCAAAACTAAAGGCAGCCTGGCCACTGTGGCTCAGTGGTTGAATGTTAACCTGTTACCAGGAGGTCAGGGTTCGATTCCCGGTCAGGGCACAGGCAACGGGTTGTGGGCTCGATCCCCAGTGTGGGGCGTGCAGGAGGCAGCGATCCATGATTCTCTCTCATCATTGATGTTTCTCTCTGCCCCTCTCCCTTCCTCTCTGAAATCAATAAAAATATATTTTTAAAAAAAGAAAAAGAATGAACCCAGAGACAGACAGACTTCCTCCATCCAGTCACGCAGCCACGAATGCCATCGCCTCCCCTGAGGGAAAGGGAAGCGCTCTCTGGGGACAGCGGGGAGGGTACCGGATGAATGTCCCGTTCCTCATCCCAGCTCACCAGTCAGGGGTGCCTCTCTCCTTGGCTGGGGCTGGAGGCCTAAGTGCGGAGGGAATGCCTTTCCTGGTGAGGGGGTTCAGAACACGTCTCCCCAAACACGCTGCTCTGGCACGCTGAGGACTCCGAGCTGAAGGCCCGGGAAAGGGCCCCCCCTGCACCAGGAGGAGAGCGTTCTTGTCACCAGGGACTGCGTGTGGAGGACCAGACGGGCCTGCCCAGCAAACCGCAAGAAGAACCCTGTCTCTGTCAGCCCCCCATGCACTTGCTGGTCATCGTCCCACAACTCACTACCCGTCCCAGCCCCTTCGTCTGGTCACATCCCCATAAGCGCATTGCTCTCTGCGCAAAAGGTACGTGAGCTCGGGGCCCAATCGCTTATTCCGCTTATGTGGGTCCTCATTTTTCTTCTGAAGACTCCCGTATAAACGTAAAACTGTTAAATACATTTGTGTACTTTTCCCTGGTTAACCTGTGTTGTCCGTTAACCCTCAGGCCAGCCAGGGAACCAAGGGCTAGGGCAGTGGTCGGCAAACTCCTTGGTCAACAGAGCCAAATATCAACAGTACAACGATTGAAATTGCTTTTGAGAGCCGAAAACCGACGACTGTGCATGGGCCACGAAGTTTCAATCGCACTGTACATGCGCGCCCGCACGTGGTATTTTGTGGAAGAGCCACACTCAAGGGGACAAAGAGCCTCATGTGGCTCGCGAGCCTCAGTTTGCCGACCATGGGGCTAGGGGATTTTCCTCCCGCACAGGGAAACAGAAGCAGGAGGGGGGGGGGGGGAGGGCGGAGCTCCAAACCCCCCTGAGGTCCTATTGTGACCCCTGCAGGAGGAAACGCCTCCTTTCCCATGCAGAGTGGCCCTTGGGAGGGGGCGGGGGGAGGGACCTGGGAGTCCAGGGATAGACCTCAGTATAAAGGGGGCGTTTCAAAGTGGGGAGGGGAAGGTGAACCGGTTGGGAGAGGGAGGCTGCTGGGAGCCTCCCCCAGCTGCCGCTTCCCTCCAACGCCATCCCAGCCAGCACCTGGTTAAGGAAGGCCGCCCAGGACATCCCAGCCAGCACCGGGTTAAGGAAGGCCGCCCAGGACCAACCGCACCCTCAGAGCAGCGCCAGCTTAGCCCATCACGCACGGAGGTCTGGCCCTGAGTGGGTTATGGGGGAGCGGGGGCAGAGGGGCCTGGTCGGGAGGGTGAGCATTGCCTGGGTCCTGGGAAGCTGGGGCGTATACCTGGGCCCTGCAGCTGACCTGAGCAGCAGGAGGGATTTGGGGTGGCGACACAGCCTCATTTCCAATGTTGGGGGCGCACCAGCAATCCTGGTGATGAACCAGGTGAGGAGACGTGGGCAAAAGGGTGGCTCTCACAGAAAGGCCAGTGCGCGCGCACGCGGACGCACGGATGGGCTTGTGAGTGTGCGTGTGCGCAGGGGAGTGAGGGTTTGCCTGAGTGCCGTGGGCACGTGCGTGTGTACCCCCGTGTGCGCGTGTCACTCAGCGTGGGACAGGAGGAGTCTGGGGCCTACAGGCCTGGTCCGTGGCGGATTCAGATCTGCTGGCCCTGGAATGCTCCTCCCCTCCCTTCCCCCCAATGGAGGTACCCATGGAGGAGGCGCTCGGTCTTCTCAGACCCCAATCCGTCCTCCCAGACCGCGAAGCTTGGGAGGAGTCGAGGAGTCGGGGGAGCAGGGAGGAGAGACCCGGCCTAAGGGTCTCAGGAGGCGCCCTAGACCCTGAGATCAGATGTGGGGGCGTGCAGAGCCCGTACTGGGCCTCCAGGGGGACGCCCTCGAGCCAGGAAAGGGCTCCCTAAGGCCGCGCGCGGACCTTCGGTCCTTCCATCCCTAGTACCCACCCCTGGGAGGGGGTGCGCGCCTCCATGGGGCTTACCCACCCGCCCGCTCCCCGCTGCTCCAGATGTTCCAGTTCATTGGGCGCCCGTTCGCCCGAGTCCTGCGCTGCGCTCGCGGGGGGGTCCCCCAGCAGACCCCTGGGTGAGAGGAGAGGCCGCCGGACCCCGAGGGCGAAACTGTGTCCCGGGCTACGATGGTCGAGGAAACCCCAGGGTCGGAGCAGAAACCCGTCCAGGGGTGGGTGGACGGCGGGGAGGCTGCCCGGGAGGCCGGGCGGAGTCTCCTGCGTGGAGAGCGTTCCTGGCCCGGGCACAGCTGGAACGAAGGCCCGGTGGTGGGAGAGCTGGGGTGCCGGGGACACCTGAGCCCTGGGTGGGGGAGGCCACTGGGGCCCTGGCGACGGGCCGGGGTCCGCCTGCGGAGACCTGAGCCGCAACCCCGGCGGCCGCCAGTCCCGGGCTCTCACGGATTCCCGGGCAGGCGGCAGGGCGTCCCCGGAGTCCCCAGCCCGCCATCTCCATCCCCCGCGCCGCCTCCAGGCGGCAGCACCGAGTTTCCTGCGCTCGCGATCCAATCTGCCCTCGCCATCCCTTTATCCAGGTTATTCTCCTCCCCACCCCACCCCACCCCCCGCCGCTCTCAGCCCTCCTACCTCTGCGCCCCCCCAGTTCTCCCGCGCCCCATGGGCTCCATATGATGGTGGGAGGAGGCGCTGGGATGGATGGCAGGGCGTGCGGGGACGGGCATCAGGTTCAATGAGGTCCTGCTGGTCACTGCCGAGGAGGGAACCTGAGACAAAGACGGTGATTGAACACTGTCCCCCCACCCTCCATGGGTGCCAGACAGCTCCCTCCGGCTTTCACTCTGAATTCCTTCCATCCCTTTCCACCTCCCTCCCTCCAAGACAGACCCAGCGTCCTTTTACTAAAAGCCAAGAGAGACACCCAGCCCCTCCCTTTCCGTCTTCTACCTGACCATTAAGATCTCTTAGTAATGTCCCCTCGGGGTTACATGTTTTTTTTTTTTTTTAATATATTTTATTGATATTTTACAGAGAGGGAAGGGAGAGGGATAGAGAGTTAGAAACATTGATGAGAGAGAAACATCAATCAGCTGCCTCCTGCACACCCCCTACTGGGGATGTGCCCGCAACCAAGGTACATGCCCTTGACCGGAATCGAACCTGGGACCCTGGAGTCTGCAGGCCGACGCTCTATCCACTGAGCCAAACCGGTCTCGGCGGGGTTACATGTTTATGTTATGAGAAAGGAGGTCAGGCTAAGTGGCATCTGAAGCCCAAAGGCAGCGATCCTAACCTCTATCCAACCAGGTGAAGGTGGGGCCTGGGGGTCTATAGGTCGCGTCCTCCACCTCCTCTCACCCCGTCCAGGTCAGGCTCAGGTGCTGAGCCCTGTGTGGGGGGCTCTCCCGAACCAACATTTCCCAGGGCATTTCCTGCAGAGCTTGAGCAGGTGAGCCCTAAGTAGGTGAGGCCTGGGCAGGTGAGCCCGAAGTAGGTGAGGCCTGGGCAGGTGAGGCCTAAGTACGTGAGGCCTGGGCAGGTTTGGATGGAGGATGCAAGCGACACCATCTCAGGCTGGTGGTCCTCCTGGGCAGGGGTGATGAGGGCCACCTGTGACCTCTGTGATACCCTTTCCCATTAGTGCAAAATTCCAAAGAGAGGGATTTTACTGAGGGCAGAGGTGGGGCCTGGGCCTGGCTTTGACACTGACTCTGACCTTGAGCTTGTTACTGAAATCCCGAGCCTTAGTTTCCTGTCTGTAGAATGAGAATAGTTATGTTCTGTCTCTGGCAACGTTTTTAATGCCTCTAAGCTTCCATATTTTCACCTATAAAATGGACTTCAGTATAGCCTGACCCGTCTACCTCACAGTTTTGCAGTTAAATCCAGCCAGCCAGCCCTAGCTGGTTAGGCTCAGTGGATAGAGCGTTGGCCTGTAGACTGAAGGGTCCCGGGTTCGATTCCAGTGAAGGGCACATGCCTCAGTGACGGGCTCCTCCCCGGCCCAGGCGGGAAGCAACCAGTCGATGTGTTTCTCTCACATCGATATTTCTCTCTGTCTTTCCCTCTTTCTCCCGCTCTTTCTAAAAATCAATGGAAAATATCCTCCTTAGGTGAGGATTAAAAAAAAAAAACCCATCCGCCCTGACTGGTTTGGCTCAGTGGACAGAGCGTTGGCCTGCGGACTGGAGGGTCCCAGGTTCGATTCCAGTCAAGGGCATGTACCTTGGTTGCGGGCACATCCCCAGTCGGGGGTGTGCAGGAGGCAGCTGATTGAGGTTTCTCTCTCATCGATGTTTCTAACTCTCTATTCCTTTCCCTTCCTCTCTGTAAAAAAATCAATAAAAATATTTAAAAAAAAAAACAAAAAAAAACCCCATCCATCTACTCATCAAATAATAAGAATTAATAATAAGGACAGAGAGTGCCTGCTATCTCCCTGTATACATGCCTTAACTCATTCATCCCTTCTGTCCACTTGGAAGGTAAATGTCTGTATTACCACCACTCCGCAGATGAGAAAACTGAGGCCAGTGATTCTCTCACTCAGCTTCACACAGCTCAGTGTGAGTCAATCTGGCCCCATGGCCGCCTCTCTGGACACAGTCCACTGCGTGAGGGACGGTTGCATGGTACCCCAATAAATAGTCGTTCTGTTACAGGTTGGGAGGGAGGCTCATCTCCCCCATTTGGAACTGGGAATGGAGTTTTCTGAGACCCACAGACAGATTGGGGGTCTGTGGAGGCTGTGTGCCCCTCCATGGGGGATGTAGGAGAAAGCGTTACTTCTGTGGAATTACACCCTGGGTTGCCGAAGCCCCATTCCCTTAGCCCAGTCAGGGAAGAAGTGTAGCTGGGGTTTCAATAGAGCTAACATCAGGGTTCCTTTCCATGTTGGAGCCAGGTCTGTCCAGTGTCTGTCCAGCTCAGCCTGTGTTTCCCGCTCAGTCCATTAGTCCACCGCATGTGGGGTCCGTGGGGCCACGTGGCTATGGAAGAAACACGGGCAGCAGCAGAACGAGACAGCCCCACACGCCGAGAGCCAAGGCAACAAGAGCCCGAGAGAGCAAGCGTCTCTGCGTAGGGGATTACGTATTCCCAGGTGTGTGCATGCTCGCAGAGGCCGCGGGCATTCTGGCCAACCGTTACTGTCCTCAGGTGTGACTGACAAGCAAGTACCTTCCCGATGTCACCCTAACGTGGCTGGGCGTGCGTCTGTCTTCCCTAGGTGGTTCCCTGGGGGGTGCAAAATTGCAGCTTCCTGGTGAAACTGCCCAGTGCCATGCCTATGATGTCTGATGTTCCCTTCGCTCCTTTCCCATTATTGATACCCAGCTAGTTGCAATGGCACCAGTTCAGTGAATGACACGGCGAAAGTGCCCTTTGGAGAGAGGCAGGTCAGACTGGGGGCTGGGGGTGTCCACACCCCACCCTGCTCATTGGCACAGATGAGTGTTGTAGTTTTTTTGCATCGTCGTATACGAAGGATGGCATTTGCCATGCAGGCTCATCCCCATCTGGGCTCGGGGACTTTTTTTGGGGGGGGGCCTCTGGGTAGTTGCGGGGAGACAGGTTGGGACTCCCTGGTGTGGTAGAAAGAGCATGAATTTTATCCTCAGAGAGCCAGGAGTTCAAAGCTTGACGGTGTGGCCACCTCTCCGAGCCTCTATAGCCTCATCTCTAAAATGGGGGTATGTATGACAACTTAGTGAGGTGGTTGCGTGAATTAAATAAGAAAAGGCAGGTGAGGACACCTGCGACATGCCCATTGGCGCCCCGGAGGAAGCGCACAGAAACTAGCCCCTGAGCCCTCAGCGTCCTCTGTTGGATGCACAGACCATTTTCTCTGGGGAACAGTATTGCGGCTGCACCAGGACAAAATGAACAGCGCCTGGAAAACACCCTGTTGGTAGCTTTTGGTCATCTCAGCTTCCCGGATGCCCCGGTCGCTGCTGGGGTCACTGGCTCTGCTTTAGTAAGGTCTTTGCGGAAACAGGGTTTAATTTGCAGGTAAAACCCTGGCCAGTTTGGCTCAGTGGATAGAGTGTCAGCCTGTGGACTGAAGGGTCCCAGGTTGGATTTCGTTGGATTTCAAGGGCACATGCCCGGGTTGCGGGCTTGATCCCCAGTAGAGTGCGTGCAGGAGGCAGCCAATCAATGATTCTCTCTCATCATTGATGTTTCTCTCTCTCTCTCTCCCCCTCTCCCTTTCTCTCTAAAATCAATAAAAATATATTTTAAAAAATTTTGCAGGTAAAGAACCTGCCTCACTGACCCAGGGCCATGGCAGACGGAGGCATCGGATGGCATTTGTTTAAACATCGATGCAGAAGAGTCGCACGCCAGGCTCTGTCCCGGGCACAAAGATTTGTTTAAAGCCTTCATTCTAGTATCAATTATAAAAGAAATCGACCCCACAGTTTGAAACATGAAATTACAATATAGTTTAGGTCTCGGCTCCTTTATTTTATTTTTTTAAAAATATATTTTGTTGATTTTTTACAGAGAGGAAGGGAGAGGGATAGAGAGCTAGAAACATCGATGAGAGAGAAACATCGGTCAGCTGCCTCCTGCACACCTCCTACTGGGGATGTGCCGGCAACCAAGGTACATGCCCTGACCGGAATCGAACCCGGGACCCTGGAGTCCGCAGGCCGACGCTCTATCCACTGAGCCAAACCGGATTCGGCTAGGTGTTGTCTCCTTTATATTTCCTCTTAATTCTCCTGCAAACCTGAGCCGTTCCCCTTGTAGCTCCTCCCTCCCTTGTGTTTGGTCTCAGGCCGCTGAGCGCAGCCGGCATTGCTGACGTTCTGCTTGGAAACCCCTGGAACTAGATCTCCACGTTCATTGCACACCCTCTCCGTCGCTCGCCTCGCCGCCGGGGCAACAGCTTCGCTCAGTGTTACGAACCCTAAAGTTCCGGCCCCGTGTTGGGGACCGCCTTGATTTCTGGTGAAATCTGGAGGCCCTCCAACGACTTCAGGGGGAGGTCCCAGGGATTCCAACTCTACTCCCGCGGTCAGGCCCCCCAGCTCAGCAGCCCTGCCTGTCACAGGGACAAGGCACCATTCCTGTTTATCTCTGCGCGTTGGTTTGTTCCCAGCCAGCCCGGGGAATTAGTCAGACAAGCCCATCACGTCCTCCCAGAGGAACCGGGGCGCCACACCCTCGGTATTGCACAGCCTGCCTCCCAACACCCCCGTTGTCCACGCTGCTCCCAAGTGCAGCCCCGTGTGGCCTGCAATGTCCTCATTCTCCGAGCTCTGAGCACAGGGCATTCCCTAACCGCTTCCATGTCATCTGTCCGGTGTTGGGTGTCATGCTTCGGCCATTCCCACAACCCTACCGGGGAGATTCCTCCCTCGCCAGTGAGAGTAAAACAAGAGTCAGCTTTATTCTAACCGGGGTGACCTTTTCCTCCGCAGCCAATGGCAGGCTCCTCACTGCGCTGCGAGCCTGTAACTTTTTTTTTCCATTTTTAAAAAAATATATTTTTTATTGATTTTTTTTACAGAGAGGAAGGGAGAAGGATAGAGAGTTAGGAACATCGATGAGAGAGAAACATCGATCAGCTGCCTCCTGCACACCTCCTACTGGGGATGTGCCCGCAACCAAGGTACATGCCCTTGACTGGAATCGAACCTGGGACCCTTCAGTCGGCTGGCTGACGCTCTATCTACTGAGCCAAACTGGTCAGGGCAAGCCTGTAACTTTCACTAATTTCCTCAACGGCCTGACCCAGGCCACGTGTCCGACGTTGTTGGTTGCACGGCCTCCCACTTCTCCAAATCAGATGGTCTTGTGGGCATCGTCTCTCATGACAACCCCCTCACATGTGGTAGCTTAACACAAAGATCATCTACTTGCTCACAGTTCCATATTTCTGTCTTTTTTTTTTTTTTTTTTGCTTTGTTTTGTTAATCCTCACCCGAGGATATTCTTCTATTGATTTTTTTAGAGAGTGGGAGAAAGGGGAGAGACCGAGAGAAACATCCATGTGAGAGAGACACATGGATGGGTGCCTCCCGCATGTGCCCCGACCAGGGCTGGGGATCGAGCCTACAGTCTAGGTATGTGCCCTTGACTGGCACCAAACCTGGGACCCTTCAGTCCGCAGGCTGATGCTCTATCCACTGAGCCACACCGGCTAGGGCTCACAGCTCACAATTTCGTGGGCTGGGCGGGATCATCCCTCAGCTCCACGTGGCATCAGCTGAGACAGGGGGCTGCCTGCAAGACCCAGTTCCCGGATGGCTCACTCACGCACAGGGAGCCACACTCGTCCTCCACGTGGGCCTGTCCAGGCCACTGCTGGGCTTCCCCACAACATGGCGTTGGTTCCGAGCGGGAGGAAGTGGAAGCTGCCTGTTCTCTGAAGGGTCAGGCCCGAGTGGCACTGCCACTTTGCCCTCGGTGCAGACCAAACCCTCGGGGTTAGAACTAAGCTCCACACCTCCCCAGGAGGGTGGCGTGTGTATGGAGAGGGCAGGGATCGTTTGCAGCCACACCCCCCTGATTTTACATATGGGGAAACTGAGCCTGAGATGGGACCGCAGGCTCAGGGGCAGAGCAGAAACAGACTTCTTAACCGTGTTTATGGAGCTTTTCCTACACGCCCAGAACTGTGCCGGGCGCCTCCACATGCAATCTCACAACGGTCATACGAGGCAGGAATAGTTATTATCCCCAGGGTACCGATGAGGAAATGGAGGCACGAGTAGGTAGGTAACTTGCCCAAAGCCATGTGGCTTGTATGTAGGAAGGGAGCCGAGTCAAACCTGAGCAGTCTGACTACATAGCCTACCCTCGGAACTAGAGGCAAAATCCGAAAACCATTCTATTTTTGCCTCGGGACATGGTTTTGGACTAACAACAAGGTGGCACTGTGCCCAAGATGCTTGTGAGTTCCAAACAAAACAAAATGCGACATTCTTCATAATTCAGTTCCGTGCATTCTGGGAAGTTTTGCCATAGACTGGCCTGCATTTTCCCACAGGAACCCTCTGTGGAGACATGGCCGGTTTCTCCCAATACCCACCTCTCTGTCTCACACAGCAACAGACGTTATAGCTGGGCACCTGACTCCCCACCCAACAATGGTTTCTCTTTTTCAATATACACTGAGTGGCCAGATTATTATGATCTCTGAACGCATAATAATCTGGCCACTCAGTGTGTGTGTGTGTGTGTGTGTGTGTATATATATATATATATATTAGAGGCCCGGTGCATGAATTCGTGCATGGGTGGGGTCCGGCCAGCCTGGCCAGGGGGAGGGGACATGGGCGGTTGGCTGGCCTGCCTGCTGGTCAAACTCCTGGTCGAGGGGACAATTTGCATATTAGCCTTTTATTATATAGGATATACACTGAGTGGCAAGATTATTATGATCTCTGAATGCATAATCTGGCCACTCAGTATATTTTTATTGATTTCAAAGAGGAAGGGAGAGGGTGTGTGAGAGAGAAACATCAATGATGAGCGGGAATCATTGATCATCTGTCTCCTGCACACTCCTTCCTGGGGATCCAGCCCAAAACCTGGGCATGTGCCTTGACGGGAATCGGACCACAACCTTCTGGTTCATGGGTCGATGCTCCACGCCAGCCAGGACTTTGTCTTTTCTTCTTCTTCTTTTTAATATTTATCAAATTGACTGGGGTGACATTGGTCAACATGAATATATAGGTTTCAGGTGTGGGGTGGGTTTCTGTTACAAGATCTGTGTATTGCCCCGTGTGCCCACCACCCAAAGTCACATCTGTTCCTGTCACCTTACATTAGCAACGATTGCTTTTCACAGCTCCACTTCCAACGAAGGGGAGTGAGGGCTAGCCAATGGGGTCACAGCAAAAGGGATGAGTGCGACCTCGCGTCAGGTCTGCTGGCCGCGTGTGGTGCAATGGCAGGAGCTGCAGCAGCTACTTTGGACCATGAGGTGAAAACAGTGTCGAGGAGCAGAGCCGGGGAGCAGGAGCATGAGGTGTTTGGATGACTTTGGGGAGCAGCTCAATCCCTGAGCCCTGACGACCTGCCTCTGCCTCTTGCCTGAGGGGAGAAATAAAATTCTACCTTGAAAAAAAAAAAAAAATATATATATCTTATATAATAAAAGGGTAATATGCAAGTTGTCCCCTCGACTGGGAGTTCGACTGGAGTTTGACCAGGGAGTGGGGCCGACCCGCCAACTGCCTGGGCCCCTCCCCCCAGCCAGTCCCGCCCCCGATTGGCCCCCCCATCCCTGATCGGGGGTGGGGCTGGCCAGCCAACCTCCCACATCCTCTCCCCCCCGTGGGCCCATCCCTATTGGCCCTGATCAGGGCGGGCCAGCTAGACCCCACCTATGCACAGATTCATGCACCGGGTCTCTAGTATGTGTGTGTGTGTGTGTATATATATATATACATATATATATATATATACACTAGAGACATGTATATGTGTTTTTTTTTTGTTTTGTTTTGTTGTTGTTGTTGATTTCAGGGGGGAAGGGAGAGGGAGAGATGGAAACATCAATGATGAGAAAGAATCATTGATGGGCTGCCTCCTGCACACCCCTCACTGGGGATCAAGCCCAAAACCCAGGCATGTGCCCTGACCAGAAATTGAACTGTGACCTCCTGGTTCATAGGTCTATGCTCAACCACTGAGCCATGCTAGCTGGGCAAAATTCTATCTTCTTTTCTTCTTCTTTTTTTTAAATCCTCACCTGAGGATATTTTTCCATTGTTTTTTTAGAGAGAGTGGAAGAGAGAGGGAAAGACAGAGAAATATCAATGTGAGAGAAACACATCGATTGGTTGCCTCCTGCATGAGCTCCAACCAGGGCCCGGGCTGAGGAGGAGCCTGCAACTGAGGTACGTGCCTTTGACCAGAATCGAACCTGGGACCCTTTGGTCCACAAGCTGATGCTCTATCTACTGGGCCAAACTGGCCAGGGCAACTTCTTTAAAAAAGTTATTTTAAAAAAAATTGATTTCAGAGAGGAAGAGGGAGAGAGAGATAGAAACATCAATGATGAGAGAGAATCATTGATCAGCTGCCTCGTGCACCCCCCCTACTGAGGATCAAACCCGAAACCCGGACATGTGCCCTTAACGGGAATCGAACCCAGGACCCTTTGGTCTACAGGTGGACGCTCTACCCACTGAGCCAAACCTGCTAGGGCAAAAGTTCTACCCTTTTTAAGCCAGTGTTAATTTCAGTGTTTTTCATAACTTACAGACTATCTTAAAATAGAAGGTGAGTGCTTGTGCAGGGGTGCAGCAGCCGGGCCAGTCCCCAGGGTCCCTCCCAGTCCTGAAATTCCATGGCTTTGTGGTGGGAGAGGGGTGGCTGGGCTGAGTGCTTCCAGCAGTTTCTAGGCTCTGGACCGAATGCTGATCTGTTTCTCTTCTCTTCACGTGGACTATTTTCCCTCAACCTCCGTTCTGACCTTCTGTAACGGAGCTGGGGTGGGGCCGCGTTTCAAACCCAAATGGAAAGTAAGAAGCTGTGTGCAGATGAGTTTTCCTTTTGGATACTCTGGAAATGGGACAGTTTGTGACCATTTTGCGACGGCCAGAAATCCATTTTGTGACATGCTGTTTTTGTGCGTGTGTGGGTTTTTGTTTTTTTTTCCGTCTTTACCAAAACATCATGGAGTCATTTGTGTGTATTTTCCCGGACTCTGATTTTTTTTAAAAAAGGCTTTGTTTTCCTGGCATAGCCAGGGTGTGGAGTTTCCTGATGGAAAAATATTCAAGTTTATTTGGCTTCTCTGGGACTCATTGGGCATGTGGGGACTTCTCTGGGACAGGGGACAGGATGGGGAGACTCAGGGGTAGGGGGAGACAAAAGCAGAATTGAGACCTGGGAGGGCTGCCAGGGGATGGGGCCTGACCTCGCCAAGGCGAGGCTCGGGCAGAGGCAGAAGGAGAAGAGCGGGTGGCAGGGCAGAATCAGCTGAGGACAGAGGTCTGAGGGCCGAGGCCAGGAGCAGGTTCCAGGGACACAGCCTTGAGGCCTGGGGCCGCTCTTGGACGGGGTATTATTGTCCAAGGGCACACGCCTAGTGTGCCTCACCAGAGGAGTTAGGAGTCAGATCGGCCAAACAGGAAAAGCGGAAATTGGTTAAAGGCCAATGGCAGTTCTGGCCAGTTTGGTTCAGTGGATAGAGGATCGGCCCACAGACGGAGGGCTTGTGGGTTCAATTCTGGTCAAGGGCATGTACCTCAGTTGCAGACTCGATCCCTGACCCTGGTTGGGGCAGGTGTGGGAGGCAACCAATCGATGTGTCTCTCTCACATCGATGCTTCTCTCTGTCTCTCTCTCCCCCTCCTTCCCACTCTCTGAAAATCAGTGGAGAAAGTATCCTCTGGTGAGGATGAACAACCACCACAAAAAAGGCCGATGTCAGAATGACATTAACCATAAATGGGTCATCCTGACGGAGACATTGCTTCGAAATCTTGCAGAGTCAACAAAGACCCTTCCTCAAAGGGTGAGAGTGAGAACTGAGTTAAACATGTATGTAAGTGCTTACAGTAGTGCCTGGTTGAGAAGAAGGGCCCCAAAAAATTAGTTGCTACTGCCATCATCATCATCATCACCATCACCATCATCACCATCACCTGCCAGAAACTGATCATTGTCTCACTAATTAGAAAGGTGTGGACAAGGAACCCGGAAGGCTGGTCAACCTTGAAGGTCTGAAAGGTCAGAGCCAACCACTCCCTATCTAATTGAGACAATGGTAGCTGAAGCAAATTCCCCACCAAATAATCATAAATCCTTACTGATAAGATAATCTGCCTGTTACTGGAATTGTCTGCCTAAGGGCAATGGGTGTATCCCAAACCTGAATAAAAGGGATGGCAAGGCCAAAGCAAAGGTAGTCCTCCCACTAGAGTTGGGCTTCTGCCTGGGCCCCATTTCCCAAATTAATATTTTTCTAGTCTCTTTCATTTGTGTGTGGCCTTCTCCAGAACCCGAACCCTGAACCTGAACCCTGAACCACGCGGGACGTGAAAGGGGTTCCCACAATCACCATCACCATCATCACCATCACCACCATCATCATCATCATCACCATCATCACCACCACCACCATCATCATCATCACCATCATCATTATCACCATCACCATCATCATCACCATCACCACCATCACCATCATCATCATCATCATCACCATCATCATTTTAATCATCATCACCATCATCATTTTTAATCATCACCATCATCATCATTTTTAATCATCACCATCATCATCAATTTCCCCCTGTTGTTTCCTCCCAGACTCCAGGAGAATGAACTCTTCCTGAATACAGGGGTGGGCAAAAGTAGGTTTACAGTAGCTTGTATGGAAAGTCCTATAAAGAGGCAATATGCAAATTGACCCTCACACCCTCACGTCACAAGATGGCCACCCCGCTGAAACTGGTTTGGCTCAGTGGATAGAGTGTCGGCCTGCGGACTGAAGGGTCCCGGGTTCGATTCCGGTCAAGGGCATGTACCTTGGTTGCGGGCACATCCCCAGTGGGAGGTGTGCAGGAGGCAGCTGATCGATGTTTCTCTCTCATCGATGTTTCTAGCTCTCTATCCCTCTCCCTTCCTCTCTGTAAAATATCAATAAAATATATTAAAAAAAAACAACACAAGATGGCCACCCCCATGTTGTCACAAGATGGCCGCCATCATGTAATCACAAGAGTCGCCCTCACATCATCACAAAATGGCCACCACCACATTGTCACATGATGGCCACCCCCCACATCATCACAAGATGGCCACCCCCACATTGTCACAAGATGACCAGCAGGGGAGGGCAGTTGGAGGTGATTGGGTCAGCAGGGGAGCAGTTAGGTGTCTATCATACTGGCAGGGGAGCGGTTAGGGGCAATCAGGCAGCCAGACATCCCCTGAGGGGTCCCAGATTGGAGAGGGTGCAGGCTGGGCTGAGGGAACCCCCCACCCCCAGTGCATGAATTTCATGCACCGGGCCTCTAGTAATAGAATAATTAATAAATAACAATATAAGAATATACTCTGTGTTTCACTACAATACTACTTTTGCCCCATGCTGCATTTGAGCTTAGAGAGGGTCACATCTTGGGCCTTTAGACCAAGCTGGGGTCAAACCTGATGTCCCCCCACCCAGTCCCCAGCCCCCGCCCCTGCTCTGCAGCTGGAGAGCACAGTAGTGTGGACTTTACCCACAACCTAGCGGGGACTCTCCCAGGGCAGAGTGGGCCTTTATTAAGAGCGAAGATGCCCAGAAACAGTGGCAGGACCCACTGAAGACTCAGTTGGGAGGCCACAGGCAGAAAGGTGGGGTTCTGCCATAGCGGGTGCCGTGTTGGTGCCGAGTCCGAGACCAGCATGTCTCAGAACAGAGCACACAGGCAGGAACCATGACGACACCCAGTGCAGTCACGCACGGAATTTTTCTTTCGGATTCCCGGACCTCGACGTGGGGAGGGCGTCCACCGTGCCCAGAACAATGGCTCCACTGAGCTGAACGCCGAGCTGGAGCCGGCCTCCTAGCCACGCGGGCTCCTCGTCCACTGAGTCAGAAAAGAAGGGCGTGTACTATATTTAAACTAATAACATTATCGAGATGCCATAACATCTGCCTCGGTTTTTCCATGCACTCACAGAGTTGTGCAATCATCACCACTACGTTCAGAACCTCTCCATCTCTCCAACAGGAAACTCCGTGCCCATGAGCAAGCACTCCCCTGGCAACCAGGCCTACCTCCCGTCTCCATGGAGTCGTCTATTCAGAACATTTCACGTCAACGGAATCATACAACATGTGGCCTTTTCTGTCCGGCTTTCTCACTGAGCATGTTCGTCCATGTGGTAACGTGTATCTGTACTCCCTTTTCATTCTTGAATACTATTCCCTTGTTGTTGGATATTTGGGTCGTTTCCACCTTTTGGCTATTATAAACGACCGGAGGCCCGATGCACGAAATTGGTGCAAGAGGAGGCCTTCCTTCCCCCGGCTGCCAGCACCGGCTTCCCTCTGGCACCCAGGACCCGGGCTTCCCTCGCAGCCCTGGCTTCTTGGGGACGGTTGTCCGGTCTAATTAGCATATTATACTTTTATTATTATAGATAGTATACAGTGGCCTAATGGATAAGGCATTGGCCTCCTAAACAATAGTATGAACATTTACATACATGCTCTTTCGTGGACACATGTTTTCGGTTCTCTTGGGTATATACCTAGGAAGGGAATTTCTGGGTCACTTGGTAATTTTATGCTTAACTTTTTGAGGAACTGCCAAACAGTCTCCCAAAGTGGCTGCACCATTGTACACCCCCTCCAGCCAGGTATGAGGTTTACAGTGTCTGACATCTTTATTGACACTTGTCATTGCCTGTCTTCTTTAGGATAGCCATCCTAATGGGTATGAAGTGGTGACTCACTGTTTTATTTTATTTTTATTGATTTCAGAGTGGAAGGGAGAGGGAGAGAGAGATAGAAACATCCATGATGAGAGAGAATCATCAATCAGCTGCCTCCCACACGCCCCCTACTAGGGATTGAGCTCACACTGACGGGAATCAAACCGTGACCTCCTGGTTTATAGGTTGATGGTCACAGTTCAATTCCCTCACACTGGGGATCGAGCCCGCAACCCGGGCATGTGCCCTTGACCGGAATCGAACCGGGACGCTTCAGTCCGCAGGCCGATGCTCTATCCACTGAGCCAAACCAGCTAGGGCCTGATTTGTGCTTTTGGTGTCATATTTAAGAAACCATTACCTAACCTAAAATTATAAAAATGAATTCCTATATTTTCTTCTGAGAGTTTTATAGTTTTAGCTCTTACATACATTTTGCATTAAGCTCTTTGATACACCTTGAATTGATTTTGGTATACGGTGTGAGGAGGGAGGTCCAACCTCATTCTTTTGCATGTGGACATCCAGCTTTCTTTCCCTCACCGTATGTTGAAAAAATGATCTCCCCACTGGCTTGTCCTGGAACGCTTGTCAAAAACATTGATCGTGCCAAAACTGGTTTGGCTCAGTGGATAGAGCATCAGCCTGTGGACTGAAGGGTCCTGGGTTCGATTCCGGTCAAGGGCATGTGCCTTGGTTGCGGGTACATCCCCAGTGGGAGGTGTGCAGGAGGCAGCTGATCGATGTTTCTCTCTCATCGATGTTTCTAGCTCTCTATCCCTCTCCCTTCCTCTCTGTGAAATATCAATAAAATATATTTAAAAACAAAACAAAACAAAACATCGATCGACTGTGCGTGTTTGTTTCTGCGCTCTTCAGCCAGCAGTGGCACTCAGTCCCAGCTTCACTTTCCTCCCCACTCTGAGAACAGGCTGCGCCCCCTCCTCGGAGGCCTGGCTGGCTCGGAGGGACCATCCTCCACGCTCCAGAGGCAGCGTCCTTGCCGAGGGCTTCCAGGGCCTGGGGCCTCTCCTCCAAGCTTCCAGCTTCTAGTAATGCCCGCCTTTCCACGTGGTCCCCAGCTCTGGCTGTGGTAGCTGCTTCGGGGCGGGGGGGTGGGGGTGGGCGGGTAGGGCTGTCTCTGCTGACCTCGGGGTTCCCTTTGTCACTTTCCAGTTCCTCTTTAACCGACTCCTGATATAAAAATCCTTTACGATAAAACATCTGGTAAGGCTTCTGTTTTCCTGACTGGGCCCTGGGAGATGCATGGAGACTCTGCTTGCTTTCTCTCATGCATCCGCTCACTCATTCATTCCTTTCACAAATAGTCGCCTGACACCTGTGCTGTGACGGGGCCCAGGCAGGCTGACGCTGGGGCTCACAGATGGGTGAACCAGACGTGGGCCGACTGTCCCCTGGAGGAGCTCACAGTCCGAGGGGGAGGCACTCTCAGACACAAACAGAGTGAGGAGCGAGGGCACTCAGGGCCACACCCCGAAGGGCCACGTGAGCTGCGGAGCTTCCTTCCTCCTCCCTGTGCAGGGACTCGGGGGCTCTGCACCCCTTGAAGTTGTGGGGGTTGCGTCAGCCCAGCCTGTGGTCCTCTGGGGCTGTCTGGGCAGCTCAGTGCTAGGCAGCCCCCAGCAGGCTTATGGGATCCAGATGTGTTGGCACCTGCAGAGTCCGGCTGAGGCCTCACCGAGGAGCCGGGGGCGGGGCCAGGCTCGGGATGGCTGCCCACTGAGAAGGGGCTTCGCTCTGCCCGGCTTCTCCCATTAGAGAGCCCGCCTCTGGGCTCACAATGCCCCGTGGCTTACCTGCCGGGTGCACCTGGCGGTGGAAGGAGGGGGTCCTGCGAGACTCCCTGCGTCCCCGCAGGAAGGAGGTGAAGGGTGGCGCAGCAGCACCGGGCCTGGGCTCGGGGTCCCACAGCCTGAACAGCCTCCGCTAGCCGTGACGTAAGGCATCCGATGTCTGCCCGGCAAGCGGAGGTGACATTTGCCGCGTGGAGTCCTCGTGTAGAGGAGGAGAGGGACGCTCGTGAGGCGGAAACCCCTGCACCTGGGAGGGTTGCCTCCCTCTGTCCTGGTCCCGGGGGCTCTCCCGCCTGCAGGGGAGTCCGAGGGCATCTGTGCGTGGAGGGCCTGGGCCCGCAGTGGATGGAAAGGAACAGGCCGGAGGTGGGGCGTTTCTGTGCTCAAGACTGTGCTGTTCTGGCGGCAGGAGTTGGCTGTGTGACGGGGGGACACACCTGCCCTCTCTGGGGCAGAATGACAATCATGAGAGCCATCCCCGAGGGCTGGGTGAGGTGGCACGTGCGCTGAGCCTGCTGTCTGGGCACGTCACTCAGGCCGCCGCTGCCTTGAGACTTTGAGGTGTAGGGTCTCCAGGCCTGGGCGTGTGTGTGGGGGGGAGCTCTAATGGCTCTGTGGCTGCCGCCCAGGGGCTGATGCACCCCCGCCACCCCAGCCGGGCCTCACACAGACCCGTGGCTACCTCCCAGTTCTAGCTCCCACAGCCCCTGGAGATCCTCATTCACTGGGGATGTCAGGGCCAACAGCTGCTTAAAGATCCCATGGTCCACTGCCCCCATTTTGGAGATGAAAAATACTGAGGCTCACGGGAAATTGGGGCCCTAGAGCACTCTTTTCTGCATGACACGCAGGGCGGCCTTCCCGGGGTCTCCACTGAGTATGGCTTGCACACCCCCAAGTAACTCTCGACTTCCTCAGGTAATATTTGAGGTGACTATGCTAAGGGCCCCAGGCCCTGGGCCTGACATGGTCCTTCCCCTCCTGGCTGGTCTGGAGGCTACCCCAACCCCTCAACCCTCTTGTGGGGGCACTGAGGCCTTTAGGGCAACACTGCAGGACCCTGAGGAGCCAGGGAAGGCCTGGGCTCATGGGGGTTCCAGAGCAGGCCCTGCTTGCCTGTGGTCCCTGGGCCTTTGGAGGACAAGGCTTCCTCCTTTCTTCAACTCCCTGCAAGCGAGCATGTCCCACCCGGCCCTGCACCGGGCAAACACGCATGTCCCATCCGGCCCTGCACCGGGCAAACACACATGTCCCATTCGGCCCTGCACCGGGCAAACATGCATGTCCCACCTGGCCCTGCACCGGGCAAACACGCATGTCCCACCCGGCCCTGCATCGGGCAAGCACGCATGTTCCACCCGGCCCCGCACTGGGCAAACACGCATGTCCCGTCCAGCCCCGCACTGGGTGGGGCCAAGAGGGGGCAGGGCCCAGGCCCCCTGAGGAGCGCATTCTGGTGCCGAGGCAGGCAGGCAGGCAGGCAGGCAGGGAGGCAGGGAGGCAGGGAGGCAGGCAGGGAGGCAGGGAGGCAGGGAGGCAGGCAGGCAGGCAGGGAGGCAGGGAGGCAGGCAGGGAGGCAGGGAGGCAGGCAGGGAGGCAGGGAGGCAGGCAGGCAGGCAGGGAGGCAGGCAGGGAGGCAGGCAGGCAGGCAGGCAGGGAGGCAGGGAGGCAGGCAGGGAGGCAGGCAGGCAGGCAGGGAGGCAGGCAGGCAGGCAGGGAGGCAGGCAGGCAGGCAGGCAGGCAGGCAGGCTCTGGCCCCGGGGAAGGACTTGGAGGCCCAGAGAGGAAGAGCCGCATTGGCCGCAGAGCAGCGATGGGCCCGGCCAGTGCTTTCAGGCCAGCCCTGCCTCTGGCCCCAGTCACAGCGGCCCCTGCCTGTCCTCCCCTCCGAGGGCGCGGAGGGGCTGGCAAGGACCCCGCAGAGCCTCTAGCAGCCCCGCCGGCACTGCCTCCACCTGGCACCCCTGCCAGGCCCCCTGATGGCGGCAGCCCCTTCTAGAAATAGGCAGCTGTGGCCTGCTGGCTGCCTGAGCCCAAGGAGAGGGCCTGGGCCTGCTGACAGGGGCTCTGGGGGCCCAGTTTCTGGCTCTCCTCCTGAGGCCCCACCTGGCTCCCTTCTCGGACCCCACTGGCCCTGGTCCTCTCTCCCCCGCTGCCAGCTGCTTCTCCCGCACCCACTCTCTGGGTGCAGGCACCCTGTACGATGGGCCTTGGACCCTCTCATGCTGCACCTTCCCCAGGGCCGGCCATCCTTCCTGAGGCATCACTGGCCACGGCCTGGCGTCAGCTCCTCAGGCCAGGCTTCGTGGAGGCCCGAGCCGTGTCTCCAGGGGCCCCGCACACTCAGTCTCCATTGAGCTTTCCAGCTGCTCGTCCTCCATCCCCAGGCCTGAAGCCCGTGCACTGGTCCACAGCGTCCAGTCCTGCAGGCTCCCTGCCCGCGTCCCCAGCCCCGTCCCTCCACCCTCACGGTCTGTCTTACTGTTTTGTGTACGTGTTATTGAAGCACACGGCCCTCAGTGTGAGACCAGCGAGATCCACAAAGCAACACCCCCGTGTGTCCAGCACCAGACAGGGAAACAACGACCAGAGCCGAGGCCCCCTCCAGGGCAGCCGCGGCCCTGACTTCCCACACCGGGCAGGACTGCGCTGCCTTCGAGCCTCACCTAGGCCGGCCGCAGTGGTGGTGGTGGTGGGGGGGGTGGATGCTGTGATGCACAACCCAGGCTCCCTCCCGGGGGAGGAGGGTATCCCCAGCTGCGGGGACGCTGTCCTCGAGTCTTTAGGGCTGCCTGGGCTGAAGAGCGGCCTTGCCCGAGGTCATGTCTTCTTCCAGGGACAGCCTGTGCCCCTGACTCATCAATGGGCTAAACAGGCCCTGTCCCTTGCGCAACTCACAACTCGGAGCAACTCTGCAGGCCCTGCCGGCTCCAGGCCATGGTGGGCCTGGAGGGGGCCACGTCAGGGCTACGCGGTCCTCTGACTAACATCCTGCAAATGACGGGAAGCGCAGTTATCCGTGCCCCTTGGGAGCTCCCCCAGCCGGCAGGGAGTGCTGCCCCTTCATCCTGCCTTCTCCCTTCTGGCTGGAATGCAGATGTGATGCTGGCCCTGGAGCAGCCATCTTGGGCCACAAGGCGGGCGCCAGGAACTGGGGGTGGTGCAGCCACAAGCTAATGGGAACCCTGGTCCCCGCCCCCGCCCCGGCTGCCCGCCTCTCGACTTCTGTGGCTTCTACACAAGCCAGAGATGACCTCCTGTCTGGCTCAAGCCACCCTTCTGCTGTTGTCGCTCTCTGCAGCTGAGATAAATCCCGATCGATAATCCTCACAAGAAATGGGGTCAGCACCAACCAGTCCTGGGATGAGCCAGAGGCCAAAACAATGACACGGTGCCCTCATCTAGTAAACGAATGTAAAAGGATGGTTTTGCAGAGCCTGAGGGCACAGTGAGATGGGCAAGCAGTTTTCATGTAGGATAACATTTGTGTTTCTCCAAAAATACTCTGCCAGCGCCGCCACTGTGAGATACACTGAGTGGCCAGATGATTACGATCTCTGAACGCATAACAATCTGGCCACTCAGTATATATATATATTAGAGGCCCGGTGCATGAATTCGTGCATGGGTGGGGACCGGCCAGCCTGGCCAGGGGGAGGGGACATGAGCGGTTTGGCCAGCCTGCCTGCTGGTTGAACTCCTGGTCGAGGGGACAATTTGCACATTAGCCTTTTATTCTATAGGATAGACACTGAGTGGCCAGATGATTATGCGTTCAGAGGTCATAACAATCTGGCCGCTCAGTGTAGTTCACAGGTCTCATTCCGCTGGTCTCAGAACGAAGCGCCGGTCACAGGACGCCTGCGGGGCACCCTGCAGTGGGAAGGAGCCTGTCTTGAGAGTTCAACTCCCCTGGGCTGGCACGGCAGCTCTGCCAGGTACTGGCTGTGTGGCCTTAGGCAAGTCCCCGGCCTCCCTGAGCCTCAGTTTCCTCACGTGTCAAGTGCAGACGGTGTCCTCGGCACAAGGGTGGGGTGAGTGAAATCCTGTGCAGGAAAGATGGACACTGGGCTGGGGCCGAGCAGGTGGGCAGGAAGTGCCAGTGAGCACAGGGGTCCTTCCCCGCCGCCACCCCCTTCCCGCTTGCTGAAGGAAGCCTGATTTCCTTCGGCCCTCAGGTGAGCTTGTGCTGTCGAGGAAGTGGGGCCCTTCGCAGCTCCTGAGTCAGACCAACCTCAATTGGTGTAAACCAGTCCCGGGCATGCCATTCCCCTGGCTAGTCATTGAAGTAAGAATGGGCCAGTGAGTTAGGAGAAGTCGACTGAACCAGGGGGCTGCTCAGAAACTTTTCCTAGACGCCAGGGAGAAGCATTCTCTTTTCTGTCTTTTGGCACTAGTGCGTGAGGGTGAGGTGGTAGGGGCCGTGGCAGCCATCCTGAGGCCATGAGGGATAAGCCCAAGTCAACACACCGGATCCTTGAAGATATAAAAATGTTGGTGAGCCCTGGCTGGTTTGGCTCAATGGATAGAGCGTTGGCCTATAGACTGAGGGGTCCCGGGTTCGATTCCAGCCAAGGGCACGTGCCTGGGTTGCGGGCTCAATCCCCAGTGCGGGGCATGCAGGAGGCAGCCGATCAATGGTTCTCTCTCATCATTGATGTTTCTATCTCTCTTCCTATCCCTTCCTCTCTAAAATCAATAAAAAATATATTTTAAGAAATAAAATAAAAATGTTGATGAGTGCTGAATTAACTAACCCTGGAGGCCCCCTTCCCCCCTTTATGTGTGGGAGACACGGTGAACAGTCCCCTAGTGTCCATGCTTCCTGTCATCCACTTAGTAGTGGAACATACTGAGTTCTACCTGGGTATTTGGCCCCCTAGAATTCCGTGGTCGGCAAACTGCGGCTCGCGAGCCACACGCGGCTCTTTGGCCCCTTGAGTGTGGCTCTTCCACAAAATACCACCGCCTGGGCGAGTCTATTTTGAAGAAGTGGCGTTAGAAGAAGTTTCAGTTTAAACAATTTGGCTCTCAAAAGAAATTTCAATCGTTGTCCTGTGGATATTTGGCTCCGTTGGCTAATGAGTTTGCCGACCACTGGCCTAGATGCACACTACACTTCCCAACATGCTTGGCAGCTGGCTGTGGCCACGTGACTAAGTCCAGGCCAATGAGATGTGAGCAGAAGTGAGACTCGAAACTTTAGGATTATCTCCTTAAAAACATTTGCCTTGCATCCCCCCCCCCCCCCCCCCCCCCCCCGCCACGAGCTGGAAAATAGCAACAGCTGGCGCCCTTGGGAAGCCCCGTCTTGGGGGTGGCAGAGCAGTCCCATGGGTCTGGAGCACTCACCTTGGGGCTGTGGTGGGAGAGAAAGTCTCCTCCCTGGTTTACGGGGCTCCATTTTGGGGTCTTCCGTTCCAGCAGCTTCCCCAGTGCCTTAGCCGATGATAATGTCCTCAAGGTTTCAGCCACCCGAATTGTTTCTCGTCGCTGGAGGCCTCTGATCTTCTTTCTGTCCTTGGATGTTGCTGGGGACTGGGGCTGGGTCCCCACGTTGCTTGGTGGTGGACGAAGGCGGTGAAGGTGGACGAAGGCCGTGAGGATTGTCTTCCGATGGCGGATGCCCCGCCCCTGCCCCCAGGTGCAGTCTCACCCACCACCTGGGTTCCTTCCTGCTGCTGTCCCTGTCCGGCGAGTGGGTGCTCCCCCGACCCCACCCACCCCATCCCCGGTAGCCCAGCTCAAACCTGAGTCCTCGACCAGCTGTCAGGTCCCCAAACTGTGTCCAGTCCTGCCCCCCAACCTCACAGCAGGACTCCCAGCATGCCTTGCACGGGCTGGCCCTCGCTGGGACGGGCAGAGACTTAGG
The DNA here is from genome assembly GCF_963455305.1 of Plecotus auritus. Classification (NCBI taxonomy): domain Eukaryota; kingdom Metazoa; phylum Chordata; class Mammalia; order Chiroptera; family Vespertilionidae; genus Plecotus; species Plecotus auritus. The sequence continues at coordinate 223,838,590 of NC_137772.1, forward strand.
AACAAGTGAACTGTGAAACCTGACTTCCAGGAACGCAGCCCCAAGTTCCTCGCTCAGCCTGGCTTCCTGTGGGCACTCAGATGGAGGACATTCCATTTCATATTTAACATTTAACAAGAAGTTGAATATTGTTATAGCAACGTGGGATGTAGCCCCTTACCCAGAGCTGCTGGGAGGGCCGCTTCCCGGCCCGCCTGTGCTCGGCCAGCTGGGAAAGGTTCATGTTCATTAAATGACTGACTAAGCTTGCCCGCCTCGCCCGGCCAGCCACTCCCCTCCAGCCCCCCAACAAAGGGATGGGTCCTCATCTTCCCCAACCCCCAGACCAAAACATCAGCCAGCACTGGGCCAGGAGCCAGCCTCGGGGCTCCTGGATCTGATTATTGTCCCCAGGGCAGGCTTCCACCCGAGTCTGCCCCTCCCTTCTCCTTCCGAGAACTGAGAACGAGCTCCACCTCCTACTCCAAGGTGGGGGGTGGGGGCGCCTGAGGCTGCCGGGCACCAGGCACTGGGTTTGGGATGGGAGGGAACAAAGCGCAAGGCCTCCCTGGAATCAGAGCCAAGCAGGGGGAGGGCTCTGGGCTGTTCTGTGGGTGCCCCACCGAGGTGAGGAGCCCTCTCCAGCTCCCCCCACTGGCCTTCCTGTCCGGAGCTAGTCCTCAGGATGGCCAGGCCCTGGGCTCTAATCCCAGTGCTGCCACCTACCTGCCGAGCCTCAGTTTCCCCGCGAAGAGTGGAGCAGTGTTGTAATAACGGGCTCCACGCCAGGTGCTGGCTCATTCTATCGTGGCCGTGCTAGGAGCCAGGCACCATCCATCTCTGCAAAAGACGCAGCGCTCTGGCGGGGCCCGCGGCCAGGAGGCAGGGAAAGGGGGCTCTGGCTCCCCGACCCTGCCCTGGGCACGAGGACAGTTGCTCCAAGCCCAGAGGAGGGTGAGAACCTAGTACTGGGGTGGGGCCCCCCAGGCTGGTTGGCGAGGGCAGCAGAGGTCACCTTCCTGCCTCAGGGCCTGGACCTGAATCGCCTTTCTCCTGTTACCTCGCCCTGCCCACACGCACCCTCGGCCCTTGCTCCAGGATGCTGCTGTTATTTCTGGCCAGCTGGTCCCCGGGTGTACGGCTGCTGCCTTAACAGGCGGGCTCAGCAAGGTACAGCCCCTCCCGCCCTGCCCCCCACTGTCCCGGTGGGTGAATGTGGGGGGGGGGGCCTTCCTAGACCATGGGAGAGGAAAAATCAACCCCAAACCTCTGGAAGGCCATGCCCACTTTCTCAGAGACAAGACGCCAGGAACATCTGAGTTCTCCCTGCTTGGCCGCCTGGCAGGGCGGGAGGAGGCTGAGCCCAGGCTGCCTCCTGGACCGCGTCTCCAGAACAGGTCCCCTGTGAAGGTCTGGACACACGCGGGGGGCTTGCATCCTGCAGAGCTGGCCGGGCCTGGCCCTCTGGGTTAGTGTCGGGGTAGCTGAGGGCCCAAGGCTCTCTTTCTGATGCCCCCAGGGAAGTGGGGTCCAGAGTTGCTGCCTCTGGGCCCTCAGCTCTTCATGGACTGATAGGAACTTCTGGAGGCCCTGGCAAAGCGACATGGGTGTCCCCCACTGGGAGCCCGAGTCCCACCCCAGGAGTGACCCCGAGAGGGACTTGACACGGCTCTGCCCTTCAAGATGTTTAGATGGCCCGGCCGGTGTGGCTCCGTGGTTGAGCATCAGCCCAACGAACCAGGAGGTCATGGCTTGATTCCCAGTCAGGGCATAGGTTGTGGGCGCGATTCCCAGTAGGGGGCGTGCTGGAGGCAGTGGATTGAGGATTCTCATCACTGATGTTTCTATTTCTCTCTCCCTTTCCCTTCCTCTCTCTGAAATCAATAAAAACATTAAAAAAAAAAAAAGATGTTTAGAGGAATGGGCCAAGAACCCAACGGTCATGGAGGGTGCCTGGGGGCTGTGGGGCTGGAGGAGGGGCAATCAGGGAAGGCCTTCCAGAGGGGACATCCATCAGTCTTATGGGAAGGAACAAGAGTTTTGGGTGAAGATGAAGATGTTGAGAAGGGCACTGCCGGCAGCAGCAAAGGCATAGAGAGCATCAACATGTGGACATGAGGTGGGGGAAGGGGGTCAAGAATATCCAGTTAAAAAAAAAAAAAAAGAATATACAGTTCAATGTGGATGGAGAGGGAGGTGGGGCCAGATCATGGAGACCCTTGAATGCTGGACCCAGGGGTAGACACTCACTACATGATGACCAAATGACTAATTAAATGATGCTTGGCCCTAAGACAGGGGTGGGCAAACTTTTTGACTGGAGGGCCACAATGGGTTCTTAAACTGGACCGGAGGGCCGGAACAAAAGCATGGATGGAGTGTTTGTGTGAACTAATATAAATTCAAAGTAAAGGAGCGGAGGGGAGAGCAAGAGAATCCTCCGCTCTTTCGGCTCCGCGGGCCGGATAGAACAGCCGAACGGGCCGGATCCGGCTCACGGGCCGTAGTTTGCCCACGGCTGCCCTAAGAGGTCATCTCACTCGTTATGTGTGTGTGTGTGTGTAATTAAAGTAAAATCTGCTTATTCTAAAGAAAATTAAGACAGGTGAAATGTTGTGGTTGGAGAAATAACTGACATGTAATCCACTGTTTGCATCAAAAGCATCACCTGTTCTTGAATACCCCTAGAGCCAGGGAGCTCACCACCTTACCAGGCTGCCCAAGAGTCTGCAGGCAGAACCCAGAGGCCTCTGAACACTCCCCGCTCCGCTGGCAAAGAGCATCACGCAGAGACCCAGAGTTCCTGGCAGCACCCCGAGTCCCGCGGGAGCTACCGGCCAGCTTTCTCTACGCCCAGCAGCGCGGCCGCGCCCTTCCGCCCTCCCGGAGCAGATTTCCCTCTGGCGCAGGCCTCCGATCCAGGCAGGTTGCATGACCTCAGGGAAGTCTCCTCCCGCCCTGCGCTTCTCCATCTGCGGAAGGAGTCGAAGGGCCCTTCGAGCGAGTGTGTTTCAGCGACCACAAAGCACTAGCTGTTGGCGATCACTTTTGTTATATTTATTAGTTGCCTGTGTTTATGACCAGCAGGGTGGGAGTGTTTCCTTTCAAATGCTTTTCCCGAGCCAAAAATACTCCACACGCCCATGCCCCTGGAGTGGGCAGCTGTCACCCTCGCAGCATCTGTGGAAAGAATCAAGGATGGGCGGCCGGCAGGGCCTCCCCCCAAATGCTCCCCAGGCCCCCTCTGCCAGCCTCAGCCTCTCTGACAACAAAAACACAAAACCAGGAAGGAACAGAGCGCCGCCCGGGGCTCAGGCTCAGGCTAGGGAGGCTGGGTGTGCACACTGCTCTCCGACTCGGCCTCCTCTCCCTTCCCCTCAGGCCCGCCTCCCTCTCCCCTTTCCCTGGACTCCCCTGAGGCTGCTCCCCTGACGGGCACCTGGGCCCAAATGGCCTGTCTTCCCTGGAGGATGATGCTGTGATGTTCATGTGCCCACGTGCTGTCCAGTAGGCCTGGGGTGTACCCCGCACCCCGCTCACTCCAGCTGATTCTGGCTGGGGGCCCTTCCCCACCACTTGTCGCTTCTACCCTGAGACAGCAATCCGGCTGAGGGGTGTCCCACCAGCCTCACGCTGGCTTGGAGGGAGCACACCCCAGGGCTTGCAGCAAGTCCTGCAATAACACCTAGTTCCCTGCCCTTCATCCCTCATCTCATCCCCGCCCCCAGGAAGGGAGGCTGGGGGCCCTTCTCCAGCCGGATGCTGGGCGTGGGGAGGCGGCCTGGCAGGCCCCTCACAAGTACATCTTCATGGCCTCGTGCGTCGTGGGGCAGTAGCGGGCGTGCAGCTGGGCCAGCAGCGCCCGGGACGTGGCCTCGAAGCGCGTGCCCTGGCTCTTCTTGTTCCACACGTGGACGGCGTAGGTGGCATTGAGCAGCCGGGGCAGCTCCTCGGGGCTGATCTCCTCGAAGTACTTCTTCCAGTCCTGCCAGGGGATGGGGTAGAAGGCCTCGCAGGGCAGGGCGCGCACGCCGCGGCACGCGTGGCTCTCGCCCAGGCTGCGGATGGAGCACCACTTCTTGAAGACCCGCGTGAGGAGCTGCGGGCCCTGGTGGCCCCAGATCCAGCCGTTGTAGTGGGCCACGAAGTCCCGCATGCACAGCGCCACGAACTCATGGTGGCGCTCGAAAGCCAGGAAGGCGCCGTTGAGGACGTAGCGGGACTGGGTGCCCAGCGTGTTGGTCAGGTTCCGCAGGTTCTTGAGGACGATGAAGTCCGTGTCCAGGTAGATGCCGCCGAACTTCCACATGAGCGCCAGCCTGGCGGCGTCGGACAGCACGGGCAGCGGGTAGGGCTCCCAGCGCCCTGGCATGGCCGCGTGCCAGGCGGCCAGCGGCGTGGCCCGGAACAGCTCGTGCAGGTCCAGTGGCAGCACCCGCACGTTGGGGAAGCAGCGCAGCAGCGAGAGGCCCAGGTGCCGCGGCAGGGAGGCGTTGCGGCCGCGCAGCCCCTTCATCAGCACCGCCACCTGCGACTCGGGGTGCGCCCGGGCGGCCGACTCCACCGAGCACATGAACAGGAAGTTGGGGTTGGTCCGGTCTGAGGTCTCCAGGAAGAAGATGTTGCCCGGAGGCGGGGTGCCGGAGGGCTGCTTGGGGGGCTCCAGCTGGGGGCAGGGGATGTCGGCAGGCAGGTTAGAGAACTGTGCTGGGCTCCCGGGCTCCCCCATGATGTGCCAGTAGATCATGACGGAGACCAAGCACATGAAATTGAAGCTGATGAGGAACAGGGTGCAGCCCCGCTGGCTCGGGGCACCCCGGAGCAGCCCCAGCAGGTAGTCCGGGGGCCTGGACATGGTCTCCCCGGTGCCGCCAGGAGCCTCCAGCAGGAACTGGATGGTCTGCAAGAGAGGACACCACATTCGGACGGGCTGCTGGCATCCCTGACCCAAGAACACGCTTCCTACACACAGCGGCCAACGCCAAGGCCAACTCTGGCTTCCGGAGCCCACAGGGCTGCCAGCGGCTCATTGCTCCTCTCCTTCCTCACCTGGGCGCGGTGGCCGTGGACTGAGGGCTGGTCCCTTTCACGCTGTGACACATCGGGGAGCTCCCCGAGCACTGGGCCAGTGCCACCTACAACCTGTGGCCATCAGTGGCCAGGCCAGGGTTTGGCAGGCGCAGGAGTGGTCAGAAGTCAAGCCTTTGCCACAGGCCTCTCTGCCCGGCCCTGCCTGGCCCCTCGGCATGCTAGGCTGGCAGCCTGTGATGGGAGGCCCGGTGCCCGGACCCCTCAGCTCTGCAAAGCAGGCCTGGCGCTGGCATGCAAGCTCGCTCACGGGCAGGACGGGTGACCTGTAGGCACACGGGGATGCTCGCCAGGTCCTGAGGCCCCGGGCTCAGACACGCGGGGTGTCCTGGGCCCCTGGCTTCCCCAGCCCGGCCCTGGGTGGTGCTTTCTCTGGACACAGGTCTGGAGAAGAAGGGCCAGGGGAGTTTGCTGGCACTGCTGACCTTGGGCCCTCACTCTCTGGGTAGCGCCCACTGGGCCAGCAGCCAGGAACATTCCTGGGTGCCCTGCAGGTGGCTGGGAGGAACAAGATAGGCTTGGGCCTCATCCCCAAGGGTGGGACTGTGAATGCCTGGGATGCAGGTGACCCCGAGTCTGTCTGAAGCAGCGGAGAGACCTGGGGCAAGTCACTCAGCTGTCTGAGCCTCAACCTTCCCACCTGCAAGACAGGAACACTAGCACCCACGAACGGGGTGTATGTATGTATTCATTCATTCACTCACATATTCAATAAATATTGCCTGCGCATGCCAGGCGACCTCCTCAGCATCGAACATATATTCACTCATTAAGTCCTAACGCTACCCTATCGGGTGGCAATCATCACCCCACTTTACAGGTGAGAAAACGGAGGCACAGAGCAGTCTGATAACTCACGCAGAATCCCACAGCCAGCAAGTGGCAGGACTGGGTCTGAACCCTGGCCACCTGGCTCCAGAGTCTGTGCTCTCACCACTGCGCCATCCTGCCTGGGAGTGAGTCAGCGCAGCCAATGCACACCGTGCCTGGCGCTGGGGTGGGGGGTTCCGAGCTCACGGGCCTGGACTCCGCTCCCTGTTAGCAGAACCGGCCACCATTTCCTCGGGGCCTGCTGAGTGCACAGAGACAAAGCCACACCCCCCTGGCTCTTAGCAACCCCAGGGGGCAGTTGCATCATTTCTACTTTAGAGGCTTGGAAACTTGGGCTGGAAGGGGTGGAGGGACCAGACACAGTCTGGGGACCCCAGGGGGCCGGAGACAGCCCCTCCCAGGACAGTTGGGTCTCATGGCCCGAGAGCGGTGCCAGGAGCCTAGGATGTGAGCAATGGGCCGGCCCTCCCCCAGGGCCCCGGGCAGGGAACCGCGATGACATCAAGAGCTGGAACTGACCAGCCTGGGCGGCCCATGGTGGTGAGGCGGGGATCCGGGCAGCCTGGCAGCCTCCTGTCGACACGCCCTGGCTCAGCGATCAGCCTCCTCTGCCAAGGCGAACACGGCCCTTCCACCCGCTCTCGGCGCCCGCAAATCCATCTGCAAAAGATGAGGGACAGTGAGGTGGGCGCGGGCTCCTATGTTCATTGATTCTCGCACTCGCTCGGCCCCAGGGGGAAGGGAACAGTGAGGTGCAGACCTACCCTGGAGGGGCGCTCAGCCTGGGGGAGACCTCTGGCAAAGAGCCGAGGATAATAAACGAGATGAGGTGGAAATGCAGCCAAAGGCCCGCAGAATCCAGAGAAGGTGGCTTCCCGGGAAGATGGCTCTGGATGAGAAGGGAGTTGCCCAGATGGACCTCCCTAAGTGCCACTGGGCCTGCACACCTTCTCTCCCCCGAGCCCGGCTCCGTGCCCCATGCCCCGTGCATAGTCACACAGGAAAATGACCGTCTCATCCATTCGCTCACTCACTGACTCACTCACTCAGCTGCCAGAGGGACACTGAAAGGACGTGGCGGCCAGTCATTCCTCTGTTCAGACCCTGAGATGTGGGCGGTCCACCGGGTCCCGTGTGTCCCCCACTCCCTGACCGCATCCCCCACTTCTCTCCCCATCGTCTGCTCTGCCCCAGCCACACCAGGCCTCCTTGCTCTTTCCCAAACCCATCCCCCATGCGCCGCCTCAGGGCCTCTGCAGCTGCTGTTCCTTCTGCTTGGAACACTGTTCCCCATAGCTGTTCCCTCACCTCCCTCAGAAGTCACCTTCCCTAAAATGCCAACTCCGCCATCACTTCAGAGCCTCCTGCTGGGGTCTGTTCTCCCCGGGACGTAGGCTAACATCCTGTGCTTTTTGTACTTGCTTGTGTTGGTTATTTATTTGGAACATAACCCCACGGGGTCAATGAATATTGTGCACAGGTGAGAAGTGAGTGGACGGAGCATCAACGAGTGAGTGGATCAATGGGTGATCAATGAGTGGATTAATGAGTGAGCGAGTGGTCAGTGAGTTAGCACATCAGTGAGTGACCAAATGAACCAGTGAGCATGTGAGTGAGGAGACTGGGGGTCAGAGGTCGGGTGAGCTGCCTGGACCCGCCCCCCCCCCCCCCCGCCCCCCGGCACCGGCTCCTGAATGGCAGAGCCCTGATGTAAACCAAGAGCCTTGTGCTTCCTGCCCTGGCTTCCCCTGCAGGGAGAGAGGCTATTCTGGTCCTGAGTCTTCTTAACCCAACGTGAACCATCTGAGGAGTGGACGGACAGACAGAGGGATGGAGTGAGGCCCTGGCTGCTTGGCGGCCCGGGGGCCCTGGGGGATGGGGCTCTGCCACGGTGTGGGGCAAGCACCGGGCCTTTAGGGGAGGCAGGCTGTGCCACGGGAGCCAGGCCTGCCACAGCCGAGGGTGCCAGAGGCAGGCAGCACCGTATTTGGTGCCGGAGCCCAGGACCCAGGAATAGAAACCGTGCATGGGCCAAGTTGGCCACAGCCCAATACCCGTGTGACCTCAGGCCCCAAGCACGCTCCTGGCCCCCTGGATGGGCTGGCAGCTGCGGCCGAAGTCCTGGCCCTTGTCAAACAAGCCTGGCACATCGCTGCCACCGCCCCCTCCCGCCTCCCCCTTCAGCCCCGCACCGGGAGGTAGTCCAGTTAGCAGTTCACTGTGGGGCATCCCTGTGGCTCCCGTCGTCACCCTCACCCCATCTTTCTCAGGCAGGAAGTGGGAGTGAGAAGGGATGGCTGGTGGAGACAGAGGGCACGGGCCTGGCCAGACCCCCCTGGCCTCCCACCTCGGGGGCATCGGCATCAGGGGTCCATTGGAAAGGTCCCCTGCCGGGCACCTGGCACCTCTCGTGGCCCACACCCAGCTCTGGCTCCGCAGTGGGGCACGCCCCCTCTGACCCTCTCTGGGCTCCCGGCTCCCGCCCAGCGCGGGCTGACCAGGCCCCCGCAGAAGAGTCACAGGGTTGGTCAGACCCGGGCCATCCCGAACCCCAGGCTGGGTGCTGAACGCCAGGGATCCCGATGTTCGAATGGGGACAGAGGCCCAGGGAAGGGAAGGGACGCAGCCAAGGCCCCACAGCAGCGGAGGTGGTGGCTGCACAGGAACCTGGGGCAGCTCAGGGAGCCCCTCCTGTCCCCCCTCGGCTGTCCCGTGCCCTCGGGGGCTTCTGCGAGGCAGCAGGAGGCAGACATCTCAGAAGTCTCAACCGGAAAACCATGCCGGCGCAGGGACCAGGCCCTGGCGGGCTCGGGGTTAGCTTCCGGGCTGGTCTGGGGCTAACTCAGGCGCCTGTTTCCCCATCGCAGGACCCACGCCTGAGGTCAAGGTGTGGGCGGGCCCTGTTCCCTCTCGGCTCGCGGGGAGGGGAGAGGGCTCCTGCCACTTCCTGTGTCTGGGGGCCCCCGGCTCCTGAGCGCATACCGCGTCCCTCCGGCCCGGCCTCTGTCTCCACGCGGCTCTCCGTGTCCCCGCCTCCCCTCCTCTGTCTCTGGTGCATGGCCCACCTGGGCGATGGGCTCGGTCCTGATCTTTTTTTTTTTTTTTTTTTTAATGTATTTTATTGATTTTTTTTACAGAGAAGAAGAGAGAGGGATAGAAAGTTAGAAACATCGATGAGAGAGACATCAATCAGCTGCCTCCTGCACGCCCCCTACTGGGGATGTGCCCGCAACCACAGTACATGCCCTTGACCGGAATCGAACCTGGGACCTTTCAGTCCGCAGGCTGATGCTCTATCCACTGAGCCAACCCGGTTAGGGCTCGGTCCTGATCTTTAACGCACCAGCTGCAAAGACCCTTTCTTTCCCCAAACAGGTCGCATCCACAGGTGCCGGGGTCAGGACAGGGCAGGAGGCCACTGGTCGCCCCCTGCGCCCCTCTGTGTCCCCGGTGCCTCGGGCCGCCTCATGAAGAAGGAGGCTGTGGCCCGGCCGGCGTGGCTCAGTGGTTGAGCATTGACCTATGAGCCAGGAGGTCAGGGTTCCATTCCCGGTCAGGACACATGTTGCTTTCTCCCTCTCCCTCTCCCTTCCTCTCTGAAATCCATAAAGATATATTTTTTAAAAAGAAAAAGAAGGAAGCTTTGTTCTCAATCACAGCCGAGGACGGAGGAGCGCGTCCCCAGGTCCCGCCAGGGGCCGACAAGGAGTCGTGAGCGGAGCCTGGGTCTGACCTGGGGTCTGAGGTTTGCGGCCTCACCCGCTGGGCGCGGACGTCTTGGGTGGCGGGTGGGGAGGGGGGGTGTCTCGGCTTTAAGGGTCCCCTCTGCAGAGCGCCCCCTCTGTGTCCATCACTCTCGGTCACATTGCCGGAGCTCCCGCCAGGGCCCAGTCACAGGCCTGTCCCCCGTGGGCTGTGACGTGGAGAGCCACCTGCAAGGCCTTGGGGGGGGTGGGGGGCGGGGACCCAGGACCTGCCGGAGAAGAGCTGGTCCCACGGGAGCCCTGGCGCCCCGGCCTTCAGATGTCGGTTTCCCACCCTGACCCCCTGGACGGGGGCTGTTCCCAGGATGGGGGCCTGAACTGGGTGGGCCTCCCTCCAGCCAAGGACAGTTCCCCCCGGGGAACAAGTGCCCCCCAAGGAAGGTGCTCGCCCTGCCAGGAAGACAAATGCCTCACCCCTGCCGGCAGGAGTGAGCACCGGGGAGGACACCGGGATTCCTTGTGTCCCGGCACGGCTGGGGCTGGGGTCGCAGGCGCAGAGGAGACAGTGGCGTCCTCTGTGTTCAGTAACATATATTTTTATTGATTTCAGAGGGGAAGGGAGAGGGAGCAGGAGAGAGAGAGAAACCTCAATGCGAGAGAGACACATCGATTGGTTGCCTCCCACACGCACCCCAACCAGCGCCAGTGATTGAGCCCACAACCAAGGTATGTGCCCTTGACGGGAATCAAACCCGGGGCCCTTCAGGCCTGGGGCTCTACCCACTGAGCCACACCGGCCAGGGCAGCCTGCCTCCTGAACCAGGTGGGGTTCTGAGAGGCCAAAAGGGGAGTGGGTCCAGAGGGCCATCTTTTATTTATTCCTTTTTTCTTTTTTCCTTTTCCTTTTTTTTTTTTTTAAAGGGCCACCTTTTAAATTCATTCCCATAAAAACAGAGGAAGGAGCCTTTCATCAGGGAAACCTCTCTCCCAGTTCCCACCAAGACTTCCTGTTGATAGCGGATCCAGGGAAATTCAACCAATTCAAATACAGAAAAAAAAAATTGGCACACCACAAATAAAAATTCTAATCCATAATTACAACATGAATTAAAAAAGAAACACAAACCTGAAGGAGGACCAAAGGGCAGGAATACAAGTGGAGAAGAAACGGATAGGTAACGTGAGACATGAGGACGACGTGCGAGAATGGACAGACCTCAGGAAAGAATGGAAAGAAAAAGACAAACGCATTTTAGAAGTGAAGACCACGCTGCAAGAAATATAAGGGCGAGTGCACGCCATACAAAGAGGAACAGAAAATAGTAGAGATTACAATAGGAAAACTGAACAAAAATCGAGAGGCAATAGTCAAGGAGATCAAAGAATTCAAGAAGAAAAACAGACAGATGGGAGATGCAATGATGGTATAACTGGAGTTTCTAAAGAAGAAAACTCTTTCAAAAATATTTTTATTGATTTCAGAGAGGAAGGGAGAGGGAGAGAGAGATAGAAACATCAATGATGAGAGAGGATCATTGATTGGCTGCCTCCTGCACGCCCCTCACTGGGGATCAACCCCTCAACTCGGGCATGCGCTCTGACCGGGAATCAAAGCGTGACCTCCTGGTTCATAGGTCGATGCTCAACCGCTGAGCCATGCCAGCTCGGCATAAAGAAGAAAGCTCAAACAACTGAACAGAAGAAATATTTACAACTGTAATTCAGGGAAACTTTCATGAATCGAAAAGGGACACTATGGCCCAGCGGGTGTGGCTTCGTGGCTGAGCGCCGACCTGTGAACCAGGAGGTCACGGTTTGATTCCCGGTCAGGGCACATGCTGGATTGTGGGCTCGGTCCCCGGTGGGGGGCGTGCAGGAGGCAGTCGGTCAATGATTCTTTCTCATCATTGATGTTTCTATCTCTCTCTTCCTCTCTCTCTAAAAGTCAATAAAAACATATTTAAAAAGCGGTATTGCTCACAGAAGAGAAGCAATAGATAGTGTAGAAAGAAAAAACTAGGAATCTATACTAATAAAAGGGTAATATGCTAATTAGACTGGGAGACCTTCCGGACGTCCTTCCAGACAAAGCCATGGTGGCGGGGCCGAGGCAGAGGCGGTTAGGGGCTATCAGGCTGGTGGGGGCAGTTGGTGGTGATCAGGCCAGCAGGGGGGGCAGTTGGGGGCAAGCAGGCCGGCAGAGGGGGGCAATTTGGGGCGATCAGGCCAGCAGGGGGGGCAGTTGGAGGCGATCAGGCTGGCAGGCAGACAGGTGAGCAGTTAGGAGCCAGCGGTCCCGGATTGCAGTCAGACATCCCCCGAGAGGTCCCAGATTGGAGAGGGTGCAGGCTGGGCTGAGGGACACCCCTGCCCTGTGTACAAATTTCGTGCCCCAGGCCACTAGTATTATATACACATAAATATAATGGTAACCACTAGAACCAAAATACAAGCTTTCCTGAGTATCAGAAGGGCTATAGTATTTTCAAAAGTGAAGAGAACAGACCACACTTGAAAGAATAAGGAATACAGCCTTCCCACGTGCACAGAGACATGTACATGTGCACGCACGCACACGGTGCCGGGAAGAAGACCGGATACACCTGCCACGTCAATAAGTAGATAGGTTTAACTCACTGATCTTGAGGAAAGTTTTTTCCGTTAAGATCCCAAGCAAAACCCAACTTTATCCTGCATTCAAGAGACAACCGTCAAACCAAGCGATTCAGAACGGTTAAAAGTAAGAGGATGAGCAAAGGCGTAAAGACAAATACAAACAAAAACAAAGCGGCCCTGGCTGGGTTGCTCCATGGTCAGAGCGTCGTCCCACTACGCCAAGGTTGTGGGTTCGATCCCAGGGCAGGGCACAGACAAGAATCAACCAAGGAATGCACACGTCTCTCTCTCTCTTCCTCTTTCTCGAAATCAATTTTAAGACATTTTCTTAAAAATCTAGGGCCATAATCTTAACGTCAGACAAGGAGGATTCAAGCCAAACATCACTAAGGGAACCAAAGAAGGGCCATTTATAATGCCAAAATGGGACAGCTGACAAGGCACCGGACAACACAGCAGCCATGGTCAGGGAGACGGCGCAGAGTACTAGGACAGACCAACAGAACACGCAGGCCGGCAGAGGGGGGCAATTTGGGGCGATCAGGCCAGCAGTGGGGGCAGGAGATTTTAATTCACCTCTCAGCCCAAGGAACATAAAGTAGATCAAACATAAAGACGAGTTCAAAAGACCTCAGTAAAATAATCAGTAAAGTACAACAACCTATCAAACTCTCTATGCTAATAATAGATGATGTACGTTCTTTTTAAGAGCTGATAGAACATTCATGAAAACTGAAAACCTCAAGAACATACAAAAAAATACAGATTATTTTATGATCACAAGGCAGGATGACTAGAAATTAATTTAAAAGTCTAGAAATTGGGGGGGGGGGGGACAACACACACCTCTCTTGGACAATTCTCAAAACAAAAGAGAAATACAAACTGAATTTGTAGGATTTCCATAAAATAATGACAATCAAAACAGCATGAATCTTAATCTAAGGGATGCAGCTGCCGCAGGCAGAGAGATGTTTACAGTTTCCAACACATGTAATAATTACAACAGATAAAAATATTAGAAAAAAAAGAGTCATAAAGTGAACAGAAAGAATGAGGGAAGCATTAGTAAAGATGAAAGCAGAAATAAATTTGAAAAACAGATAAACCTCCTAAGAAATATGGCAAAAAGCTGGCTCTTTGGGGAAAAGTTCAGTAAAATATATAAACCACCATTAAACCTAATTAAGAAAACAAGGGGGTGGGGAGGGAAGCGAACTAAGAAATGCCGCCTGGGAAAGCAGCCAAAGAAGGAGAGGAAAACACTTTAATCAGGATAGTACTTTGCAAATAAAATTTAAAACCTGAAAAAAATAATTTCTAGACAAATATCATAAATCAAGACTGTTCCTGGAAGAGATAGATCATCTAGAGACAGACCAACTTTCACACAAGAAAGAGAATGATAAAAGAGCATTAAGACCAAAAGCGCCAGCCCTGACTGGTGTGGCTAAGTGGGTTGGGCCTCATTCCCTGCACCAGGAGGCCGCTGGTTCTATTCCTGGTCAGGGCACATGCCCGGGTTGCAGCGTCAATCCCCAGTCAGGGGCGTGCAGGAGGCAGCTGATGCATCTCTCTCTCTCTCTCTCTCTCTCTCTCTCTCTCTCTCTCTCTCTCCCTCTATAAAATCAATAAAAACATTTTTAAAAAGCACCAGAGCAAGATATTTTTAGAGAAAATTTCTAGCAAACTCTTAAATGACAGAAACACAATGTTTTTTACAGTGTCCAACAGCAAAATATGAGAGAAAACTTCAAAACACTTTTGAAGTGTAACAGATATGGAAACCCGAAAAAGAGTTCATAAGGTACCCTACAATACCACTTATGAATATTATTGTAATAACCCTAAATATAACACAGCGAATAAAATTCAGTGGCATGTTAAAAGAATAAAATATCAAAGCTGCCCTGGCTGGTTTGGCTCAGTGGATAGAGCGTCAGCCTGCGGACTGAAGGGTCCCGGGTTTGATTCTGGTCAAGGGCACATGCAGGGGTTGGGGGCTCGATCCCCAGTAGGGGGCACGCAGGAGGCAGTCAATCAATGATTCTCTCTCATCATGAATGTTTCTCTCTCTCCCTTCTTCTCTGAAATCAATAAAAACACATTAAAAAAAAAAGAATGCTGAAACGTGGTAACACACACACACACACACACACACACACACACACACGCTTAAATATAAACAAGGAGGTGGAAGCAGAAGTTGGAATGAAAGAGAAGACCCGAGTCATGACAACTATCACTCCAGTACTCAGCGTTCAACTTAACAAAAGATGTTCAAAATCGGCGAGCACGTATGAAAAGTCCCGAAAGGCACAAAATAAAACTTGAACGCGTGGAAAGACAAACCATGGTTTCAGGACTGATGACTCAGCTTCACAAAGATGCCGCTTTTCTCTAAGCCACTGTATAAACCGTGTGTGATCCTGGAATGCCATGTATTGATCCGAGAGCTCATACAGAAAAGTAAACAAGCAAGAACGCACAGGACAAGTCTGAGAAGGAGGCCCAAACGAGGAAGGACTGGCCTTTTAGGTTGCGAAACGTCCTACACAGCTTCAATAATTAAAACAACATCGTCACAGGAGCCGCCAAACAGGGCGGCAAAACAAAGGAAATCACACACGTCACGTGGTCCGAGCACAGCCAGCAAGGCAGCGTCTCCCCTCCGTAAAGCAGACGGAGCTTTTCACAGATGTTGGCAGCTGGAGCAGCTTCTAGGGCGAGCGTGTCAAACGCGCGGCCCGAGTTGGCGGCCCAGCCGATATAGAGGTGTATCAGCGACGTTTTAATAAAAATTTCGTAGCTTGATGTTTAGACTATCCTGCTACACATAATTATTAATAACGAACAACAACATTCACTAATGACTGATGACTACAATTGTGCTGCGTTCATTTCCCTTACGCGCCTTACATGCAGACGCACCATTTCTCTCCACTAATACCAGCAGCAAATATTTTAGCAGCCATGTCATTAGTCCTTTTTTTAAAAAAATATATTTTATTGATTTTTTACAGAGAGGAAGGGAGAGGGATAGAGAGTTAGAAACATCGATGAGAGAGAAACATCGATCAGCTGCCTCCTGCACACCCCCTACTGGGGATCTGCCCGCAACCAAGGTACATGCCCTTGACCGGAATCGAACCTGGGACCCTTCAGTCCACAGGCCGGTGCTCTATCCACTGAGCCACACCGGCTAGGGCAGTCCTTTTTTTAAAAAAATAGATTTTTATTGATTTCAGAGAGGAAGGGAGAGGGAGAGAGAGATAGAAACATCAATGATGAGAAAGAATCATTGACTGGCTTCCTCCTGCACACCCCCTACTGGGGATCAAGCCCACAACCCGGGCATGTGCCCTTGACTGCAACAGGACCCGGGACCCTTCAGGCCCCAGGCTGATGCTCTATCCACTGAGCCAAACCAGCCAGGGCATGTCATTAGTCTTGGACTGACTTGTTTGGCGTGCGCAACAGGAAATAGTTCGCTTTCCGAGAACAAGAAAAATAGGTTTATTTGTGTTACGCTTATTAATTTGTGCAGTTATTCAGTGTCTGATAAGTTAATGTTCAAGAAAAAAATATTGATTTTTATTAAAATGTCCTAATATTTTATGTTAACGATTACTCACTTATTTCAGCCCTTTGTATTCAACATGTCTCTATTAAAATAAACCTACGTGTCTATGAAAATTGAAGCTTTTGTTTTTTTGCAACCCATATGAAATTAAACCTTGTTTATTTAGCCCGTGTTAGCCTTTGAGTTTGACATGCTTGTTCTAGTGGGAACAAGAACAAGCTGAGTTCCTCAGAGGGAAGGAGGGGGGAGGGTGGGTGGGAGGCAATCAACCAAAGACCTTGTATGCATATAAACATAACTCATGGACACAGACAATGGGGTGGTGAAGGCCTGGGGCGGGGTGGCCTAGAGGGGGGTCAATGGGGGAAAAGGGGGGACATATGTAATACTCTCAGCAATGAAGATTTTAAAAAATAAAATTAGAAGCTCCGTTCATATTCCCCCCCAAAAAAGCACAGCCAAGTTCATACCTCAGAACACGCCCCAGGATAAAATCCCAATGAAAACCCATAAAACTTTAGAACAAAACATGGGTAAATTCCTTTATAACCTTAGAGTTGGCAATGATTTCTGAATTATGTATGAAATCCAGAAGCCATGAAAGAAAACATGAATAAACTTGACTCCTTGAAAAAACAAACTTCTCCTCGTCCTCCCCCCAAAAATGCCAGCAGGGAAAACTCCCTATGTCAGACATGACCCTGAAACCCGCAAGCAAGACTGAGGATCTCTTTGTGAGAGGAAGAAATGCAAATGGACACTCAGATAGCATCTCGCCCGGTGGGGCTGGCCAAGGGCCAGAACCTGGACACTTCTCCCCACGGGGCGGGGGCAGGACCTCACGGGGCGGGGGCAGGACCGCACACACGGCTGGTGGGCAGCTTCTGTACCGCTCCGGCGGGGAGGGCGGCGTGAACCCCATCTGTCAAGGTTACATGCAGTTGCCCTTCGTCACGCAATCCTGCTCTGTGACCTTAGCCTACAGAGAAGTGATATTTGTACAGGTCACAGATTTGTTTGCAATTGCAAACGATTAGAAACCACCCTCAAGGTCTTTCCTGAGGGGACTGACTACACACAGTGACACGCTGATAGCCGGGACACAGTGTCAGCTGGCGGGGACCAAGACTGATTTTACTCACTGTCGAGTCCATGTGGCCAGCACAGACCCCAGCACACGTGTGCGCGCACCACACACACACACACACACACACACACACACACACACACACGCACACACGCACACACTTTGTCAATCCTCACCTGAGGATATTTTCCTATTGATTTTTAGAGAAAGTGGAAGGGAGGGGGGGGAGAGAGAGAGAGAAACATCAATGTGAGAGGGACACATTGACTGGTTGCTTCCTGCACATGCCCCGACCAGGCCTGGGGATGGAGCCTGCAAACCGAGGTACATGCCCTTGACTGGAATCGAACCCGGGACCCTTCAGTTCGTGGGTCGACGCTCTATCCACTGAGCCAAACCTACAGCTCACATACCTATTTTCTAAACGAATCAGTAAGTGACAAAGCCAGGATCAACTGTGGTCACGGACCCAGGGGAGTCCTTTGGCAACCTGGAAACCGTGAGCGATGCGGGTTACAGCTGTGTCACTGGTTTGTCCTGCCTCGCTGTCTGAGGCTACAAATAACGCCGCTGCCTTGGACCTCCGTATGAAAGCACCTGCGTATTCACTGGCCCCAAGACCTTCCCGACCTGCCCAGCGAGTGACCGGGATTTGCACCCAGCTCCGCCTGCCCGGTCTCAGACCCTCTTCCCTCCCCCGAGGCCATCCCCTCCCCTGCTCACTCCAGCTCTGCCCTGGAGGCTGGACTGACATCCGCTGCCTGGGGTGGGCTTCTTGGGGTCAGCATGACATCACCCTCGCTGAGCTTCAGGCTGAGTTCAGGAAGCAGTAGGTCACTGTGAGCCCCGACTCCCACCCGCTTGCTCTGGGCATGTGCACACACACACACACACCAGGACCTCCTGGCGTGCCAAGGTGGCCAGTGGAGCGGAGATTCCTGTGCCCAGATCCCAGAGGCGTTCTAGCAGGGAAAACTCCAGATCAGATAAAAACGTGTTTAGCCAATGAAATGCCACCACAGAGGCACCTGGACATTCTGGCCTGAACCAGGAGTCCCCGGTTCACTCCCCGGGGGAGCAAGTTCCCAGGCTGCCTGGCCTACTCCTGTTTTACCGTAGGCATTAAAGCAAAAAATAATGGGCAGCAAAAGAGAGGGCCACCCCACCCCCAAACACAGATGCACAGCATTGCCAATATGGGGTATTCATTAAAAAATATATATATTTTTATTGTTTGCAGAAAGGAAGGGAGAGGGAGCGATAGAAACATCAATGATGAGAATCAAGGATCGGCTGCCTCCGGCACGCCCCCTACTGGGGATTGAGCCTGCAACCCGGGCATGTGCCCTGATCGGAATCAAACCAGTGACCTCCTGGTTCATAGGTAGATGCTCAACCTCTGAGCCACACTGACCAGGCTCTTTTTTAAAATTTTATTTTACAAAACAATTTCTTATTTCAGTGCTGACTAGTCACTTGAGGTTCTGCCCTACAAATGGGATGTGAGTGTGTCCACATGGCCATCTCCGTTGCAAAGGAGGCTGTTCTTATTGTGAACAGTCTTGCTAACTGGATCCTGCCTGAGCTAGGGGCCTGGATTCTATCTGTCCACACTTGCTCTGTGACCTTGGGAGTCTGACCCCCGCCCCCCTCGGCCCCCCATTCTGAGCCTCAAGTTCTTCATCTGTAACATGAGGAGCTTGGGAAGGACAATGCCTACGGACTCCTCTAGAAAGACTTTCCGGATCTGCTCTCTGGCACCGGTTCTGTCCATCCCGCCAGAGGCAGTCATCACTGGCATCTTTGGACAGGGTACCTCAGGGCCACCTGCCCCGGGGGCCGGGCCAAGGGCACAGACAGATGCCGAGGCCAGAGGGACGGCCACGCACGGGTAAGAGCATCCTTGCTCGACCTGATATAAAGCATCATCTTGGAAAGAAACTGCTCACGCCCTTGGCATCACTCCCGCACCTCGATCATTCATGCAACAAATGCTTGAGCACCTACTACGTGCCGGCCCCACGCCAAGGTCTGGAAAAACACACAGCAGTGAACCAATCGGACAGAGTCTTTGGCTTCCTTCATGGAGCTGACATTGTGGTGGGAGAACAGGAACAAGTAAATATCTCAGGTGGTGAGACGTGCTACGGAGAAAAAGGCAGCAGGGAAACTGGGCAGGGAGGCTGTGGGGGGGGGGGCGGAGTGGGGCTTTATACAGTTAGGGATAGTCTCTCTGAAAAGCTGACATTTGTGCAAACCTCGGGGGTGCCTGAGGGAAAGTGTCCAGGGAGGGGACAGTGAGTGCAAAGGCCCTGGGGCCATGTGCCCAGAAGGTGTTGATGGAACAGCTGGGTGAGCAAGGCAGGGCAGGGGGATACGGGAGAGGAGGGAAGAGAGAGAACGGGGAGGCTGGGCCTTGGGGGCCCTGGGGCCACTGGAAGGACTTGCCTCTCTGACTGGGAGGAGGTGCCGCTGGGAGACCCTGAGGAGGAAAGGCTACAGTGTGACTTAGATCGTAGAGATCTTTCCTGCCTGGCTGCATCTGAGACTCGACCGCAGAGGACACGTGGCAACAAGAAAGCAGTCATGAGGCCCCTGTGACAAACCAGAGAGCAAGGCGCAGGGTGGGGGGTGGGGGAGGCCCCTCGTCACCCAGATCCCCCCACCTCTCCCTCTCCACCAGCCACGGCCCCAGCGCACTCCCCCCCGGCTCAGGTCTCTCCCTGTCTCTGTCTCTGTCTCACCACCCCAGCCGCCCCCCTGGCTTCCTGCCTCAGCCCACAATGCTGAGGCCTCGTGGGCACTTCCCCTCGGCCCCGGCCCGCCCCCGGCCCCCGGCTTCCAGACCAGCCACCCTGACCTCTGCTTCGCTGCTCAGACCACCAGGCTCTGGGAATTGCAGGTTTTTGCAATAAGCTCTTTCCTCTTCCCAATACCCCTCTCCTCCCCGCCACCCCCCCGCCCCCGCCCAGGACCCTCCAACCACAGTCCAGAGGAAGAGCTTGCCATCTGCCAAGAACCAAGCCCGCGGCAGGCGACCTGGCCGGCCACACCGCTACCACTGCAGCCCCGCTTTACAAACGAGGAGACCAAGGTGCAGAGGAAAGGGACCTTCCCAGAGCGTGGCTAGTCTGCGAGAGGCAGGGTGTGTCTGCTCCCAAGTCTCAGACCCCCCTTCTCCGCGAGTCTCTCCTGACCTATGTGAGCAGAGCAGCCACCTCCAGGGAGCCACCTGGATTGCAGCACAGCTCCCACCAAGGCTGTGGACTGGGGCCCCCGTGCTGCACACACTGGCACACGGTAAGGTAGGAGCGTGTGATCCCTGGCCGGTGTGGCTCAGTGGATAGAGCAGCGGCCTGCGGACCGGAGGGTCCCAGGTTCGAGTCTGGTCAAGGGCACATGCCCGATCCCCAGTAGAGGGCCGTGCAGGAGGCAGCCCATTGATGATTCTCTCTCATCATTGATGTTCCTATCTCTCTCTCCCTTCCCTTCCTCTCTGAGATCAATAAAAGTATATTTTTAAAAAAATGAGTGGGTGAGTGAGCAGCACGCCCCCCACACCCTGGGCCTCACCCACAGACCGTGGCAGACCCTGAAGCGGCGGGGGTGGGTCCTGATGGGAATGACCAGGGTGAGTCTGGCCTTGGAGTGAACAGGCAGCAGAGGAACGCGGCCGCTGAGCCCGAGGCTGCCCGCCCAGCCTAAGACTGTAAATGACGCTGACTTGGGGAGGGCCTGGCACACGGTGGGCACCCGATGCCCGAGCGACGGGGGAGGAAGGAAAACCGTCCTGATACTCTCAATGCCTCTGACAACGAGGGTGAAGCCGTGAAAGGAAAACCACGCTCCTCCGGCTCAGAGCCACCAGCTTCTTGGAATTCTACGCGTCGGCAACGTGCAGGGTCCCCCTCCCAGCGTCCCTCCCTCTGCCCGCGGCCTCCGAACCAGAGAGGTCAGAAGAGTTGCTGTTTGCCCAGAATCCACTAAAATGCCAGGCCGTTTCCTCCTGGCTGAAAGGGCGATGGGCGGCTTTCGCTGTCTTCGTACCTGGGAGTCTTGTCTGTATGTGCACAACGTGAGTACACCAGCTTTAGCCACAGCCTTAAAAGAAGGTGCGTGTGTGTGCGGGGGGCAGGCACCACCCCGCGGGACACCCCTTGCTCCGCTCTTCATCTTTTTTTTTTTTTTAAATATATTTTATTGATATTTCACAGAGAGGAAGGGAGAGGGATAGAGAGTTAGAAACATTGATGAGAGAGAAACATCGATCAGCTGCCTCCTGCACACCTCCCACTGGGGATGTGCCCGCAACCAAGGTACATGCCCTTGACCGGAATCGAATCTGGGACCTCTCAGTCCACAGGCTGACGCTCTATCCACGGAGCCAAACCAGTTAGGGCTGGCTTATGTTTCATTTAAAAAGATGCTGGCCGCCCTAACTGGTTTGGCTCAGTGGATAGAGCGTCGGCCTGCGGACTAAAGGGTCCCGGGTTCGATTCCGGTCAAGGGCATGTACCTTGGTTGCGGGCACATCCCCAGTGGGAGGTGTGCAGGAGGCAGCTGATCGATGTTTCTATCTCTCTATCCCTCTCCCTTCCTCTCTGTAAAAAATCAGTAAAATATATTTTAAAAATAAATAAATAAAAAGATGCTGGCGCCCTCGCCGGTTTGGCTCCGTGGATAGAGCTGCAGGCTCCTCCCTGGCCCGGGCCCTGGTCGGGGCTCGTGCAGAAGGCAACCCATCCATGTGTTTCTCTCTCATTGATGTTTCTCTCTGTCTTTCCGTCTCTCTTCCACTCTCTCTAAGAATCAATGGGAAAATATCCTGAGGCGAGGATGAATGAATGAGCGAGTGACTAATGAATGGATAAATATACAAAGATTCGGGGCCCCTGTGTTCTCAAACAGGTGCTGGGGTTGCACAACTGGGCGCGTTTGCTAAGACGCAGCCACTGTCCAGGTGCGAGTCAGACCTGAGGAAAGCTGCTGGAAAACGAAGGCTCTGCCCTCCCCGTCAACAAACCCGCGCGAGCCCTGGTTCCCGGGGCTTTGTGTCCCCCTCCCCCACTCACGGGGCAGTGCCAGACTTCACGTCACCTATTCCCGTCTCGACGGTCGGAAATGTGCCGCCACCGCTTTGCTTTTGTGGCCAACACCGTGGTGAGTGCCTCACGCCACGTCCGTTCTGAGCACACCTTCGTCACCTGCTTCCTGGAAGAAGCTCCTGAGGCAAAGGAAGTGCAACTGAAGGTTTAGATGCAGATCACGAACTTTACGTGCAGATCCAGGAAGGTTTTAAAAAGTCCACGTTCTCGCCCTGGCCGGTTTGGCTCAGTAGACAGAGCGTCGGCCCATGGACTGAAGGGTCCAGGGTTCCATTCTGGTCAAGGACACGTACCTTGGTTACAGGTTCCCTGGCCCTGATCAGGGTGCATGCAGGAGGCAACCAATTGATGTGTCTCTCTCACATCGATGTTTCTCTCTGTCTCTCCCTCTCCCTTCCACTCTCTCAAAATCAATGGGAAAATATCTAGACATGGGGGTCTGTCCAGAAAGAAGGTTAGGATTAACACCAACAACAAAAAGTCCACGTTCTCTCCAGGGTTGGGTGCCCCATCCTCTCATCCCGGGCGGGAGGCAGGTGGCCGAGTTAACACACATGGAAAGCTCCCCGGTAGGCGTGGAGCTACATGATCCAACAACAACATGTTTCTTTTTCTTTTTCTTTTTTTTTTAAATATATTTTATTGATATTTCACAGAGAGGAAGGGAGAGGGATAGAGAGCTAGAAACATCGATGAGAGAGAAACATCGATCAGCTGCCTCCTGCACACCTCCCACTGAGGATGTGCCTGCAACCAAGGTACATGCCCTTGACCGGAATCGAACCCGGGACCTTTCAGTCCGCAGGCCGACGCTCTATCCACTGAGCCAAACCAGTTTCAGCAACAACGTGTTTCTTAAGGGCTTCCTGGCCCCGCCACTGGTCAACGTGCTTAATTGTCCCAACGGTCCCGAGGAAACCGAGGCGCCGCTGGGATTCAAACCCCCTTTGCCAGGGCAGAGGGGTCTGCCTGTGACCCAGCCTAGTTCCCGGGGACCGCACGGGGGCCAGGGGCCCAAGTCTCACTGAGACCAAGAAGGGCGCTTGACTCTGAGTCTCAGCTTTCTCGTCTCTAAAATGGGAAGAACAGCACAGGGTGGCTGGGAGGGTTCAACGAGACCAGGCAACCAAGTGTCCGGCACCTGGCTGGGGCTCAGCTGGTGGAAGCCTGCCCTCCACTCCAGGGGTTGCCTGGAGACCGTGGGAGGGAGCAAATGAAGCCGAGAGACACCTGGAGGTGGGGGCCCTCTCCCCGCCGTGTCCACAGCCAGGCCAATGGCTCCTGCTCTTTCGAATCCAGCCAGTTCTCAGAAGGGAGACCCCTTCCTGCTTCCCCCCGGTGCCGGTGCCTGTCCCCCGGGCTCCGTGTTCGCCAGCTCAGACTTTGCACAGGTGTGGCTGCAGAAGGCTGTGTGGCTTCTGGAGCTACCGGTGGGCGAGAGTGGGCACAGAGAGGGTGTGCGGGCGCCCGCCTGGGAAGGAAGGGGGCCCTCCTAGTCCTGGGGTCCACTCGGCTTCTGCTGGAAGCCCCTGCACCCACGGGGGTCTGTCCAGAAAGAAGACAAAGGCAGAAGGAGAGGAAGGGACAGGCTCACCCAGCTGCAGACAGGGGGAGGCAGGTGTGCGTCCCGATAGCCACCAGGCATGGAGGCCAGAGGAAGGGTTCTCAAGGGCACCAGCCCTGCCACTCATCAGCTGACTGGCCCTGAACGAGGCGCTCCCCCTCCCTCTCCCTCCGGGAACCTGTCAAAGGGGATAACACCTGCTGTTTCCCAGGGCAGCAGGGAGGGCTCGAGGGACGGGGCCAGCAAACAGCACAGGGAGCTGGGACTCAGTTCCAGAACCCTCTCTCTCTGACGCTTTCCGCCTCCTCGCTAGGAAGATCAAAGCCATTTCATAAGGTGTCCTCCCAGCCCCCATTCATAAGGTGTCCTCCCACAGCCCCCATTCATAAGGTAAACTCCCAGCCCCCATTCATAAGGTGTCCTCCCAGCCCCCATTCATAAGGTGTCCTCCCAGCCCCCATTCATAAGGTGTCCTCCCAGCCCCCCATTCATAAGGTGTGCTCCCAGCCCCCAATTCATAAGGTGTTCTCCCAGCCCCCCATTCATAAGGTAAACTCCCAGCCCCCCATTCATGAGGTGTCCTCCCAGCCCCCAATTCATGAGGTGTGCTCCCAGCCCCCAATTCATGAGGTGTCCTCCCAGCCCCCAATTCATAAGGTGTCCTCCCAGCCAATTCATAAGGTGAACTCCCAGCCCCCAATTCATAAGGTGAACTCCCAGCCCCCAATTCATAAGGTGTCCTCCCAGCCAATTCATAAGGTGTGCTCCCAGCTCCCGCCTCCTGTCCTCACCAGCTCAGGTCCCTCCAGACCAAGGCCAGACCCCTCCCACCTCCCCGCATCTCCTGGGACCTCGGTCTGTGCACCTGCCCTCCTTCTCAGCTGACCCCTTTTGGCTCTTTCCCATCAGCTCACAAATGTCTCCTTTGTCACAAAGCACACACACAGATCACGTAAAACAAAATAAAAGCTAAACCACAACCTGGGGAAGCTGCTGGCCAGGGAGACAAGGGGCAAGGACCTCACTGATGAGCCCCAGCAAGTGAACAGTGAACACCCCGAGATCAGGGTCTTGCATACCCTTTGCAGAACTTCGTTCCTAGGAAGTAACGAGACGCACACTCTCCCCACCCCGAAGCCCGGTGCCTCCCGAGAGCCAGCTGCTCTGGTGCAGCCCTCCTAGCTCCTAGGCCCTGGACGCCGAGACAGCCAGCAGCATATGCACTTACACATACACTCAGTGCAAGCACCAACTATAAAAACACCACATGTCAGCGACCCATTAACTGGATATGATGTAACAATATGTGAGTGCTGAAAAATATAAAAAAACCATGTTGAGAGCGGGGAGGAGTTTGAAACATTTATAGAGCCAAGATATTCAAATATGTCAAAAAGTGTCTGGCAAAAGGGGCAAACTGTAACAATATTATCTCTGAGTGATGCAAATATGGAGTGTGTCTTCCTGCTTCTTTTCTTAATTCCTTTGAGCACATATGATGGCTGGGCTGGGCACAGCAGCACCGTGTTAGGAGGAAGTGCATTCCAGAGACACAGGGCAGAGCTCCGTGGACGGTTCCCAAGCGTAGCCCACCCGGCCCGCAGGAGACAGACCCCAGAGGGGCAGCAGCTGGGGGGAGGGAGGGGGGGGGAAGAGCTGTTTCAAGCTTCCTTTTTTTAAAAAAAAAATATATTTTTATTGATTTCAGAGAGGAAGGGAGAGGGAGAGAGAGAGAGAGAGAGAGAGAGAGAGAGAGAGAGAGAGATAAACATCAATGTTGAGAGAGAATCACTGATCGGCTTCCTCCTCCACACCCCCTACTGGGGATCCCACCCGCAACCCGGGCATGTGCCCTGGACCAGAATCGAACCCGGAACCTTCCAGTCTGCAGGCCGATGCTCTATCCACTGAGCCAAACCGGCTAGGGCCATGTTTCCCTTTCTCATCCGCCCCTTCTCTCAGACTGGCGGCAAATGTCCCAGGCAGCCACCTCCTCTCACCCGTCTGGTCCCAACACAGACCTTGGTGGGGGGGGGGGACTTACATCCTCTGAGGCCTGGGTGCTTGGAGCAGAGCTGCTGGGCAGGGCTGATGTTGGTGAGCTGGGTCCCAAGCTCCTGATGTTGCAAGTAACGTGAGAGACTCTGCAGACCCTGCCACACAGGGGGCTGGGTCCCTCACACACCCCTCCGGCACAACCCCGCTAACCCAGGTAGCTAGAAGGCTTCGAGGGGTACGGGGAAACAAAACACGTTTTTAAGAAGTTTCATTGGGGCCCTAGCTGGTGTGGCTCAGTGGATAGAGCGTCAGACTGTGGACTGAAGGGTCCCGGGTTTGATTCTGGTCCGGGCACATGCCTGAGTTGGGGGCTCGATCCCCAGTAGGGGGCGTGCAGGAGGCAGCCGATCAGTGGTTCTCTCTCATCGTTGATGTTTCTATCTCTCCCTCTCCCTTCTTCTCTGAAATCAATAAAAATATATTAAAAAAGAAGTTTCATTTGGGAGTTGGTCCTCTGATCCTGAGATGTCCCGGCAGACAAGCAGGGCCAGGCGCCCAGGCACAAGAGGAAAAGAACAGCATCGAGGGTTCCCTCTGGACTCGCCCCGTCTTTCCCTTTGTATTTGGGCCTGATCGGGCTCCCTCTTGGGGGATCTCAGCAGTGGGAACCCCGAGTGCAGGCTTGAGCATGGAGGGGTGCAGTCCTGGCCAGCCTGGGCCCTGCTTTGTCACCGGGGCAGGATGGTCCCCTTCTTTGGGAGGAGGTGACTAAAGGGAGGAGAGAACAGGGTCGCCCAGGTGCTCCAGGGCGTTTTGTGAGTGAGGGTAAGAGGCTTTCGGTGACTGCGGGGGGGGGGGGGGGGGCGATCGTTCAGTACCTGGGGGAGATGAGAGTCCTCCTGAGAGCCGTGGGCGCCAGGGAGGTGGCTTTTAACCCTCTCGGAGCCAGAGGCTCAGCTGAGTCTGGCAAGGCGGTGGGAACTGCCACCCCCAGGGGTCAGATGGGGAAACTGAGGCCAGGGCACTCCCCAGCAGTGCAGAGGGGTGGACTCCGAGACGGAGACCGGACCTCCGCGCGCACATCCCAGCTCCCAGTCCCCTCGACCTCCCCTCTGGAGGCAGGTAGGGAGAGAAGTCGCCGGAAGGAAGGGTCCCCGCGGATCCGGGTCGGAGAGGCAGCGCTGAGGCCTGACTTCCCGACGTCCCAGCTCCTACCCGGGCCGGTCCCCCACCTGAAGGGCCGTTCCTTCCCCGCAGCATCTCCCGCCCCAGCAGCCGCTCCCGGCCACACTTATGGGGGTCGGGGGCGAGCACCGAGGGGCCAGGCCTCCCGCGACCGCCTGCGCCCTCAGACACCGCGGCGCAGCTCACCCAGGTCGGCCCGTTGGGCGGGCGGGGCCCGCGCTGGGACCCCGGCCCCTCGCCCCCCGGCCCCTCTCCCACCGCGGTCCCCGGCCGTGTGGGGCTGCCCGAGGGCTCGGGGCGGGGCGCGCTCCGCAGAAGGGCTGGGGCTCCCGGTCCAGCCGCGCGCCGCGCTGAACTTCGGGGCGCAGTGGGGTGGAGGCGGCAGCGGCCGAGGGGGCCCTCCGCGCCCAGTCGGTGCGCACTCCCGTGTCCCCCGGAGCAGGTGGCCGGGCAGCGGCCGAGCCCTCCCCGTCCCTCCCCACCTGGGCCGGGCGCACCCAGGCCGGCGTCCGGACCCCCGGCCGCGCACCCTCCGCGCGGCCCCCGTACCTTCGGCTCCCGCGGCGGCCGGCGGCGGACAAGACTGCCCGGAGCCCCGCCGGCCGAGCGCCGCCCCGCCGGCCCGGGGCGTGGTCAGAGCCGCCCCGCCCCGCCCCGCCCGCCCGCCGCCCCCGCTGGGTCCCCGCGCCCCGGCGCGCGCGGGGCTGGACCGGCACCGGCCCGCAGGCCAGAGGCTGGGAGCGCTCCGTGCCTCCAGCCGCCTGCTCTGCGGGTGCATAACCCCATCCTCCCCGTTTAACAGCTGAGGAAACGGAGGCTCAGAGCGGTGCAGCTGGGCAGGGGCCGTGTCCACGTTGGAGGCTTGGCGCGCCTGGCGTCTCCGCTTGGGGTACATCCGTTAACTCCCCAGGCCCACCTGCGCCCCTGCCCGCACGGCTTCCGGGACGCTGGCGGCTGCCGGTCCTTTCGCTCCCGCTCCTCCCGCTCCTCCCGGTCGGCCCGCTGCACGTCCGCTCCTCCTGCCCATCCTCTCGCCCAGTTGATGACCCGGTGCCCAGGCCACTGAGAACACGGAGACACGCCCCAGCCCCAGGAGCGGCCTGGCAACTAGGGGTGCCCAGGATTGTCCTTTGAATGAATGAATCCGAAGAGAATTCCCCCCAGGACCAGGCTGGCCCCGGCCTCCCCGCGGGTCCTCCCGATCCGCCCCTGGAGCCAGCACTGACCCAGCATTCTGCCCTCTCCCCGGCATTCCCAGCCCTCCACGCGGCGCTGCTTCTCCCACCTTAAAACTGAAACAGAAAACAGAAACCCCCTCTTCTCTGCCCCGCCAGCTACTGCGGCCTCACTTTCTCCTTTAAAAAAAAAAGTTTTTATTGATTTCAGAGCGAGAGGAAGGGAGAAGGAGAGAGAGAAAGCATCCATGATGAGAATCACTGATGGGCTGCCTCCTGCACGCCCCCTACTGGGGTTCGAGCCTGCAACCCCCGGCATGTGCCTGACCAGGGATCCAGTAGTGACCTCCCGGTTCCTAGATGGCCGCCCAGCCACTGAGCCACGCAGGCCCGGCGCTTCCTCCTTTCTTTCTAGCCAGAGTCGGGCCAGAGCGGTCTCTCCACCGTCTGCAGGCTGTCTCCTCCCATCTGCCCGTATCCCCTCCCATCTAGCTCTTGTCCACCGCGCCCCCCTCCCCCCAGTCTACCAAATCCGCCCTTCTTGGCCCCGGCGATGCCTGTCCCTAGGTGCGGGCGAGTCTCCATCCCTGTCTACAGACACCCCAGGGAGCTTCCCCCTTGGAGCACCTTCCTCTCTGGCTTCCCAGACACCACACTGGCCTCTCCTCCTCCTCCACTTCCTCCTTCTTTCTCCCTGGCCACCCCCAGGCTCCTCTGCGGACCCCTCCCCTCCGAGCCCCTCCCCCCACCCCAACACTCTACCCTGATGCTGTCGCAAGGTCCCCCGGCTTTGGAGACGTGACCAGGAGATGCCCAAGCGTGGCCGGCAGCCACACATCCCACCTCACCCCTTGTCCACGCCTCAGACTCGCCCCAGGCTGAGAGCAGGGAGCGCTCCCACGGGCATTCCTGCCTCTCCCGCGCCCTCGTCCAAATAGCACCAACGGGTGATGGTGGACCCAGGGCAGACCCCATCCCTCCGCTGCCCCGGCCCCACCAGCGGCTCCTCCCTGAACACAGAAGAGCCCCGATGCCTCCGACCTCATCCCTTTCTTCTCCACCCGCTCCGCCCAGCCCAACTGGCCTCCTCGCCGCCGCCACTGGCTCTCAGCCTCTCCAGGGCCTCTCCCCGCTGCCCCTGCCGGGAACAGCCTTGGCCAGATACTGACGGAGCTCCCTCCCTCACCTCCTTCAGGTTCAACCGTCAATGTCCGCGGCCCTGATCTCCCCATTCCAACCCGGACACCCCCACCCTGCACTCCCCAGGCCTGCCTTCCCTCCTGGCCTTCCCCTCCCCACACACGCATCGCCCCCACGACACGCTTTACATTTCAGTCACGCGTTTATTTTCTCGCCAGTCTCCCGCACTAGACTGTGAGCTCCGCGGGGCCGGGGTTCCTGCTGAGTGCTCACTGCTGTGTCTCCCTCCTGGAACAGGGTCTGGAACAGAGCAGCGGGCTCTCAGCAAACACGTGTGGCACGAGTAAACGTGCGCGCCTTCCCCGTGGGTAACGCCCGCGAGGCCTTTTCTTTATGGTGGCTTTTTCACAGAGAGCACCACGGCCGCGAAGCTCGAGTAGAAGGCAACATGGAAATGACACTAACGTGCCTCGTGGCTCGGTGGCTGAGGGTTGACCTATTGTGACAACCCCCTTCCCGTCCCGCGTGGTTCAGGGTTCAGGTTCAGGGTTCGGGTTCGGGTTCTGAAGGAGGCCGCACACAAATGAAAGAGACTAGAAAATACTAATTTGGGAAATGGGGGCCAGGCGGGAGCCCAAGAGAGGACTACACCCCGCTCTGGCCTTGCTATCCCTTTTATTAAGATTAGGGGATACACCCATAGCCCTTAGGCAGGCAATTCCAATAACAGCCAATCAGCAAGAATTTACATAAGACTAACAGGTGGAGACTGCTTCAGCTACCAATGTCGCAGCTAAACAGTGAGTGATTAGCCCTGACCTTTCAGAGCTTCCAAGGTTAACCAGCTTTCCGGGTTCCCTGTCCACACCTTTCTGCTCGTGGGACGATGATCGGTTTCTGACAACCTATGAACCAGGAGGTCTAAGTTCGATTCCCAGTCAGGCATATGCCCCAGTTTTGGGCTCGATCCCCAGTGTGGGGTGTGCAGGAGGCGGCCGATCAAGGATTCTCTCTCATTAGGGATGTTTCTATCTCTCTCTCCCTCTCCTTTCTTCTCTGAAATCATTTAAAAAAATTAAAGAGGAGAAATGAGAATAGAGCAATGCTCTCAGGCTCTGGGGGTCCCGGTGCCTGTCTGAGGCTGAGCCCCTCCTGCCCTCTCCTTGCTGTAAAGTGAGAGTCCCCAGGTGGGGCAGGAGGTCCCCCAGGTCAGCACCGGCAGCCACTTGCCCCTGGACTTCCGTTCAGCCGAGGGGAGAAGAGAACTGAGAAGGAGATGGCTTTCTCCAGGGAGCCGCCTGGGCTGTGCCAGCCCCACCAGCTCTTCCAGCTCTCCCGGGCGAAACTGCCTCCCAGCTGGTCAATCGCATGTGCTCTGAAGTCATGCTGTCACCACTCCTACTTCACAGACAAAGAAACTGAGGCCAAGGTGGGGACTTGCCCAAGCCCCCAGGTCCTATTAAAGTGGGCAGAGACTAGAATTCCAGTTTATCTGACCCTAAGCCCTCAGGAGACCCTGAGGCCAAGTCCCTTCTAGTCTGACCTGGCCTGGCTGTTGGGGACGGTGTGGGGAGGGAGGGCATGGAGGAAGAGGCCTGCTCTGGCCTCAGTTTACCCATCTGTAAACTGGCCTTCCGTGGAAGTCTGGGGGACAGATGTGTCCTTTCTCTCGCACGGGCCCTGGGTGCACGGTCTTTCCCCTGAATGAGGAGTGGGGTGGGGGGGGGTGGGTGTACACTAGAGCTTCCTGGTGTCTCGCCACCACACGAGGGGGGGTCCATCTCAGAACTAAGCCCACCCCTGGGAGACCGGGCCAGGGGTCACACAGAGGGGAACTGGGCCCCCCCAGGAGCCTCTGTGCCCGCGGGGCTGCCCGAGGGGCCCCTGGGCTTCCTATCACACAGCTCGGTTTAACCAGATGAGCTAGATTCTTTTCCCTCCACACAGAAGAACCCTAATGGACACTTCCCAGCTGCCCGCATTTCTCCCCGCCCATGAGCAGTGGACCCCCTCCCGTCTTCATAAAGAAGACAAAACAGGAAAAAGCAACCCCCCCCCCCCCGCCCCGCCTTGTGACCTCTAATTCTCTTCTCCCTTCAGCGGTGCCCAGAAGGAGTCACCTCCTCTCGCTGCTCTGATCCTTCCCTCCCTAGTCTTCCCCCCTGCCCCGCAACCCCCCTGCACCCCTCCACGCCTGCTCTCTGCTTCCGGTTCCTACTGAGCCCAGAGACCTGGCCAGTGTCACAGTGATCTGCTTGCTGGCACCAGATCCTGTCAATATCGGATTAATGACAGTATTGTTAACCTTTGTTAACAAAACCACAAGCTGAAAGAACTTACTGCAAACTTCTGACCTTACTAAGACAGAGGTATTTCTGGCCAGAGTGGCCCAAAAGCCGCAGTCACCTCGGCCCCATCTCCACCCCAAGGCTCGTGAGCATCCATATGCCTGCTCCTTCCTCGCCAGGAGACCGGGATTCCTCGGAGCAAACAAGGAAAACGAGGCCACCCTCAGAAAGTTTAGGGGAGCAGAGGAGAGACAAGGGGCCACGGGAAGTTTCCCCCAAGCCTAGCCAAGCTATGATGATGTGCGCATCAAAAATTAGTCGTTGAAATAATGACAGTTAATTGGAATAAATTCACTCTGTGAAAGGTTATGGCTATAAGGAAACTCAAAAAAGTTAGCGTAAAGCATTTGAAGAGACTTGTTAATAGAAGAAAGATGACTGTCATATGACTCTTTTGAATTTTTATTGACCTTAATCCGTGGGGATGTGTGTTTTGCTTCTTTTATTGTTGTTAACAAATTAGAGCCCTGGCTGGTGTGGTTCAGTGGTTAGAGCGTCACCCCGGAGCACCGAAGGGTCTCGGGTTCGATTCCTGATCAAGGGCATGTACCTGGGTTGCAGGTTTGATCCCCGGCCTGGTCAGGGCGGGTGCAGGAGGCAACCACTCAATGTATCTCTCTCACATGGATGTTTCTGTCTCTCTCTCTCTCCCTGCTCCCTTCCACTCTCTCTAAAATCAATGGAAAACATATCCTGGGGTGAGGATTAACAAACAAGCGAACACAAATAGAGAGGTGTGTTTGCTTTACCTGTGTAACCAAAAAGCATGAATTCCAAGCCGTGGGCTGGGGACTTAGGGATGCTGAGGGTCTGGCGGGGGCGGGGGGTGCTCTGGGGCAGGAACTGTGTCATGGAAAAGAAGGACAGACTCATGGCCACTGGTGGCCGCACAAAACGGCCGGTGGACGAGGCTCCTTCAGGCCCATGGCGGGGCCACCTCGGCTGCCCAGGAGGAGGATTCAACAGAAAAGGTCCAACGTGATCACCTAGGAAGTGTCCCCGGGGAGAGGCAGCGTCCTGTGTCCCAGCAAGGACGGAGGCCAAACATCCAGACCAGTGACCTCAGCTCGTCTTGGGAGAGTATTTATCCCCAACACGAGCGGGTATCCAAATTCCAGCAGCAAAGCCCCGGGGAGAAACCAAAACAAACAGAGCAAATTCCTGAGCAGAAATACAGGCGGCTGCCCGGCTGGAGAGGCAGACGCAGGCCCTGCCTTGGCATTCCAGGGAGTTTTAAGAACAAACGTTCTGACCGTATTGTTCTCGGATCAGCCGTTCAGAAATCCGTAATTACAGTTTACATTGCCGAAAGGAATTCACTTCACCACGTTTGGGATGGGGTTGGAGTGCGCAGGGAAAACTGGGTTTCTGCATCTCCTTGATGAGATAGAGGAGCTTTAGGGGTGGGTGGCTGCACCCTCGGGGGACCAAGGTCTCCCGAGAGAAACAGCTCCGTGGGTGTTCGCAGGCTGAGGCTCTGACTTCCTGGTGGCATTGGACAGCTGACCAGGAACTCTCGGTGTCCTCGGGCTCCTGTCCCACCGACTGGTCACCCTCAGGGGACTCTGGTTCTCAACCTATCCCTCCCTCAGGGGCGCCCCTAGGCCCTTCCCGGGGGGCCCTCTCCCCTTGCCCAGCGCCCAGCGCTGCACAGGCGGCCTCGGGCATGGGTGGCCTGGCCTCCGTCCTGAGCGGAGCCTGTTGCAGCTGCCCAGGAGCTGCGGGTTCCCATCTCAACCCCTCGCCACGGTGGCATCAACCCTGTTGGGCCCTCATCTCCCCCACATCCCACCCACCGACCAGCAAGTCTTTTGGATTTCACCTCTTCGCTCTCTCAGACACGTCTTCTCCTTTCAGTCCTCCCACGCCAGCCCTCAGCCCGTCAGTCCCTCATTTGGTCATTAAAAAAAAAAAAAAAAAAAAAAAAAATATATATATATATATATATATATATATATATATATATATATATGTAATTGATTTCAGAGAGGAAGGGAGAGGGAGAGAGAGATGGAAACATCAATGATGAGAGAGAGTCATTGATCGGCTGCCTCCTGCATACCCTACACTGGGGACCAAGCCCGCAACCCGCGCATGAGCCCTTGACCGGAAATGGAACGGTGACCTCCTGGTTCACAGCTGGACTCTCAACCACTGAGGCACAAAGATCGGGCTGGAATCAATACTTTGATCGAGGGGGATGCTTTGATGTGAGCTGAGTGGAGGCTCATCCACCAGCTGTGAGCTGGAACCGACTCGTATCAGCTGAGGAGAGCTGATGGCGAACACCTCTTGCCAACTCGTGTTCAGTGACGTCACACTGGGAGGGTGACATTGGCCATGGTGGGAGCATTTACGCCAGGGAAACTGGCAAATGCTACAAATCAGGGCTTCCTTCCTGGAGAGCAAGTGGTTAAATGTGTGCCAGCATCGCTGGTCTGGGGGCCAGGAGGTGACATCTGAACAGAACCTGGGGGGATGGGCGGGAGGTGGCCAGGTGAGCAGCGTTGCCAGAATATTCTATCGCCTGCTGAAGTTTCACACAGGGAGGTCGGGGAGGAGCAAGAGCAGGTGGTCTATTCTAGAAAAGAAGTTTCCGTGGAGAAGAGGCTGGAACACGGAAGGGGCTCCACTTGGGGGTCAGAAGGGAGAGGGTCCTTGAAACTTGTGTTTCCACCCAGAAGAAATGGCGTCGAGTTTGTCCTGCACAACCTGGGGCTGGGGGTGGTTTGCACGCAGGGAGGGGCGCACATGGATGTCTTTGGGGGAGATCTGGTAGCAGTGGGAGGAGGAGAAGATGGATGAGAGGGGCTATGAAGAGGCCACTCCTATCAGCCGAAGAGGCGCTGAGGCCGCTCTCGGACAACGCCTGTGAGCGAACTGGCCAGCTGTGAGCGTCATAAAACCTGGTGACCGCCCTGGCTGGGTGGCTCAGTTGGTCTGAGCATCACCCCGATATGCCAAGGTTACAGGTTTGATCTCCAGTCACATACAAGAATTAACCAATGAGCCCTAACTGGTTTGGCTCAGTGGATAGAGCGTCAGCCTGTGGACTCAAGGGTCCCAGGTTTGATTCCGGTCAAGGGCATGTACCTTGGTTGTGGTCACACCCCCAGTGGGGGGTGTGCAGGAGGCAGCCGATTGATCTTTCTCTCTCATCGATGTTTCTAACTCTCTCCCTCTCCCTTCCTCTCTGTAAAAAATCAATAAAATATATTTTTTTAAAAAAAGAATTAACCAATGAGCCCTAGCTGGGTGTTCAGTGGTTAGAGCATCAGCCATGGGGTGGAAGGGTCTCTGGTTGGATTCCAGTCAAGGGCGCGTACCTGGGTGTCAGGCTCGATCCCCGGCCCCAGTCAGGGCGCATGTGGAAGGCAACCAATCCATGTGTCTCTCAAGTGGATGTTTCTCTCTCTCTGTCTCTCCCCCTCCTTTCCACTCTCTCTTAAAAAAAAAATCAAGGAAAAATATCCTTTGGTGAAGATTAACAAAAAAAGAATCAACCAATAAATGCATAAATAACTGGAATAACAAATCGATATTTCTGTCTCTCTCCTTCATCAATAAAAACAAAACCTGGTGACTGACAGGTGCTACAGGGTGAGGAGAGGCAAGGACGAAGACGGAAGCTTAGATTTCTGACGTGGGCTCCGGGGTGCCAATCACTGGAGACGGGCACCGAGCGGTGGATTCGTTTTACGGGGAAAGACGGCGAGTTCCGGCTGGGCACGTGTTTGAGACGTGCGTGCAGCAGCCTGGTGGGCGTCACGGCCGCTGGACGGTGGAGCTAGAGCACCGGACGAGGGCTGGGCACCCGCCGTCAGAGGTCATTGCCTTACAGAGATGGACACCCGGCCAGGGCGGGTGGGGCGCGGAGCAGGGTCTGGACAATCGGCAGGGGTTTCCGTCAGGGTGGAGGGGCTTTTCCTCTTAAACAAACGGGGCTTTCCAGTTTTCAGCCCAGCATGTAAAGAACTGGAAGTCACCTCTCTCATTCTCACAAGAAAAAAGCGTAATAAGCTGAAAGTCAATGACTTTCGGAGAACGGAGAGAACGCAGGTCACAGGGCAAACCAGTGGCCCCCAAACTGGAGAGAGGCAGACAGTCGCAGCTGCCCGGGGCACAGGCCGCTCTGGCCGGAAGGGCCCGCTCTGGGCACAGCGAGGCCTGGCTGACAGCTTTGGAGGCTCACTAGCTTGAGTTAGAACTTGCAGAGACCCCACGCTTGCCCGCACGTGGGGCTGTGGGCAGGGAGAGGGCAAGGCCAGCATTGGAGACACAGCACGAGCATTCGGTCCTCTGCCAGGAGGGAAGTAGCCGTTCCTCTGCCGCTCAGGGCGCCCGCTGGGACCGACAAAGACAGACACTCCCACCACGGGAGCCCGCAGGGACAGCGGAGCGGGGAGGGGAGGAGGCCAAGTCCCGTACACCCGAGGTGAAGGAAAAGCAGCAAGTTGGAGAAGCAACACAGTATAGGCGAGACCACAGGCAGGGAGAGTGGCTGTGAGAAGGCGTGCACGTGCCTCTGGGTGAGAATGGTGCCTTCCTCCTGCAGAGACGGCTCCTTCTAATGCCGCTCTACACGTGCCTTCACTCCGAGTGCGCACCGCCCGAAGGGACACACGTGGGGGAGGGGATGTCCTGAACGTCCTCCCGGACGCAGGCCAGCCCCGAGGGAGGGCCAGGACTCCCCAGAGCCGCCTGCCACCTGGGCGCTGGGAGGTGGCTGAGGGGCAGGGACTAGTAGTTGGCACCGGATTCGAAGTTTGGAGTGGAAGCTCTGGAGTCTCCGTGTGTCCGTGTGCCCATCTATGTCTGTGTGTCTGTCTGTGCTTGTGTGCCCATCTGTGTCTGTGTGTCCGTGTGTCTGTGTCTATGTGTCTATCTGTGTCTGTGTGTCCGTGTGTCTGTGTGTCCGTTTGTCTGTCTGTGCTTGTGTGCCCATCTGTGTCTGTGTGTCCATCTGTGTCTGTGTGTCCGTGTGCCCATCTGTGTCTGTGTGTCCATCTGTGCCTGTGTGTCCGTGTGCCCATCTGTGTCTGTGTGTCCATCTGTGTCTGTGTGTCCGTGTGCCCATCTGTGTCTGTGTGTCCGTGTGTCTGTGTGCCCATCTGTGTCTGTGTGTCCATCTGTGTCTGTGTGTCCGTGTGTCCGTGTGTCTGTGTGTCCGTTTGTCTGTCTGTGCTTGTGTGCCCATCTGTGTCTGTGTGTCCATCTGTGTTTGTGTGTCCGTGTGCCCATCTGTGTCTGTGTGTCCATCTGTGTCTGTGTGTCCGTGTGCCCATCTGTGTCTGTGTGTCTGTCTGTGCTTGTGTGCCCATCTGTGTCTGTGTGTCCATCTGTGTCTGTGTGTCCGTGTGTCTGTGTCTATGTGTCTATCTGTGTCTGTGTGTCCGTGTGTCTGTGTCCGTGGTCCGTGTGTCTGTCTGTGCTTGTGTGCCCATCTGTGCTTGTGTGCCCATCTGTGTCTGTGTGTCCGTGTGTCCGTGTGTCTGTGTGTCTGTGTGTCCGTTTGTCTGTCTGTGCTTGTGTGCCCATCTGTGTCTGTGTGTCCATCTGTGTCTGTGTGTCCGTGTGTCTGTGTCTATGTGCCTATCTGTGTCTGTGTGACCGTGTGTCTGTGTGTCCATGTGTCCATGTGTCTGTGTATCCGTGTGTCTGTGTGACCGTGTGTCCATCTGTGTCTGCATGTCCGTGTGTCTGTGTATCTGTGTGTCCGTGTGCCCGTGTGTCTGTGTATCTGTGTGTCTGTGTGTGTCCATGTGTCCGTGTGTCTGTGGATGAATGTGATGTATATGTGATGCTTTTCTACCTCCGAGGGCATCGCCCACATCATCCTGTAGAGCTCTATTTGACTGGCTTTAAGAAACACTGAGCTTTGCCCTGGCTGGTTTGGCCCAGTGGATAGAGCGTTGGCCTGAGGACTGAGGGGTTCCGGGTTCGATTCCAGCCAGGGGCACATGCCGGGGTTGCAGGCTCGATCCCCAGTGGGGGGCGTGCAGGAGGCAGCCAATCAGTGATTCTCTCTCATCATTGATGTTTCCATTTCTACCTCTCTCTACCTCTCCCTTCCTCTCTGAAATTAATAAAAATATATTTTTAAAAAGAAACACTGAGCTTTCCTGTCAATAATGCAAACAAGTTTCTCCCACCTGCTGGGAGGACAAGGTTTTCTTGGACTATTTTCTTGGTCTGTTGTGGATAAGATTGCGGAAGGTTCTCCTTCGCCTCTAAGTTATCTGCCCAGAAAGCACCGATTGGGCGTTCCATCAGAGCAATTTCCTGTGCTGCTGATCACCGTCATGCAGTCTTTGATGGTTAAGAAAACTGGAGTCTTCACTCAGAGACCTCCGCTGTTTTTACCCTGTAAGGCCCTGCACTTGCCTTTTCCACGGGGGGCCACTGGCACACCCATCACAGAAAGCAGACCAACTGTGGGGGTGGGCGCGCCCCTCTCCAGCTCGTCAGGATCGCCCTGCTGGGTATCTGGGCATCGCCCTTCCAAGCCTGGGTGATGCACTCCCTTTGTGTTAAGGAAAAACAAACTAGGACCAGTACGTTTAATCCATGGGTACCCATCCCACACCTGCCTCTGGCACTCGCTGTCAATCAAACCACACCGCAGCCCATCAGACTGCGTGCGGGAAGGGTCCTAGACATACGGCCGAGGTGGCTACGCTCAGACGTGGGGTGTTTGTGTGGCACACAACATTGGCTGTGCTTCCACCTGGGAGGCTGGGCGCCTACACCCTGGCTTCCCGGGCCCGAGGGAGAACTGCGCCACGGAACAGTAATTGCCAGCGCCTCTCCTCCAGGCCAGGTGGGCGCCTCCCTCTTCACTGGACAATGATGCGTCTGCTGTTCTTTCCCTCCATGGGCCTGGGGAAGGCCTAGCACGTGGACCAGCCCTGACTGCGTTCACCGCCAGCCTCGAGGGGAGCCACGGCCTGTCCCTACGCTGCTATGTCCCCGTGCAGAAAGCCGGCCTCCTGAACGGGGAGGCCGGGGCCGCGCTCGCTGCCATCGTCCAAACAGAATGCCGGGCGCACCTGCTGTGTCTGCCAACGGGTCCTCGCCAGGAAACCACCCGACACAAGTGAGCGCCCCGAGGGGTCCCACCCGGCCCGGGGACGTGCTAAACCACGGTTCGGATCCTGGGGCGCTTGGTGGGAGAAACTAGTCCTCATTCTGGGAACCGCCGGCTTAACCTGTTTTCTCTTACATGTGTCTACGCTGTTGCTGTGGCTGCTGCCTCCGGTGCCGCCAGGGAGCTGCCAAACAGCTCACCTTCATGCCAGTCAAGCCCCTCACTGACCACCCAGAGCACCCAGGGACGACCGCCGGACCCCTGAGCTGGACCTGGGCGGCCGGAGGCTCCTGGCCGCGCCCCGTCCCGGGAATGTGGGTTCTGCTGCCTCCCCTGGGCTCCCAGGACGCGGCCTGGAGGGCAAGGTGCTGCTGGGACCATCGGGGCGGCCTGCGTGACGGAACCCGCTGCGGCTTCTGCATAAACTTGCAAGATCCTGGTGGATGGTGTGGAGACCTACGTGTCTCACGCGGCCCGAGACAAGCCTGTGCGCCCCCTGGCTTATCAACCCTGTCCCCCCGCCGACCCCATCAGAGTGTCTGCTCTCCTCACCCTCCAGGCTGGGGGCTGGTTTCAGATTTCACCCGGGACGCTCCCAGGTGGCAAACCAAACCCTGGGAAAAGGGAATCAGCCAACCCCACCCCCTCTGGCCCTTTGGTCCACTTAAAGGAAGAAAAAAAACGGCTAAGAAACTCCTCTGATGCCCTGGCCGGTGTGGCTCAGTGGATAGAGCATCGGCCTGTGGACTGAAGGGGCCCAGGTTCGATTCCAGTCAAGGGCACATGCCTGAGTTGCGGGCTTGATTCCCAGTGTGGAGCGTGCAGGAGGCAGCCGGTCAATGATTCTCTCTCATCACTGATGTTTCTATCTCTCTCTCCCTTCCTCTCTGAAATCAATAAAAACGAGGCTTCTAAATATGCCTTCAGATCACAGTTCCCCTCCCCCCCCTCAAAAAGCCCATGGCGATTTAATCATAAATTATAGAACGTTTCCCTTCCTAAGCTTCTGAAATCGTAAGCACCGGGCCCAGATGGGTTCACTGAACTCGGCCAAACGTGGGAGGAAGAAGTGACAGAGATTCTCTCCAATAGCTTCTGGGAAACAGAAGCAGAGGGACACACCCCTGACCGTCTGCGAGGCAGCATTCCCCGAAGGCCCAAACCAATGAAGACTTGATGAGAAAGGGGAACTATAGACCAGTACCTCCAATGAACACAGATGCAAAAAGCTCCAATGAGCCAAAACCGGTTTGGCTCAGTGGATAGAGCGTCAGCCTGCGGACTGAAGGGTCCCGGGTTCGATTCCGGTCAAGGGCATGTACCTTGGTTGCGGGCACATCCCCAGTAGGAGGTGTGCAGGAGGCAGCTGATCGATGTTTCTCTCTCATCGATGTTTCTAGCTCTCTATCCCTCTCCCTTCTTCTCTGTAAAATATCAATAAAATATATTAAAAAAAAAAAAAAAGCTCCAATGAAATATTCGCAAACTGGACCCAACACTGCATAAAAAAATCACACGCCACAGCCAAGTGGGATGCGTCCCAGGCACGCAAGGCTCGTTCAGCGTTCAGAAGTCCATTCCTGGGAGCCGTCACGTCACAGGCGAAAGAAGAGAAAGCGTACGATCACACCTATAGGTGCAGAAAAAGCATTTGACACCCCCCCCCCCCGCCGCAGCCAGCAAAGGGGCACAGGGGGGCTTCCTCCACCTGACAGAGAACGTGTACTGTCACTCGATTTTCTGCTCTCTTACAACTGCTCCAAAATTTAAAATGTGTTCATTAGCCCTAGCCAGTGTGGCTCAGTGGATAGAGCACTGGCCCGCAGACGGAGGGGTCCCAGGTTCTAGTCCAGTCCAGGGCACTTGCCTCGGTTGCAGGCTTGTTTCCCGGCCCCAGTCGGGGCACATGCAGGAGGCAACCAATGGATGCGTCTCTCTCACATCGATGTTTCTCTCTGTCTCTCCCCCTCCCTTCCACTCGCTCTGAAAAAATCAATGAAAAAGTATCCTCAGGTGAGGATTAACAACAACAGAAAATTTAAAATTTGTTCATGAAAAATACTTAAAAAAAACAACAACCACCAATACATAGCGATTTATTGGGGCGGGTAATCGTGCATATGGTACAAA
This sequence comes from Plecotus auritus, assembly GCF_963455305.1. Taxonomy (NCBI): domain Eukaryota; kingdom Metazoa; phylum Chordata; class Mammalia; order Chiroptera; family Vespertilionidae; genus Plecotus; species Plecotus auritus. The sequence continues at coordinate 223,879,210 of NC_137772.1, forward strand.
ATGCAAAAAGTTTGGAGGGGAGCAGTGAGCCTCCTTCCCACCCAAACCCCAGTTACCCAACTTCCCTCCAGGGGCAGCTCTTAGCCGACTCTGTGTCCTCGGAGAGCTATCTTTTGCATATACCAACTTATCGATCCTTCAAATGCAACACGTGTGCGCACGCACACACACACACACACACACGCACACACACACACACGCACACACACACACACACACAGTGTGTTCTGGGTGCACTGTTCTGCACTCGCTTTTCCCTTAACAATACATACACCTCGGAGGTTTTCCTCACACAACACGCAGCCAAGTCTCCCTCACCCAGGCCCCCGAGGGTTAAGCCCCACAGGAAAGGATGTGGAGGGCGATTTTCTCAAGGGTCCCAAGGACGGACATCAGTCACGTTACCTGCTAGATGCAGAGAGAAGCCGGTTCGTGACCTAGTGCTCCTCTGCACTGGGCTGGGCGGGTGCGCATGCCCTGTGTGCTGCTGCCGGGTGCCTCCGCGCGCGGCTACTGTATGGTTGTTTAAATGGGGCTCTGTTGATGGACACCTTTTTTAAAAATATATTTTATTGATTTTTTACAGAGAGGAAAGGAGAGGGATAGAGTTAGAAACATCGATGAGAGAGAAACATCGATTCAGCTGCCTCTGGCACACTCCCTACTGGGGTTGTGCCCGCAACCAAGGTACATACCCTTGACCGGAATCGAACCTGGGACCCTTCAGTCTGCAGGCCGACGCTCTATCCACTGAGCCAAACCGGTCAGGGCGATGGACACCTTTTTAATGCTTTTTTCTTTCCTGTATGTGTATGTGTGTGTGTGTGTGCGCGCGCCTAGGAGGGGATGGCTATTACAGTGTCGCAATTAAATCCTTGTGCTGTCAAACGTAAGAAACATTTAAACCTAGAGAGAATTTTTGTGAGCTTATTTGAGCCAAACTGTCATCAGTTGTGGGGGTGGGGAGGGTTGGAACAAATATAAGCACCTTATTTTATACATTATAATAAAACAGGATATGTTGAGTGGGTTTCATGAAATCTATTGGTGATGGGTTAGGGAGGCGGGAGAAAGCAAAGTAGGGAAGCCTCTGGATTGGATGGAAAGTAAAATGATGGACACATGCACCTTTTCCGTAGGTGGGTCCAGGAGAGTTAACCGTCAACAAGGAACATGAGGACAGCAGTAACCAGGGGAGGATTTTTGCCTCCCTCCCAGGCGCCCTGGCTGTGTGCGGTGAGGTCTGGAAAGGGAGAGCTACCCTGACATTCCAAAGGAATGGTATCTTAGATGCAAAAGACAGGAGAAGGCTCAGTTAAGGGAAAGGTCACCTTTGTCCGGGAAGAGACCGGGACGTGACTACCTGCCGTAAACTGCTTTCGGTTAAAAAGCTTTAATTTTTGTGATGACTTGAGGTCTCTGAGTTCGCAGGGCTGCCACACAGGCCTTCCCTGAGCTGGTCAGTTAGCGTGTGGCCCACGGCGCCTATTCTGACCTCTCTGAGCCTCCACTGGTTCTGGGTCCTTCTGTTCTGTTAGGTAACCAGCTCCTGTCCTTTCAGCGCTGTCTTCTGGATCTTCTGCGGCTTGGATTGGATTCCTCCCCCTGCCCGCCCCCCCTCCCCCCCCCCGCCCCACCAAGTATAGTTTAAGAGGGTGTAACACTTTCTGGGTGATAGAAACTCTGGGAGTTTATTTTGCTGTCTGCTAGGGGCTGCATTGTGTCCCCCAAATGTCTGTGTTGGAGCCCTGGCCTCCTCGGAATGCGGCTGTGTTTGAAGAAGGGGCCTTAAAGAGGTGATAAGGAAAATGAAGTCACACAGATGGGCCCTAAGCCAATAGGACGGGTGTTCTCAGAAGAAGAGATGAAGACACAGACCGAGGGAAGCCCACGGGAGGGGACGGGAGCGCCCCTCCTGGGCTCGGCCCCCCGGACTCCGCCCCCGACTCCGCCCGCATGGGCCTCTCCAGCCTCCTGAGGAGGTAGGACCATCGCCTCCCTCCCGCTTCCCTGGCCCCATGGGCGTCTCCTCTCCTGGGATTTCTGTCTGGAGGGCTTGTGCCTTTAACAACATCCCTCTTGTGTCACTTCGGTTGCGTTTTGGAGCAAAGTGGAGGTGGTTCTTGTTTTTTAGTTTGTTTGTTTGTTTGTTTGTTTTGTTTTGTTTTTGTTTTTTAAATATATTTTTTTATTGATTTTTTTACAGAGAGGAAGGGAGAGGGATAGAGAGTTAGAAACATCGATGAGAGAGAAACATCCATCAGCTGCCTCCTGCACACCTCCCACTGGGGATGTGCCCGCAACCAAGGTACATGCCCTTGACTGGAATTGAACCTGGGACCTCTCAGTCCGCAGGCTGACGCTCTATCCACTGAGCCAAACCAGTCAGGGCTGCTTTTTTTTTTTTTTTTTTTTTAAATAAATCTTTATGATCATTTTTTAAAATTGGCTTTCTCTTTTTTAAATGTAATTTTATTTATTTGTTTGTTTTATTATTTTTTGTGTTAATCCTCACCCGAGGATATCTTTTCACTGATTTTTAAAAAATATATATTTTTATTGATTTCAGAGAGGAAGAGAGAGGGAGAGATAACACATCAGTGATGAGAGAATGGCTGCCTCCTGCACGCTCTCTATCGGGGATCGAGCCCGCAATCTGAGCATGTGCTGTTGACCGGAATCGAACCCGGGACCCTTCGGTCTGCAGGACGAGCTCTATCCACTGAGCCATACCGGCTAGGGCTATAAGTCTCTATTATTGGAAGTATTACATATGTTCCCCTTCCCCCCACCCCCACCCCCACCCCCACTGATCCTTCCAGCCCGCCCCGCCCCCGCCCCAGGCCTGCACCTGGAGGTGGGAATAGAAAAGGCTTTATCAAGGCTTTTCTCGGGGAACATCCTGCCTAGGAAACAGAAAGGGGCCCAAGAAGCTGAGCAAACTGGGAGGATTTTATAGGCAGAAACTGGGGGAGGGAGGTCGAGAAAGGGATTAGCAACAGAAAAGGAGGCTGCCTCAGGCAGGGCACCTGTCTTGGGGGGAGGGGGAGGGGTCTCAGGCAGATTACCTGGGGAGTGGAGGGGGGTTGAGCCGGAAATTCCAGGCAGATTGGTTTAAGGTCACAGTCCTGGGAGGGCTGAGGCAGCAGTGAAGTCTGGGTTTGCCATCTTGGGGGCCTGTCATTTCCTTCTCTCTTTGTAAAGAATTTTTTAAAAATGTATTTTCATTGCGGGTCTGGCTTGGTGGACGGAGTCCTGTGGGATGACGTCAGGAACAGGTGGTTCCTGAGGACTTGGCTAACGAGGAGCTGCCGGGGCAGGAACGGGAAGGCAGAGCTGAAGCAGAAGTAAGAAAAGGAACCGGCAGGAGAAAGGGGAACCCCGAGGAAGTCGAGGGAAGTGCAGCAGAAGCCCAGTGCCGACCTCCACCGGCTCCGTGGGGCCTGCAGGCCGGCCCAGCACCAGCAGGCTCACCAGCAGAGGCGGGCTCACCAGGCGTTAGCTGCTCAGGGCAAATCCAAGACGAGGACCAGGAACAGACCAAGCAAACCACCGACATCCTTCCGGAAAGAGACACTTCGGGGGATGCCCAGAAGGCGTTGCCATGGGAGACGCCGCTCCTATTGCCCTCCAGACCGGCGGCAGCCAACCAATCGATGTGTCTCTCTCTCCCACTCCTCTGTCCTCCCTTCCACTCTCTCTAGAAATCAATGGGAAAAATGTCCTCTGGTGAGAATTTTTTAAAAAGTGCTGGCCCGGCCCGTGTGGCTCAGTGGTTGAGTGTCAACCTATGAACCAGTAGGTCACGGTTTGATTCCCAGTCAGGGCACATGCCTGGCTGGGCTCGATCCCCCGTGGGGGGCGTGCAGGAGGCAGCCGATCCATGATTCTCTCTCATCACTGATGTGTCTATCTCTCTCTCCCTCTCCCATCCTCTCTGAAATCAATAAAAATGTATTAAAACATAAAAATAAACTGGGTGTAGCCTACGTGGCCAGTGTTTACAAAGCCTTCACACTCACTCACTGACTCCCCAGAGCGACCTCCAGTCCCGCAGGATCCATGCAGGGGAAGTGCCCAGTACAGGTGAACCATCCTTTTAATCTTTTACAGCGCTTTAAAAAAAAATATATATATATATTTTTTATTTATTTCAGAGAAGAAGGGAGAGGGAGAGAGGATAGAAACATCCCTAATGAGAGAGAATCATTGATCGGCTGCCTCCTGCACGTCCCACACTGGGGATCGAGCCTGAAACCCGGGCATGTGCCCCGACCTTGAATGGAACCGTGACCTCTTGGTTGAAAGGTCTATGCTCAACCACTGAGCCACACCGGCCATGCTAGCGCTTTTTAAACAATCCTCATCCGAGGACATTTTCCCCACTGATTTCTAGAGATAGTGGGAGGGAGGGAGGAGGGGGAGAGAGACACACATCCATGGGTTGTCTGCCGCACGTACCTCTAGCTGGGGAACCTGCCAAGGAGGTACACATCGAACCTGGGACCCTTCGGTCTGAGAGCGGCTGCTCTAACCACTGAGCAGCCGGCCAGGGCCTCTATCGCGTTTCCTGTATCCACCCTACGCGCAGGTACACAGGCCGTCACCACTGTGTTACAGTTGCCGCACGGTTCCCCACGGTAACACGCCCAACAGGTGGTAGCCTGGGAGCCGTGGGCGAGAGCACCCAGCCCGCGGTCGGCGCCTCCTCTGCCGGGAGCCCTCCTGCCTGAAAGGTGCGTGGCCGGGGCGGCCGTCCTGGGAAACCCCTGCCCAGGGCCACCCTGGGCCGGAGGCTAAAACCTGGTTTGTGCCCCAGCCCTGCCTCCCTCCTTGGGGACGGCAGAGGTCCTGCCTGCCTTGCCCCTCCCCACCGCCTGGGACCCCGATGACACAGTGGGAACACGGCCTGCTTTCTCCTCTCGGCCCCACTGACCAAGAGCTCCCGGAGGGCGGGCCCACGTTCGGTTCAAGCCCAGCGCGTGATGAGTGAACGAAGGAAGGAAGGAAGGCGGCTTCTCGAAAAGGGTCACTCCCAGTGCCTTCCCATGAGGAGGTGGTCCGGCCGGTGTCACCCCCTTTCTGGTCTCTACGGACAGGAAATCTAGCCTTGCTTCCCGCGTGCAGGGCCAGGCTCAGTCCTGCTCTGGATTGCAGGTGGCCCGGGAAGCAGGTGCGATGGAGGTCCCTGGCCCTACTCTGCAATGGAGAGGCTGGCCCGGGGTGCTGAGCCCCCAGCCTGCGGGCTCCTGGCGGCCTCCTCCCCAGCTCAGGCAGAGGCACGGTCAGTCTCAGTCGGTAGGAGTTGCCCATGTCAGGAGTCTGAAATCTGATCCACTACGAAGGAGGGAGTGCCCGTCTCTGCTCCACCAAAGGCATTTGTTCGTGATGGTTCAGGGTGTCTCAGGCCCCGCCGAGGGAGCAGGCGCAGAGGCGTGGGGAGCACAGCTGTGATGGGCCGCCCCCGGGCCGGCTCCTCTGCCTCCGGGATGTGGCTGTGAGGGAGGAGCCCCTGAGCCCGGAGGTCACAGAGCCCACGGGCTGGGCTGCCTACGGGGGTCGGTGGACACACTGCCCTGGGACTGGTGAGGGGGGAGGAGATGAGAACCACCCAGAGCCCCAGGCGGACAGCATTCCCGGACCGGACCGGCCAGGGCAGGAGCGCCCTGGGGGCAGGGCCCAGGGGGATGACTGAGAGACGGGCATGTGAGGCAACAGCTGCAGCTGATGAAAGCAACAGGAACTGTCCACAGGAAGTAAGACACCCCCCCCCCACACACACACACAGTGGATTTATGGCTTAAAACCAGCAGAGACCAGCTCCATCCCACATGGTGACTAATCTCACCTAAAGGTCACCCAGCCTCACCATGGCTCACTGCAATGCATTCTCGGGCGAAGGACATACTCTTCGAACATCTATATAAGGACACAAAATGGCCCCCGAACTCCTCCGAGAAATCTCCACCCCTTTCCCAGGAAGATCCCTCATTCCCCCTCTCATTGAACACCCTACCCCCCCCCTTCTCCATAAAGGAGACACATTCTGCAAGGGGGCTGCTCTGCCTGGGCGTGGCCCTCTCTGCCTCCAGGCTTCACTCATCAACTCACTGTCGCTTCAAAGGCTACCTTGGGCCCTAACCGGGACTGAAGGGTCCCAGGTTCGATTCCGGTCAAGGGCATGTACCTTGGTTGCGGGCACATCCCCAGTAGGAGGTGTGCAGGAGGCAGCTGATCGATGTTTCTCTCTCATCGATGTTTCTAACTCTCTATCCCTCTCCCTTCCTCTCTGTAAAAAATCAATAAAATATATTAAAAAAAAAAAAAAAAGGCTACGTTGGCGGAGAACCCACAGTGGGTCATGGCCCCTGGGGTACCCGTACCACCAGCCTGCCCGCCTCTCTCTGCAGGGAGCAGCGGCCAGAGGGGGCGGGGCGGGTGGCAGGCCCCAGGGCAGAATGACATGCTTTTGGTTTCTGTTTGTTTCAGGGTTGGGAGCCCTGGGGCCCTGAGGACAGTGGTCCCCCCTTTCTCACGGCTTCACTTTCTGCCGTCACCCCGCAGTCGAAAATATTAAATGGAAAAATCAAGAAATAAGCAATTCATGTTTTAAATTGGGTGCCGTTCCGAGGAGCAGGATGAAACCTTGGCCGTCCAGCTCTGTCACCGCCCCTCCCCGCCCCCCTCCATCCCATCCCTGCCCCCGCAGCGAGTCCTCTCTTTGTCCGGGAACCCAGGCTGCAGACGCCCTGCCCTGCTCGCCCATCAGCCACTAGCCGCCTCCCAGGCCCCAGAGCAGTTATAGGAGGACATGCTCACATGCCTTTACTGCCGTCACTGCTATTCTTGGGCTATTTTATAACCGGTTCCTGTTGCCGATCTCTTACTGGGCCTAAATTATAGGCCACACTTCATCACAAGGGTGTGCGTACGGGGACAAACACAGCACACACAGGGCTCAGCACCATCGCTGGCTTCAGGCACCCATGGGGGTCTTGGAACATGTCAGGGACCGCTGCAATCAGGCACCTTTTATTGGCGGTATCAGAACCCGCTCTGCCCGTGGCTCCGTGGTGGAGCATCGACCTGTGAACCAGGAGCTCACGGTTCGATTCCCGGTCAGGGCACCTGTCCTGGTTGCGGGCTCCATGCCCAGTGAGGGGCGTGCAGGAGGCAGCCGATCAGTGATTCTCTCTCATCATGGATGTTTCTATCTCTCCCTCTCCCTTCCGCTCTGACATCAATAAAAATATTTTTAAAAAAAGAAAGAAAAGGAAACCCGGTTCCCACTTGCCTGGGCCCCAAGGGGACTCACTGGCTGGTGGAACCTCGTGAAGAGTCCAAGCTGCAGGGAGGAACCCCGGTGCGCTGGCTCCGAGGCGGCCTGGGACTCAGCAGGCAGCACGTGAACAGGAGAAAGCACATGCGGTTTCCCTGTGTGCGCGGGCGTCTTCGGAAGGAAAACGCAGACCCCAGAAGCTGTGGGCCCCGAGCTCACGTACCTTTTGCGCAGAGAGCAATGCGCTTATGGGGATGTGACCAGACCAAGGGGCTGGGACGGGTAGTGAGTTGTGGGACGATGACCAGCAAGTGCCTGGGGGGCTGACAGAGACAGGGTTCCTCCTGCGGTTCGCTGGGCAGGCCCGTCTGGTCCTCCACACGCAGTCCCTGGTGACAAGAACGCTCTCCTCCTGGTGCAGGGGGGGCCTTCTCGGGGAGATTGCACCGCCCACTTTCAGGGAGAAGAGGGGGTGATGGGGGGGGTGACAGAGAGCCCCTCCTGCACCTGCTGCTTCTCCAGGGCCTTCAGCTCAGAGTCAACGCACACGCTGCAGGTAGGCGTGTCCTGAACCCCTCAACACCAAGCCTTGGGGTGCTCCCAAGTGTGGGCTGCAATGCCCAGCCAGGAGAGGAGGGGGCGCCTGTCCTTCCTCGGGGGCGTCCTGATCAGGCCCGTTGGCCCTGCCGAAGGCGCCCCAGGTCCACCTGGGACCCTTCCCACGTGGCAACTTGGGGACCTGAGCGCAGCCACTCCCTTCCTCAGCTCCAGGTCACAGTCCCGGATCTAGGCTCTGATTGGCCTTCCCGAGCACACCCCCCGGACAACCCGCTGTGCAGGGAGCGTTCCAGGCGCCGGGCAGGCACTCCCCGTGGCTGACCAGTGTCCTCTCCCGCGGGGGGACTGCAGGCCCCACAGTCACAGGTGTGGCAGGAAGTGGAAAGACGGACATGCAGAATGGGCGGGGCCAGAGTGCCTCAGCCCTGGGCTTCTCGCTGGCCCCCCAGAGGACAGACTGGATGCTTCCGTCATGCCAGTGCCCCTGCCTGCCTGACCTGCTGGGGTCCCCGGGGGTCAGAGGGGACATCTGGGGTCCCCTGCCTAAGACCCCCCTCCCTGCCTCCTGGGGCAGGAAGCCCTGGTTAGGGGGGGCGTCTGGAACCCGCTCAGGCTCAGCCCTGGGGACAGCCCAGCAGGAGACCCACTGGCCACCCCTCTGGGCCTCTGTTCTTCTCTGTTCTTTCCATTGTTTGGCCTTGTTTGCCCCCAGTTTCCTAGGAAATGTGCTTCGGGGAGACTCCAGCTGGTTGGTCTCAGCCTAAGAGAGTGCTCACACCGCAAAGCTCCCTGGTCTACAGTCTACGTCCCTGGGGCCGGCAGGCTGGGGGGCTCCCTGGAGGCTGGGGGGGCGCTGCAGGGTCTGCAGTGGGAGAGGGAGGGGGCAGGGAGAGTGAGATGGAGGGGAGAGAGTCAGGGGGGGAAGAAAGAGGATGAAACAGTGAGAAAGAGACACAGAAAGAGGACCAGAGATGGGGCGGGGGGGAGGAGAGAGATGGGAAAGGGTCAGGAGGGAGGACTGAGACCAGGACCAGAGGGAGGGAGAGGAGGCCTGGGGAGGGAGCCCCAGGACGGTCCCGTGCCCCCCATGTGCACACACTCCCTCCCCAGGTGCCCGAGGCCATCTCAGCTCCAAGCAGGGGGGCCTTCCACTGCTTGGCCAGAGCTGAGAGCCTGGCGTCCCCTTTGGCCCCGGAGCCCGGAGCCCGGAGCCCAGGGGGTTGGGAGCAGCTGGGCCAGGCCCCCGGGGTGGACCCGTTTGGGAGGGAGGCTCGCAGGCTGCTGCACCCACGGGAGCACATGAGCTCCACATGGGAGCACTGTGTCACTGGGCTGACCGGCCACACACCACGGGGGGCTGCTGGCCCTGGGCCCCTCAGTGTGACCCCCTCGAGGGCAGGGCTGTGGCCACGGACCAGGGGAGCGGGCGACACCAGCACAGGGCACGCTAAGCAGCCGAGCCCCCCCTGCTCCCCACTCCGCTCCCCCTGCCCCCGAGCAGCCTCTGAGCCCGCTGTGCCGCCCGCCGGGGACGGCGACGGGGACGGGGCCACACCAGAGGCTTGCAGCTCAGGGAGGGGACAGGCCAAGGTCAGGGCAGCACGGTGTGTCTGGGCCACGGGAGCCCCGAGGAGGTGTCTGACCCAGCAAGGCATCGGCGGAGGCTTCTTGGTGAGGCAAGGAGGGGAAAGTTGCCCTGGCTCAGTGGCTGAGCATCGACCTATGAACCAGGAGGTCACGTTCTATTCCTGCTCAGGGCACATGCCCGGGTTATGGCTCTGTCCCCGGTGTGGGGCGGGCGTGCAGGAGGCAGCTGATTCATGATTCTCCCTCATCATTGATGTTTCATCTCATTCTCTCTCTCCCTTCCTCTCTGAAATCAATTTTTTAAAAAAATGTACATTTTTAAAGGAAAAAAGAGTTGGCTGGGAAGGGCCCGGAGGTGGGAATGCACAGTGTGTGCCAGAGCACCTGCAGGTTGGATTCTCAAACTGGGGGACAAACCAAGGCCTGCCCGGGGCCCAGAGCAGGGTGGGGCCCAGGAGAGCGGCGTGAGGGTGGGGGACACCGAGACCATCGAGCACCACCCCGAGGGACCAGAAGAGGACGCCCCGCAGAGCAGAGCTGGGAGAAGGGCAGGGAGAAGAACGGGGTGACGCTGAGGTAGCCCCACACGAAGCTGAGGTCTCCCAGGGGCCACGAAAGTCACACACAAGGGGCGACGTGACACAACATTCATCCCTAGCTGGCGCCTCCAGGTCAACACGCCTTTGAAATTCGCCCCATCACCCTCCAGAGCACGTCATCTTAACCCCCGCCTGGCTTCCTCCCACCTCCTCATGGTCCCTCCTTAAAAGAAGTTGCAAAGCGGCCATTCTCTGGGGCATCTGAGATCTTGCTTCCTGGCAATGTCCTCCGTTTGGCTCAAGTAAACGCATGAAAATTCTCGGCAGGTTTGACATTTCTAGTTCCACAGTGATGACCGGGCTCCTGGGTCCTGGCAGAAGCAGGTGCGAATTCTCTCAGGAGGAAAACATCCCCGATGTAGCCCTCTGGTTTCCAGACAAATTCAACAGTGTGTGTACTCACAGCACACACACACGCGCACATGTACACACACGCGCACATGTACACACACGTGTGCGTGCGCGCACACACACACACACACAGAAACAAGCCACCATGAGTGAGTCAGCTGAAATAAAACACCAGAAATGTAGACATAGCCCCCCATGGCCCCTTCCCCCCAATGCCTATGAACAGTCAATATCAGATTGTGGACAAAAAAGGGATTTCAGGTGAAGTAACCGCACAGGGTGATCCGATCGTGAGTTCCTGGGGGGCAGGCCATGTGGACAGGCTCGGCCCAGATGGGTAACGTCCTTAGCTGGCCTTTGCCTGGAGCGAGCCCGCCCTGGTTTCCGTGCATCGAGGGGGACTCGCCGGCTCAGGGGCACACTCGGTCGCCTCCCTTGCCGTCCCGCCTCGATCCCAAACGCGGAGAGAGACTGCGCACTCCTGTCCAGGCCATTGGAGCGCCTGCTTCCCGACAGTTGTCAGTTTGGGCTCAGATAAGCCCCTAGGAAAATGCTCTGCAGGTCTGGGTGTTCCTACATTGACGAGGTTTCTATACAGAGAAAAGCCAAGCGGCCAAAACGCCGGAACGACTGGTCACTACAACCGCACTGCGGCGGCCAACCTGCGGATCTGGGCCCCGATCAGCCCCCGCAACCCCGACGGGGGCAGGTCTGACCGGCCAACCTCCCGCGTCCCCTCCTCCGCACCGGCCTGGCCCCGATCAGCTCCCATCGGGACAGGCCAGCTGGCCCCCACCCGTACACAAATCCGTGCACCGGGCCTCTAGTAGACTATAAAACAACCACTTTCACATGTTTAGAGACAAACAGGATGAAATAAAAACAGTGACCAGAGGACAAGGGACCCTAAGAAATGGCCAGGCTGATTTAAAATTAAACCAAATAGGACTTGTATGGATTAAAAATATGATTTTTAAAATTACATTCTTGCTGGAGAGGGCCCCACACAGCAGATGAGACGCGATGGAGAGTCAGCTGCAAGAGACTCGTGGACACGTGCAGCCCAGGGAGTAGACCCTGAAAATGTGAGGGCCCTGAGACGGAGGGCAGACCAGAGGCGGGGGTGCAGGAGAGGTGGCCAGTGAAGAGAATTTCCCAGAAACGCGGAAAGTCCTCAATCTACAAATAGAGGCACCGCAACATCTATTGAGCAGAATAAAGACAAATAGTTGAAACCTACGTGTGCTTTCCGCAAACTGCGAAGGTCAGACGCCTGTGGGCCCCCGTGGTCCCTGCACCCCCGGCCTCACTTCCTGCCCCCCGCACCTCACTACCTGCCCCCCGCAGGGTCGGGGGCTTGCTCCCAGCCCCGTCTGTTCCCAGAGCTGCCTGTCTGCCCTCCCCAGCCCTCTAGGCCAAGCGGCTGGCCCTCCCACCCCCATGCCAGTTAGGGGTGCTGTTGCCTCCCTGCCCAGTCCTGGGGCCCACCTGAGCCCACCCCTCTTTGTCCTCAGCCTCAGCAGCTGGGCCCAAGTCCCGCCCCTGATGCTGTGTGTCCTGGCCAAGTCCCTTGCCCTCTCTGGGCCTTCGCTTTCTCCCCCTGAACGTGGAGTTAGGCAATCTGCCCAGCTTGCCTGACTGCTGTGAGCACAGCCCTGGGCTGCTGGGTGCGGCCCCAGAGGGAGCCGGGTTCTCTGGCCGGGGCGGGTGTCTGCCTCAGGACCAGCTTTTACCTCCCCAGCCTTGGGTATCACCCACAAACCCCACTCAGCAGAGCACCCCAATCTTCGGGGAAAGAATTATAATCAAACACTGACCGTCATGAATGATCGGGCCTGTGCTAGGGATTTTTTCCTACATCCCTTTTTTCCCTACATCCCTTCTTAGCAGGAGACAGAGTTCTCCTCACAACATGGACCGCCGCGTGGACGGGACCGTGGGACGTGCGTCTCACCACTCCAGCTGCTCCGAAGCTGGCGGGGGGACGCCCGGGTCCATCACCCCAGAGTGCAGAGGGCACCGGAAAGGGCCGAATAGGTGACAGGCGCCAGTAGGTTTGGCTCCGTGGATAGAGCGTTGGCCTGCGGACTGAAGGGTCCCGGGTTCGATTCCGGTCAAGGGCACGTACCTCAGCTGCAGGCCCGATCCCTGGCCCTGGTTGGGGCACGTGCAAGGAAGCAACCAATGATGTGTCTTTCACATTGATGTTTCTCTCTCTGTCTCTCCCCCTCCCCTCCACTCTCTCTAATAAATCAGTGGGAAAACATCCCTGGGTGAGGGTTAAGGAAAAAAAAAAAGGAAAAGCATAGGTGGCTGAACCCCAGGAGCACCTCAAGGAGGAACCGATGCGGAACAGACTTCCCTCTTGCCTCTAGGAGCCGGGTCACCTATGGCGACTGCACAGAATTATGCTCATCCTCGTCACGTTGGAAGAAAGTCACATACGGGGACTTTGATGTGCTGGGAGCCCCTGGCCGGGAAAGGGATGCAGGACGCTCTCCCTGAAGGTTGCGTCAGTAGCTCCCGTGTCTGACTTTGGCCCGGTGTTCTAGTTATTATTTATTTTATTTTATTTTTATTTTTTTTTCTAGTTATTATTTTAAAAAATATGTCTTTATTGATTTCAGAGAGGAAGGGAGAGGGAGAGAGAGATAGAAACATCAATGACGGGAGAGAATCATTGATGGGCTGCTCCCTGCACGCCCCCCACTGGGGACTGAGCCACCACCCAGGCAGGTGTCCTGATCTGACCGGGAATCAAACCGTGACCTCCTAGCTCATAGGTCACTGCCCAACCACTGAGCCACACGGCCCGGCAGGGTGCTGGAGTTACTGTCTTTCAGTGTCTCACAGCCACAGTATGAATTGTTCCATGATTTCCTTCCCCTAGAGAGACGGACGTGCTGGTCTCCGATGTGTGGGTCACTGCTTACTCCTCTACCCCTGCCGCCCGCATTGGGACGTCCTGTTCCTCAGGATGACAGACAGAACATGGAGACCTTCGCCCGATGGAGAATAGTTACTAACAAACAGAGAGGAGGGAGTGTGAGGCCCCAGGACAGCAAAGACCAGGAAACGCAGGAGTCGGACCCGCAAGGGCCGGAGCCTGCCCCAGGGCACCTGGCCGCACACCTGCGAGCCCCGCGCCCCAGCCCAGCGCAGCCCCGACCACTGGCCACGCGTTCCAGCAGCGGCTGCACCTCGGGGTGAACCGCCAGCTCCTGGGCCTGCCATCATCACCCCACACCCTGGCTCAGGGCCGCGCAGCCCGCCCCTTTGGATCCCCACCCCCATCCCTTCCCGCAAGTGAATTCAATTTTCATCAGAAATAAACAAACAGCAACGTGAGGGCTGCTGGGAGAGGGTGCTTGGCCTGGCTCTCCCTCCGCCCCCCCCCCCCCCCCCCCCCCGCTCCGCTGTGGGAGAATCGCTTCCCCTCCATGAGCCCAAAGGAGCAGGAGTGCTGCTGACTGTGGGGGGGGGGGGGTGCGTGGGTGTGGGGGTGCAGGAGGCTCCAGCTCCCAGGGCCTGGTAAAGCTTGTCTTTTTCCTCCCCCTCCCCTGCCCCTCCCTCCCCCTCCCCCACCCTCCCCTCCCCCCTCCACTCCCCCACCCCACCCCCTCCTTCATTCCCGCCCTCCCTCCCTCCCTCCCTCCCTCCCTCCCTCCTTCCTTAGAGGATGTACCACCAGCACTGCTATTAAGCTCAGATGGGATCATCCTGTTAAGCCCGGAAGCGGAAGCCGAGTTGTCAAAGGGGCTGTGAGTGTCGGAGTCACCTCCAGACCCCCACGTGGAGGGGCCCAGAGCGATGGGAATGGGGAGCGATGGGAATGGGGAGCGATGGGGAGCGATGGGAATGGGGAGCGATGGGAATGGGGAGCGATGGGAATGGGGGGCGATGGGAATGGGGAGCGATGGGAATGGGGAGTGATGGGAATGGGGGGCGATGGGAATGGGGGGCGGTGGGAATGGGGAGCGGTGGGAATGGGGAGTGATGGGAATGGGGAGCGATGGGGAGCGATGGGAATGGGGAGCGATGGGGAATGGGGAGCGATGGGGAGCGATGGGAATGGGGAGTGATGGGAATGGGGGGCGATGGGGAATGGGGAGCGATGGGGAGCGATGGGAATGGGGAGTGATGGGAATGGGGAGCGGTGGGAATGGGGAGCGTTCTGGGCACCAAGTTGCTGCCCCCCCCCTCCAGCTGCCTTCTCTCTCAGCAGACCCTCCTCTCTCTTTGGGGTGATGAGTGTGTCCCCAGCTGTCCTTCCCGCTGGGTGACCTCGGGTGCCGTCCTGCCCCCATCACAGCTGGGCACACACCCAGCCAGGCCTCTTCTGGGCATTGGGTGCCCGGGCTGAGGGTGCGGGCCACAGCCAGCAGTGACTGTCGCCCGCAGCCTGGCACCCAGAGAGAGGTCCCTCATCGCTCTAAGCTCGGTCCGTGGTGCCGTCCATCCGCCAGACCTCTGGCTCGGCCACGTATTCCTGGCTCCCAGCCACTGAGCACCCCGGGGGCCCAGCGTCAAGCTCTGGGCACCAAGCAGGTGGCCTCCGGGAGGTGAAACTGGGAACACGCACAGGAGGGAGCCGGGCGCTTGGCCCTCATCAGGCACAGCCTCCCCGGGGCAGGATGACTGACGTCTCCACGCTGGAGAGGAGGCCGGCTGCAGGGGGGGCGGGGGGACCCTGGGGGCCAGCGCCTGGGGCCCCAGTTCCGTGATGGAGCCAAGGCCAGGCCCCGGCCCGCGGCCAGCCTCTCACAGGAGGACATTCCCGCACCGGCTCCTCCCTCGAGCGGATCCGCCTCCCGCCTCCCTCCTCCAGGCTGCTCTGACCTGGTGTTTGGAAGTACAACAAGGAAGACAGAGCCGCCCGCTAATCCACCTAAAATGTGCTGCAGAAAGGAGGGCAGAGGTCACGCTGCCCAGGCTGCCGTCAGCGCTTGGGAACCAAGAGAGGACTTCACACTGTCCCCCAGTCAACCGCTGACCGGGGAGGGGGTGACCGCACCTCCACACACAGGCAGCACCGAGAGAGGCCGGCTCCCTGAGCTGCCTCTGTTCCTGGTCTGCGGGGTGGGGGTGGGGGTGGGGGGCAGAAATGCCAGGGCCCTCAGCCCCCCTGGGCCAGAGGGCAGGAGGGGGCAGGGGCTGGAGCTGTGCACCCACCCCCGGTCCTCCCTGCCTGGGCTCAGCATCACTCAGGGACCGGCGGGCCACTCGGAGCCTCGGTTTCCTCATCTGCTAACGAGGGAGAATGCTCACGCTTCCCTCCCGGCGCGGGTGGAGGGCTGGTACCTGGGGGCCTGCGCAGGGAGGACGCCAGGGAGGCGGACAGGGTGACCCCGCAGCCACGAGGGCCTGTGGGTCTGCAGCCCGTGGCCTCCCCCCCCGCCCCGCCCCCCCCCACCCCGCTCCCAGGACACCTGGCAGGCGGCCGCCGTGCATCTGGACTAACCGCATTACCGGGCATCTGGCTCCAGCTCTGGCAGATTCCCCGGCTGCTCCGCCTGGCCTAACGGATGGGCAGCAGATTAAGGACCAATTATTTCCCTGGGACCCGGGCGGGCTTTCCTGGCCGGACACACGGACACACGGGCTTTCTCTAAGTGAGAGGAAGCAAGGAGGCAGCCTCCTGCCAATTCCAAAGCGCCCCGGGCTCTGGGTGAGTCCCGGATGCACCCCCAGGCCCCAGGCCCCTCCTGCAGGAGCTTCGGGAATGTGTGGGGAACACCCCCCCAGGCCCCAGGCCCCGTGGCACCTCCGGCAGGAGCTTCGGGAATGTCTGGGGAACACCCCCCAGGCCCCAGGCCCCTCCTGCAGGAGCTTCGGGAATGTCTGGGGAACACCCCCCAGGCCCCAGGCCCCTCCTGCAGGAGCTTCGGGAATGTCTGTCTCCACCGACTGTCTGAGACCTGCCCTCCTGGGCTCTGAGCTCCTGCCTCCAGCTGGGCCGTCAGGGCCCGCTTCTGGGGTCACCAGCCCCTGTCGGCGCAGAGTGCTCTGAAAGCCGTAGAGTCACCCCCAAAGCACAGGCTCCTCAGTCACCACAGCCTGGGAGCTGGGCGGCTGCACTGCAGTCCCAGGTCTGCCCAGTCCCCGCCCCGGTTCCCGAGCCTCAGTCCCCGCGCCTGCAGGAGGGGGGCGGCATGCAGCAGGCAGGGCGGCCCCGGGGGAGAAGGGCCCAGCTCCCGGGGCAGCTGCCGGCCTGCTTGTGACCCCAACCGCCCCCTCCGCCCCGCCCCGTCCTTCAGTTTTCAGTAAATCTTTAAGAAGCCACACGGCTGTTGAAATAGAGGGGAAGGTAAGAGCTCACAAACTCACTATAGCGACAATAGCACGTCTGTAATAACGTGTGGATGTGAGTTCCCCGCCATTCCCCCCCCCCCACCCCCCAACACACACAGCACTCAAGTCCCAGTGGGCCGAGGAGTGAAACAGGAACACCCCGCTCCTAGGAGGGAACAAGGGGTCACGCAAAGAGGCTGCAAACACCACTCACCACAGAGGAGATGGTGGCGCTTCAGCTCCATTGAAGTTAAAACGTGCTGAGGTGGCCCACGGAACGCGGAGGGCCTGCTGTGTGGATTTGTGACCAACGAGAACGCCTCCCCCTCGCCACGACGAGGAGAAGGGAAAAGTGGACACATGAGCCCGGCCGGTGGCTCAGTGGCTGAGCGTGGACCCATGAACCAGGGGGTCACCTTTCCATTCCTGGTCAAGGGCACATGCCCGGGTTGGGGCTCAGTCCCCAGAGTGGGGCCTGCAGGAGGCAGCCAATCAATGATTCTCTCTCGTCATTGATGTTTCTGTCTCTCCCTCTCCCTTCCTCTCTGAAATCAATAAAAATATATTTTTAGCCCTAACCGGTTTGGCTCAGTGGATAGAGCGTCGGCCTGCGGACTGAAGGGTCCCAGGTTCGATTCCGGTCAAGGGCATGTACCTGGGTTGTGGGCACATCCCCAGTAAGGGGTGTGCAGGAGGCAGCTGATCGATGTTTCTCTCTCATCGATGTTTCTGACTCTCTATCCCTCTCCCTTCCTCTCTGTAAAAAATCAATAATATATAAATATAAATATAAATATATATATATATATATATATTTTTTTTTAAAGGGAAAGTGGGCAAATGACTTCACAAAACAGGGTCTGGAAATGGCCGGCAAACAGATGCGCACAGGCATTTGTCATCAGGAACACGGGAATGACAAACACAACGCCATCGCAGCCCTGTACAGCCCCCGGCAGGGTTCGAGGGAAAAGACGGCCGCCAAGAGCTGCAGGTGAAGGTGTGTGGGGTTGGAACACCTGCTGGGGGTGCGAGTGGCTGCAGTCTCCTTGGAGAACCTTCTGGCAATTATCTACCATCAACATACTCCGACCCAGCAATGTCGCCCCCAGGTCTATACAACAGAGAGCTCCCCCAAAATCTTGGACCTGAAGGTTCGCAGCAGCTTCATGCGTGATAACCCCAGGCCAGAAACAACCGGAAGTCTCTCAGCGGGAGAATGGAGACACACAGGGGCCCGTTCACACAGTGGGACCGCGTTCACACAGTGGGACCGCATTCACACAGTGGGACCGCGTTCACACAGGGGCCCGTTCACACAGTGGGACCGCATTCACACAGGGGCCCGTTCACACAGTGGGACCGCGTTCACACAGGGGCCCGTTCACACAGTGGGACCGCGTTCACACAGTGGGCCCGTTCACACAGTGGGACCGCGTTCACACAGGGGCCCATTCACACAGGGGCCCGTTCACACAGTGGGCCTGCGTTCACACAGTGGGACCGCGTTCACACAGGGGCCGTTCACACAGTGGGATCGCGTTCACACAGTGGTACCGCGTTCATACAGTGGGACCGCAGTCGCCATTGAGAATAAGCAAACCACACTTGCACACAGCCACGTGGCCGAAGCTCGCCGGCGGTGTGAACAGTGAGCGAGGAAAGCCAGACCCGAGCCCACAGGCAGGTGATGCTGAGGGGGTTTTGTATTTTGTAGTTACAGACCATCTTAACTCAAAATAAAGCAACAGTTGTCATCGAAAAGCCAGACCAGCGCCTGTCCCCGGATGGAGCTGACCTGGTGGGCAGTTTTCCTAGACGCACCTTGGCCGGGTTTCAGCGCGCACGTTCAGCCGGAAGGTCTGGCGCCCCCTGCGCCTCCATTTCTGCTCGGGTGGAAAACCCTGGGGGCCGTGAGGCCGTGCTGATGCCCTGGGCCGGCTGAGCCGGGGATCAGCCTGACACCACCCACGTGCCGCTGCGAAGGTGTTTGGCAGAAGCGATTAACATCCAGGATCTGTGGCCTTTTGTGGAGGAGATGATCCTGGGAGCTGTGGGCGGGCCGGGTCCTGCCGACGGAAAGGCCTTAGACTCGAGCCAAACAGAGGTTTTCGGAGGAAGAAGAAATTCCGCCGCGGACTGGACGGCCCATGAGTGTCCTGCTCCCCCTTCCTGGCGGCTCCCGGCACGGTCCCCACCCGAGTCCCACAGGGCCCTCTGGGTGCTCAGGTCACATCTGGGCTCAGAAGCTGGGACGTCTCCCCGGGAGACTATTTCGATGCCACCTCACCCTCCCCACCTGGGACCTGGGTGTCTGCGCCTTTCCGATGGCGAGTGGCTGCGGAGAGAGTTTCTCCAAGTTCGGCCGCGGCCTGTAGGCACAGCTGACATTTCATTATTGGTTAATCCTGGGCCTGCAAACAGAGAGAAGAGGTGGCGCTCATGATGCAGAGCTGGGCACTGGGGTGCTGGCTGGGGTCCCCGCTTCGCGGCTGTGGGACTGTGAGCAAGTCATTTGCCTGTGGCCTTAGCTTCCTCACCCGGAAATCCAGATAGACGAGCCTCTCTCAGACACCCACGGCACGGGTTAAATGTGTGGAAATATGAGGTGCTTAGCACCCAGCACGTGGGGAGGAAGGCTTTGCTAAAAGCTAAAGTTATTGTTTAACATATTTATTTTTAAAAATATATATTTTTTATTGATTTCAGAGAGGAAGGGAGAGGGAGAGAGAGATAGAAAAACAACGATGGGAGAGAATCACTGATCAGCTGCCTCCTGCACGCCCCCCACTGGGGATCGAGCCCACAACCCGGGCAGGTGCCCTGACTGGGAACCGGACCATAACCTCCTGGTCATAGGCTGATGCTCAACCACTGAGCCACGCCGGCCAGACTATAATCACATTTTTTTATTTATTTTTTTTTTTAATATATTTTATTGATTTTTTTACAGAGAGGAAGGAAGAGGGATAGATAGTCAGAAACATCGATGAGAGAGAAACATCGATCAGCTGCCTCCTGCACACCTCCTACTGGGGATGTGCCCGCAACCAAGTTACATGCCCTTGACCGGAATCGAACCTGGGAACTTTCAGTCTACAGGCCGACGCTCTATCCACTGAGCCAAACCGGTTTTGGCATCACATTTTTTTAAAAAATATATTTTACTGATTTTTTACAGAGAGGAAGGGAGAGGGATAGAGAGTTAGAAACATCGATGAGAGAGAAACATCGATCAGCTGCCTCCTGCACACCTCCTACTGGGGATGTGCCCGCAACCAAGTTACATGCCCTTGACCGGAATCGAACCTGGGACCTTTCAGTCTACAGGCCGACGCTCTATCCACTGAGCCAAACTGGTTTTGGCATCACATTTTTTTAAAAAATATATTTTACTGATTTTTTACAGAGAGGAAGGGAGAGGGATAGAGAGTTAGAAACATCGATGAGAGAGAAACATCGATCAGCTGCCTCCTGCACACCTCCTACTGGGGATGTGCCCGCAACCAAGGTACATGCCCTTGACCGGAATCGAACCCGGGACCCTTCAGTCCGCAGGCCAACGCTCTATCCACCGAGCCAGACCGGTTTCGGCTATAATCACATTTTGAGGTCCTGGGGTCAGGACTTCAACTTATGAATTTTGGGGGGACACAGTACGGCCCCTCACAGGCAGGTTCCCTGCTTTCTCAGCAACAGGGCGGCCTGCGTTCGCTCCGCTTGCTAGAAGGCGCGCAGTGCTGACGTGTCTCCGCGTTTTGAACATCTTCTCTGTCTTCGGCGTCACAGTGAATCCATTTTGTGCTGGAAAGAACTATGGTTTGCTCGTTCCAGAAACCGCACTGCGGGTTCACCTGGGGAAGCCGTGGCGCCGCCCTTGACCACGAGCTCCGGCCACTCGCGACCCTGCCGGCCTGGAAAGCCGCGCAGTCGCTGCCCTGGGCCGTGCACCCGTGTCGACCCCGCCGCCCCCTTCTGAGTGGCTCCGTTTCCAGCTGCTTCGCGGAAGCAGTGCGCCTGCGGGTTTGGACAGGCTTTACTGGTTTGAGAGAGAGGAAGGAGAGGTGGGAGGGAGGAAAGAGAGAGAGAGACATCGATGTGAGAGTGAATCACCCATTGGTCGCCTCCTGACTGCACCCCGACGGGGGCGTGAACCCACCACCTGGGTGTGTGCCCTGACCGGGAATCGAACCCACGAGCTTTTGATGCACGGAGGACGCTCCAACCAGCTGAGCCACAGCCGCCAGGCTCTCTCTCCCGTGCCCTCACCTCCTGCCTGGGCGCCCTGTCTGGGGGGATAATGCACCCCCATGGTAACAGGGAAAACGCACATTCCACACACGGAGACCCAACAGGCGAATGGCAGGGAAACACACAGCCGAGGGCAGCCCTCGTGGACGGTGATGGCCGGAAAGGGCGTGGGGAGCGACGCCCTCGCGGTCCCAGCGCTGCCTCTTGCGTGAGCAGGGTTTGGCCGGAGCAGACCCCGGCGCCCCGTCTTCCCGCCTCCACCGTCGTTCCCGGTCGCCACCTTCGGAGCCATCTCTGCCTGCGAGACCAGCCAACAGCGTTTTTTGAGCTTCACTCCTTACTGCTGAGCAGCCATGAGCCCCCAGCTCAGCAGAATTGCCCACGAGTGGAGACTCCACACCCACCCCTCCCTGGGCTTCTGGTTCTGCGATGACGCGGCTCCGGAGGGCGTGGGCCCTTCCTGGCCAGTTGCCCAGGAGAAGCAGGAGGGCACTGGCTTCTCTGAAAGATGCAGGCCCGGGCGCCAGCCACGCCCTCTCCCAGGACGGCAGGAGCCCCCCTCCCCCGTGAGTGGGTCAAAGTCAGGACGCCCGGAAGCTGCCGTGGTGCTGGAGAGGAGCCTGACCAGGCCCTGGTGGACCTGCAGCCCCTCAGCTCTGTGACTTCCTGCAGATCCACAGGTCCCTGACACACAGTAGGTGCTCAGGCAACTTCCCGCCTCCCTCTGGAGGGCACCTGCCATTCTGCTGCCCTGGCCCCTCCCCTTTTCCTAGGGACACCCCACCCAACTGTGTGGTTCCCACAGGAGCACATGACTCTACCCTCAGGCTGCTCATGATTGGTCAGGGGCTGGGTCCTGACTGGAGCAAAGCCAATCAGAGCCCTTTCCTGGGAGTTGATTCCAGCCCGGGCTCCTGTAGAGGGAGGTGCTGTTGGCAGTCCTGCCCCTGGCTCCGGTGGCTCAGGCCCTCCCTGGTGGAGACGGCGCTCTAGTGAGAGAGAATAAGCCGGTGGCTGAGACCCAGGGAGGACACTGCTGGCCCTAGAGATCCTGCTTCCAGCTGTTTCCGAGCCCCCCGCCCCCCGCAACTCCACTGCCCACCCCTTCCATGGCGTCTCTCACTCACCCCCCGCCCCAGAGGCCACCTCCACATTTGTCACACTCTTCCTCCCCCCATAAAACAAAACAGAAGCTTTGGTGAGTAATGGAGGTTTACAGGAGACTCAAGAGGTGAGACGTCACCCAGCACTTCGCCCATTTCCTCTTTCTCTCTCTAGCACCCCCCCCCGACATCCCCCCCAGGCCCCTGTCCAAGTCTCTCCTCTGCCCCGCGCCCCCCCCACCCCCCCGCCACCACTGGGGTCTCCTCCTTCTCTCTGTCTGTCCATGTGCAGCAACTCAGCTGCAGAAATGGCTGAGGCAAAACCCACAGGGACGGGGCTGGGGTGCCTCTGCTCACCTGACCCCTGACCCTGGAGAAACTTGGAGGCTCCCCCCGCAGAGGCTGTGCAGGGTTCCCGAGGCCTCAGCACCCCCTCCGGCTGCGGTCCAGCCTCCCCGCTCCCCCAAGTCGCTAGGGCGATGGTTTCTGCTGGGCCCGGCTGGCCGGAAGGGGACCCTGCAGCCCAGTCCCCAGGGAAGCTCACGGGGCCACGGCGTTGGTTTCTGTCAGGGTCAAGTGCGGCTGGGTCAGTCCTGCTCGAGCCCTTGGCCCCCCCACGTCCCGGTGGCTCAGGCCCTCCCTGGCTCCTGGAAGGCGAGAGGGGAGAGGGCGCGGGCGCTCAGGCAGTGCCCAGCCCTGCACAGGAATGGAACCCGCCTGCCTCCTCCCAGCCCCAGAAGCCTCTTGTCCCCGACTTTGCCTTCCGCCTGCTGTGCCCTGGCCTGCCCCACGGAAGGGACGCAGGTGTGGTCTCTGAGCCGTCTGGTGGGTGGGGACCGCCTCCAGGCCTGAGCCGCCTGCCCCAGGGCCACCCAGGGGCCACTCGATTGTAACCAGCATCTGGCTTTGTCCTCGGGCAGCGGCCAGCGGCCTCTCCCGTCCTTTCCTGGTTTAGCCTCACGGACAAGAGAGGCGAGAGGGTGGGTGGCCTCGGGCCTCCATCAAGTCCTCACGTTCCTCCGAAGCTTCCCTCTAACTGCCGCCCACACCTCCTGCCAGGCCCGGCCCACAGACCCGCTCCCCAGGCACCGTGGGCTGGCCGCCGTGGGCTGGCCGCCGTGGGCTCGCTGCCGTGGGCTCGCCGCCGTGGGCTCGCCACCGTGGGCTCGCCGCCGTGGGCTGGCCGCCGTGGGCTTGCTGCTGACGTTTCTCTGGTCTGGAGAGACCCGTGAGCCAGAGCACCTCTTTCCCCGCACTGGCGAGTCCCTTTCAAAGGCGTTGGGCCCCGGGACAGGACCTGCATCTGAGTCCCCGTGGACCCCAGCCTTCCTGGGGTCTGTCTCCAGGGCACCCCCACGCCCTGTCCTGCGAAGACACCTCGGTAGCTCATTTCTAACGGTGACTCGGGGACCTCTGCCTCTGCGCCCCGCCTCAGGCCACCCGGACGTCCCGAGGCTCTCGCCTGGACGGGACTGCCCTGGCGGTCACCACGGGGCGGGCCCGGAGCACCAGCCAGGCATCTGCTGCTGCCCTCTTGGCTGGAGGTCAGACACGGTGTTGCTCTGCCTTAAACGCAGCCCAGGACCTGACGGGAAAGCTGCTGCTGCTTTATTTTTCTTAGAAATATCCTTGTTACTTTTCTTTACTTTTTAAAAATGTATTTTAATTGATTTCAGAGAGGAAAGGAGAGGGAGAGAGAGACAGAAACATCAATGATGAGAGAGAATCACTGATCAGCTGCCTCCTGCACGCCCCACACTGGGGATGGAGCCCACAACCTGGGCACGTGCCCTGGCTGGTAATTGAACCGTGGCCTCTTGGTTCATAGATCGATGCTCAACCCCTGAGCCACGCAAGGGGAAAGATTCTTGAACTCCTTTGACCAAGTGACCACAGCACAGAGCCAGGGGGACGCTCTTGCGAAGCCAGGAGGCCCGAACCTTAGGACAGGCCCTCAGCCAACTGGAGGCCACAGGGCCACAGGCTTTTGCAAATTTGAGGTACTAAGACATTCCCACCCACTCTGACCCCGCCCCTCCCACGTCATCCCCTGGGTGTGGGCACAGGCATTTTGGAATTTCAGCTAAAGGAGGGTGGGGTCAGGGTGTATTAGGTTTGGGTGAGTGGAATACATTTATGTGGTCTACACTGGCCACTGAGTCCCCCCAAACACAGCTACCCACATAGTATGCTACGGCGATACAGGGGGCTCCCAGGCCAGGCCAGAGGGAATGTGGGTAAAAGGGGAGAAATGTACAGTTTCAACAATGTGCGATGTATAGTGTTGGACAAAGGCTGAAATAGATGCTAGCTGGTGGAACACGCTTCGTCCAAACAGAGGCAGGCCAAAGTGCATGCAGGGAATTCGGTTCTTACGGATGCCTGGTCAAAATAGCTATTGAAAAAACTCCAATTAAGATGCTGGAGGAAAGGCAGAACTTATATTCTTTAAATGAAAAATAGAATATTACAGAGTTTCCATTTTACAAAGAAGCAACGAGAGGCCCAGGGGGAACAGAGACGAAGGACAGAGGTGTTAGCGGCTTCAGGCCCGCTGATACAAGCAGTCAGGTGCTTTTCGGGATCTTATGTTTGTGCTGTTTACTGGATTTTCAAGTTTTGCGATTCGTTGTGACTTCTTTACTCTTAATATTCACTTTCACACCTAGTTTCATATTCACAGTCTTGAGGGGTTTTTGTTTTGTTTTCTCTTAAAGAGGCATCCAAACAGCCTGCTTACTGCCCAGCTGACCCCTCCTGCGGGGCACTGCTCGCCCGGGGTAGTTCCTGCCGGGGGTCTTAATCCAGCATCTAGAAGGGTTCAGGAATCTGGAGAAGGCGCTGTGTGTAAATTAATCAAGAGTCCAGAGATGAAACATAATTTTGGAAGGCATTTTGGGGGCCAGAGAAGACTTAGCTAAAGGAACCAAGTTCTCCTGTCTCTCTGGACCCCTTGCTTTTTATTAACACAAATTGTCCTAAGGCAAGGTAGATATACACATCAAAGGCCAGGGTTTAGTATACAGAATCCATTGTCAGATTGGGGGAAATCGCCTATGGCTGTTCAGGTGTTTGGCCAGTAGGAGGCGCTAACATGTAGATTGAAATGCGCTCCGCTGTCTGTCAGCAAGCAATCGTTTATGCATCCTTTTCAGGTTTGGGGAAATGCCCTCAGCCATTTCCAACAGGCAATAACATAGGTGATTCAGCCCTTGCTGCGTCCCAAGTTCCATCAACCTTTTGATGAAACTCTTGCATTTATGACATGTTGGGATTAGCTTCCAGCAAGTTCCCACTGTTCCCTGGGGATGAGGGTGTGGGGACCCTCCGGGGTCACCTGTATCTCCCTCTCCTTGACAGTCACAGGGAGGGTTTGCTGGGGGTTCACGGCCAAGGGGCTCAACTGAACCCAAGGCAGGTGGGTGCTGCCCAGGGGAGGAGCCCTGCTGAGCCGCACGCAGGAGACGGGGAGAGTCACTGCTGGTCCCCCTGAGGCTCTCTAATGGCCCATCCGTGAGCATCTTCTGCTGCCTCGGTTCCTCCATTTGTAAAGGCAGCTGATAAGGTGCGGACCACACAGAGCAGTTGTGAGGATGAAATAAATCAACAATGGCCCGTGCCCTGCAAATCCGGTAAAAGCTTGATACATAAATGTGGACACGTGTTTGCCACTCTCACTCTCTGCTCTCCGAAGGGATCGACCCCTGGCTCTGAGCCACGTGGGGACTTTTCGTGGGAAGGTGGGGGGAGGATCACATCACCCTCCCCCGCAGCACCCTCGTTAGCCATCTGTCCCTCTGCAAGTCTCCCTGCCCACACCGATCTCCCTCCGCATACCCCTTGTAGCGAGCCCGCACGGCCATGGCATACTCAGCCCCACGTTGGGCGCCTTATATGCGGCACCAGCTCAGCCAGGTGCGGTAACCCTGAGAGGTGGCGGTGAAGGATTGAGAAAAGACAGACGAGAAGAAAGCTGGGTCTGGGTGGGACGCTGCCCTCTGTGATGGAGAGCGAGCGACAGCGCCACGGACTACAAGCTGTGTCTTTATTTTATAGCAGATTCCACGAGGCAAAGTAAGGGCGTGGTCAAGGTGTTCACAACATTCTCGTGGGTTCAATCCTACTCAATTACATGCACCTGAACTCTATCAAGCCCACATCACTCAGGCACGTGGGGCCACAAGTTCGGACCATAGGTTCAAGCTGACAACCACAGCTGTTGGCTATCAATGTGACAGGAGGGCTCTGCCTTCCAAGCTGGGACTTGCACGTGGCCATGAGAAGACTGTGCCCTCTCATTAGTCTGAGGCTTGAACCTGTCCAAACTCTGTAGCCGCTCTCCACACCCCCCTCTCCCAAGGCCTCCTCATGCAGCACCGTTCCCCTCCCCCGCCCCCCCCGCCCCGTCCCCAGCAGGCAGCTCTATTACTCACCACTCTGGTTTCCTGGCTTGAACCCCTCTGACGGTCACTTACAGGATGATCCCCGGTTTCTCTTCCACATTTCCTGCCCGCAGCCCCACAGCCTGACCCAGCCGGTTTCTCGGGAAACCGTCTTACCAGGGACAGCCAGGAGACCTGGGCTCAAGTCTTGACCTTGGACAAGCCCTTGCTTTTCTGGGCTTCAGTTTTGGTTTGTGAAACAAGGTGGAGCGGGTCCTCAGATCCCTCCCGGACCCACAGGTGGGAGGGTGAACCTGGACAAGGTGGAGGCCCGAGGCCTCGGGCCTCTGCTGCCTCATCTCAGGTTTGGCTGCATCAAACCCCAGGTCCATCATCCAGGTCTGAGAGTGAAGGCTGCAGAGAGAGCTAAGGCCTCGGCCCGGACACAGGGGCCGCAGCTCAGGGGATGGGGGGGTGGGGGGCGGGGGGAGGTGGACCTGTGCCAGGCTGGTTAGGGAGGTCTGGGCAGGGCCTGGGCCCCCTCTGAGGTGATTGTGACCAAGCTCTTTAATACCTTGGTATCTCTGAACCTGTTTCCTCATGGCCCCACCTGGCCTAAGGGCCCGAGGCTGTACACCTACTGTGTGCTGGGGCCCGCCAGGTGAGCTCAGCTGTTTCCTATGGTTCCTCCCCCGCCCCCTTGAGGTGGTGGTACTGCTCTTCTCTCCACAGGAAGGGGTGAGCGGCGAGGGTGTCTGCACCCCTCATGCCTGTTCACCCCCAGAAACAGCTCCTAATTCTCCCTCTGAGGGCTCCTGACTGGCAGAGGTGTTGCTGGGGGACGGCAGGGAAGAGAGATGAAGCTGACCGCTGGGCTGGCGAGGGCAGGGGTGGGGGAGGCCCCTGGGGTCTGGGGCCCTCGCTGAGCGCTCAGGCTCTGGAGCAGAAAGGAGCCGGTGGGGTCTCGGCGGGGAGGAAGGAGCAGTGTGTTGTCACAGGGCCACTCGGGGCCAGAGAGGGGCAGCTGGGGGCCGGGCTGGAGGAGGGAGACGCTGGGCCCAGGTCCGGTGATGGGGGCTGGGGATACTCAGGCAGTGAAGGCCACAGACCCACAGGCTGTTCCCATGGACGGGAACGGGGGGGTGGGGGGGCGCGCGCGCAGCCACTGGGCTGAGCAGCTGGGCAGGGGGTGGGTGGTGGTGGGGTGCTCCAGGAGTAAGTGGGGGCTCCGGGGCCCCATTGATCCCAGTAGTGAGGCCCAGTGCTGGTAGTGAGGATCTAAAATCGGGTGGAGTCCTGGGTGCCGAGCAGACACGCCACCTTCCCCAGCTGGTCCCTGAGGGAGGCCAGCACCCACGCCCACAGTGTGTGGTGGGGACCGGGGCGCAGCCGCCAGGTGGCAGGAAGGGCAGTGGGTGGAGAGAGGAACTGGGCTCAGGGGGCAGGGTCATGTCTGGTACAGGCGGCGCTGCAGGGCCTGAGTCAGGGGAAGGGCCGTTCCGAGGCCGGGGCCCCTCCGCACAGCGGGGCCACTCACCTGGGGCCGGACAGGGTCCCCACTACCCACTGCCTTAGGGGGTGCACCCAGGCCCCAGAGAGGGACCAGCACAGACGGAGGGGAGGGAGGGAGACCCGGCCACGGAAGCTTGTTTGCAAGACCAGCCTGTGTGGCCGGAGACCCCTGGTGTCCGCTGCCCACTACCCCTGCCCGTCCACCATCCATCCATCCGTGCCAGGTCCCGCTGGCCTTCCTGCCCGCGGCCCTGGCTTTAGGTGAGACAAATGGCCTGGGCGAGGCACCGATGAGAACTACGGAGGAAAGGGGACCGGGGAAGGGACGGGGGGGGGGGGGGGGGAGGGGAGGGGCACGTGGCCTCACAACCACCCACAGACTCAGCACAAGCCGCTGGCTGGGTCCTGTGACTGCAGAGAGCAGAGCAGAGGTCAGGGCTGGGAGGGTCAGCGTTGGGTCCTCAGAGCCTGACTCTGGGAGGTCACTGGCACCCCGACTCCCAGTGGCAGGCTTCCCCGATGCCAGGGTGAGAGTCCTGCCCCCCTGCCTCCGCCCGCCATGCATCCTGGGAGATGGGTGCAAGTCCACCCACCTCAGCAGCCTCCTAGGTAGGGCCATGGGCTCCCCGTGGGCACTGGGCCAGGTGTGGGCAGGAGGGGCTGCGGACGAATGACATGAGTGGCGACGGACTGCCCGGGCGGTGCCGCAGGACCGTGGGAGCTCACGTGCAACGCCAGGTGTCCCGGCAGAGCAGGTGCTGGGGGCTCGTGGGGGGAGCGGGACTGGGAGGAGCGGGGCTGGCTCTGTCCCCGCGCCCCCAGCGCTCCTCCCTGTCTCTGGACGCCCGAGTCTCTGCTGTCCGGTGAAACCTCGTCTCCAAAGCAGCTCCGACACCTGTTCATACCTGCTCACCCACATCCCCAACAGCCCTTCAAGGCGAAGAAGGCACTCAGAGCAAAGCGCTGCGGGAACACTCCCTTCCCTTCCCGCCCTCTGCCTCCCCAGTTCCCCAGAAACAACGTCTGGCCCTTGGATTGTCAAATCACCTTGTTCCTTACTACGTAAGCACTCACGCCGCTGATTCTCACACACACTGAGGCCCAAGGATAAAGGGCCAGGAATGCAAAGTCTCACACACACACACACACACAGGCACATGCATGGACACACACACACACAGGCACATGCATGGACATACACACACAGGCACATGCATGGACACACACACACGTACACGCAAGCTCACAGAGGCACCCGTGCTGGGGGCTATGAGCCCTGCTCTGCTCAGAAACACCTCCCGGCCAGGCCCTAAAGCTGCGCCCCTGGGAGGTGGGGGTGGGCGGCTGCCAGGCCCCCCGTGAGGACTCGGGTGATGGGAAGGGCAGGGCACACTCAGGAGTGGCCTAAGCAGTCTGACCTGCCGTCCCCCTGAAGAAGGGGAAAAGCCGTGCGCAGAGATTTCTGGCCACGGACCGAGCCAGGCGCCCGCCGGGGCAGGACACCCTGTGGGAGGACCCCTCACGGACACTGCTGGACTGAGCTGCCCTCGATTCCCGCGTGGAAGCCCTCACTCCCACGGGGCTGTTTGGAGACAGGGCCTCCCGACGGCACCTTGACCTTGGACCTTTGGCCTCCGGGACTGGGAGACACTTTGTTGCATTCTGCTGTTTAAGCCTCACCTGTGAGGTCTTGTTATGAGAGCCCCTGGGGCTGGAAAGATGCCACTCCGATCACCTCACTTTCAGCAAGGACACCCCACCCCTACTGTGCGCTCCCCGTTAATGACAGCGGGACATCAGGCCCCCAGCACACGTAAAAAACAGACCCGTGGAGCCTGGCCACTGGGCACACGCCTGGGTTGCAGGTTCAACCCCAGCCCTGGTTGGGGCGTGTGTGGGAGGCAAACAATGGATGTGTCTCTCTCACATTGATGACTCTCTTCCTCCCTCCCTCCCTCCCTCCCTCTCTTTAAAAAAAAAAAAAAAGGAAAAAATATCCTCAGATTAACAAAACAAAACACCAAATCCATTGGCAGTTTTATCATCCTTCAAATGTACATCAACGTCAGAGCCCGTGCGCCCTCCCTCACACACGGTAACTCGTCTCACAAACTTTGGTAAAAAAAAGTTGGCAACACACCTGCTGCGACTGTTTATTCAGAGTCTAATGATCGAGCTTTAAGAAAGATTCACAAAACATTCGGCTGAAACCGTGTTTCGGGTTCATCAAATTTCAGATACATTTCACTGTTCTGAACAATATGTTCTGATGCTGTCTAAAACACAGCCAAGTTATTTTTCTTTATTTATACACATTCTGTAATTTTTAAAAAACAAACATTAAGATAAAAAATATTAACAAAACTACCCAATTACAACTACTATTTCCCCACATACTGAAATGTTTTCCGTGAGTGTATCTTCTTCCCTTATTCATTTTTAATTCTGTACACTCTATCGATTTATAAATGCACTTAGGGAGTTCTCGTCTTATATTTCTCATAGATTCAAACAGCCACACCTTTTCAAAAGATTAGTTTCCTTGGCAACGTAGAAACTTAGGTTTGTTAAAAGCACTCACTGAAATTATTTTTGAATTTATAGATCATACAAAATAAACAATTTACAAGGAGACAGGTGACTTTAAACATTATTTTGAAGTCACCTGACTGTGTGCAAATATAATGAAGCAATCCGTCAATGAGACACCATTTTGGTCTTTTGTTTTTATTTTTTGCTCCATTTCTACTGAGATGTCTGTTGTGGATTTCGTTCTCCAGGCCCAGCTGGCACCAGCTGATTCTGAGCCCCTAGCCCACGGGTTGAACACGCTGAGACCCACACAAGGCTCTCTGTTCTCAGGGGGTGGGAGGGGCCATGTCTCCAGGCCCCCCGCTGTCAGAACTAAAGATTCCAAGAAAATAAAGCGAGGATACGCATGGCCTGGCAAAGAGAGGGCATGTGCAGGAAGTAACACAAAACAGAAATGACAATAAGGCTTCTACATCAAAGGAAACGTGAAGTCAGCGTGTCTAGGACTGCGGGACAAGGTAGAGCGCCACCTGCAGAACGGGCCGTCTGCGCTGCAGTCTGCGGTGCGTCGGTCCCCTAAGGAGGAATTTCTCCAGGAAGCACATGACATCAGCATTAAGAACCATAGCGATCCTAGAGAGAGAGAGCCCGGATGAGAGTTGCAAACACTCGACTCACTTCCTCATTCCCGCCGCCTGGCCTCTGCCTGGGGAGCAGTGTGGAGGGCGGGCAGTGCAGGCCAGGCGAGCCCCCAGAGGCAGGTGTGATGGCGACAGAGGAGCACAGGTGGAGTCTGAACCTGACCTCTGGTTCGCTGAGGGGCACACTCCAGCTCTCTGTGCCTCCACTGCTCACCTCCAGGGTGGGCGTGACTAAGGATGGGGTGCTCATCTGTCACCAGGACTGTCACCGACGTGGCAGGACCAATGGGCTCAGCTACCAAGGGATATGAGCGGCTCTGCATCCCAACCAGACACTCACTCCCAGCAGGGCCTCAGCAGGGGCCTCCAGAATTCTCCAGGGGGCCTGCACCCACCTGGGAACCCTGCAGGCACCAGGGCCCCCACTAGGCCCTACTCCCCGGGGCCATGTCTTACATTCATGACAGAATCCCCTGCAATAACCTGACATGAACAGAAGGTTCAGAGATGAGCCTTTCGCCCAATCAGAGGTGGCCTTCGGTTGTTATACAGGGTGGGCAAAAGGAGGTGTACAGGTGTGTGTATGGAAAGTAATACGATAATCTATACTAATAAAAGAGAAAGATGCAAGTTGACCGTACCTTCGCGACGCCCACCAGCCAATCAGGAGTGAGTATGCAAATTAACCCAACAAAGATGGAAGATTAATTTGCATACGCAGGAACAGAGTGGCCAGGGGCGGGGCTGGACACTTGCGTTGTTGCCATGGCGATGACGCAGGCGTTCCACGCCACCCCAGCTACCCAGGGCCTCTGGGCAGTGTGGGAAGGCGGGGCCGGAGCGGAAAGGCATTGCCAGCAGCCAGGGAAAGGAAGGCCCATTCTGCACGAATCTTTGTGCATCGGGCTTCTAGTCTCTATATATAAAAGCCTAAGCGACCCAATGAACAACTGGTCGACCAGTCGCTACGACACACACTAACTACCAGGGGGCAGATGCTCAACGCAGGAGCTGCCCCCTGGTGGTCAGTGTGCTCCCAGAGCCAACCTCCCGCAGCCCCTCCCCCTGGCCGGCTAACCTCCCGCAGCCCCTCCCCCTGGCCGGCTAACCTCCCGCAGCCCCTCCCCCCACCGGCTAACCTCCCGCGGTCCCTCCCCCTGGCCGGCTAACCTCCCGAGGCCCCTCCCCCAGCCAGCTGGCCCTTCCCCCCACCGGCTAACCTCCCGTGGCCCTGATCAGCCCAATTGCCAGCCAGGCCAAGGGACCCCACCTGTGCATGAATCCGTGCACCGGGCTCTAGTTAATAAATAATAAGACAAGAAAGAACTGTGAGCCCACTCTCCCCCCTGTGCACAAGCTGGCCCACCCGGCCTCACTGAAGGTTAGAACACTCTCTCGAGAGCCAACCTGAAGAACTGTTACCTAAATGACAGGTATTTGCATTGGAAGGAATGTGGGCTTTGAAGAATTTTTACTTACATGGAAATGCTCATAACAAAATGTCATCTAAAAACAGGATTACATATACACAATGTAATCTTTTTTAATTTGGAAAAGATAGGCACAGAATACCTTTTTAAAGATAAAAAGAATGCCATTTTTACTGTCTTCTTAGTATTTCTGTTCCAATGTAGGAAAGGAGTGGCTAAGGACCATGATAATTCCTGTAACAATTCCCCTGGGGTCATAAATTAGAAAATGTAAACAAGCAGGAAATGGTAACTTTTGATTTTTATGACGTCCTGGGTTACACTGCAGCAAACATCGAAATCATGACGTAAAACCTAGTTACTTCCTAGCGACTGAAGAGGGGTCCCAGCCTCATTTCCACAACTACGAGCCCACCCTCCTCCTCAGACCCGTCCTCGCAGCCCCGCTGACCTGGATGGAGGACATGACTCCGTTAGCGAAGACAGACAGCTTCCCGGCGACAGACCTCACGCCCTCCTTCAGCTGCGCCATGTCGGGGGCCGAGGGCAGCACGCTCGAGAGGTTGTAGTTTCCTGCACACAGAGCAGCGCGCTGGTCCCTCGGCCCCACGGCAGCCGCCCAGTGACGGGCCCCGATGACCGAGAGTCGGCGGGTCCCGCCCTCCTGCTTCCCAGGAGCAGCAGGTGTGGGCAGGGCCAGGGCGCTGCATGGGGGTCCCAGCACCAGGCGCCCCCCCTTCATGCATCTATGACCAGCTGCACGACCCCACATAGGAGGGGGTGTGGCCTGGTCTGAACCGTTCTGGTTCAAGCTGGCACGGCCACTGCCAGGCTGGTGTCTCTGCCGAGTCCCTCCCCCTCCGGCCCCTCACACACCGGGCAGGCCAGCACTCAGTACATAACTGGTGGGCACTGGTGGCCAGCATCCCCCCCTCCTTGGGGGAAACCCTCCGCCCTTCCTCCGGGTGGCCTCTCCCCTTGACCCCATCCACCCAAAGGGATGGGCACCTGCCGCAGCCGGGCCCATGGGAGCCGGGCCTGGATCAGGAATGTGAGCGCGAGGAGCCCTTTGCTTGCTCTGGGGCTACCGGTGGGGCTGAGGCACCCCCTCCCTCTCGCAGCTCACGCACAGGCGGGGGAGCCTGCCCGGGAGAATGGGCTCACCAGGGAGTGAGCTGGATGGGTGGGTCTGTCTGAGCCAGAGCCACACCCACTGCAGGCCCCCCAGGACGAGGCCGGCCCTCACCTCTGCTGAGGCCGTGACCGCTGGGCGCGGGGCTGAGGCCTGGCTGCCCCACAGAAGCACCGCGTGTCCCACCACACGGTGAGTGCCCCGCGCTGCCACACCGCGAGCCCACACCGGAGCTGGTGGTGACATCCCACAACTGCAGCAGGGGCTGGAGGGGCTCAGGGGCTGTGAACCCACACCCTGCGGGTCCCCCAGGGCCAAGCCCAGCTACCCCTTGGCTCCACACACGACCATCTCCACCGCCTGCCCCTTAAGTGACAGGAGCAAAACGGAAGGGACAGGATTATCCTTCAGGCGGGGCTTGGGGGACAGGGCTTCTCCTCTCAGCCTCCAGAGACTTTAAAACCCTCCAGGCTCTGCCAGCGCCGCAGCCAAGCCCCGCCCCGGGGTGGCACCTGGACTCCAATCGCTACGCTCACTCACGGCACCGTCTCAGGGTCTCACTGCAGACCAGAGGCTGTGTGAGGTCCGAGCATGAGGGCCAGACCCTCAGCCTCTCCATTGCGCAGAGCGGCGCAGAGGTCAGCGGAGGGGTGCAGAGGTCAGCGGGGTGGCCTCAGGGAAGCACCCCCGCTTACCAACCCGAGCACTGCTTAGAGGCGAGCACGGCTGAGGCAGGAGCGAGGGCCCGGGCCGAGTGCTGGGGCACAGTGACCTCACTGACTACCCCCGTCCCGGTGCCCGGAGGTGCTAACAGTGCCGTCAGCCCGCCCCCGGCCCCGGTCTAACCCTCGCAGCAGAGTGTGGCCAAGCACCGAGCTCTGGTCCGTCGGACACAGGAGGAGTGCCTCACAGGCCGGCACGCCCTGGGCCTCGCTCTTCCTCCTTCCTGCCCGCGGGTGCAGACGAGGGGCCCGCGCTGGCAGGAGGTGAGGAGAGGGGAGAGCATGAACCAGGTGGAAGGGGCCGGTCCCGAGGCAGGGAGCACCGTGCACAGCCCCAGCTGCCTGCCAGGCGGCGAGAGGCGGACTCGCACACTGGGCTCTGCCTGGGCCTCTGTCCCGGCCTCTGTCCCGGCCTCCGTCCCGGCCTCCCCTTGCTCCCTGAAGCCTCAGGAAGAGGATCTGCGCCCGGGCCGGCACTCAGCGCTTCTGGAGCTGTGGCAGCCGCAGCGGGAGGCTCCCTCCTCCCGCCCTGAGGGTGCTGCTCCGGCTCCAAACCTGGGAAAAGTGCCTGCAGCCGGGTGTCTCGCAGTCTCCCTCCCCTGGCACCGGGCGCTGTGCCCCATGTTGTGCCCGGGCTCGGGCTGGAGGGGCGGCCCCGTGGGCTCAGCCACACGATGGGCTCCGGGAAAGGACAGTGCAGGCCCCCGCTCCCCTCTGTCCTCAGAGCACCCACAGTGGGCCTGGGCCGAGGACACCACACGAACTGGCCGGCTGGGGGTCTCTGGGCGGCGAGCACCCAGTGCCCCTCCCCAAGACTGCGGTCCCGCAGGCCAGAGTCTGGGGCGCAGACAGGCCAACGCCAGTGGCCTCTGCTCTCTGAAGCGGGAGCGCCCACAGGTTCCCTCCACACTGGACAGCCTGCTCGCGTGGCCAGCAAAGGGTTTGAGCAAGAACGACGTCTCGGGGAAACTCCAGCAGCCTGAGCCAGAGGCGCACGCTGTGGTGACTGCCAGTGCGGGGTTCGGGACTGACCTGCATGCCAGGGCTCCTTCCGGGTGACCCAGCACCGGCCGTGGGGGCAGGGAGGGACTGGGGAGCCCTCCAAAGGCCGAGCACCCCTCTGCCAGGGTGGTCACCAAAGGAAGTGGCCTTGACAAGGGGCCAGCACACCGGGAGTGGAGATGAGAACAGCGCATGAGCCGTACTGCCCTGCCTGCACCCCATCAGCAACCGGTCAGCAACCAGCCCATCCTGTGGGGGGTCAGGGGGCAGAGCACAGGTGCTCCCAGCCCGGAGGCCCCCCGGCGGCGGCCGAGACCCAGCACCCACCTCGGCTCACCAGGCACTGCGGCTGGAACACACCTGCTCACTGCAGCATAGCTGCTCGGCAGTACCCCCGCCCCCCCACACCGCACCGAGGGCCTGCAACACCCGAGCCCCAACGCAGAAGGCCCCTGGCGCTCGCGCCGCAGACACACAGACACACGGAGACCAGCCCTGCCGCCTCACCTGCCACCTGCTTCCTCTGCTCGTCAAACAGGTCGGCCGAGCTGATGGAGGAGCTTCCCGAGAGCCTCTCCAGCCGCGCCCGGGTTTCAAACTGGACAAGAACAGGGAGAGGAACGTTAGGCCCAAACACACACACACGCAGTTTTACAAAGAGAACCCGGATGGGCTGTCTCTGACTGTCCCCAGGCTCTCCCCCAGGCGGGGACAGCGGTGATCCCAGCACTCAGAGCCACAGAGGCCACCCAGTGTGAGGACACCAGAGGCGAGAGACGGCATCTCTGTTGGGGGACTGCTCCCCCGACCCCCCTCCGCCCACAGGGCCACGCCATGAAGCTGTTCTCCGACACCTGTTATGCTGTGACTGAGCCTGGACGCTGTGGACTTTACAGTAAGGAGGGTTCAGGGCTGGGAAAAGCCTAGTGCACGCGAAATCCTCTGAAAATGCGGCGCGAGTGCTACCGCTACAAAGTGCAACCAGGACATTTTGGAGGAATTCTCTGACAGTCCCAGAAGCCTGCGACACACCCACCCCAGAGCTCTGCGCAGGCACCCAGGCTTCCGAACTAGAAGAAAGCGGAAACCCCTCGGATTCCATTTGCGCTTTATGCTTAGCAAGATTCCACTAAGACAAGCAACGGCCTGAACATAAATACATCCACCCTCCCAAACCCACTCCTACACCCTTCAGTTAACTCTGGGTAGAGATGATTAAGTTACAGGTGTATTGAAACGGCCTGCAGTTTATTCAAGAGATTGAATGGCTCTGGCTGGTTTTTCCCAGTGGTTAGCGTGTCGGCCCTCAGGGTTGTGGGTTCAATTCCCGGTCAAGGGCATGTACCTCGGTTGCAGGTTTGAGCCCGGCTCTGGTCAGGGTGCATAGCGGAGACAAACATCTCTCACATCGAAGTTTCTCTCTCTCTCCCCTTCTCTCTCTCTCCCCCCACTCCCACTCCTTCCCTCCCTTTCACTCTCTCTAAAAATCAATGGAAACAGTACCCTCAGGGGACGATTAAAAAGAAGATTGAACGGATGGCTATTCAGAACACCGAGAATGGAGTAAGAGAAACATGAGACGCAGTCCTACCTTCCGGT
Source organism: Plecotus auritus (assembly GCF_963455305.1). Lineage (NCBI taxonomy): Eukaryota > Metazoa > Chordata > Mammalia > Chiroptera > Vespertilionidae > Plecotus > Plecotus auritus. The sequence continues at coordinate 223,916,181 of NC_137772.1, forward strand.
TGCCCCCCCCCGCCCCCCCCGCCAGGGCAGCAGGGTGTGGCGAGTAGTCAGAAGTACCTGGGTCTGAGTCCTGGCTCCAGCTCCCCGGGGCCAGGGGCTTCTCGCAGCCTGAGCCCATCTCACTCAGCATCCATCACCTGCTCTCCCCACTCCCAGGCCCCTGCCCTATGGGGCCCACGCAGAACCTTCCGGACACTTACATCAGCATGGTCTTGTCTTCCAAAGTACATATCTGAGGAGATGGCTTTGACGTTGCCAAACTTCTTCTGGGCCTCGTCTGTATTTCCAACTGGCTCATAGTCTGGCTTGCGGCGAGTAGTAGGCCTACAGTTAGAAACAGCCGAAATTGGAGTGACATCAGCAAGACGGCAGAATCGGAGCTTCCCGCCATCCTGCTCCTCCGGACACCGATCTCAGTCCCCCTTGGTGGGGTCGAGTCCAGCAGAGGTGCCAGCGCAGCGCGGGGCCAGAAATCCAAGACGGGGCGCATTGAAGAAGGTGAGAGGAGCAGTTTCACTGCGCCCACACCATCCCTCTCCCAAGACGGCACAGCTCGGCGCCAAGAGGGACCCACTTGACCCACAACTTCTCCCGTGGGGGAGGTAAGAGGGCAGTGAGTGGTGCCTGGTCTCCCGCTGTGTGGGGCACGGCCCCGGGCTGGGAGAGGCTGGCAGTACCGGGTCCTACTGAACACTTGGCAGACTCCACGGGGAGGCCGGCCCTCAGCCTGCTGGGCACTTCATCTGTGGAGCTACCAACTGGCCCACAGGTGCCATCCAATGCTCTGCGCGCTTCACCACACAACCCTCTCCCCACCATGGCTGGCACCCTGCACATGCAGGTGGTGGGTGCCTTTGCAGACAGCCGGTGAGCAGGTGCAGAAAGCCACCTGATGCTGTGGGGATGGGAGGAAGCACATGGACCTGAGCATTTCAGGAAAGCAAACCTAGGGAGGCTCTCAGCCCCCGGCCTGGCTTTGTGGGAGAGAGAGATGTGCCATCTTCAGAATCCACCCCGAAAGGGAGGAAGTGTGGAGTGGTGCATCCACACACAGGGTCTGAGAAAGCCTCCGGATGCCCAGCAGGGCCGACTGGTGAAGGTATTTCTCACCCCAACCCAGCCAGTCATTAACCCTGGAGGAGGCGATGCTTCCTCAATGCAAAGTCAGCAACACAAGACTCCAAGGAACACAAAGTCACAGAAATGCGACACCACAGTAACTGTCCCGTAGCTGCCCCCAAAGAATCGCCTGACAAAGTACTCAAAATGTTGTTTTCAGGAAGCTCGGCAACCTACAAGAACGGACAAGATAGACAACACGATGAATCTGGAACATAATACACGAACAACTGCGAAGTTCAACAGAGACACAGAAATCATAAAACAGAAGCAAACAGAAACTCTAGGGCTGAAGAATACAATGAAGAAAACAAAAACTGCAACAGAGAGCATCAACATCAGACTTAAGCAGCAGAAAGAATGTGTGAACTGAAAGATCATTCATTTGAAATGACCCAGTCAGAGGAGAAAAACAGAATGAAAAAGTGAAGAAAGCCTACATGAATTATGGGATGCTCTTAAGAAAATAACACATTATGGGAGACTGAGAAGAGAGGGAGGAAGAGGCAGAAGCATATTTAAAGAAATAATGGCTAAAAACTCCCCCAGTCTGGAGAGAGACAGGGACATCCAGGTAGATGAAGCTCAGAATCCCCAAACAGATCCAACCCAATAAAACTGTCAGAAGTCAAAGACAAGGAGAATTTTGGAAGCAGCAAGAGCAAAGACACTCGGCACAGACAATGGGGCTCCGGAAGGCTGTCAGTGGGCTGCCCAGCAGAACCCTGGAGGCCAGGAGACAGTGGGATGATGTGAAAGCTGCTAAAGGCTCTGGCTGGGGAGCTCAGCTGGTTAGAGCGTCTTCCTGATGTGCCAAGCTTTCAGGTTCAATCCCCAGTCAGGGCACATACAAGAACCAACCAATGAATGCAGAAATAAATGCAATAAATCCATGTTTTTCTCTCTCTAACATCAATCAATAAGTAATTTTAAAAAAGCAAACAACTGCTGGGGACTCTTTCCCCCTCCCACGCGGGAGTCTGTACTGTTCTTCAATAAACCTCCACCTTGCTATACCACCTACTTTCCATGGATTCATTCTTCGACGCCGACGGACACGGCGTGTCCCAGTCCAAAAATCCCGCATCAGAATGAAGTGTGACATATATTCGGATTATTTAAGCAAAACATAAACATAAAGCTCAAAGCATGTCACAGTGAGCCTGTGAGTAACCACTAGGCAGCCAGCAGGTCAAGAATTACAAACTGGCAGCAATCCAGAGCATCCTTCGGACCACTGCCTTTTTTCCTTCTCACCCTTAGAGATGAACATTTCCATTTCCACTTTGGGGATATAAAGAATAACGCTTGCCCTCGCTAGTGTGGCTCAGTGGACAGAGCATCAGCCTGTGGACTGAAGGATCGTGGTTCAATCCAGGTCAAGGGGAATTACCTTGATTACAGGCTTGGTCCCTGGACCCGGTTAGGGTGCATGCAGGAGGCAACCAATCGATGTGTCTCTCTCACATCAATGTTTCTCTCTCTTTTTCTCTCCCCGTCCCTTCCACTATCTCTAAAAGATCCATGGAAAAAGTATCCTCAGCGAGGATTAACAAACAAACAAACCAAATAACGCTATTCTAAACACAGGGTATATACATAATTTTTTGGTTGTGTATATAGATAGGAGTTGAATTGCTGGGTCAGAAAATGATGCCAGTTTTCCAAACTGGTGTTACCAATGTATTCCCCTATTAAAAGTATGAGAGTTTCTGCTCTTTTATATCTTACTAGAAGCCCGGTGCACAAAATTCATGCACTCGGGGGGGGGGGGTGTCCCTCAGCCCGGCCTGCACCCTCTCGCAGTCCAGGAGTCCTCAGGGGATGTCCGGACTATCGGTCAGACATCCTTAGCGCTGCCGCAGAGGTGGGAGAGGCTCCTGCCACCCCGCCGCTCTTGCCAGCCATGAGCCCGGCTTCTGTGGGAGCGCGCTGACCACAGGGGGCAGCTCCTGCATTGAGTGTCTGCCCCCTGGTGGTCAGTGTGCGTCATAGCGACGGGTCATTCCGTCATTTGGTCGATTTGCATATTAGCCTTTTATTATATAGGACTAGAGGCCTGATACACGACATTTGTGCAAGGGGCTTGGCCCTCGCAACCACTGTGGCTGCCTCAGCCCTCGCAGCCACGGCTTGGTCTGGAAGGTCATCTGGAAGGTTGTCCGGATGGTCGTTCTGCTGTTCGGCCCAGTATAATTAGCATATTACGCTTTTATTATTATAGACTAGTAGTTGGTGTTGCTAAATGTCTTAATAATTTTGACTATTTTTGATTCATATAATAGTACTTTGTTTTAATTTGCATTCCCATGATTACTAATGAAGATAAGCACATTTTTATGCAAGCTCATCAATCTATTAAAGAGCAAGTATGTGCTGAAAAACAACAACAACAACAAACAACCGCTGAAAGAGACCTGGCCACGGGGCTCAGCTGGCTGAGCCATCATCGCATGCACCAAAAGGCTGCCCGTTCAACGCTCAGCAGGGCACATGCTCAAGTTCCGGGCTCGATCCCCAGTAGGGGGCGTGCAGGAGGCAGCCGATGGATGTTTCTCTCTCACATCAATGTTCCTCTCTCTCTAAAAAATCAATTAAAATATTTAAAGAAAAAACAAATAAACACAAAACAAGACACAGCTACAGGCTGCCTTCAGTCTTCAGGATACACACAGGCTGGAAGTTAAGAGACCAAAAGAGAGTAGGGACAGCCATGTTTCTATCAGGAAAAACAGACGTTAAGCCAAAACCTGCAACAAGAGACCAAGGTCACATAATGGTAAGGAGGTCAGGTCAACAAGAGTGATAACAACTGTAAATATATGTGCACCTAACAGGGCTGACAGGAGAGACAGACAGTGTGGCAACAATAACAGACTTCAGTGCCCCACTTTCAACAACGGACACGTCACCCAGACCGAAAACCAGTAAGGGAAATTGCACTTGGACTGTATGTTAGGCCAAATGGACCAACAGGCATGTTCAGGGATCCCATCAAACAGCCACAGAGACGCACTCTGAAGTGCACACAGAACACCCTCCAGGATGCGTCATGTTCGGTCACAGAGCAGGTTGAAATCATATGTGAGGTCTTCACAAATGTCAGAAGACTGGAATCATATGAAGTATCTTTTCCAACCACAATGGTTATGAAAGTAGAAATCAACAACAGCAGGAAAACTGGAAAATTCACTAATATGTGGAAACTAACACATTCCTGAACAGCCACAGGGTCAGAGAAGAAATAAAAAATGTCTTGAAACAAGGGAAAATGGAAACACAGCATACCAACACCATGGGCTGAGCAAACGCAGTCTAAGAGGAAAGCTTACAGCCAACACGCATGCACATGAAAAGGAGGTCAACGTCACTAATCACCTGGGAAGTGCAAATCAAACCACAATGGGGTTTCATCATCAAAACGACAAGAGATGAGCCCTGGCCAGCGCGGCCCAGTAGTTAGAGAACTGGTCTTTCCCACTGGAGGGTCGAGGGTTCGATTCCCTGGGTTGCAGGTTCAATCCCAGCTCCATCGGGCTGCCTGTGGGAGGCAACCAGTCAATGTGTCTCTCTCACATGGATGTTTCTCTCTCTCTCTCCCTCCCTCCCTCCTCTGTTTTCTTCTACTCCCTTCCACCCTCTCTAAAAATCAATGGAAAAAATATCCTCCAGTGAGGATTAACAATGAAACAACAACAAAAAGAAGACAAGAGATGAGAATTGGTGAGGATGGGAGAAAAGGGAACCATTGCACGCTGTTGGTGGGAAACAGTATGACAGTTCCTCAAAAATAACAGAAATATCATATGATCTCGTCATCGTACTCCTGGGTGTATATTTAAAGGGGACGAAGTCAACATCCTGAAGAGTCAGCTGCCATTCCATGTTCACAAAAGCCAAGATGTGGAGACGACCTCAGCGTCTGTCGGGGTGAAAGGGCGGGACATGTGGTGTGTCTGGAATGGGACACGATTCTGCCGTAAACAAGGACACCTTGCCTTTTGTGACAACGTGGGTGAATCTGGAGGGCATTGTGTTAAATGAAATAAACCAGACAAAAAGGACAAATACTGTATGATCTCATTTACAATTGGAATAAAAACTTTTTTAAAAAAGGTCAAGCTCAGAGAAACAGAGTAGAATGGTGGGGGAGGGGTTGGGAAACGAGCAGATGTTGGTCAGAGGTACACATTTTCGTTTACAAGATGAGTAAGTTCTGGGGACCGAATGTGCACATGGGGACTAGAGTTAACGATACTGTAGTGAATACTTGACATTTGCTAGAGTAGAGCTTGTGTTCTCAGCACAAACAAACAAACAAAAACCCCAGCAGAATAGGTTAAAGTAATCTGAGGTGAGGCAAATGTGTGTTATTTATAATGTATACACATGCCATTTTGTTTTTAAAGCCAACAGCAATACTTTGGTAAAAGGATTTCAGGCAACTTTTAAAAAGCCTGAAAATTCTAGTAAAAACAATCGTGCACATCCAAACCACACAACACTTGAAGGAATTTTCCATTTAAAACAGGCCTGTCTCCCGCCTTCAGCCCCGCAGATCACTCAGTACACACCGAGCCCTCCACAACGCACGCAGGGCGCTGCTCCACGTCACGCGGACACAGCGTGAGCAGGCCGAGCGCAGCTCCAGTTACCAGGACAGCCCTGGCTTCACCTGCTGTCCAGCGTGTCGGCAGTGTCACCTTGCACTCCCAGCCTTCCCCGGTTCGGACAATAAACTAAATAGTCCTTCACTCATGATCCCCAAGCTGGAGACAGCTCTTCGGCAGGTGCACGGGTAAACAGGCTCCGCAACGAGAGGAAGGAACCTAACGCGAGTGTCTCCAGGCCCTAAGAACACGGAAGCAAACCAGTCTACACAGGCGGTTACCGCACAACCCCGTTCAAACCATGTTCTGGGACAGGTGAGGCCAGAACACCGGGATGCCAAGAATATTCTCGAAATAGAACAAAATCGTTTACCGTCCTAGAGACTTTCCTTAGACTCCCGGGTCACAGTCCCGCTGTTCTGTGCGCATACCTGTCTGAATAGCCGGTGGTTTTCAGAACCGTGTCGGTCTCTTTGATGCTCTTCTTTTTCCAATAGAAATCTGAACTGTCATCCCAACTAGAAAGAGAACTGCTCCGTAACTCCATCGGCTCGTCGAAGTACCTGGTGAGAAAGAGGAGAACAGTGAGGTGGAGGCCTGCCTCACGGCAATGTCGGGGACAGGGGGACTGCGCCTCTGGGCTCCCTTCGAGTGGCGGGCAGCCATGGGGCCTGACCGTGAACAGGAGCAGACACGAGGCGAGTCATTTTCAAGGACTTTGCTCAACTCGCCCAGCCCCTCCTCCCCGGCTGCAGGAGGTGTGTTCCTGGTGCAGGTGTTGAAACCTCTATTCATCTGGACGGTCAAGGTGCCACGTGAGGGACACGCAATCTGGACAGTCACCTGTACCCGCAGCTGACACCAGTGAGAATAAACCGCGGCGTGTTAAGCTGAGGGGATGTTTGTCACTGCAGCATGAGCTAGCCTATCTGGACGGCACGTGACCGCAGGTTACATGTTTCATTTCCGCTGGGTCTAGTTCTGCCAAGTGAGTCGTCACAACTGCTGCTGCTGGGCCTGGAGAACGGACGGCGTTCGGGGAGCCCCCGCCGGCAACGCCCGCCTGGCGGCCACAGGACAAGGCTGAGTCCTCGCAGTAGCGGCCACTCAGTGTCCACGACGCTCACCGCCTCCCTCCGGACTCAGACACAAAGCGAGGGATCGGACCGCGTGCTGCGGGCGCCCTCCAGCCTGAAGTGGGCGTGAACGGGATCTGGAAGCATCGCAGAGGAGATGGCCTCCAGGTCCACTTACACTTCCCTTAGCTGAGCATCACCGAGCAGGGCAGTGCCCAGAGACCCAGCAGGGCAGTGCCCAGAGACCAGGCAGGGCAGTGCCCAGACCCAGCAGGGCAGTGCCCAGAGACCCAGCAGGGCAGTGCCCAGAGACCCAGCAGGGCAGTGCCCAGAGACCAGGCAGGGCAGTGCCCAGACCCAGCAGGGCAGTGCCCAGAGACCCAGCAGGGCAGTGCCCAGACCCAGACCCAGCAGGGCAGTGCCCAGACCCAGACCCAGCAGGGCAGTACCCAGAGACCCAGCAGGGCAGTGCCCAGACCCAGACCCAGCAGGGCAGTGCCCAGACCCAGACCCAGCAGGGCAGTGCCCAGAGACCCAGCAGGGCAGTGCCCAGACCCAGACCCAGCAGGGCAGTGCCCAGACCCAGCAGGGCAGTGCCCAGAGACCCAGCAGGGCAGTGCCCAGACCCAGACCCAGCAGGGCAGTGCCCAGACCCAGACCCAGCAGGGCAGTGCCCAGAGACCCAGCAGGGCAGTGCCCAGACCCAGACCCAGCAGGGCAGTGCCCAGACCCAGCAGGGCAGTGCCCAGAGACCCAGCAGGGCAGTGCCCAGAGACCAGGCAGGGCAGTGCCCAGACCCAGCAGGGCAGTGCCCAGAGACCCAGCAGGGCAGTGCCCAGAGACCGAGCAGGGCAGTGCCCAGAGACCCAGCAGGGCAGTGCCCAGAGACCGAGCAGGGCAGTGCCCAGAGACCAGGCAGGGCAGTGTCCAGACCGAGCAGGGCAGTGCCCAGAGACCCAGCAGGGCAGTGCCCAGAGACCCAGCAGGGCAGTGCCCAGAGACCCAGCAGGGCAGTGCCCAGAGGCCAAGCGCGAGGGCGGCTCAGCTTTGGGTCCTGTGGAGAGTCTGACCGGAGCAGCAGGGTTTGCGGACAGCACGGAGATCGGGGGGGGTGGGTGGGCGGCAGAGCCTTAAGAAAAGGACTGTGATCCCAGGGCCCCTAACAGCTTCGGGTGGAAAAGCGCAGCCAGCTGCCCACGCCCCCCAAAGCTGGAATTCAAGGTCAGGAGGGAGGCCGACTCCGGCTTAGGTCTCAGGAAAGGGAGGGTGAGGGGAGAGAATGTGGCTTCCAGGCTCTCTGCAGGGAGTCGGGACGGAAGCTCGAGGAAACGAGGTGAGCACTGGCTCTCGGGCCACAGGGAGCCGCTCAGACAGAGACAGACAGACAGACAGCCTGGGCTGTGAGAGGGGCCTGCAATCAGAGGTACATAGAAAACAAACAGGCAGGGTCCCCATTGAGCCAGGACTTGGGCGGGGGGAGAGCTGAGAACAAATACACTCTTTTTCCTGACAAACCATAGAAGAGGGGAGGGATAAACCTGCTGTCTGAGCAGAGGTGAGAGGTACGTGGACAACAGGGAGAAGCAGGGTTTCCGATGGGGTCAGCCTCCTCCTCATTAAGAGCGGATGGCGTCCCGCTCGCCTCTCTCAGGCAGGGAACGTGCAACGTTCGAAGCGCTCGGGCTCCCTGGGAGCTGAGCCCTCGCTGTGCTGTCAGTGGGAGCCCCGAAGCCCCGAACGCGGGCCCTGCTGGGAGGAACAGCACCCATCCCCACGCAGGGAAGGGACCAGACGACGGAGTGACCTGACGTCACGTCAGAGAAGAAGGTCTGGAAGACGCGGCTGCCTGCCGGCAGGAGAGCCCTGTGCCCGAGGCCCCTGTCTGAGAGGCCCGGGAAAGAACTGGCCCGTTCAATGAGGAACTGAGCTGTGAGGGAGGATGCAGGGCGAGCAGACAGTCAGTGCCCGCCCCGGGGTGGCTGATCTGAGCTCGGAAACCCAGGGAGATGGAAGTCTGAATGGACTGACGAGGGGGTGCGGCACAGCCCCCGAGGGTGCTGGGTGGCAGGGGCGCTGGGCAGGGGTGGCTGCCATTTCCAGGCTCTTCACAACTCTGAGGTTGTGAACTTGGATTGTGCAGATCTGATATCACTGTAAGGAAAGAACTCATTTACATAAACCAGAGTGCCGCACCATAGGGGCATCAGATGTTAAGAAAATGACTGAATTATTCAAAAACAGGAGAGAGAAGCCACTCTGCTGGGATCCTACTGATGAGCAAGAGCCGCTACACAGCATTCCATGGGCTGGGCGGGGCTCTCCTCCTACACCCCCACCCCCACCCCCACCCCGGCTCTCTAAGCTCTCGCACAATGCAGGGGCGCGCAGCAACTCATTGCGGGACAGACAGACGTCTGGCCAGGCCCCCAGCTGCCCGCTGGAAGGATGGGCGACAGGACTGTGACTGGCCATTCCTCAGAAACACGACCGCCTCCAAATCTCACCTCTACATCATTAGTGATCTCCTGTTTTGATCTCTAGATCCTAGTGTTCAATGCTTCTTACTTTAAAAAAAAAAGTATTTTTATTGATTTCGGAGAGGAAGGGTGAGGGAGAGAGAGAGAGAAACATCCATGATGAGAGAGAATCACGGATCGGCTGCCTCCTGCACGCCCCACACTGGGGATCGAGCCCACAATCTGGGCATGTGCCCTGACTGGGACTTGAACTGTGACCCTCTGGTTCATAGGTCGACGCTCAACCACTGAGTCACGCCAGCGGGGCTCAATGCCTTTTACTTTAATTTTGCCCTCCCACTCGGTCCTTCTCGACCTTGGAAACCTCCCTTAGCCCTCGCTGAGAGCACCCGAGCGTCATATCTGGGTTACGGCTGCAGACACTGCGCCCCCCTGCGGGCCACGCTGACGTTATAAGGCTGAGCAAATGGTTCTCGTCTCCTCCCTTTGTGCTCAGTATATAATTATACTGTCCGTGTCCTGGACATAATGGAACTCAATAAAAACAAAGAGATGGCTGACCTTATTTTTAATAGAAACAGCACTCGTTCATAATTCATCATATTCAAGTTCTAATGGGCTAATGAATAATTTGGAAGCAATGAGCGCTCTTCGTGGAACTAATCTGCTGGCTTTCCGAAAGCCCCTGTGCGGACCTCAGCTGCCAAGGACTGCCTGCCGGCGCCCTGTCCCACCCGGAGGGCTAGGGAAGGCGGCAGCTCCTCACGATCCTCAAGCACCAAGGTCTGTCTGGCAGGAACCCAGCAAGTGTGGGCCCCATAAAAACACCATCTGCTCCCAGGTTTCAAACCATAAATAATTGTGTCCTGGCAACGAGGGCTTCAGGGCTGGCGCTCAGGCCGAGCTTTGGGTGGAGCCTGTGCAGGGCCGGGTTTCTAGGGCCCTGCCCTTTCCCACGCGGCTACCGAGCAGCAGTGCCCACGGGACCTGAAACAGATTCCCCACTTCCCTGCGCTCTGCTCTGGAGGAGCGGCGAGCGAGCAGGGAAGTCATGCAAAGGTGTGGGGAGCCAGAGGCACGTGCAGAGCCGCGTTCCCAGGTCGGCGGAGCCGCCCGCCCGCCCTCATGAACACAGCTGACATGACCTGACTGCACGCGGCTCAAAGCAAGTTAAACACGTCCTTCACCTTGTAGGAAAGGACTTAAATCCTCTTACGAGGCGTGATCGGGGTGTTGCCTCTAAGCAAGTCGAGCCCCGGTGTGATAACCAGGTCACTCACACAGGCCAACAGGAAGCCGCCGGGTCGCTGAGGTTCTGACTGGGGACACCACTGCGCTAGGCACGTCTGTCTGTCTTCTTCCTCTTTTTTTTTTTTTTTTGGTAAAATATCTGGACTTGAAAGAATTTGAAGCGATGGATAGTACTCTCTAGGAGCTTGGACCGGAGCAGAATGAAACAGAACAAGTGCTACATATGTGAAAACGCTCCAAGCCTGCATGACTGCTCCCCAACTCCACTGCCCCCCCGAGATGGCAGTGGCGGGAACCCCCGCACCGTGAGCACCACCGCTAACGACAGGCCCACATTCGATTTCCCCAAACTGCTCACTTGAAAGTGGCCCTCAATGAGGTCTATTTAAGTGTAACCAAACATTTAGACTGAGTCACATGCTTCTTGAATTGAGTTTCTATGCAGTAACAGCAGGTAAAATAACATTCATAACAGACAAGCACCATTCCAAACGCTCTGTTTGTACGAATGCACTTGACCCTCACACTGCCTGTGAGGCAGATATGGCCAGCGTCTGAACTTACAGATGAAGTGCAGCACAGAGAGGCTAAGGAACGGGGCCAAGGTCACACTGTACTAAGTGGCAGAGTCAGGATTCAAATCCAGGCCGCCGGGTTCCTGGGCCTACACTCACCCCCTCGCTGCTCAGCTGGTGCCCCCTCCAGTAACACCCCAAGTTTATGGGTGCCTTTTTAGCAGGACTGTCCCTGTGCTGGTCAGGTTGTTGGAGGACCTTCACAAGTGAGATGATTCAAGTTCAGACCTGCTCCCCACTCCCGTCCCTGCCCCTGCCCTGCCCCTGCCCCTGCCCCTCCCCCTGTAACTGCTCCTCCCCCTCCCCCTCCCCCTGCCCCTCCCCCTGCCCCTGCAGGCCACTGGAACCTGAACCAGGGCCTCTCCAGGGTCAGCTTCACACCAGTTAGGCAACTGGTCTGATCAGATGGTAGCGCTCAGGGGCAGGGAGCGGCTTTCCCTGGGAGCCTTCAGAGTGCAGCAGCAATTTATTAATAAACACGCACACAGAGAACTTGTTTATGCCCTGTAGACTGGAGACCCCTGAGCTGGCATTCTGAAACAAGAGGTTCAGCTGTGAAATGTCCCAGCTCTGGGAATAAGACTATAACTTAATATGCTCCTTCAGGAGTTTGCACATTTCTCCACTTTCCCATTTTCCTTCCTTATTATCAAACATCTTTTTAAAAATATATATTTTTATTGATTTCAGAGAAGAGGGGAGAGGGAGAGAGAGATAGTAACATGAATGATGAGAGATAATCATTGATTGGCTGCCTCCTTCACGACCCATACTGGGGAGCGAGCCCACAACCCGGGCATGTGCCCTGACCAGGAATCAAACCGTGACCTCCTGTTTCATAGGTCCACACTGAGCCATACGGGCTGGGCCAAACATCTTAATATCAGCAAACATTGCCTTCTTACATATGTTTTCCCAGCTTTTTTCAAAGGACCCCTTGACTCCAGCCAAAGCGTTTAAAAACAGAGAAGTAGCCCAGCCAGGTGTGGCTCAGTGATTGAGCGTCAACCCAGGAACCAGGAGGTCACCGGTTCGATTCCCGGTCAAGGCACATGCCTGGGTTGTGAGCTAGATCCCTAGTAGGGGCCATGCAGAAGGCAGCCGATCAGTAATCACTGCTTTTCCAAACGACGCTTGAAGGGTGATTTAACTCACTACCTGGAGCTGGAGGTGAAATATGAATCATCGCTGTCATCGCCGTACTTTTTCCTTGGTTTTGCTGCGACTGGCGTTTCCTGTTCAATGGTCTGCATATCTGAAGTTGCTGAATGTGAAATGCCACTTGAGAAAACAGAGAATAAAATGGAAAAAAGACACCAGTTAGTTCACAGAGACACTATATTCACCAATGAATGTTTTCATCTATGCTCCCAACAAAAATAGATGGATTGGTGGGGTTAAAAACATGAACAATAAAACTGTTTTGTTGGTATAAGCATTGAAAACTGCTGGACCTTAGTGAGGCCTGTAACCAGCTACACAAATACAGTCACATGCATCGGCTCTGCCTGGGGCATCCACTGAGGGACCAGTCAGCCCTACTTCCTCTTTTCTAAGGATCAGGTTTGGGAGTTTTCATGCTATCAACACCAGCATAAAGCAAACAATCAAAGAAAGGAAGGGAGGCCAAAACCGGTTTGGCTCAGTGAATAGAGTGTCGGCCTGCGGACTGAAGGGTCCCGGGTTCGATTCCGGTCGGGGGTACGTGACTTGGTTGCGGGCACATCCCCAGTGGGAGGTGTGCAGGAGGCAGCTGATCGATGTTTCTCTCTCATCGATGTTTCTAGCTCTCTATCCCTCTCCCTTCCTCTCTGTAAAATATCAATAAAATATATTAAAAAAAAAAAAAAAAAAAAAAAAGGAGGGGCGATGAGAAAATGCTGCTGAAGGTGACAGTAACAGGAAACCCCTGCAGGAGGAGCCGCTGCTTGAATTCTGCCCCGAGAAAGCACGTACCTCCTACAGTTTCCGAAGCCCATGCCGAGCCTCTCCGACTCCACCTTCGTTTTCCCACTCACGTTCATCTTTTCATCTTTCTTCATCTGAATCTCAAGATCCTTATAGGCCAGTCGTAAGGACGAGACACTGCCAAAAACCAAGGGTTCCTTAGGTCAGTGCTCGCTCTGCGTTAAGATAAAATACTGAGCAAAGGAAACACGCCTCTTACACGTCTACCTCTGTGCTTCTCTCCACGACTCACAGTTCTGAAGGCAAGCGGCATTTTTTAAAGTAGATGCTCGAGAAAACTTAAATGAGTTTATAGCCAGTTTTTGGTTGCTGCTGAACTGACATTACTGTCCTGGTTTCTATGACCTATTACCACATAATAATAATTTATATTACCTGTTATGCATAACAATGTACACCAAAATTATTTCCATATAGAATAGTAAAAAGCAGAATTTCTTACTTGGACTGATATACTTCCATATTACACATCAAAAGTAAGAGGTTAATCTCATTGGTTTCCTTTGGTTTAAGATAAAAATACATATAACTTGACTTTACAAATAGATAAATTAAGGAAAAGATGCTTCAATTTACAGAAACGTTCCCTGTTCTCTTTATGTAGTCAGGCTTCTGAAAGCATTTCCAACGGAATAGTCCATCCTCTGCCACAGACTTCCCTGCATTACCGTCAGTCAGAACCCGAGCATCTCCTTTCCAAACGCCTGGTACGACTAAGGCGCCAAAAGGGGCAAAAAGACGGACACGAGCACTGCCCTTACTCTGACTTCGAAAGACGCCATAAATACTTAACTTTTCCTAAAGAAAACTATGCCCACATCAGCAATAACAGGAGTCTGCACATTAGCAATAACAAGAGTCTGCACATTAGCAATAACAAGAGTCTGCACATCAGCAATAACAGGAGTCTGCACATTAGCAATAACAAGAGTCTGTACATTAGCAATAACAAGAGTCTGTACATTAGCAATAACAAGAGTCTGTACATTAGCAATAACAGGAGTCTGTACATGAGCAATAACAGGAGTCTGCACATTAGCAATATAACAAGAGTCTGTACATTAGCAATAACAGGAGTCTGCACATGAGCAATAACAAGAGTCTGTACATGAGCAATAACAAGAGTCTGTACATGAGCAATAACAAGAGTCTGCACATCAGCAATAACAAGAGCCTGTATGTTAGCAATAACAAGAGTCTGCACATCAGCAATAACAAGAGCCTGTATGTTAGCAATAACAAGAGTCTGTATGTTAGCAATAACAAGAGCCTGTATGTTAGCAATAACAAGAGTCTGCACATCAGGAAGAGAGCAACACACTCAGGGCCCTGAAAAGCGGTATGTGTGCCACATCGGGTCTCTGCACGCTCAGCCAGCTCACAGACCTGCAGACGTCACGGATCGCTCCTGAGTGAGTGCCGCGCACACTCCACACCGCACGCTCAGCCAGCTCACAGACCTGTACACGTCACGGATCGCTCCTGAGCTAGTGCCGCGCACACTCCACACCGTGCACATGTGTGTCTGTGCAGGCAGAGTTTCTCGCTAAGGAAAAGAAATCTCGCTCTTACTGGTTCCTTCCCTAAGGAGTCAAGCAGGGCTCCGTTTCGTGTGGAGCTGGCAGATTGCGCTCTTTACTATTTATTAGTCCGGCAGCACAGGTTGTGGCAATGTACCCGCTGGGTTACTCAGAAAAGCATCCTCTTTCCAGCGTATTTGGAAGAAAACATGGATCTGTTGGAAATCATGAATGGACGTAACTGGCACAGATTCTGCTGGAGAAGGCGAACGGACGGGGATGAAAGTCGAGTTCTCCTCTGAGGACCCGCCGTGGCAGCTCTGTCACTGCTCACAGGAGCACCCGCACACGGACGCACTGTGCCACGCTCTGCTCCGCGAGCACGAACGGAATTAAGTCAGCCTCGCACTGCTCACAACTGCTGGAGCCCTTCCCAGTGCCAGCTCCAGGGAGGGCCTGCAAGACACTCAGATGGGGTGGCGGGGGCACTCTGCCGCTTCTCACTCTTCCTGCTGACTGACTGTGCACAGACACCTCAGGGCGGGCCGAGAAGCGGCCAGCGGGCGAGGGTGAGGCTGCTGCATGGGCAGTTCAGTGTCACAGCCGGGGGGCACAAGAAACAGCACTGTTCCTGGCAGCTGACTGAACTGAACTTTATTTACTTTAATAAAGTGAGTAACTTCATTAACTGCAGAAGAATAGCAGCCGCACGTCTTAGGGATAACACAGCTGGCACAGGCCTGGACTGAAGCCGGGCAGCGAGGGGCAGCGGCGCACAGTGAGTCGGGCACAGTGGTGCGGCTGCTCCAAACAGGCCAAGGAAGCTGTCAAAACGATGGGCTCCCAATCAAGTTCATAGACATCCCCCACCCGCAGCTTCGCTTTGATCGTCTACGACACAGTCCTGATGGAAGACACAACAGAGGCCGGTGTTGCTCCCATGACCACCCAGGCTCCAGCCCCGGGCCTGCAGGAAGGAGCGTGCTGCCTACCCCGGTGTGCGCCCTCCTGGGCACGGGCTGGCCTCGCTCGGGGAGAGCCCCCCGGAGCCCTGGACGGAGCCCACTCCCAACCACCAAGAGAAGCCCCCCCCCCGCCCCAGGGTCTGAAACCAGCATGTTCACAATGATTACAGTGACGCTGAGCAACTACAATTTACATGAATCTTTTCAAACCACATAACCTAAATGCAGGTTAGTGCTGCCCCCTATGTCCTATGAGTTAAATGACAATTTCAAGTTGTCTGGGTTCACCATACACGTGCCAGTGAGCGGACGGTTAGTATGAACAGTAAGAAACCAGAATGACTGAGCATTTACTATGGCCCAGGCACGGTTTAATGTACTTTAGTGAGCAGTAACTAAGTTGATCCTCAAAATAACCTCATAAAATCACTATTATTGTCATCACCATGCAGTCTGTAACCCCTCACGCTAAACCTGGTAAAATGCATGTGAAAATACCAGAGGACAGGACTAAGCTGCCTTTCCTTCTGGGCTGCGGCCCCCTCGTGACCTGTCACAGTCACCACGTCACTTCCCGGACGCCCGT
Source organism: Plecotus auritus (assembly GCF_963455305.1). NCBI lineage: Eukaryota > Metazoa > Chordata > Mammalia > Chiroptera > Vespertilionidae > Plecotus > Plecotus auritus. Next base: position 223,932,328 of record NC_137772.1, read on the forward strand.
GTTTCTCCTCTGTTCTCAACACGAAGGAAACAGCCCTCAGTGTTTACTTCTCACCGCTCTCCTGACTGGCCTCCGGTGTCTGGTTTCCTCCCCATTCTGCCCGATGTGCGCATCACTGCCAAACTCGCTGCCCAAAATGCCGCCTGCAGCATGGCCCCCCTCAGACAACATTCATCTACCGCCGACTCCACCGAGCTCCGGCCCTCCCGTCCAGCCGTCCCCACCGCACACGCATCTCGATTCCCTCTTCGTGTCCTCAGACTCTTTCCTGTCCCTCTCATCTGTGCTGGGTGTGACTCACACCGATCCGGCTCAGGACCTCTGGAGACCGCATACCCACAGCCTCCCATCACATATTCAGAACTCAGCCACCACGTTCCGTGGAGCTTCACTTTATAGATACTTTCTCATTGCGGAGGTGTAATTCACACACCATAACGTGCAGCCCTTAAAGTACGTAATCCACGGGGTGCCACCGTCACCATCACCTAATTCCAGAACATTTCATCACCGGCAAAGCCAACCCCACACCTATGAGCAACAAGCCCTTCTCCCTCCCCGGCCCCAACCTGCAAGCATGGTCTGCTTGCCATCGCTACGCGTCTGCCTGTTCTGGACATTTCCTGTCAATGGGTCACACAGGTGTGGTCTTTGCAACTGGCTTCTCAGCACAAACGTTTCAAGGTTTACGCATGCTGTGGTAGCGTGTCAGTCCTTCACTCCTTTTTAGGGCTGAATAACATTCCCGTGTATGGACCCACCATGTCGTCCATCCATCCCGCAGCTGATGGACATCTGGGCCGTTCCTCCCTGTTGGCCATCGGGATTAATGCTGCCATGAACACTCATGTACAAGTTTTTTGTGTGGGCCTATTTTTTAACGTCTCATAGGTGTGGACCTGCTGGTCACACTGTAACTCCAGGTTTAACTTGTTACATGACCACCAGCCGTGTATAAGGGACCTCATTTCTCTCCATTCTCGCCAGACTTGCTGCTGTCTTCTCGATGCAGCCTCCTGGGGAGGGAGGGGGTCTCCTGCGCACTTCCCTCGTGACTGATGGTGTTGAGCATCTTCCCTGGGTGACCACCACCCGACACGGCCTTCCCCTTCCTGCCCTCACTTCCCCGGGACGCGCCGCTGCTCTCCCTCGCCACGGCCTTCCTCCTTCAGGCTACACTTCATTGCCACCCTCGTTCTCAAGAAGCTCAGTTTCGCATCACGCTCCTCACACATGTGAAAAGAAATGGCATCAGCCAAGTATGCCTGGGCGCTAACGAGCGGCTCCATTCACTAAGACCCATCACCGCGCTGACTTAAACTCACATGGAGTCTTCCTTCGGCGCCGTCCCGGTCAGCTCTTCCTGCTCCTTCATTTTATCTACAGCTTGGGCTTGTCTTTCCATCTCATTGAAGCACGTACTCGTCAGTTTCTGGGCTCCCAGGCTTCCTTTTTTGGCCCCAAGCTGGAAGACACACAAGATTACACGCTACCAACCCGTTGACAAGCTTTGTGCCAACAGCTAGCACTTACGGGAGGCACTGTGACAGCCTGGACACCTGTTCTCCTCCTCGGTCCTCACAGCTCTAGGCAGTGGGCACTCTGCTCCCCCGTTTACAGAGGAGGAGCTGAAGCTCGTGCAAGCTGAGTGACATGAGCAGGATCGCAGCCAGTTAGCGCGGTGTCTGCAAGCTCAGCAGGTGACACCCCCACACCCACGAAATGCTACAAAATCAACCAGGACAGACACTCCCAGGGAGCCCGTGCTGGTGTGTTTTTTAAGAATTTCATCATTGACAGAAGAAACGTTAAACACCCATTCCAGAAAACCTTCACCCGGCACAACAGTCACCTCACTGAGCAAAACACGGAGTTCTACCCAGGCGCACCTGTTATACATAACATGGCTCAAAGCAAGTAAAACACAGTGGCAGGGGGCTTTCTCGAGGGCAGAGGCTATTTTAGAACTGAACTATCAGATATTTCACGTCATACTCACGCCTCGTTTAGCTTGACTTGGTTTCTTCTTTATGATGGAGGAAACCTCTGTCAAAAAATACAAAGTAGGAAGTCAGACCAACAGAAACACACACTTTTTCTACTTTAATTGTGTTCTTTAAAAAAACTCTACGGTATTGTATATTATTATATAGAAGACGATAACATTTCCCACATTAGTTTGTCACCCAGAAGACAAGTACAGGGTGGGGCAAAGGTTTACAGCTGTTCGTAAAGAAAATACAATAATTAATGACTAATACTTAATCATTCGCGTACTCACAACGGTAAACCTACTTTTGCCCACCCTGTTATGAGTGCATCGAAGGGGAGGCCTCCGTATGTCCACGTGGGCACCACGGAAGCAAAACGGAGAGCTGGCCCGCCCAGCACTTTCTCAGGAGCACGCCTCAGGTGTACCAGAGCACGCTCTCCCATTAGCTCGGCTCTTCAGAAACTTTCAAAATCCATTTACAACATGAAGCTAGCCAGCATCGTGTACACAGCTCAAGCAGGTCGGCTATGCCTTCCCACCTGCACTTACGTACAGAGTTCGCCATGTTACTCAATAAGAACTGCAAAGCTCCCTGTTATTTTAGCAGCAGCACTTTCTAAATGCACAACAACGTATAATGCTTGTTTAGAAGAGTTTCTAAGAATTGTCTTTTGGGAAAACCTTAACCATGGGCCACATGTTCTGTTTTAGAACCATGTGCCAGAGACCCAGTAAGGATACCACTTTAATTTTTCCTTGCAAAGCTGAGAACCTGCTTTAACGGGGAGCGACAGCAGAAAACCACAAACAACGGCAAATTAAAACGTTCAGCCTCATGAGAGAAGAGCATCGCCCCCTGCAAGTGGGAAGGAGATCCACACACACTCTCTTCCCACCTCTTCTTTCAGGTTTGTGCTCCCAACCTCCTTCAAGCCTATTAATACACCAAGACAAGATCTGGAACGTTTCTAATCGTTTAGTTACTTTTCGCTAAAGCAGTTGCTTTCCTATTAATGCAGTGTGATCTGCACCAACTCAGATTCTACCTGCCTGATAATGAACTACAAGGTTAAGTTCACCTACTGTAAACTCAGAAAGAGGAGAAGATGCTGAGAGCCCCTGAGTGAAAGGAGCGGTGCGGCCGCTCTGACCTCTGCTGATGCCAGAACATCAACCAGCCCAGCACACTCGCCAGTCAAGAGCCCCAGCAGCCACCGAGGCCAGGCCCACAGCTGCGGCTGCGGGTCAGCCTGGAGCCGGCTAACAGAGCAGCATATTGGCTTAAGAAAATCTTGTTAAGAAACTATGGATTAATAGTCCTGGTGCCATAGACTCTATACCTTCTAGGCAGAAGGCAAAGACAGGAGCCATTTCTTTCTTAATGAATCTCATTCTCTAAATCAGAACATTACCTAGAGCTGCCTTGGTTGGTACGTTAAGACCTTCCACACTTGGTCCTTGCTCCGGTCCACCTGCAAGTTAAAAATATTGATGTTAAATCAGAAAATAGACTCACCAAACTTGCTTTTGAATATGTAATATATTTAACTTGTTGAGTACTACATATCTTACCCAATTTCGTCAATGATCTGCTTTCTTTTTAGCTCCATATTCCATTATAAGAATTTTTACTAAGCCCTGGCTGGTGTTTCTCAGTGGTTGGAGCGCTGGCCTACGAACCAAAGGGTCTCGGGTTTGATTCCCGGTCCAGGGCACGACCCTCAGTTGTGGGTTTGCTCCCCACCCCCAGTCAGGGCGAGTGCAGGAGGCAGCCAGTTGATGTGTCTCTCTCACATCGATGTCTCTCTCTCTTCCTCTTCCTTTTTTCCTCCTTTCTTTTTTTTTTTTTTTTAATATATTTTATTGATTTTTTACAGAGAGGAAGGGAGAGGGATAGACAGTTAGAAACATCAATCAGCTGCCTCCTGCACACCCCCCACTGGGGACGTGCCCGCAACCAAGGTACATGCCCCTGACCGGAATCGAACCTGGGACCCTTCAGTCCGCAGGCCGACGTTCTATCCACTGAGCCAAACCGGTTTCGGCTTTTCCTCCCTTCTACTCTCTCTGAAAAGCATTGCAAAAAATATCCCTGGGTGAGGATTAAAAAAAGAAAAAATAATTTTGATTTAAAAAGTACATTAAAATAGAAGTGTGTCTTCTGTCAAGTTGCTTTATAGAATAAGATGGTAGTGGTCGTCCTAATTAATGTCATTCAGAATTCTACCTTATGAGCTGGTGTTCTAAGCTGTTCGAGATACCTAGTACATATGTGGACTATATACCCAACATATGTTAATATTTGGAAATTCTAACACCAATCATATCCATGATAGAAACCTAAATTTTCAGTTGCCAAGAAATCTGCCGTTTTCTAAATGACCTAAAAAATGATCCTGGTTAGGAACTCTTATTAAGTCTTTACTTAAAAACTTTCTGTTACTTTAATTTTATTACTTTACAAACGAGTAAACAACATGCAGTATATCCGTGCAATGGAATGTTACTTGGCCATAAAAACGGAAATATTGGCACACAGAAATACTACAACACGATGCTCCTTTAAAATATTGTGCTAAGCACAAGAATCCAGTCACAAAGGACAACGTATTGCCTGAGCCTACTTCTAGGAAATGCCCAGAATAGTCAAATCCTTAGAGACAGAAAGCAGACTGGTGGTTGCCAGGGGCCGAGGGAGGGTGGGAGAGAAGGGGGAGGGCTATCAGGGGGTACGGGTTTCTTCTGGAGGTGATGGAAATGTTCTGGAATGAGTGGTGATGGTGGCACAACCTTGTGAATATACTAACACCACTGAATTGCCTACTTCAAAGGCTGAATTTTATGGTATGTGAATTATACGTCAATAAAGTTGTTATTTAAAAAGTGGCAGGCCCAACAGAGGAAACGCAACCGTTTTATCTTTATAAATATTTAACAGGTAAACTCTAGTTAAGGCCTTTAAATAGGCAAAGCAGGATGAGTAAGAACAATGCTATTTTGTAGAAAAAGAGCTGATGGCGCGTGCATGGATCACCCAGGACGGCCGGACTGCTGTGGGCGGTGGAGAACAGCAGGGAGTAAGATCGCAGCAGCAGAGTATTCCAGGCCCACTGTTCTAGTGGTTAAAATTCTTTTGTTCTCACCTTTTTTTTTTTTTTTTTTTTTTTTAAATACATTTTATTGATATTTTACAGAGGAAGGGAGAGGGATAGAGTTAGAAACATCGATGAGAGAGAAACATCGATCAGCTGCCTCCTGCACACTCCCTACTGGGGATGTGCCTGCAACCAAGGTACATGCCCTTGACCGGAATCGAACCTGGGACCCTTCAGTCCGCAGGCCGACGCTCTATCCACTGAGCCAAACTGGCTAGAGCTGTTCTCGCCTTTTTATTGTGCAGTCCTTAAATTTACTCAAGACCGCACCTGGTCACCGGCGCCGACAAATGCAGTTCCGGGTGAGGCCTTGAGACTCCCTCCCTACCAGCTGCTGAAGAAAATTCTGGACGGAGAAGAGGCAGGACAGTGCTGCTGCGGATGCAAAAGGAGGGGGATTCTAAACAAGAGAACCTTCTAGGAGAAGCGCTTCAGCGAACAATGTAGTGAAACATATTTACGAGGATAAAATCTTGTTCTGCATTTAGTTACCTTAGTTTCCAGTCAGTGAAAGGAACTGAGACCCAGGACTTGAGAGGCTACGGGGATCTCCCGGAGGCACCCTTCAACCTCAAAGGCCTTTGTGCTGGTAAGTTGTAACGGCAGCGATGTTCACATGATCACTGAATTTCAGAAGGTACAAACCCCGCCTTTTCTCTATGTTAGTCAGGCGAGTGTCGGAATTAGTTTTTCTCCTCTCTCTTATGGCCAATGACAAACCAGGCACTGGCTCAGGTAGGTTTCTTCTCTTCAAAAAGAATTTCTCGCCCTGATCGGTTTGGCTCAGTGGATAGAGCGGACTGAAAGGTCCCAGGTTCGATTCCAGTCAAGGGCATGTACCTGGGTTGCGGGCACATCCCCAGTAGGAGGTGTGCAGGAGGCAGCTGATCGATGTTTCTCTCTCATCGATGTTTCTAACTCTCTGTCCCTCTCCTTTCCTCTCTGTAAAAAATCAATAAAATATATATATATATATAAAAAAGAATTTCTCCCTGGAGTTCACAGCCAGTGGAAGGAACACACAACGGACATGGGAGCTAAGGGACACGTTGGTTCCCAGAACCGAGGCGTGCTGCGCATGAGGAAGACAGTATACGCAGCTGTGGCTGCGGCTGGAGTGCTGGGGGGCTGAGGGGGGAGGGTGCTTCTCTGAGGAGAGGACGTGGAGCTGAGGCTCCAATAAGGAGGTGGCCGCAGGACGACCAGGGTCAGAGTCCCAAAGAGAACGCAAACGCAGGAAAGGCGCGCAGGCCAGCGCGACGGCAGCGCAGTGGAAGGCGAAGAAAGCAAAAAGCTAAATGCCACTCGGGGACGTGTCAATGTCTTCTATGCAGGCATTCAGGGTCATGTGCACACACACACACACACAAATAATCACAGGTTGCAAATCATACAAAACCAGTCCTGTCAGAGGTCTTTGCATGTTAAGGAACCAAGCTTCTGGTCTCTATGTGAATTGCAAATTTTTATCATGTTTTGAAGCACTTCTTCAGACCCCAGTGTTACCTCTCCAGCAGTCAGACTCACTAATCGCTTCCTTTCACGAGGCTTGGATGTGCCCAGAAGGGCTTCTCACTCCAGGGTGGCAGGAAAGCCTCACCCCTGTTTCTCTAGCGCCCTTATATTTTCATTTTTTAAATATATATATATTTTTACTGATTTCACAGAGGAAGGGAAAGGGAGAGAGAGGTACAACCATCAGTGATGATAGAGAAGCATTGATTAGCTGTCTCCTGCACTCCCCACACTGGGGATCGAGCCCGCAACCCAGGCATGTGCCCTGACTGGAAATCGAACCATGACCTCCTGGCTCATAGGTCAACCACTGAGCCATGCCAGCCAGGCCTCATATTTTCATGTTTATTTTTAAATCTTCGGTCCATTTGAATTTAGATTGGTATAAAGAGTAAAGAAGGAATTCTACTTTATTATTTTTTTCCAAAATGTTAGACATTTGTCCCACATTGATGCTTCTCTCTCTCTCTTCCTCTCTCTGAAATAAATAAAAATCATATTTAAAAAAAAGAATCAGCCAATGAATACATAAATAAGTGGAACAACAGATGGATGTTTTTCTCTCTCTAAAAATCAATAAATAAAATTTTAAAATAACCTTCGTTATTTGCTGGGGGGACTTCCACGTTCCTGGGTGTTAAAGACGGTTCTGGGTATGCGGAGGCCCATCCTGTGCCACTCACCTGAAGCAAAGCGAGAAAAGTCATAAAAAACAAATCAAAGCAGGGGAAAACCAAATCATCTAAATAGTCACCTCTTCGTACCTGGATTAGTGGGAAGGAAGGGTAATATTTAAACATGTATAATATTAAGTCTCTGTTTCAATGCTCAAATTCCGTATTTTTCCTTTTAAAAAATATTTTTATTGATTTCAGAGAGGAGGGCAGAGGGAGAGAAAGAGAGAGAAACATCAGTGATGAGAGAGAATCATTGATTGGCTGCCTCCTGCACGCCCCCTACTGGGGAATGAGCCCCTGAGCATGTGCCCTGACTGGGAAATGCTCAACCACTGAACCACACGAGCCGGGCTTTCCTCCTTTTTAAAAATAAAATCTAAAAAAAAAAAAAAATTAATAAAAATAAAATAAAAATAAAATCTAAACTATGCAATAATTTCAGGTTTACAGAGAAGTTGCTAAGACAGTAGAGTTCTTTACTTTTCACCCAGCTTCCTTTAATGTGAAAATACCCATGGTGCATCTGTCAAAATTAAGTTACATGGCACATTCCTAAACTCCAGATTTGACTTGGATTCCACCAGTTTTTCCTCCAGTGCTCCTTTTCTGTCCCAGGATCGGCCCAGGACCCCACGCTGCATGCGTTTCTTCTCCTTGGTCTCCCTGCTCTGTCAGAGTTTCTCAGTCTGTCCTTGTTTTCATGACTTTGAGCCTTTGAAGGGTGCTGACCAGGTATTGTGTAGGATGTGTCTCGATTTGGGTTTCTCTGATGTTTTCTCATGATTAGATTAGAGTTGGGGGAAGAAAACCGTGGAGGTGCGGTGCCTTCTCACCACCTCATGTCAACATGACTGACCTGGCGATGCCAACCCTGAGCGCTTGTCAGGCGGTGCCTGCCAGTCTTTCCTCGGTAAACTTCTGTGTTTCCCTTCCCATCGTCTAGTCTTGGGAAGCTGGTCACGGAGTCTGGCCCACATTCAAGGGGAGGAGGATAGAGCTCTACCTCCTGAGGGGGCAGTATCTATTATACATGACTTGGAATTTTTCTATAAGGAAGACTGTCCCTTGTCCCCATGTATTCAATCATCCATTTATATCAGTATAATTATCAAAAAAGAGGAGAACAGGACCTGGATATCGATTTTATTCTTTGGACTGTAATTCAATACGTTCATTATTTATTTTGTTCAAATTGTTCCAGCTTTGACCACGGGAGCTCTTTCAGGTGGTTCCCGAGTCCTTCAGACCCTGCCCCTCCAGTTCCCGCGCCCGCCCCAGCACTTCCTTCCTCTCTCTCTACAGGGCGCTCCAGGCTCATTGCCCCAGCAGCCCCGTCCTCCAACCTGCCACTTCTCCAAAGGCAGCCCTGGCTCCTTGCAGTGGAGAACGGTATTTAGAAACCAGGACCGGGGTGCTGGGTGCTTGCTGTACCGAAGTGCCACTTCCTCAGGCCCCCTCCGTGGACAGAGCCAGGCAATACTAACCCACTAGTACACACATCTACAATTAGTTCTCCATCGTGTATGTGCGTGTGTGTACGTAGAGACAGTAAAATAAACATGAGTTCATACTAACGTCTCCAACCCTAACCCACACCAAACTAGTCATTTCTCTCCTTTTTAGCCCATCATTTCTGTTCCAAACATTTCTCAGCTACTAATTATGGATATTCTGTATCTAGTTCTAAATTAAATAATAGCAAAGCTCACAATAGAACACATCCTTTTTTTAATTGTTTTCTGTTCTTTTGTTTGATAGTTACTTCTGGTAACTATTGATTGCATCAATGATAATATGTATATGCAAATTATAATAGCAAAAAATCAAGGTTTAGCAATTTATAAAACTCTGCACATTTTCTATTTGAAAATTAAAGAATGTATTGAGCCCTGGCTGGTTTGGCTCAGTGGATAGAGCGTCGGCCTGCAGACTGAAAGGTCCCAGGTTCCATTCTGGTCAGGGCACATGCCCAGGTTTCCGGCTCTATCCCCTGTAGGGGGTGTGCAGGAGGCAGCCGATCAGTGATTCTCGTCATTGATGTTTCTCTCTCTCTCCCGCTCTCCCTTCCTCTCTGAAATCAATAAAAAAATATATTAAAAAAACCAACTGTCTTCATTCTTTGTCAGTCCCGGAGCTCTGAACGGAACGGTGGCGGACGACTGGTCATCACGCTCAGCTTCACTGGCAGCTGGTAAAAGACATGTGACTAAGCCAGCCAACAGGACGGGCAGAGCGCCTGGCACCACCTCCAGGCTGTCCTGTAGAGGACGGGGCACCTGTCTCCTGGGTGTCTGTCCTCTTCCCACTGCTGGGAAAGGCCACGACCTGGGGCAGCCATGTGGACCCTGCGGTGACCCTGCGGTGAGAGCCACACGTGAGAAAAACCAAGTAAACCCCTCTGTCGCCCTGGACAGCTCCTCTGAACTGCGGATGAGAAACTGATTTCTCTCTGGTTAAGCGACTGTATTTCAGGGCTGTCTGTCACAGCAGCTTGGCCTGTACCCTAGCTGGAACATTCTAAATACACACCCTTTCCAAATGTCAGAGTAAGCACACGCACAATCATGTAAGCACAATACTTACCTCAGGAAAAGCATGAGAGGCAAAGAAGTCGTCCTCCTTCGGTGCAGGGGACAAAGGCGGCGTCACACAGCCATCAAGCCACAGCTGGAACAACAGGAGGTGCTCTTTAGCATTCCCCTGGCTGTGAGGGTTCTACTTAATACTCTTCACTCCCTTTCTAGAGACCTGTGTGCCCGAGATTGGTATTTCCATTATTAAAAGTCACAACAGGCCTACGCGGGCCCTGAGCGCATTTCAGTCATGGGTCAGGCCAGTAACTTGTTTCCAGACCCTGAGGATGGCACAGCCACGTCTGAAAAGGAAGATCAGGACCTCAGACCTCAGGGCAGGTCCCAAAGGACAGTCAAGCCTCCTGAGGGCTCCTTTGCAAATCCACACACTCGCCACGATCCGCTTGTCAGCCCCACACCCGCTCTCGCGCTCCTGTCCTTCGGGGACGTGCGCGAAGCAGCCAAGGGCCCCGAGTGGCCCGCGGGGTGGGTTCCCAGCTGCGGGGAACGGCCACACGCTGCCCTTCCCCAGCTCACGCGGTAAACAAGGGTCCTTCCGCGGTTTACTTAGCACCACGTGTCCACATTTTGTGCTTTTGGTTGGTGACGTTGTGGTTTAAGATGGCCCTGCGCAGGGTGAAGTGCTGCCCGTGCCCCCAAGCACACGAGGCTGAGACGTGCCGCTGGAGGAAACAGTTTCATCCGGGCCCGGGGTACAGTGCCGCTGGCCCGGACCAGTGTTCGCCGACAGCACGTGGTAACGAAGGCGCCTCCAAACAGAAACACACGGAAGTGAGGCTCCGTATTGGCCCGGGGCGGACTGGCCTGGGCGGCACCCGCAGCACTAACGCGGGGTTCGCAGAACAGAGAAGCCACGGGACCCGCTCCTCCTACGAGAACCCGCGGGCAGGCTTCCCTGTCTGGGGTAAAAGGCACCTTTCCTTCTGCAACAGCTTGTTGCGCTTACGTCAGTGCGGTGCTTACGTCAGTGCGGTGCTTAAGTCAGTGTCGTGCTTACGTTATGTCACACTTACAGTGGCACATGCTTGCATCAGTGCCGTGCTTACGTCATGCCGCACTTACAGCAGCACTAGGATTATGTCAGTGCCACGCTTACGTCAGTGCCGTGCTTACGTCATGCCGCACTTACAGCGGCACATGCTTGCGTCAGTGCCACACTTACGTCATGCCGCACTTACAGCGGCACCATGCTTACATCAGTGCCGTGCTTACGTCATGCCGCACTTACAGCAGCACCATGCTTACGTCATGCCACACTTACGTCTGTGCCGTGCTTCCGCGCAGCCTGCGAAGCCAGCGACTTGATCTTGTCCCTGTAGAGCTGGGCCGCGCGGCTGTTGTACTTGGCCTTGGTGTCACTGGTGGCGCACCCATGCTGGTCGAAGAAGGATGACTGCAGAGGAAAGCAGCGGGTTACTAGCAATCCTGCCGAAACGGTACTTCTTATGATGAAGGATTTTTGAAAATACTAGTGAAAACCAAAACTACGTAAACCACGAAAAATTTTAAAATAGTCTTATCTTATAAAAAGGGAATACCTTCCACGGATGTAACATTACTATTTTGGTAAAACTGGACAGGAGATGAATTACAAAATGAAATAACTGGCCCTTCATTTCTTCATTAAACACCTCCGTCACTTTGAACCTTACTTGGGGGGACGCTTTCCACTCAGGACTACTTTTAATTCATGAGAAATCCATTTCAGTTCGGATTCCACTAAATCGGAAATTTCACAAAATTGGTTAGGAGCACCGCTAACCTTCACCTTGTTCAGCACTGTTTACTCATTAACAAAATAGCACAAGCAAGGTGATGAAATTAAACAGCAGAAACTGTTTCCAATCACCTTATAAGGGTCCGTGTGTAGACATGAATTAAAGAATTCATATCTAACTAACGCAGGTATTCCAAAAACCTGTATGAGCAATGCTTTTATTAACCCAATTTGACTAATAATGGTATTAGGCACCCACATGTACCGAATCCCGTTCTGGGTTACGTGGGTCCCATCCCATTACATCCTCGTAGCAACACTATGGGAGGTCACTGTTACTAGCTACGCTTTGCAGGTGGAAACTGAACCCAATGTCACACTGGTAAGTGAGAGGCAGAGCCGGCATTCAAACTTGAGCAGGATGGTTCCAACTCCACTGCTGGAGTGGAACGGCCTGACCTTCCCCACCCCCTTCCCCCACCTTGGCCACCTCCGCTGGCTGGAGATGAGAAAGCGGCTCTCGGGAGGTGGCGGGGGACTCTGCCTCCTTGGGAGGGCTTAGAAATAAGGACAGATAAAATCAAACTCTCAGTATTAAGTTTTGGAACAGGTGTGCGAACATCATGATAATGGGCACGGGTTTCTAATAGGATGCTTGAAATATAAGGCATGCATTCTTAACAGGGCAAAATTGTTTCTTGGAAAGTGAAAAGCAAAGTTTTTACAATGGTTTGTGGCCCTCCAATGCTCACCCCTACGCGACAAAAGCATATTCCTTAGTATTTAATTTCTCTCACCAGGGAAATACTAAATCCAATTTAAATTTAAAATAATCTAATTTAAATTTAATTATTCTACTTAAGGAACAATAATGAAAAAAGGTTGAGAAACACTAATCCAGGGAATCTGGTATTTTAAAAACTACTATTTTAGATTTATAATTTTATTTTTAAATACCAAATTGATACGATACAACTTTTATTTGAAATGTATACAGATTTGATTTTTTTATACTTTGAATTTGTAATGGCATGTCCATGGGAATTCTACTTACTAAACCTATACCATTTGGCATAATAAATAAGGTACCAGTGCTTTGGGTGATTTTGCTGGCTAGACTTATAAGGCTGCCAGTTTATTTTATTTACTTGTTTATTTTAATATATTTTTACTGATTTCAGAAAGGAAGGGAGAGAGAGATAGAAACATCATTGATGAGAGAGAATCACTGATTGGCTGCCTCCTGCACGCCCCCCACTGGGGATTGAGCCTGCAACCCGGGCACATGCCCTTGACTAGAATCGAACATGGGACCCTTCAGTCCCCAGGCCGAAGCTTTATCCACTGAGCCAAACCGGCTAGAGCAGGCTGCCAGTTTAGAGTTTGAGAAATCAGATATATTGAATTTGTAAATGAAATAGAAAATGTTTTGAGGATCCTTGTTAGGTTTGAAAGTAGGGTTAAAAAAATCTGCTGGTTTAAATTAAATGACCACTTAATTGGTTATTATTTTTGCATAGAAATTACTAAGTTTATAAATGAATATATGATATTTATATACCGTATTTAAAAATTTGGAGAATAGGTTTTATTAAAACTTTGTGGATTTCATAAATTAAACAAAATTCAGATGTAAGCAGCCGTAATCATTCATTCCATTCTAAGCACGAGTCACCACACATATTAAAAACCTGTATTGTCATAAAGAAGCCTCCCAATCCCTCTCTACCACCTCTTCCTGCTTTAATTTTCTTCCAAAGAACTCTCGCTGCCTGCTAGGTTCTTGTTTATTTGCTTCTTTATTGACTCTGTGTCTGTGCCTCTAAGAGGGGCTCTCGTGTGTCTTGTTCACCATCCCAGCACCTAGCCCAAAGCTTTGCATGTATTAGGTGCTTCTGGATAAACAAGTCAACCGGGTCGTCCAACTCCAAAGCCCCTCGTGACTTTCCGTTACCCAGTAGGGCCCCCAGACAGCAGAGCATGTTTACACAGAAGGAAAACCATCTGAGATGAACTTACCGCGTTAGCATTTCCTCCAACTTGCATGCAGCGCAACTGAAACCAAGACCAGTTAGAGTCCAGCTCTGTAGATCTAAGTGGAAAGAACATTCTTAAATGTTAATACTTTTCTCCCCCAAATCAAGCCACTAAACTTTTGAGAACAAGATTTCCTTGCCATCAGGATCCTGAAGAATTCTGAGTGTGTGTTAACAGTGACCTTCTAGGAGGCTGTGACTCCAAAGTGCAGGACCATTGGTCCAGCAGCTCCTGGCCCCTCTCATCCTTCCTGGAAGCCAAGGCGCTGACGGCCCCAACCACCTGCTCCCCTCCACGCCCGACCACAGACAGGCCACGCACGCCAGGCCACGCCAGGCCAGCAGCACCTGCGCTGCACAAGCTCCAGCCAGCCACGCCCTCTAGGGGACAGAGCATGACCAAGCCTGTGAGCTGCTGGAACACTCGGCCTCTGTGCCTCACATCCTTGGTGGGTCCTGATCTAAAAGGTGGTGATGTGTCTGTACTCAGCACACATGTCCTGTTTGGCGTTTTTCAGGGTCCAGTTTGACACCTAGTAGGGCCCCTGGAGGATGCTCATCATTTCACCATCAAATGGAAAGGACCTACCCGCCATCGCCACCAAGAGGCAAGGAAGAACCCTCAGGATGGAATGCTCCTGAAGCGAAAGCTGCAGGTGCCTCCCACCCCGCCACACCTGTGCCCTGCCGACCTGAACCCTAAGATCACCTCGGAGCAAGGAAAAGGCAATGAGTATTTCCCACCAAGCGACCAGCGTAAAGCAGGACAGGACAGCACTACAATGCCGGAAGTCTTTATAGGAATCAACAGATATGAGCAAGAGCAAGGCTCTCCCATCTCCCACAGCAGCGCATCCTGCACCCACTGGAAAGGACTGTGGACGTGCGAGAACAGGTGCAGGTGGACTATCCTTCACCAAAAGGGCTCTTAACCTTTGTGAATGTTAAGACATTATTTTGAAGCCAATAGCTACCTTAAGGTTAATAATGACGCTAATACATGTCATTATTACATCTACATATATCTACTTCACGATGATATAAAAATAAATAGTAAACCATACTTCATAAGAAACGTATTTCCCAAAGACAAAAGTAAATCTCCTTTTGAATTTAATTACCAAGGAAGGTGATGAAATGACACACATTGTTCTGAAATTCTTTTTCTGAGAGATCTTGCTTAGTCACCACCCCGTGCTGACCTGCCCAGACTGCGTGAGGTGCCATCCCCGCCCCACCTGTCGTTGGGTGGCTGTTAACAGCAGTCTCTGGAGACAGGCTGAGAGGGGTGAACCTCAGCTCTGCCATGACTAGCTGCGTGACCTTGGGGAAGTTGCTTAACCTCTGCGCCTCACTTTCCTCGTTTGTAACAACCATAGGTTATCTATTTCACTCCTGCAGAAAGTAAGGAAGCCAGTATGTGAAAAGTTCTGGGCTCATGGTAAACACCATATGGCTAAAGTTCTCACCATCACTATCACCATCGTCATGGCGACCCTGTCACACTGTGGTATAAACACAAGCTCCAGAGGGCAGGCATAAAATAGGTGCCTGACTTAAACCATGTCCTAAAACTGAAGCTGCAAGTCCTCAGACTTACTAACCTACCTAAAACTTTTAGTCCTAAAGTATCTTTTAAAAAACAAAGCCAAACATTTTTTAGATATTTCTTAGAAATAAAGATAAAAAAACATTGTTCTTTAATCAAGCTGACAGAGATTCTCTCTCACACACTGGAATTTGAAACAAAAGGTGGTGATGACAATGAATAAGTCAACCGTAAGGAGAAACTTGATCTGCTCAGCGGTGCCCGTCCCACGAGGTGACTCACTACAGGTTACTTCCTGTCTTTAATTTAGATGAAGACACGGTGAAAGGTAAGAGGACCTGAGTGAGGAGAAAAAAGTGAGCCGCGCAAGGCAGGAAAGTTGAAGAACCAGTGGCACTTTAACCAGACAGCTCCTGCTAATCAACCATTGTGAAGGAGAAAACAGGTTTCCTCAACCTCCTCAATCTTTATGCGTTAAGATACGACGTTTTCCCCAATACCCCAGTGTCTGTAATTTTTTAATCAGTATACAAATGTTCAAAGAACGGCCTTCCACCTCTTTAAAAACAAAACGCCACTGAGTACCCTTGTCATCCTTGACTTTGCCCAAATCCTAGACTATGCCCTCTGCACAGGAGTTTTAGCGGTTGTTTTGAATCATTTATGAGCACTGTGATGCATGCAGTTATATTTATCTGTAAACAGTTATATTTATCCGGCTGTTGGAAGGCTAGTGATTCAACCTGCAGGAGCCCAAAGAGACACCGCTGTCCAGCATCACCAGGCTCCAGTCGGTCCTCCCTCAACCGAGGGCGCCAGAAAACCACCTCATTTCCGGGAATGGTTCAAACTGCCGGTGCGCTTCAGTGGGGAGGAAAAGGGAGGGCAGATTAGAAGGGCAGGGCTTGGCAGCGAAGCAGAGGAAAAGAACACAGCAGAGAGAGATGACAAACAGCTACGTACTGCCCCGAGTCCAGCCTTCCTGGGCTCTGGGCAGAGCAGGTCCCAGGTTCACTGCTAACAACTGGTCTGGGGTGAGAGGGGAGCACATTAAAGATAAAATCGTGGGGGTTGGTGGGGAGAGAGGACTCGGGGAATTTATATGCATATATGCAGAGCCCATGGACACAGACAACAATGTGGTGAAGGCCTGAGAGGGGCGGGTGCTGGGTGGAGGGGGTCAATGGGGAAAAAGGGGAATATCTGTAATACTTTCAATAATAAAGACAAATTTTAAAAAAGACATGAACAACAAATCCATCATAAAAACAAACAAACAAACTTGTCCTCGCAACTAAATCCCTCAATATTTAAAGAGACAAGGACAGGATGTGAATTCAAAATATTCTGACACCAGCTAAGAAAAAAGAAGACAAGAAACTGATAGGTACTCCAAAACCAATAAGAACACACAAAAGAACGCCCTTTTCAAGATAATGACCTATGGCGTTATATGGCTATACATATTGAGCACATCAGGCTTTTGCAAATCGCTTTCTGAAAAGAGAAGTCGGGAAAGTACATCAGGAAAGTTTTTAAAAAGAAAATTATGTTGCTATTATTACTATTTTTGTGCTATCATATAAAAATCTTGTTCTGAATTATAAGACTTTATCCTTTAGGAACAAATGCTCTTTATAGTAATTGCGTTGTATCAATAGTCCTTAAGTCAACGTAAGATAAAATCGCTTGTCACAAGTCCAAATAGCCTGCCTGCCTCTCTGGTTGCTTCCCTGGGAAAAGACGTGGCAGGGACGCAGGTGACGTGGCGGGAGGCGGCAGTAATCAGAGATGCCCCGTGGCTGCAGACAGTGACTGGCCAAGGCCGAGGGCTGCTGACGCACAGGCCTCCTCGACTTCCAAGCCCTGAGCCCCACTGGAATCTTGTTATTTCTTTTTAAAAAATATATGTGTTTATTGATTTCAGAGAGGAAGGGAGAGGGAGAGACAGAAACATCAATGATGAGAGAGAATCACTGATTGGCTGCCTCCTGCACATCCCTACTGGGGATCAAGCCCACAACCCGGGCATGTGCCCTTGACCGGGATCGAACCTGGGACCCTTCAGTCTGCAGGCCGACGTTCTATTCACTGAGCCAAACCAGCGAGGGCTATTTTTCTTATTTCTTATATTCTGTTTCTTCTACCTCACACCAGGGCACTTGCCACCTCCCACTGGACTGTGGGGCTGTGTGTGTCCAGAGGGGGCGCCGTTCTCTCTTGCACACAAAGGCCCCACCCAGGCTCCGTCCACGCCGTGTGACTGGAAGACAGGAACTTGTCAGAAGGAGCCAATGCGGCCCAAAAGTTCAGATGAAAAGAGAAGAAAGATGTTCGTAGTATAAGCATTTGAAACCGCCAGAAAACTCAACAAAACCATCACTCAGGCTCTGCGGTGTTAGCGCCCTGGGGCCAGAGCTGTACGACTGCTGGAACCTGACATCAGCTCTCCACCTGACGGGGTGCAGGGTGGACCCACAGCACCCGAGTCCCCTTCTACAGGGGGTGCCTCAGCGGGTCCCTCTACCCGAGGCCATTTGGACCCCTCACTCACTCAACGGACAGCTGTGCGTGTACCTGGCGCACACAAAGTGGGCGCGTCCGGAGCCCACAGACTAGCCGTCTAGTGGGCAAGCCAATTAGTTACCAGGTTGAATCCCAGCAAGCAAGGACAGGGTGCAGAAAGTTTCCTGCACAGGGACCAAGAGAAATTGGAGATCTCAAGAAGAGTCTAGAAGGGCCGTCAGTGGCAAAAGCCCGTGCAGGAAATGGCCCTGTGGATGGAGGTGACGACCGAGATGAGGTGTGCACAGCCCAGCAGGCAAGTCTGAGCGCCACCCCGAGGCAGTGAAAGCCGGGCCCCCACCCCGAGCGGTGAAAGCCGGGCCCCCATCCCGAGGCGGTGAAAGCCGGGCCCCCATCCCGAGCGGTGAAAGCCGGGCCCCCATCCAGAGGGGGTCAAAGCCGGGCCCCCACCCCGAGGCGGTCAAAGCCGGGCCCCCACCCCGAGGCGGTGAAAGCCGGGCCCCCACCCCGAGGGGGTCAAAGTCGGGCCCCCACCCCGAGGGGGTCAAAGCCGGGCCCCCACCCCGGGCGGTGAAAGCCAGGCCCCCACCCCGAGGCGGTGAAAGCTGGGCCCCCACCCCGAGGCGGTGAAAGCCGGGCTCCCACCCTGAGCGGTGAAAGCCGGGCTCCGGGGAGAACGGTTTCTAACTGCTGTTATCAGAAGATCATAAGGGAAAGGAAATACTGTCTCAAGCCCTTCATCCCGACAGCCACGCCACGGCCGTCTCGACACAGAGCTCCATGTAACAGAAACTAGCTCACTTGCCCAGTTTACTTAGTACACTATCACTTAAATCTCCGTAACTCATAACCAGCCTCTCGTTTTACTGGATGTCAAAGGAAACATCAAGGACAAAGGGAAGGGGTCCATGTGACACTGCACCCCTCCCACCCCCAGCGGGGACGGACTCACTTACCGAATAAAACTCAAGTGAACTCCAAGTGACCGGTGTGACCCTGAGCAGTCGATGCAAAGAAACACCCCATAGGTTATGCTCGCCCAGCTGGGGTTTTTGGCACCACAATCAAAACACACCTGAAAGAAAATGGGAGAAGTCGACTGTAATTCCTTTATACTGGCCAGTGAGCCCTCCCACAGCACACTATACGATTTAGCTTGGAGGCTGCTTAACTTTTACAGTTTGAACTGGGTAACAGAAACTATCTCACCTGGATTTTTAAAACCTGGAATTTCACCCTGGCCAGGTAGCTACGGTGGTTAGAACCCACTATGCCAAGGTTGCGGGGCCAACCTCCAGGGGCACACACAAGAATCAGCCAATGGACGCACAGCCACGTGGAACAACAAGTCCATCTCTCGCTCTCTCACTACCCGAAGTTAATAAATATATAAAAACCTCAAATTTCAATTTCTTTAATTATTCTATTATTTTAATTATATGTTAATAGAATTATATGACTACAACACATGAATTGTATAGTATATATTATTCTGAATCTATTATGATGCTCTGCAGTGCTGGTAGTGAAGAGAACTCAGGTGTGTATAGCATCGCAAACATCACTTGTCCTTGAGGCAGTCACAGGTCCTACCAAGCACGTAAAGGAACACTAGCAGGGAGGTGCCTGCCGAGGACGCTCAGGCCTGACTGCCCCGGGACAGTGGCCTCTACCAGGTGGCAGGTGTTGAGCACACTTCTCCACCGGAGGAGGAGGAGAGCGTGGGGGCCAGACTCCAAGGTGCCCAACGAGCCGCCCTGCCGGCATTCACACCCTGCGGGAGCCCCCCTCACTGGCCCAGGGTGGTCTGTGCGAGCAGGTTATAAAAGACGCCAGGACTTCCCTTCTCTCTCGTGCCCTCTCTCTCGGATCACTGGCGCTGGGGGAAGCCAGCTGCTGCGTCTTAAGGACCCTCGGGCAGCCCAGTGGCGAGGCTCAAGTCGGTAGGAACTGAGGCTCTGAGTCCAACAGCCAGTGCAGAGTGGCCGGCGGAGTGCTACGTGAGCGCACTTGGGAGTGGAACCCCAGCTTGCGGATGACTGCGGCCGCAGGAGACCCCAGCCTTCCTTCCTCAGCCCTGACCAACGCCAAACATTCATCTGAAACGGCAGGGTAAAAGTGCGTTCACACGTTAAGCGCCCAGCCTGTGTTGTCTTCCGGCCGGAAAGTACAGTGTCAGTCACCGGTGATTGACATGGTGCTTAACGTGTTAAAATATGCAGAGTTTGTCATGGAAATTAACACAAAGTCAGAACAACAGGATGGTAACATTCCACAAATAGAATTGTTTTGAAGTTTTCCCCCAGAAAAAAGCACCCACACTTTAGATACACTTTATAGGCAGAGCCACTATGTAAAGATTGTCCCAACTATCCCATCCTATCTAATAAAAGCCTAATATGCAAATCGAACAGCGGAACGACCAGTCACTATGATGCACACTGACCACCAGGGGGCAGACTCTCGACGCAGGAGCTGCCCCTGGTGGTCAGTGCACTCCCACGGGGAGCGCCGCTCAGCCAGAAACCGGGCTCACAGCTGGTGAGCGCAGCGGAGGTGATGGGTGCCTCTCCCACCCCCGCTGTAGGCGGGTGGTAAGGAGCGAGGGGTCCCAGACTGCGAGAGCCCTGGACTGCGAGAGGGATGTCTGGCTGCTGGCTTAGGCCCAATCCCCTCAGCAGGCGGACATCCCCTGAGGGGTCCCGGACTGCGAGAGCCCTGGACTGCGAGAGGGATGTCTGGCTGCTGGCTTAGGCCCAATCCCCTCAGCAGGCGGGTCCCGGACTGCGAGAGCCCTGGACTGCGAGAGGGATGTCTGGCTGCTGGCTTAGGCCCAATCCCCTCAGCAGGCGGACATCCCCTGAGGGGTCCCGGACTGCGAGAGGGCGCAGGCCAGGCTGAGGAACCCCCACCCCCCAGTGCACAAATCTCTTGCACTGGGCCTCTAACAATCATAAAAAAGGCCTGGCTTCTGGCCTTTTGAGGGCAATACAAGAACAAAAACTTGAGTGGGTTTTCCAAAGCCCCTCGGGGCAGACTCGCATTCAGCATGCATGAATCGTGGGGAGGGGGGCGGGAGGGGTGCAACTGACATAAAAGGTGCCAGGCACTCACTTCAATGGTGCTGGTACCAGACACGGGGGCAGGCACTGGGGTATAAGAAGTAGGTGGCATCACTGATTCCACAAACACTTGCTGAGCTCCTATTCACTGCCAGGCACGTGCTGGCCCTTGGGAGAGGAGGGCATGGAAATTCAGACACCCTGTGGTACCAGCTCTTAGAGCAAGGCCCCCCTTCTGTGGGACTAGTCGTGCCAATGGTGCTGTCCCTCTACGAGAGGCCATTTGTACCCCTCACTCACTCAACGGACAGCTGTGCGTGTACCTGGCGCACACAAAGTGGGCGCGTCCGGAGCCCACAGACTAGCCGTCTAGTGGGCAAGCCAATTAGTTACCAGGTTGAATCTCAGCAAGCAAGGACAGGGTGCAGGAAGTTTCCTGCACAGGGACCAAGAGAAATTGGAGATCTCAAGAAGTCTAGAAGGGCCGTCGGTGGCAAAAGCCCGTGCAGGAAATGGCCCTGTGGACGGAGGTGACGGCCGAGATGAGGTGTGCACAGCCCAGCAGGCAAGTCTGAGCGCCACCCCGGGCGGTGAAAACCGGGCCCCCACCCCGAGGCGGTGAAAGACGGGCCCCCACCCCGAGGCGGTGAAAGCCGGGCCCCCACCCCGAGGCGGTGAAAGCCGGGCCCCCACCCCGAGGCGGTGAAAGCCGGGCCCCCACCCCGAGGCGGTGAAAGCCGGGCCCCCACCCCGAGGCGGTGAAAGCCGGGCCCCCACCCCGAGGCGGTGAAAGCCGGGCCCCCACCCCGAGGCGGTGAAAGCCGGGCCCCCACCCCGAGGCGGTGAAAGCCGGGCCCCCACCCCGAGGCGGTGAAAGCCGGGCCCCCACCCCGAGGCGGTGAAAGCCGGGCCCCCACCCCGAGGCGGTGAAAGCCGGGCCCCCACCCCGAGGCGGTGAAAGCCGGGCCCCCACCCCGAGGCGGTGAAAGCCGGGCTCCGGGGGAGAACGCGTTTCTAACTAGGTGACTTCAGCGTCCTCCTGCCCCCGCCCTCCCACCTGAGACGAGGAATTGCTAGAATGCAGCTCCACGAGGGGGCGCCCAGTCTTGGTCAGCTGAGCCGAGCACCCGGCCTGGCACAAAGTGGCCTTAAATGCAAATACAGGGAGTGGGCCCTTTGGAGGGGTGGAAGGCAAGGAGCTGGGACTGGGACCTGAGGGCCTGGCAGTCGGGAGGTGGCTGGAAATACAAGCCTGGCTCTCACAATGCCGCCTGGTTCCCGGCTGGGGCCCGAGCCTGAGCTTTGAGAACGGGCTGTGCTTGGTTTGGAGAGCAATCCCAAAACAGGGCTGAGACACGCTATCTAAGCAGACCAGCTCCTGTGGTGATGACGAAGAAACAGTTTTGACTAGCCATTTGTTCTGCCTACTGAGGAGAACAGGTGCTACAGAAATAATAACTGATATGGAGTGTTTACTCCTGCCAGGCTCTGCCGTTGGCCAACTGAACTTCACAACAGCAGCTGCTACGGGAAGGTGCAGCTATGACCCCTCGGGCCCCTTCCAGGCGGCTGCCATCGGTGCCGTCCCACAGGCCCCGCAACTAGCTGGCTGTGGGTGGTTAGTGCTCTGCTGTATCGTCTAAAAATTCTTAATACTTTCAAACGAGGGCCCCGCATTCTCATTCTGCATTCCCCAAAATTATGTAGCGTGGTTTTGATCCCCATTTTAGGGAAAACAAAGGAATTATGAAGTATCACAGCTAAGAAATGGCACTCGGGGACTGGGCCCCGGCAGTCTGCACGGACTGTCCACCCCCTGAAGGCCGGAGCCGCTCTGTGCGGGTACACCAAGGCACCCTCCATGCGCGGCACTGCCCAGCACACGCAGGTGCTCAGTGGCTATTTGCTGAATGAGTCACTCAAACAATCAATGTACAGCCCAGGAACAGTTCAGCTTCGAGGAAGGAGTTCACAAACTGGGAAACTGACGCTGGAGCGAAAACCTTGGGTCCACACACGAGAAGAAGAAACTGGACACCACATTCCGAGAGTAAACCGAGTTGTCTTTCTGTCTCGTGTATCTCAGAGCTGCTTTTTAGAACCCGTTTGGAAAATGCTTATTGTCACCCAACTCATCCACATCATGAAGACTGGTTCTCGTTTTTGTCTAGGTAACTGTTTCTCACTACCGATCAGATAAAAAGTCTTCATCGAGAAACGTAGCACGGCGCTGGGGAACATCACCAGAAGATATTTTTGCTCGGTGCTTTCATTAGTCCTATTACAGAATGGACAGTGTCCCACAGGTGTGTTGTTCACAATAAAAAATAACGAGAACAGCTGGCACGTGTTGAAGACGAGTACATGCAGGTACTGCTCCAACCGCCTTCCTGGGATGTTCTCACTTCATCCTCACAATAACCCCGAGTCAGGTCCCGGCCCGTTTTCAGATGAGGAAAATAAAGCACAAGTACGTGTTCAAGCAGCCTGCCCGAGGCGACAGCTAGAAAGCAGCGGGTCTGCGCACCAGCGCCCAGGAGTGGCCAGCTGTGTCCCTCAAAGCGTCTCTTGGTAGAAGTCTTACTTTAAAGGGGCGCCTTCCCTCTGACGAATCCCATCCAAGAGAACACGTGTTACGTTTTTGAGGCACAGCAGGCCAAAAAACACAGCTTCTACCATGCTGACTGCAGGCCCGAATGCTGTCTAGATACACAGGAGCCGCTCTATTCACAGGTGACTCTAAACTGGAACATCAAGGAAAACAGCCAAGAAGCTGGCACTGGCGGGTCCCTGGAGGCTTCCTCCTCCCGACTGCCCTTCATCAGACATCGCTTCCAATACATTGTGTCCTTTCTCGCTCCTGGAAAGGCCGTAAAATTATGGGCTCCCCTCCACCATCCAGATGTAAAACAAAGACATGCAAATTTTGTGAAACTCGGGAACTTTCTATGCCATCGTGTCATGGCTCATGCCCATGCTCCTAACAGCTGTTTACGCTGGAGGGGACCCTGGGGCCCAGGCAGAACTGTCACAGGAGGAGAGGAGAGAGTCCACGCTGACGGGACAGCCCTTTGCACTCTCCAGGTTCCACTCCGACCTGTGATCCGGACCTGTGATCCTCAGAAGAGGGAGTCACCTTAGCCCAATGCGTCATCACACCTCCAGCCAGTTTCCAAAAGTTGTAAAAGGCATGGGGGCCGGGAGGGGGCAGCCTCCAGAGGTGGGAAAAAAGGAAAGCCCCAATCTCCAGAGAGACGCGAAGGGAAGGAAGGGAAGAGGGAAGGGAAAGCGTCTGTGTCGCTTTCTTAGAAAGAGGAAAGAGCTGGAAGCCGTGCACAGACCACTGGGCCGCTCCATCGGACAGGAGCGCGGCAGCTGCCGTCAAGGGGCCCAGGGGAGCAGTGAGGCTCCAACAGGCGCCCCCGAGGAACTTTACGGGTCTGTTCGAGGGTGGGGAGGGGGCGAGCCGAGCTTCCCTAAACGCCCAGGGCTACCAGCTGGAGTTGTGACCCGGTGCACGCTTCCCAGCTGGGTCACAGGTGGCCTGCGGTGCCCGCCCCACTCCCAGGAACCCGGGGTACCCTCCCAGCCCTCTCCCGGGACCCCCAAGCTCGTCCCAGCTCTCGGGAACTCGCAGTGTCCACTCGGCAGCCCCCGTCCCGCTGTAGGCTCCTCCGATCGGTGTCAGGAACCCATGTGTCTGACCCCGGCCCCTAGGACCCCCCCCCACCGGGCCCCCCGCTGCCCGCCCGCCCGCGGCCTCGGTGCCCCTTCCCCGCTCCTCCCTTGCCGAGGCTGGGGGGCGGCGCGCGGTTCGGGGACCCAGGAGAGGCCCAGCTGCCACGGCCTCAAGTGCGACGTGTCACAGGCCGGGCCGGCTCCTCCTCCCGCGGCCGCGGACACTGGCGTCGCAGGGGCCGCCCGCGGGGTCGGGCAGGGATGCCAAGCAAGCCGAACGCGCCCGGCGGCCGTTACCTTGTTGGTGGGCACCGAGCGGAGGCGCTTGAGGACGGTCAGGATGTCCTGCTTGCTGGGGTCCCCCATAGTCACCAGAAAACAGAGGCGCAGCTGCCCCAGCCAAACGGGAAGGGCTGATCTGGAGCGGTTGCCGCCTCCCGGAGCCTGACTACGGCCCAGGGGGCGGGGCTGCGCGTGACGGCCAAGGCCCCGCCCCAGACTCCGCCCACAACCGGAGCGCACGCGCCGCTGTCCTCTAGGCAGGGGCCCGCTTAGCTGTACCGCTTGGTCCCGCCCACCCAGGCCCCGCCCCCTGGCGCTGCGCGCGCATGCGCAGGAGGCCCGCGCGCCTTTTCCAGGTCTTCGTTCGTCATCAGTGCCGGGCCGTGCGGGGGGTGAGCCTGGGCCTGGGTGTGGGTGGGGTTCGCTCTCGGCGCACGGCCTCCGGAACCCCCACCATTCCGGCGCGTGGATTGCCATTTCAGTAACGGACTGCTGCTTTCTTGGCCAAGGTCTTCTCACCTCGTCCCGTGAGTGCGGCAGAGCCATTCACTCCCCGCCATTCACTCCCCGTGGCAAAGGAGGAAACGAGGGGAAAGCCCTGCCCGCCGGTAGAGGGGACTGGAGGCCAGACGCCCGGTTTTTGTTAGTTCCCTAACTTTTTATGCCCTGGGTGGGACGCTTTCTACACGAAAATTGATTTTCTTAAGGTATCGGTTTAGGACTAAGGTCAGGGAGAGAACCGTTCTCGTGAGGCAGAATGTGCTCAGCCGGACGGATGAGAAGAGGCAAGAAGCGTGACGTCGCCGCCCTCTCCCGGGCTGCATCCTACCTTTGGCTGACGTTACCAGCTAGAAAGGCTTGAACTTGGACAAAGCCGCCTCTTTGACACCAGGAAATGTCGCCGGCGATTGGCTGGCGCAGGGAAAGAGAACAGGTTTGGGAGTCGGATGCAATACCTTGGCGCCAAGGGCGATGCAGCGCCTCCCTCCTGGCCCTGCGGCCTGGGCTCGCTCCTCTGTACCCGGGCTGAGCAGCAGGAGAGCGGCTTCCGGGAGAAGCCTGGAGCCGTGGGCTTCTCCTCTTAGGCTGGGGTTGCCCCTTCCCCTGCCTTGTTAGACACCCTCAGGGGACGCTGAGGACGGACCAGGAACAGGGTGGAGCCTTCCCCACGAAGGGGGCGTTATTACCTCTGGAACGGGGTCGCTCTGTGTTTTTGCAGGCAGCTGTGGCTATTTGGAAGTTCTTCTTCAGACTGAGTCAAAATAGATGCCCCTGTAGTTTGTGTCTGCTGACACTAGTTTGGCTTTAAACAGAACACCTGGCATATTCATAAGACACAGTCATGTCCTTTCTGTTGGGCACGATGGGCCCATGTACAGTTTGGAGCTGAAATCTTACCAAGTTATGTATCAGATTAGGGCGCGGTATGTTTGCTCAGCTCTCCAACAAGGGATCCCTGAGAAGGAAGACAGTACAAGGACCGGTAGACAGTGTAGGCAGGCATAAGCGAAGGGGCAAATGCCATTATTGTCTTTTAGCTCATCTGCTTACGTGTACTTCGGAGAACTTATTACCCCCTGACACTATAATATGTAAATATATCTGCCTCCCTTCGGCTGGAATATAGATTTCATGAGCTCAGGTCTGTTTGGTCCACACCCCTATCCCCAGCATCTAGATTCTAGAACAATGCCAGGCGTGTAGTATGCATTCAGTGAAGATTTTTGGTGTGGGCTTAGAATGTATAAATACAAAGGTCGTCAATCATGCCAACATCATAAGGAGAAAGGGCTGGGTAATCTACAAAATCACACCTTCTCGTGAGCCCCTCAGAGAGCTGAGGTTGCAAAGCAACCAAGCAAACAATTCCAAGAGAGACAAGACTCTCCAAAAAGATGGAACATAAGAACCCCCTCACCTTCGGCAGAGCACAGAGAAAGAAGTGGCTGCCATTCAAATGGGCACAAGGAAATCACCTAAAATTTTAATGAATTCTTGAAGGCCACATGTGAGCCAGCGTGTCAGTTTGGAGTAGTCGGGGGCCTCAGATACAAAGGGATTTGCATTCACTCACAAGCTCTTTTCCATAAACCTCCACCAGAATTCTTTCTTCACAAGACAGATGGAGACAGAAAGTGGAGAAAAACCGCTTGTGGGGCAGGCATGCAACTGTTGTGGGGACAGGCACAAACCTCCACCCACTTGCATTCTCTCCTGGAAAGCAAACTCTCCCTCCCTCAGGGTACCGGCAAAGATCCATTTCTGCCAGGAAAGGAAGAGAAACAAACTCCAGTTATACTAAATCCACAAGAGGATAGGAAATCCTCTAACTTTAAAAGGTAAACAAAATGTCATGGCTGCAGGGGGAAGGATAGAAGCGAAATCCCTCTATTGCTGGGGAGGGTATGGGGGGTATGGGGGGTGGGGGAGTCAGGAAACACCTTGGGCTCAGAATTCTAATCCAGACCGAACAGGTTTGCTGCCACTGGAAGAGAGAGGAAAGTCCCAATCGAGATAATCACAGGCACCACGCAGAGGTTTGCTGTCACCAGGAGGGGGGCAGGAATGTTGAGAAAGCTCCCCCTCAAGCCCCAGGCCCACCAGACTAAGACTGAGGCTGAACCAGGTCAACAGAGAACCTCCACCTACACGCCCAGGAGCCTGGCACTAAGTAAGGAGCAGCAGCAGCGGTCCACCACAGAAGGAGGGACAGGCACGGCGGTAGACAGCGCTGGTACCCCAGCCCACCGCTAAGCACAAGGTTACCCGAGCCCACCGCTAAAGGAGCTTTACCCTAAGGTGCACTGCAGATAAAGAGAGCAATGACAAAACCAGACCTGACGGCTGCCTAGGTTGGCTCAATCCCTACACCCGTGAGCTGACAGAAGCATGCCCATTTCCAAGGGTGACAGCTGTTAACTTCAGTCTCTGTTCCTCTGTGTTAGGGGGATGATGGGGCAGTTGTGTGTCTTGACTGTGGTAGTGGTTACACAACTGTCTGCATTAAAACTTGTAGAACTGGCCCTGACCGGTTTGGCTCAGTGGATAGACCAGCCGTGGGCAAACTACGGCCCGCGGGCCGGATCCGGCCCATTCGGCTGTTCTATCCGGCCCGCGGAGCCGAAAGAGCAGAGGGTTCTCTTGCTCTCCCCTCCGCTCCTTCACCAGCAGCAGTGTTAACATGGCAACGTCGGGAAACACGGCCGCAGCTCCTTCTTCTGAGTGGGCGGATTTATATCCCCATTCAGTAGAAGGAACAACCTCTCAATCTTCCAGAGGCTCCTTGTAAGGCCCGCGGACGCGTCCCCCGACATCACCCTGGGAATGCGGAGACACGTTATCGTGGTGATGTAGGGAGACACGCCCCTGGAGAGCACAGTATCAGAGCATTAGCTAAAAAGGAGACCAACAACACTGTTCCCACTGAAGTTGATGTTTTAAAGACCAAAAACCTTTCAACCCAGTCTACATTGCCATCTACATCTACGCCCCGGGCATAATTTGGAAGTTGCACTAAAGAAAATGTTTAATTTACTGTTTACACATTTAGTTCTTTTCTATTTCTTTTAGTTTTAAATTATTTTATTATATTTAAGTTTAATTTGAAAGGCTTTTGTACCTTTCCTTTGTTAGGCAATTTTATTTTGCCTTTGCCATCTTCAATATAAGGTATGTTATTGTGCTATGATTCCTCCATTTTTTGGAAGTTTCAAATTATAATAGTGTTTACATTCTTCTTGTTAAAATGTTTGAAATGAATAAAACTATTGAAATAAAAAAAAAGACTGTACCCTTTTATGTAATGATGTTTACTTTGAATTTATATTAGTTCACACAAACACTCCATCCATGCTTTTGTTCCGGCCCTCCGGTCCAGTTTAAGAACCCATTGTGGCCCTCGAGTCAAAAAGTTTGCCCACCCCTGGGATAGAGCGTCGGCCTGTGGACTGAAAGGTCCCAGGTTCGATTCCGGACAAGGGCATGTACCTGGGTTGCGGGCACATCCCCAGTAGGAGGTGTGCAGGAGGCAGCTGATCGATGTTTCTCTCTCATCGATGTTTCTAGCTCTCTATCCCTCTCCCTTCCTCTCTGTAAAAAATCAATAAAATATATTTAAAAAAACTTGTAGAACTGTACATGCAATGGAGTGCCCTTTGCTGTGTGTAAATTATACTGTACCTTCAGAGATGAGAAAAGAAGTGGGAAGGAAGCAAATGCTCAGCGTCTTTAGGGTCAGGAGAAAATGCTTGTGAGGAAATGTTAAGAGGAGAAGCAGGATCCCAAACTGCAGTTACAACATGACCCCAGTTTTGTAAAACACATACACATTGATGACGACGACCACAAAACGTGTGCCCATGGGTATGAATAGAAAAAAAGACAAGAAAAACCAGTCCCCCAGAATGTCAGCAGTGTTACGCGGAAGGCAGCATCGTGGGTGACTTTAAAGTTTTCTGAACACTTCTGCTTAGTTTCTAGACATTCATCTGGATTTCTGTTCCTTTCACAATCGAGGGGCCTGCCTACTTGACTCGGAAGTGGCCAATGAGCCGCACACAGTTTGCTTGCTGTCCTTGTCGCTTTGGTGACCGAATGCCACTGGGCTCGGGGCTTTTTGCCTTCATGCCTCTTGGCTGGGCACTCAGGTTTCTGGGACTGTGGTCGCGGCATCAGCTGCCAAGCTGTATCCTTCGCTCATGGGAGTTTTAGCCCCTTGGCAGCTGGTGTTAGTTATCCTTTGCTCAAAAGGAGTGATGCTGTCTCTGTAGTTCCTGTGTTCATCTCCTTCCGCTCTCCCTTCATTTCCCAGCCCTTTCCACAACGGATGTGAAGAAACTTAAGCCAATATACCATCAATATATGATGGTTTGACTTAAAAATTTTCAACTTTCTGACTTCAAGATGGTGTGAAAGTGATAGGTACTCAGTAGAAACTGGCTGGGCTAAGCTGTAATGTTCAGTAGATTAGGTGTATGAAATGCATTTTCTTTTTTTAACTTCTATGTAACATTTTTCTTTTACATTCCATGTTTTATATTAGGTTCAGGTGTACAGCATAATGGTTAGACAATCATATAATCTATATATATAAAAGCCTAAGTGACTGTCCGACCATTTGACTGTCCCACTGGTAGCTATGATGCGCAATGACCACCAGGGGGCAGACGCTCAATGCAGGAGCTGCTGAGCTGCAGTGACTTGGCAGCTGTGGTTCTCGGGTGACGTACCCGGAACCAGAGAGGAGGGAGCCCGATTCTTGGGTGCATCACCCAAGAACTGCCCTCTCACAATCCGGGACCCCTCAGGGGATGTCGGAGAGCTGGTTTCGGCCTGATCCCTGCAGGCCAGGCCGAGGGACCCCACTGGTGCATGCCTCTAGTTTACAATAAATGCATTTTTGACTTAGGATATTTTCAACTTGCGATGGGTTTATCAGGACGTAACCCCATCATAAGTCAAGGAGCATATGTAATCTGAGTTTCATTGACTGGTCCGAAATTGATTTCTTTTTAGTTTGGGCTGGAGAGACAAGGTTGCTAGTCAGTTGGGGAGACAGACATACCAGCAGCTGCGAGGGGGCAGGGAGAGTGCTGTGATGAGGTGCCCAGAGCACGGAGGAGGGCTCAGGTCAGGCAGCTCCAGTCCTGGTAGGCATCACTTAAAGAGCACCACTGGGGGCAGGCACCTCCTTGTCCTCTGAGGCCTGTGCCCTCATCGTCCAACAGCACAGCCTAGTGGGCAGACCCTGCACTGCACTGCCCGCCTCTGAATCTAGGCCAGCTGTGTGGTAGCTGTCACACCTACACCTTTGGCAAGTTACCTGACCTCTATAGCTCAGCTTCCCTGTCTAAAATATAGGAATAATAGCCCTGACCTGTAGTTCAGTGGTTAGAGCGTCAACCCAAGCACAGAAGGGTCAAGGGTTTGATTCCTGGTCAAGGGAACGTACCTGGGTTGCAGGTTCCATCCTCAGCCCCGATCAGAATGCCTGTGGGAGGCAACCAATTGATGTGTCTCTCACAGTGATGTTTCTCTCTCCCTACCCCCCCCCTCCCCCCTCCCTCCCACTTTCTCCAAAAATTAAATAAATAAATGGGGGGAAAAGTATCCTTGGATGGGGATTAACAACAACAAAAATAGGAATAATAATATTTACCTGGTTCCGTGGTCGGCAAACTGCGGCTCGCGAGCCACACGCGGCTCTTTGGCCCCTTGAGTGTGGCTCTTCCACAAAATACCATGGCCTGGGCGAGTCTATTTTGAAGAAGTGGCGTTAGAAGAAGTTTAAGTTTAAAAAATTCGGCTCTCAAAAGAAATTTCAATCGTTGTACTGTTGATATTTGGCTCTGTTGACTAATGAGTTTGCCGACCACTGGTCTAGTTCATGGGACTGCTGTGAGGATTGAACAAGTTAATAAATGTTAGAGTTTAGAACAGGGCCTGCCACCAAGTGAAATACAAATGCTTACTACTATTATTCCCATTTTATAGATGAGCAAACCAAGGCTTAGAGAAATTAAGCTACTTAAGGTCACACAGCTACTTAAGGTCACACAGTTGGAGCCAAGTTCAAGTGAAGGAAATATGACCTCACAGCCCATGCTCTTAATTATTGACTTCATTTTTATGCCTTTGTAAGACAGCCATTAAGTTTCAGTGAAGAAACAAAATGTTTTGTCAGATTTTGGTGTGGAAAATCCAGCCTTCTTACATACAGTTTCATACATGGCTGCGTCTATGGCTTGGAAGCATTCATGCCCAGTTACTGGTTGGGGAAGAAGTGGCCTCTCCACCTGGGTCTGCACACTTTGGTTATTATCAGCGTGAGTTGGGATGGTGTTAAGGCGACCTTCATAACAAGCACTTTCATACCCTTGACCTCATGTGGTCATGAACAAGGGGAGACAGGAATCATTTTCCAGATGAGGAAACAAGGTCAGGGAGATGAAGGGACTTGCCTGAGTGCAGGCATCTCATCAGTGACACAAGGTGCCCCCCTGATCCTGGTGGGACACCTCTCTGTAGCTGCCACCTAACTCTCCCTGGTCCTCTGAACAAATCAAGGAGCACATAGATTGCTGGCACCTCTGACTTGCTATTTGGATCAGTGGTTCTCCAAGCGTGGTCCTAGGTCAACATCTCCTGGGGACTTGTTAGATTTGCAAACTCTGGGCCCCACTGCAACCTAGTGACTCAGAGACTCTGGGATTCGGCCTAGCAAGCGGGGTTGTAACAGGCCCTCCAGGTGTTTGAGAGCCAGTGGTTTAGACAACAGCACCTGAGGTTCGGAGCTGGGCACCAGAGTTCAAACCCCCACCGCCCGGTCTTGCGGGGAGGCCTGATGCAGGTCACTCAGTCCCTCTGGTTTGTTTCCTGCTAATGCCTGGAGGGCAAGCAAGGGTGGTGTAGACACAGCCATGATCCAGGGGGAGAGGGGCCAGCTTGGCCCAGGCTGTGGCTGTAGGGAGGGAAAGGACTGAGTGGGGAAGAGGACTTGGTGGCCCTGTATGGAGGGTGGCCCAGGGTGCCAGAGTCCTGGCGGGGAAGGGGAGAGTGGGGTGTCACTCACTCACAACCACACTAAGTTACCACCTCCCGAGTTCCTGTGGCCTTTCCTTCCTTACTCTAACCCTCCCATTGGGAAGGCAGGCCCCACTCTTTCCTGGGGAAACTGAGGCCCAGAGGGGGGAGTTCAGGGCCAGGACAGGAGTGGGGAGGTGGGCAGTGAGGGCCCTTCAGAATTCCTTGCACGGGCTCTGGAAATGACAGGAGGCTGAGAAAAGGCCTCGCTGAGCAGAGGTTGTTCCGTCCGACTTTTGAGGGTTCCTCCGCTCGCCCCCTTGCTCTATCAGTCAGTGGGGGGACCCGGGAAGGGCTGCCCTAAAGAATCCTGCAGATGCGGGTTTGAGTTAGTGCCGTCCGGGGACGGTGGGCAATTACTGAGCTCGAGTTCCCGGACCTTGTGTCCCCCCACCTCCCCACAGGCTGGCGTACAGTGCATGAGCTCACCAGGTGTCCTGCACCCTGGGCCCTCCCTGCACCCTGTCCTCCGTCTCTCCGTGGCAGCAGGCAGTTCCAGGGGCTCCCACTCCTCCTCAGAAGTGGAGAGCAGGAGCCCCATCACCCATCAGACCAGGCGGCTAGGTGACAAGATTCACCATGAGCCGGGCACTGACACTGCAGCGGCAGCTGCTACCCACTCCTGGCTCCCCGAGCGCCGGGGGCCCAGGTGGGTGCTTTTCCGGCAGCTTCCCCAGGTCTCCTGATTGTGGCTGCTGCAGCCGTCTCATCTTTCTCATCTCACTCAGGCCTTTCTCCTCCTTCACCCACGTGAGCGTGGAGGGTTCCGAGGGGATGACTCGGGGTACACTCTGCTGGGCCTCCTCAGGTGAGTCTGGCCCTTGGAGCCTGTTCCTTGCTGTGTCAAAGGGAAATGGGGAGACTCACCCGCTCCCAGGTGTTGGGAGACGGGCACGCTCTGAGAGATGGTGTCAGAGCAGACAGGGCCCAGCGTGCGGCAGGTGCTCAGGAAACGGGCCCAGGGAAGCCGCTCCAGGAGCGGACTCCGGTCTGGTCCACACTGGGGAAGCCCAGGCCACGCCGTGGCAGGTTTTAGGGAAAGAGAAACCCCAAGGGGATCGGGCCTCAAATCCCACCGCCTCTGACGTAGCAGGGGCAGTGGGACGGGGACGCGGCCCTTGGGCAGCGGCCTGCGTAGGCTCCCCCCCGGCCCCGAAGCTGTAAGTGCGACAGACACGCGCACGTGCTGCCGTGAGCATGAGGCACACGCACGCACAGAGACCATCACACTCACGAGATCAATGGTTTATTGATTCTTTTCCCTAAAATACTATACATTTAAAGAAACTTCTGAACTGAAAAGACGTGACAATTTTTGGTAATCTGTAGCAAAGGAATGAGGATTTCTGCTGGTAAGTCTTCAAGATAAACACGTACACACATCCACTTCCAAGCAAGACAGTCGCGCTCACTGGAACATGAGTAAATGCATAGCTTATATGGCGGCAGCCATTTCTCCAATGTCTGATACACAAAATAAAAGCTTTCCCCCCCTCCCCACCTGATTACAGTGTAGCGTCTTGCCGCGGCACGTCTGCTCCCTGATGACCGAGGACGCTCCGAAGAGACCCTGGTGCTATGGGTGAGGCCCCGCCTCCGTGGGCTCAGGAGGGACACGGTGACGGGAACCCGCAGCTGCTGCGAGGCCTGGAGCTTACAGTGCTCTGCTCCGGAGGGACGAAGGCGGACCTGCAGCTGGCCTGTGGCACGTACTTCCCTCCGGCAGTGCCCACCTCCAGGGCCCGAGGCCCCTGGCCCACGTCCCAGCCCACCAGCCAGGCCTGGGCCCGAAGGCCACGGTCTTCAGTTTACAAATTAAATCCACTGTCAAGAGCCTTTAAAATCTCATGGAAACAGTAGACAAGCTCTTTAGATTCTCTGACTATCAAATAATATATATAGATACACCAGGACAAGACAGTCCAACATAAAGTGTCTTGATCTACAGGTGCCTGTGCCTGAAAAGCTAGTCTTTTCAGGTTCGCCTTCCACAACACTGACAGAATTATTCATTTGCAAGAGTAAAGTTTTAAGCACGAAGAGAGTGGAAGTAGTTTTTAAATATGGAGACTCGCGGAGTTCTACAGGTTATTCCCGACACCCGTGTTCACAGGAGGAACGTGACCATACGTGCGCCCAGCTCTACTGTGACCTCCTGCCTCACACGCCCCATCTGAACGGGCCAGGCGGCCCCGGGCAGTGGTGGGCAAGGAACAGCACAACACGGTAGCAGAGGACGCACTGCTCATGCCTGGTATACGGCAATCTGTGCCATAACGTAAGCCTAAGGAATGGATGAACAGTACAACAAAGGACAACTGTACACAGCCTTAAATTAGAGGCCTCAGAAAACGGCATCTTGTTCATTTAAGTTGCAAGTGAGAAGCGCATCAGAGAAAGAAGTTGGTGGAACAAGAATCAGGTAACCCACCAGACGCGGAGGAGAGGCGGAAAGACAGGCTGGGAATATTCAGATCCATGATAAGCCACATGCACACTGAGCAGGGAGCGGGTGCGGCAAGGGCGGGGTGTCGTGTACTGCGTCTTCCGGTCTCAGATCCCTCCGTCTGCACTGTGGAAAGGCTGCCAAGTCCCAGGTGAAATGACCGGCTCGTCTGTCTTCAAGAGACACCATGAAGCCAAAGCAATGGAACCATCATCTTCTGCAGGAAAAGGAGTGGACGCCACGGCCGGCTGGAGCTGCCGGAGTGCTGCCCAGGCCGATGGCTAACGGAGTTCCTGGGACCGCACCCCTCCGCCAGCCAGCCCACTGGGCTGTCACTGGATCGCTTCCACATAATTTGCTGGGTACAGGCCAACCTGTCCATTGTCCAAGCGCCCCTTGCACCAGCCCTGCTCATCCTCGTCCTCTATCTTGGTCAGCTCATCCCCTGCAAGACAAAGACGGAGGCGTCTTGGTGAGCAGGCATGTGACACACTGACCACCGGGTCAGTCTCCCTCATACCTTAGCCCCCACTCTGGGCCCAACTCACATGCGGAATCTAATTAACAAAACAAACCAATGAAGGGAGTGGTCCAGAGACACGGGAGCAGGGGACAGCATGCAGAATCTCGGAGGGGAGGTGGGGCGGGGGGGTGTGGGTGGGAGGTAATCAACCAAAGCCCTCGTATGCATATATGCATAACCCATGGACCCAGACAGTGGGGTGGTGAGGGCTTGGGTGGGGGTGGTGGGGCTGGAGGGAGCCGATAAGGGGGGAAAGGGGACATATGTAATACTTTCAACAATAAAGATTTAAAAAAACAATGAAAATGAAAGAGAGAAGAAAAAAGACACAGGCTAGAAAATGCACGCAGGGCCCTGAGGTCAGGATGCAGGCTGTGCCGTAAAACCGAGGTTTCGGCTCCTCGCAACAGAGCTGTGTTGGTGATAAACTGAACACAGCATGGCTACAGGGCGAGTGTGAGAGGTGCCACCCCTAAGGCAAGCCTCTGCTGCCCAGGGCACACCAAATGCCACTCAGGTCCGGGCCAGGCGGCACCACCAGTGGGCCCGTGGAGAAAGGCTTTTCCTCAGGGACCTCCAGGCCGGTGCGCGAGATGTGTGGGGCCGGGTGGTCCTGGCGACCAGCATCTCCTGCTCCGGGGCCCTGTGGTGCTGGGCCTCGCCCAGCGAGAGGCACCATCTTAGGCAAAGGCACAGGCACCTCACTACCTGCTAAGCTCTGGCACTGGGCATCTGCTGCATTTAAAAATATATGTTTTTATTGATTTCAGAGAAAGAAAGGGAGAGGGAGAGAGAGAGAAACATCAGTGATGAGAGAGAACCACTGACCGGCTGCCTCCTGCACGGCCCTACTGGGGATCAAGCCCGCAACCCGAGCACCTGACCAGGAATCAAACTGTGACCTCCTGGGTTCACAGATCAGTGCTCAACCACTGAGCCACACCAGCCGGGCAAGATCTGCTACTCTGGCAACTAGCAGGGGTGTAGCAGCCCTGAAGTAAAACAAGCCTCCCCGGCAGGTTGGCAGCATTCTCCCAGAAGCCCACGGGGAGCCACCTACCAGCCTTGAAGCTCAGCTCGTCATGCTCCTGCCCCTCATAGTCGTAAAGGGCCCGGACCCGCACTTCCGTCCCCGAGGTGGCATCCTCGTCAAATGGATTGGAGTCCCCGTTGGCATCCGTGGAGGAGAACGGGTTGTTAGACTCGTCGTCGGACCAGTCAGTGGGGTAGCTCTGCGTCTTCTCGTAGCTGCTCACGCTGCAAGAAAGGGGGGAGCCGGGGCCC
Organism: Plecotus auritus; assembly: GCF_963455305.1. Lineage (NCBI taxonomy): Eukaryota > Metazoa > Chordata > Mammalia > Chiroptera > Vespertilionidae > Plecotus > Plecotus auritus. Next base: position 223,968,946 of record NC_137772.1, read on the forward strand.
TGAGCATGGGGCTGCCAGAGGCAGGAGGCCCTGGCTGGGCTGGGGACTCCTTCCGCAGGAGCACGGCCCTCAGCTTCATGGCCCCTCAGCATCACAGCGCGGCAGGCTCCCTGCCGGACCCGCACCAGCTCCTGGCAGAGCAGGGCCGGCGGCTCCAGCAGCGCCACCCCGCGGCCTGTCTTCCTGTGCAGAGGCTTTGACTACGGTTAATGGAGGACAGAGGAAAGCAACCACAGGTTGTTAATTGGTGCCCCCCTCCCTGCGAAATTGAAAAGCCAGAGGCTGTCCACAGCGGGCTGCGGGCCGCCGCCTGCGCGCCTCATGCATTGCTTTCAGAGGCAGGGGGCCAGGCCCCGGACAGGGAGGAGGAGGAAGACAGAGCGAGCGAGCGAGGTGAAGACCAGAGGGAGACGTCTGTTCACCAACTTTTTGGCCTTAGTGTCCTCCTTCTCACTGACGGTGCTCCCCGTGTCGTCCTCATCCTCGAAGGGGTTGTAGCTGGACAGGGACTGCGCTGACCGTGTGGGGACGCTCGGGACACTAAGGTCGCTATGGGGAGAGAGAGAGCTTTCAGGGGACCCCAGCTTGGCAGCCCCTGAGGTCCTGGGCGCTCCCAGCTGCAGGGTCACAGGGCCCGGGGCTAAAGGCACACTCAGATGGGAGGAATATGTTGTATGAGCAGAAAGTTGTTTCAGCAAAATACTTGGCAATACTTTGGCTGTAAACACACAACGTGTCTAAGAGGACAGACTTGCATTTCCATCTGTGGATCGGAGCCCTGGGGGAGTCCATGGGGGTTCTGTCCAGTCCGCTCCATCCTGTGCGCTGGCCGGCCAGACAGCCATGGGCTCAGCCTGTGGGGCCCAGAGCCCGCTGAGGAGAGGAGGGAGCTCCCAGAGCTCTTTGGGCCGCACAGCACAGCGCACCCCCCTGGGGCTTCTGAAGGGTCTTCTGGGCCTGGGGCTTCCAAAGGCAGCACGGGAGCCACCCAACAGCCCTGTCTAGGAAGGAAGACCCCTTTTGTGCTGCGAGAGAGAAAGCCCATCGGTACAACTACGTCAACTGCCTACTGTGTGCCCGGCCTGGGAGGACCAGAGAGAAACTAGACCCAAGCCTGGCCTGAGGGCTGACAGCCAGGGCGACGGGGTGCAGGGACTGCAGGTGCTGAGCGCAGGACAGACGGTAGAGAGATAGGCCCCGAGAGCCCGACACCCCATGTAACTCTGCGCTGATGGGCCAGACACCGAGTCCCAGGGCAGGCTCCGGCGGCCAGCACCACCTCTCGCCAAGTCCAGGCTGCGTGGAGCAGACACTCAAAGTTCTGGGTGGACGGCTCAGAGACAGAGAGGGGAGGGAAGAAATGCTTCAAATGCCACCGGCGTGACCCATGACCTCACCGACTTCAGGCCTGGGGAAGAGCACTGGACCCCAGCCTGCCCGCTGCCTACACCTGGGCCACATGTCTGAGACCACCAGGCCCTCCTCCCTCCTCGGCACCTTTTTCTGACTTTCTGAAAGGGGACTGGTCCTGGGCAGCTGAATTTGTACAGCAGCCAAGGCAGTCTTGACCCAGGCACCCCCCGGGGTTATAGCCCATCCTCCCCACCCCACCCCCATCACACAGGTGCTGGCATGATCCTGGGATGGTGCTTACTGCTCTGCTCACTTAACCAAGCCCACCTGCCCAGATGGTGACAGAGCAGCTGAAAGATGACAGGCCATGGCTGCCTGGGGCGGGGGTGGGGGGGGCCCTTCGGACGGGCGCTTCAGTGTCTGGGGCTACAGAAAGGCCCTGGAACTTGTGCTGACCCTTCCTCGGAAGCCACGATCATGTAATGCATCATCACCACGCGACGCATCATCCCTCGGCGTGATGGAGGCCTCAGCCAGCCGGGCACGGCTCCCAGGGAGGGCCGCCTGCAGCCAGCTCTGCAGAGGGACAGTGCTTATCTGATGGGAACTCTGGGTGAGGACAGGTCTTGTCTAGCACGCACTATCCAAGAGGACCTAGTGACCTCAGGGCCACCTCTTCCATCCGAACAACGAGAAATAACCAAGGCTCTCAGCAAAGAGGTGATATCAGAAAGGGGACACCTGACAACGCTCCCCCCGCCCCCGCCCTGTACCCGCATACAGCCTGGGGGAAGTGCAAACCTGGCCAGGGTACCGGAATCAGCCCGAAGGAAACTGACAGTGACCTCCACCTGCCTGTGTGCACCACTGGGGACACATGTGACCAGCACCGGATCAGCTTCTCCCTTCACTTGGGGCCCAAAGCGTGTTGTGGCAAAGGCTCCCTCTCTGGATCTTTCTGCAGCTCCGGCACCGGTGGACAGATGATCCTCCCAGGGATGCCCTGAGGCCCCGCCCACAGAACTCACAGAACTCCGATGCCCATGGGAGCCCCTGTGAGGCCCCCCTGGGGACACGCCCCGGTGTCCAGGCTGCGGGTGGCGTCCCGGCCCATCGCAGAGGGCCCAGGGATGGAGGCTGCCCACACCCACCTGCTGGGCTTGTTCTGCAGAGCCTGGTCGCCCGTCTGGTTGATGCCGGTCAGGGTGACGCCGTCAGCGGGCTTCTTCTTCTCTCTCCGGCTGAGCGTTCGATTCATGTCTGCAGACCACTCCTGGTTCCCAGGCACCGAAGGAGAGAAGTCAGAAGTTCACTTGTGTGAGGCCACATCAGCCTAAAGCCTGGGCAGGGGCTTGGCCCTCAGAGCTGACTGTGCCCTAAACTGGCCCTGAGCAAGTCTGCAATGGGGAAACCAAACCCTGGGTGCAAACAACATCAGGGCTGGGGCCCCGCATCACCAAAGATCAGCTAACTGACCACTCAAGCCTCCGAGGAGTGGCACCCTGCCCTGGAGCGCTGTGCTATTCCCATTCCATGCATCCATCTCCCAAAGGTCCGCTCTTTCCCAGCAAGTGGCCAGTTTTACCAAGTCCCTGGAAAACACCGAGCAGGAGAGGAGGAAGGGGCTGTAGCAGGATTTTCCAGAAACGCACGTGCACATGGCTGATGGGGTTTCCCTCCCTCCCGACAGCGCCCAGCACTTGGTGCCACCGAGTCCCCGCTGTGCTCACGTGTAGTTACAGGATCTTAAGGTTCAATGCCATCTGAGCAATCCCAAGTCTAACAATCGCTCAGAGGAGGAAACCGAGACCCAGAAAGAAAAAGTTACTTCCACAGAGATAGCGGGAGCTCAGGTCAGCCACTTGCCTATTACTTCTCAAGGGAAATGACACGGCTGAGAACTCAGCTGGAACCTGAGTGCCCTCGGTGACCTTTGGAATGTAAACCTGTCCTGCCTGGTGACCTGCGGGCCCATGTGCTCAAGCGCAGCCTGACGGACAGGAAGGGCCAGCACCCGTTTCCAGAACCAGGCTGTGGACCCACCAGACCCAGGGGCTGCACACACTGCAGGAGGTTTGGGATTCAATAAGTTAGCCATAAATAGTAACTTACTTCATCCTTGTGGCATGGAAAACAAAACAAATCATTTCATTAGAGAAAGACAAGCACGATCCGCCCCATGTGGGCGCAGGTCCCGGATCCGCAGAGAGAGGGGCCACCCAGGGGCTCTCACCCAGACACCCACCCCAGGAGACAGCCTGTCAAGTCTTCCTTGCCAGGCCATTCTGCCGTTTGGGTACTGCCGACTGACAGGCCACCCCAAGGAGAGGGGGGAGGGTGTGGTGGGTGCTGTGTGCACAAGACACGTCTTCAACCCGCTTCTTCCCACTGAGTCATCGTGGGGTGGGAGGGAGGCTGGGCGCCTTCTCCAGGTCCACTTCCACTCAGAAGGGCCCCGGGCCTGTTCTGTCCCCGGGCCTGTGGCAGGGGCACAGCCTGCTCTGGGCTTCCTGTTGGGAAATGTCCTAACAATGGTGCGGGCGGGGTGCTCAGCTGCAGCGGCCCACACTGTCATCTGAAGCAGCTTTCTGGAGAAGCTCCAGAGAACACAGGCACACATGTGCGGACTTCGCAACTGCAGGCTAAGATGGGGCCAAGCGGCTTCTGTGTGGTCGGCCCGTGGCCAAAACGCAGGCTGGCCCAGGTCCCTGAACCCGACACCCGAGGAGACAGCTACTGTCCGCACATTTCAGACCTGGGGAAACTGAGTCACCAAGAGGGCAAATGACTTGCTCATCCCCCACAGCTGGTAAGTGGTGAGGCGGGACCTCACCGCGCCTGGGCTCTCGCTGCACTGAATCGGGGGCAGCCACTCGGCCTGAGTCCACGGCAGAGTCGCTTCCAACATCCTCCCGGGAGAGGCCTGCTCCACCGCGAGGAGGGAGAATCCCCGCCCTCGGAGAAAGGGAGCAGGACTGGTGCCCACGGCCTTTCTGCTACCATCCAGGTGGGGCAGGCGGGGCGGGGGCCTGGCGACCCAATCCTAGGGCCGGAAGAGCCGGAGATCCCCAGGCATTTTGCATGTAAAGACATTGGAAGGCTCAGACCCATGAAAATGGGACAAGAGGAGCGTTAACCCTGAACCCGAATTCACTGTCTGAAATACGGACAGTGTGAAGGGGAAGGAGAGCTACACTGAGGCCCGCTCCCCTTCAGGCTGGACCAGAGGCAGCTGGGCTGGTGCCGTGGCCCGCAGGCTGGTGTGCACTCTGGCCGCTCCCTCCCGGACACCCCAGGTGGGGCAGGGAACTGGGGATCGGGGGGCCTGCATGCCCTGCAGCTCCTGGGACTCGCCCTGAGGAAATGCCAATAGTTAACAGGTGACCAAAGTTCTTAACGAGAAAGGACATGATTGCACCCTCCCTAGAGATTCAGGCCCTTCAGTAATGCCGGAAGCCCCACAAAATTAGACATCCGCTTGTCTGCGAGCGTAGCTGGAGGTAACAGCTGCCTCATGAACAGGGCAAAGGCCAACGTGGAGTTGGAACGAGAAAGACAGTGCATGACTCGACCCGTGGGCCCAGCCCTGGCCGGGCCAAGGGGGTCCCGGGTGCAGCCTCCTCCTACCTCAAACTGCGGCCAGTTCATGGACATGCCCGGCCCGTGGTTGGCTCTGAACCACCTCAGGTCCTCCACCGCGTCGGCAGCTTTGAGGCTCTGCTCCAGTTCACGGTAAATGTTTTTGTAGCTAAATCAGAAAGAAGCGTGACGCTTGGAAGGCAGGGACGGCCACACTCACCCCAGCCCGGTGCCTGCACAACGGGCACCGAGGTCTGCAGCCGACCACAGCGGGCTTCACACGGGGACCAGGACTCCCGCCCTGGCTCGGCCGGTGGTCACCTGGCCTCAACGTGCACAGATGACCACCAACAATGGCGTGGAAGCCACAGCTCTGGCTTCTAACAAGCCAGCTTTCAATCACCAGGGGGCACCGTGGCTTTGTTCTGTACCAGGTCATACAGAAACCACCGGCATCCGGGCCACACAGGCCACCAATCCGGGGGGTCCCACTTAACCAGCTCCAGAGCCCAGTGTCGGGAAAGTCCTCCTCATCCCTTCAGCAGTGGGGACGCCTCCTGCTGGACAGCTCGCTTCCCTAAGAGGCTGACCACGTCGAACAGGAGTATGTGTCACTACGGGTCATTGTATTTTTCACTCCAACCTTGATGGCTGGAAGTCATTTACCCTCCCTAGGCCTCAGTCTCCTCCTCCGTGGAGTGGGCACAATACCATCTATTACGGGTTGAATCCAAAAGATGTTGAAGTCCGAACCCCCAGCACCTCAGAGTGTTACCTTCTTTGGACACAGGGTCTTTACAGAGGAAATCAAGTTAAAGTTAGGTCATTAGGGTGGGCCCTAATCTATGGACATCTTTTTATAAAACGGGGGGGATTTGGACATAGGCACGGAGAGAGAAGACGGTGTGAAGCCACCGAGAGAGAAGACGCCATGTGACTGAGGTGATGGTCTATAGCAGGGGTGGGCAAACTTTTTGACTCGAGGGCCACAATGGGTTCTTAAACTGGACCGGAGGGCCGGAACAAAAGCATGGATGGAGTGTTTGTGTGAACTAATATAAATTCAAAGTAAAGGAGCGGAGGGGAGAGCAAGAGAACCGGATAGAACAGCCGGATCCGGCCCGCGGGCCGTAGTTTGCCCAAGGCTGGTCTATAGCCTAGGAAGGCCGAGGGGTGACAGCAGACACCACAAGCTGGAATCGGCAGGAAGACCTCCGCTAGAACGGCTGAGGGAGCATGCCCTGCCGACACCTGGGCTGCAGACTTCAGCTCTGGGAGAGAGATCAGACTTGTGGTGAGGGAAGCACCCAGTTTGTGTATTTGGTTACAGCAGCCCTCAGACACTACTACACCATCTACTGGCCAGAGGGGCTTGGAGGGCTGAGCAAGGCCAGACTGCTGACCGAGGACAAGCACTCACAATGTGGGAGCTATTCCACACAGAGAGGAGCCCAGCCCTGCCCCAGCCAGCTGTGTGGCCTCAGGCAAGTCACCGAGCCTCACCCAGCCTCAGCCGCCTCATCAAAAGACAATGCCACCTACTTTATAGACAGTCATAAAGATGAATTAAATGGTGGCAGGGGAGCTGTGCAGAAATTGTTGCTTTTGTTATTTTCTACAGAAGGAGACATAGGGGATGTATTTCCTGGTACCAAGCCCTGCTCTGTGGATGGCAGAAGTCTATGTCCCGGGTTGCCCAGACCTCTGCCCTGAACAAAGGCATCATGGGACCAGAGACAGAGAAGGGCAGAAAAAGCTTCCCAGTCTCCCAGCACAATTCAGACCTGAGTCTCCGAGGGTCTGTGCTGCCCGGCCTGGGACTACTGAGAAGTCTAGGACCAAGCTGGCAGCCAGCTAGTCTGGACAGAGAGGACTCATAAGGGGCCGAAAGGTCAGACCGTCATGGGGCAGGGCATGCCAGCCCGGAAATGCTGTACTTGCACCGGGATGACTTCAAATCCACCAACTGTAGCCAGTCCGAGCCGCAGCCCTCCCCGTGCGTAGACCCAGTGCTGCACACAGAGCTGGTAGAGCAGGCCCTTAGCGTGCGGAACGGGGCCATGGGCTCAGGCCAGGGACCAGCTGCTGCGAGCAGCGGCGACAGGCTCAGAGAGGGGCTCGCCCTGGGCAGGGGAACTTCACCACCACGAGAAGACCTGACCAACACTGCCACCCCAAATGGAGACCAGTGACTGAGCCTCGCTCAAAAGCAACCTTCCGCTGCCTTCCCTGTGACGTGCTCTGTGGCTAGAAGGACACCTACCTGGACACATTGGACAGGTCTAGGTGCTTCTGAACCTCGAGCAGAACTTCCCGGAAGAAGCGCAGGCGCTTCTCCTCAAACTGCTGGCACTGCTCGAACACCTGCTCCATGTTCTCCATGTACTGGGGGGTGCTCTGGTCCAGCTCCTTCAGGGACTTCTCGTACTTCTCTTTGGTCTACAAGAAACGCAGACACCACAGAGGCAGGGTCACCACCAAGAGTAGGCGAGCCAGGCTCTGTGCCACGCGGGCCCTCATGGCCTGAATCCCTTTCCACCACTTCTGAATTCAGCAGCAGCTGGACTTACTGATCAAGTGGCAATATTACAGCAGCCGCTTTGGGTGACTTTTATAAGGAACTAGAGGCCCGGTGCATGAAATTTGTGCGGGGGTGGGGGGGTCCTCAGCCCAGCCTGCACCCTCTCCAATCTGGGACTCCTCGAGGGATGTCCGACTGCCCATTTAGGCCCAATCCTACCGGGATCTATTTCCTTTGCACCCCTACTGGGATCGGGCCTAAATGGGCTGTCGGACATCCCTCTCACAATCCAGGACTGCTGGCTCCCAACTGCTCGCCTGCCTGCCTTCCTGATTGCCCCTAACCGCTTCTGCCTGCCAGCCTGATCACTCCCTAACCACTCCCCTGCCAGCCTGATTGATGCCTAACTGCTCCCCTGCCAGCCTGTTTTCCCCTAACTGCCCTCCCCTGCAGGCCTGGTCACCCCTAAAAGCCACCCCCTGCAGGCCTGGTCACCCCTAACTGCCCTCCCCTGCAGGCCTGGTACCCCCCAACTGCTCCCCCCTGCAGGCCTGGGTTCCCCCCAACTGTCCTTCCCTGCAGGCCTGGGTTCCCCTCAACTGCCCTTCCCTGCAGGCCCAGTTGCCCCCAACTTCCCTCTCCTGCAGGCCTGGTCACCCCTAACTGCCCTCCCCTGCAGGCCTGGTCACCCCTAACTGCCCTCCCCTGCAGGCCTGGTCCCCCCCCCAACTGCTCTCCCCTGCAGGCCTGGGTCCCCCCAACTGCCCTTCCCTCCTCTGCTGGCCTGGTCACCCCTAACTGCCCTCCCCTGCAGGCTTGATCGCCCCCAACTGCCCTCCCTTGCAGGCCTGGTCCCTCCCAACTGCCCTCCCCTGCTGGCCTGATCGCCCACAACTGCCCTCCCTTGCAGACCTGGTCCTTCCCAACTGCCCTCCCCTGCTGGCCATCTTGTGGCGGCCATCTTGTGTCCACATGGGGTCAGTCATCTTTGACCACATGGGGGCAGCCATCTTGTGTGTGTTGGAGTGACGGTCAATTTGCCTATTATTCTTTTATTAGATAGGAGGATTAGATAGGATAGAGGCCTGGTGCACGGGTGGGGGCCGGCTGGTTTGCCCTGAAGGGTGTCCCGGATCAGGGTGGGGGCTCCCTTGGGGCTTGGGGCGGCCTGGGCGAGGGGCCTCTGGTGGTTTGCAGGCCGGCCACGCCCCCCGGCAACCCAAGCGGAGGCCCTGGTATCTGGGATTTATTTATCTTCTATAATTGAAACTTTGTAGCCTTAAGCAGAGGCCAAGGCAGGCCAGGGCAGGCGGAAAGCTTGGCTTCCTCCATTGCCAGGGAGACCCAAGCCTCCTGCTCTCTCCGTGGCCGTAGCCATCTTGGTTGGGTTGATTTGCATACCCACTCCTGACTGGCTGGTGGGCGTGGCTTGTGGGTATAGCAGAGGTATAGTCAATTTGCATATTACTCTTTTATTAGATAGGATGAGCACAGTGAGGAGCAGTGACCTGCATCTAAGAAGCACCCCGATCTATTTCCTTTGCACCCCTCAAGTCCCTTGGTAGTAGCAGCCTCTCTCTCTCTCCCCCAGAGCAAAGCAGATGGAGGGGCTGGAAGCTGGAGGCCAGGCACAGGCCCAGCCCACTTCCTGGGAACTATTCAATCACAAGTTGCTGGCTCGTGTTTAAGTCCTGTGATCCAGACCTCCCAGGCAGAAGGCCACCTGCATCTGAGGAGCCCTTCATAAACATCCTGTTTGATCTTCTCCCTAATCCACTGCAGGGGGAGGGGCGGGGGACCCCCCTTCACAGTGGAAGACACAGATGGCCCAGAAGCCACACTACCTGCTCACAGTCTCTTCTTGACTGAGAGCGCCTGTCCCACCACCCGAGCTCCTGCCGCTCTGCCCACACCCCTTTGGGGCCCTCATGGCTGAGGCTGCCAGAAAAACCCTCCTGCTCCAGGCCCTCGGGCGCCTTGCGGCCCAGTGCACCAGCCTCCACCCTCCATGGGACTCGCTTCCACATCAGAGCAATCGCTCTAGACCTCCTGGTCTGCCACACCTCTGCCCTCCCTTCTTGCAGTGGTTCCGTCAGCAGCATCTCAAGCGCCTTACTTTGCCTGACTCTCAAGGCCATTGGCAATTTGGTCCTCAAAACCCTCCGTATCAGCTCATACATCAGCTCCCCCTGGGACATTCACACCTCCGTGTCCTGCACAAGCATTCTTTCCCCCTCTCTGCCCACAGCCACCCCAGCTGCCCAGCACCTTACCCCCGGGCATGGGAATCTGGGGCGGGCACAGTGGGCTCTGGAGAGGCCCTGAGGGCAGGAATGCATGTGACTGTGTATCCCTCTCTCCACCCAGGCAGCCAAGCTGTGGCAGACGCTCCCATGTGCCAGATACACAAGCGGGAGAGGCAGGTGCACTCACCACGGGGATAGACGTGCGTGATTTACCTTAAGAACATCCTGCTTGCACTTTTCTACTTTGTCTTGCAATTTCTTAAGCTGTTCAGGGTTCAGGGATGGGTCCACTTTGCTATTGCTTTCTCGTGATATCGCCAACTTCTCCTCTTTGCACGCTGCGTGGTAGGCTTTCTTTGCTGCTTCTACCTGCAGGGAGAAGGAGTTCCTGAACCTCGGGATTTTAAAAGGTCAAAATCCTCACCCGACGCTACAGAGACCCTGGGAAGTGCTTGTGCTCTCAAGAGGCGATGAAAGCGCAGGAACAGAGCTGTGTGTTCAGTATAACTACACGCGGTTATGACAGAGGGCCCCATTCAACAGACATCGACGGGTGTCTGCTGTGAGCCAGGCGCTGTCCTAGGCACCAGAATGAGGTATGGCACCAACGAAGGACCTGGGCATTCATGGGGCTTACAGTCTAGCTGGGAAGGCAACTATAAGAAATAGTTCAAGTTCAGGGTAAATAAGAAGTGAAAGCCCTGACTGGTTTGGCTCAGTGGATAGAGCGTCGGCCTGCGGACTGAAGGGTCTCAGGTTCGATTCCGGTCAAGGGCATGTACCTTGGTTGTGGGCACATCCCCAGTAAGGGGTGTGCAGGAGGCAGCTGATGGATGTTTCTCTCTCATCGATGTTTCTAACTCTCTATCCCTCTCCCTTCCTCTCTGTAAAAAAATCAATAAAATATTAAAATATATTTAAAAAAAGTGATAAGTGTCAAGGAGGAGAAGAAAGCAAGGAAGAGAGATGGGAAGCCGGTGGTGGAGCTGGGCCTGGAGAAAGCCACCCAGATGACATGGAGCAAGAATTACAGGGAGGCGGGGGGACGGGGGGGGGGGGGGGGGGGGCGCCACCTGAGGGCAGAGCATGCCCAGCAGCGAAAACAGCAAACGCAGAGAAAGCTTCACAAGAGAAGCCTAACACAAGAGAAGTGATACCGGAAGGCGGGGTCACAGGCCACACTTTCCACTGGCCATTTAGCCACACACACGCATACAGGTACTGACGTACGTATAATTTACTTAACGGAAGCTTCCTTACTTGAGCCAGCCATGGATTTCATTTGAGAGCTGAGCTTGTAACCATGGCCACATGAGGGGGACAGTGTCATTACAAATGAGGCCAGGGACGAAGAGGAAGCGACAAAAGCCAAGCCAAGACGCAGAGGAAAGAAGGAAAGACGGCAGTTCCCACCAGAGGCCAGGTGTGGGGAGTGAATCTGAGGAGGCGGGTGCAGCTCCTAGAAGAGCCAGGGGAGCGGGAGGAGAGGAAATGGCACCTCTACCCCGGAGGAAGGGGTTGGCCAGGGTGCAGGTGGGGCCGCAAGTGCTGAGGGCGGGGAGGGGCGTGTGTCTGTCTGAAAGCCTCCAGCAAGCCAAGGCTGGACAAGACTCAGTGGCTTCGGTTGCTCCTTTCAGAAAAACAAATCTCAGTATCATTTGCAAATGAGAGAAAAACACATATAAGAGAAAAATAAGTTTTAAACTAACCCTTTCTCCTAGTCCTAAGGGACTTTTAAATCTCTCTAGCAGACAATTCCCAGGCTGGGGAAGTACTGCTGGTGGATAAGAGTTTGGGTTTGAGCTCTATCACCGGTATCTGACCCTCAGTGTCCTGACTGTAAAATGGGCTGATAAGGATTACATTACAATGGAGGAACTTGGCTAAATGTTAGCCATAAGGGCTTATGGCCTGAGGGGTGGCCCTCTATTTCTGATGCGAACAAATGCAGGAATTCCTGAGAGTGTGGGGGAGCACTGCTGGTAGGGAGGACTAGGGCCACAGGTCCCCAGCCAGGAGCACAGGTCTGCAGGGGGCGGGGAAGGGACCTGCAGGAGGGAAGGGACCTGTGGGAGGGTGCACCTCTTTCAGCTTCTTGGCCCAGGGCTTCTGTGCCTTCCGAAAGCCGTCCTCGGCTTCTTTGGTCTCCTTAAAGCCCCCCATCATCTGCTTGTGAAAGGCCTCCTTCTGCCAGTTCTTGATCTTCTCGAAGTCCTCGTTCATCAGGGAGGCCTTCACCTCCAGGTGCAGCTCGCTCACCTTCTCCGCCTCGGACATGACGGCCATCCAGGCCTTCTCCACCGTCCCGTACTGAGGCCCTGCACAGGAGAGAGAGAAGCTGGCTGTCACTTGTCCCTGTGGGGCGGACAGGCTCTCCAGGGGACTTCCTGTCAGTCTCTCCCCGCTGCCGGGGAGTTGGGGCCAGCAGCCTGGCTGTCTGGCCAGGAGGTTCCCTTGTGGTTGTTTCAGATACTTTCCTCTCAGCGGCTGTTCCTTTTTCAGTTCCTGGGATGATGAAAAGAATAAGGAACTGAAGCTGAATCAGCTCGGCCATTCTTTTGCTAGAACTTGAGAGATTAAATAAATTTCCTTTTTTGAAGTCACTGGGCTCTTTAAAAACTCAAATTTCTCCGTTTTAATTTGTGTAAGGCTGGCTGTTGGGGGGTGGGGGGGCCTTGGAAGAGCTGACTGCTCTCCCAGGACACTTCCCTCTGGGGGGGCTCCTCAGCACCGTGGCCCCCGTCTCCTGGGCCACACGCTCCCTCCCAGGGATGAGGCCAGGCCCTGTCATTCACTCCCAGGAAGAGCCCGGCCGAGCCCGGCTCGAGAGCTGCCTGTGGAAGGGAGGGCTGTGCCCTCAGCAGAGCAAAAGCTCTGTCTTGGGGGAGCAAAGAGTTGGAGGCAGGAACCTGCTCTGGGCCAGACGGAAATCTGTAGATAGTGGGGTGGGGTGCCCGAGTCACCTCACTCACTGTTCTCAGGAAGGAAACTCACAACCGGCCTGTCATTTTGAGGATGTGGGGTGGCATGAGGTGAGGGAGGGAGAAAGGCAGAGCTGGGGATGAGCATGGAAGCCCCAGGTCCTGTCTTCAAGGCACTCTCAGGGGACAATTACTGTTTGAGCTGGGTGATGACACAGAGGCACTGGGGGAGGGGAGCGGTGAGCCCCTCTGAACCTCTCATCCCGGGCGTCTATGAAACCTGCAGCTCCCTGTCCTGCCTAGATCCGCAACGCCGGGGCAGGATCCACAAGGTGAGGGGCAAGTGCTCTGTGACGCTCAAGCTCTGAATGGACAGAAGGGATTGTGTCAACAGCTGGATCCTGAGAGGCAAAAACAAACGACAACAGCTACCATTTACCGAGGGATTGGGCCCATCCCTGGCTACTCCCCATCCATGAACAGCCGCTCCGCTGGTCCGGACCCTGGGAGCCCTGCCCTCCAGAACCCCTGGCCCTCCAGGACCCTGACCAGGTCCCCTGGTTGGCACCTTCGAGGACAGCGGTCAGGTAGAAGAACCCGAGAAACACGCTGAGAAACTCCTACCAACCCGCTCTGTCCTAGGACACCCAGAACCCGTCAAGTGCCCCCTCCACTGCTGGGAAGTGCGTCGAGCACGATCCATGTCCACAGCAGCCTTCTGTCTCTAAGCTCCAGAATCTTCTATTGGGCTAGGGGGGGAGAGAGGCAAACCTGTTATTCCATTAAAATTCAAAGCGGAAGCCCTGCTGGATGTCACTATCCAGTCCCGCTGACTCGCTACATGGCCGAGCTCACACCTTAACGGCTCTCAGGGCCAGAACCTCGGTGCTGCGTGGCCAGGCCTCTGCTCGGATGGGAGCTTTCTCACGTGTGGGCCCTGGGCGCTGTTCTGCGTTAAACTGGCAGGCATAGCATCCGTGGGAGACTCAGATGCTATCCCCAGAGCAGTCCTGCCATGAGGAGAGGAAATCTCACGCAGCCTGTGCTGCTGGGTGACAGCACCCTGCTGCTCTCCCAAACGAATCACGGCCCCAGAACTGCAAGACGCACTCCTGCCCACTTCCTTATGAGAGAGGAAACTGGCACAGAGAGGTCACCGGTTTGCCCAGAGCTGTCCTGGGCAGGGGCCTCCCTACCCTTCTCCACGAGCTGCCTCCAGCGCCGGGCCCACTCGGTGAGCTGCTGTGCATACGCCTTCTCGATGCGTGCCCGCTCGTGCAGGCAGTTCATGAGGTCGCTGCACAGGCGGTGGCCATCGTCGATTCGCTTCACGGTCCGCTTGTAGTTCCCGACCTAGGAGACAGAAGCGTGCTGGGGCTGGGAGGCTTGGGGCTCTGGGCAGCAGCCCACCTGCCAGACCCCCGGGAGTAGGACAGCCTGACCCTCACTGCGTTCCAACAGCCTCCATGCCGACGAGGCTCCCGAAGGCTCATCCCTCTCCCATTTGAAAGGCATCCCACATCATTAGATGACAAGCTCCCGCTTTCACTTAGCCAGCAGGAACATACTAAACAGCCATTCGAAGCTTCTCAGTGTCCACCTGGCCAGTGTCCATGCTCTGGCCTGTGGGTCAGGGAGGGAGACAGACAAGCTCAGGGATGGCTACGGTGGAGGGAAGTGAGGAGCTTAGGGCACCCAGGGGGGCATCTCACACAGACTGAGGGGCCAGGGACAGCTTTCCAGAGGAGGTGATGCCTAACTAGAGAGATTTAAAATAAAAATAATAATAATAATAATAATAATGATGATGATGATGATGTTTCAGTAACTCATATTAAAACGATCTTACATTACAGACTTTTGGCTAAAGGCCTTTGATCATCATGGGTATAAACAGGTGTCTTCTGCCTTGAAGTCATCACTTGCCGGATTATTATTGCCTCCCAATCATAGCAATCAACACTATTTCCCACTTACTGAGCACCTACTGTGTGCTAAACACCACAATAGGTGTATTACACCTCCAAATAACTGCCACCACCGTAACAAGCAGGAGTAACTGTCCCCGCTTTAAGATGAAGAGGCCAAGGCTTAGAGAAGTCACGTAGTTTACAGTTGCAGACCCTTCTCTGCTTTGACAAGGACTAAGGTGAGTTTTGGCCACTTTTTCTCATATATGAAAGGAGGGACTAGCTCATCTAAATTGTGAATAATAAACGGATAATTGAGAAGATTCTAGCGGCTAATTTGGAGGGATAATCAAGTGTTCAATGTTTCATTCTTTGAGCTGCTGACCTGAAAGGACGCCGCGTAGCTCATCCTGGACACCAGAAATACCTGGTTCCCGGAGGAAATGGGGCAGGAAAGCCATCTATTGTATTCTCAACCCCTTTCTCCCTGTCTTCAAAAACCCGGCCAACCTTTTGCCAGTTCTACCGTTTCTAAGTCTCTGCCTGGCTGAGCATGCTTCACGCCTGCTGAGAGTGAAGCTGGAAGCTCCTGGAGAACAGGGTCCCACTCCTGCAGAAAAGGGCACGGTCCTCAGGCTGCGGCCAACGGCACTGCTGTTGACTTCTGATTTACGCACAGTGCAGCTAGCCGAGTCTCTCCTACCCTGAGCCTGGCTAACCGGGTGAAGGAGGGGTTCTAAGGAGTGGGGGGAGGAGCCGGGGAGGGCACCGAAGGCGGGCCTGCATGGAGATGGGTTATCGAGGGAGGGACTGAGATGTCGCGCTCCCATGGGGACATTGGAAGCCCTGGAAGTCAGGTGGCCTGGCAGCCTTCCCCAGAGGCCACTGGGATTTGCAGCAGCTTGCTGAAGTTCACGAACACCAGCACTTGTATTATTATTTATTATTGTATTATTTTCCCTCCACAGTCCCCCAGCCCAGGCCTGGCCTAGCTGTTAGCCCCCAGTCAGGGAAGCAGGTGAGCAGCTCACCAACACACACCGGCTGAACCCGAGCTTTCAGTCCTACCCTTCAGCAGTCCCTTTTTAGGAAGGCGAAAGCGAGCATGTCACAACCAGTTGGAAGTGACATCACATGCTCACTTCCCATTTAAAATAGGGCCTTGCTGTCGTTTTGAAATTTACAGCAAGATGAAAAAAATCACCAACAAAACCCAAGTCAGGCCCTATCTGGTTTGGCTCAGTGGATAGAGCGTCAGCCTGCGGACTGAGGGGTCCCAGGTTCGATTCTGGCCAGGGGCACATGCCTGGGTTGTGGGCTCGGTCCCCGGTAGAAAGCATGCAAGAGGCAGCCAATCAATGATTCTCTCTCATCATTGATGTTTCTATATCTCTCTCCCTCTCTCCCTCTCTAAAACCATTAAAACTTATTTAAAAACAAAAGAAAACAACAAAAAAAACCCAAGTCAGTGTCGCTGAGCTGGTGGCCAGGAGAGCTGAGATCACCACGGCCCATGCATACCTGACAGTCCCCAGACAGCCACCACGTGAGCTGGCTTTCATCCCAGTCACCAACAATATTCAAACTGGTAATCCACATCAAAACATGTTGGCTCATGTTGGTACAACCCATCAGCACATACAAGGTGAGCAAAAGTAGGTTTACAGTTGTGAGTATGTGAAATACAGCTTATTCTTGAATTATTATTTATTATTGTATTATTTTCCATTCAAACAACTGTAAACCTACTTTTGCCCCACTTACATTTAAATAACTACTCTTGAGATCTGAAAAGCAGCAAGGAGTACAGAAGGATGTTTCCAGAAGCACGTGTTGTACATTTAAGTGCCGGCACTGTGACCATGCTGGGCCACGGGGAGACAGGAGTGCTCAAGGTGACAGGCACCGCAAAGCCATCTACGTCCCTAACGTCATCTACATTCAGGCTCACCCCTCAGACGGCAAGACGCTAAAAACAAGTGCTCAACACGCGTGTGCCTGGGCACAGGACCACGACGCTCATCCTCTCCCTTCAGGTCTGCCTGGCTGAGGGAGGGGCGGGGTGGGGAGGTAGACTGAAGGCAACATCCGAGCTGAACTTTCCAGGACTTTCAAGGAGGCTGGCCACATTAGTGGAGAGGTGAGGGAAAGGATTCCAGGCAGAGAACAGTGCTGGCAAAGTGAAGAAGCTGTGACAGCATGGAGACCTGGGGGCACTGTGAGACGCCCACCAGGAATGGAACACAGAACACAGAACGCAGGGCAATGAGCAGAGACTTGGCCAGGGGTCAGGTGCAGCGGGTGGGGCGGGACGTGGGGTCAGACAGTGGGAAATCTCAAGGGCGGGCCTTCCCCCCGCAGGGTGCTGTGTGCAGGGCCTGGTGGGCCTTGGGAGGTGACGCTCCTGGGGGACGGTGTGCGAGTGCCTCCTGAGACTGGGGCCCCGCTGTGAGAGGAGACCGAACACAAGGATAACGTCAGAAAGGGGAGGGGACTGAGCGTCAAAGGCAGGGGGAGAAGAGGGGAGCAGACAGGTGTTGATGAAGTGTCCCATCCTACCTGCCCCAGTTTCTCCTCTCTAAGGCTCAGCTCGGCTTCCCCAGGGCAGCTTCCCTGCCACCTGCCGCCCGAGCCGGACCACCAGTGCGGAGCACCTGGATCGCCTGCACTTGAACACAGGCGAGACCAATTCCCCACCCAGGACTCCTGCTGGCTGGTCCACCCGGGGGCCACGAGGGCCCTTCCGAACACTGCCCCCATGCCCCGCAGTCGCAGCTGGTCCCGCACAGGCAACGATCGTGCATGTTAGCTCCCTGCCCGTGCTGGGCTGCAGGCCTCCTGGCAGCAGGTGCCACACGGTCTTCCCCGCAGCAGCATCATAATAGAGCATGTGTACACTGGGCCAGGTGGTGTGCTGACAGCTCCCCATGTGCCACATCATCGAGTCCGTCACAATCCCAGGCAGTGGGTGCTGCTATGTTTCCATTTTACAGAAAAGGAAACTGGGGTTTGAAGAAGCGAAGTCCCCCATGATCATGCAGCCAGGAGGCAGAGCCCACCTTACAGAGCGTTCCTCAGGCCACGAACAGAGAAGGCATAGAGCCAAGATTTAACGGGTTGGTATCAGGTGACGTGTGTGCTTCCGACGGATTCAGGGAAGGCCACAGAGGTCAGGACTGTCAGGTAGCATGCAGGCCCTGGGTCTGACCCCGCCATGTGCTGGCGAGGCTATCAGGAACCCCAAACCTGAAAACTACTAAAACCGCTTGCTCAAGATGACCTTTATTTTACCCTCAGAATACTCATGCCCTTTAACCTGCAACCCTGAGGCCTAAGCATACTGCTCCCTCCACACCTGGAGGCACGTTCAAGGGCAAGCCAGAGCGGAGTGGACAGAGCCTGCCTAGACAATAAACCCATTTGTCTTTGCTTTCTTCAGGCAAAAGCAGATGGTCTTGTCTACCGACAGTATGACAGCTAAGAATTTAGATGGGAGCCTAAGAGCTTAAATCAATGGCTTGTTAAAGCTACTTGGTTTAATATATGCTGATAACATATTCTGGCAACTATCACCTTTTTTTTTAACCAAGCAGCTGCAGACTTCTGTAAGAGCACTACATTTAGCTACCTCATTTTCCCAGGCGGCTTCTGTCATCAACTGGGTCATTACAGGGAGCTGCCAAACGCGGCCTGCAGGAACAAGTATTCCGTGTGTGCTGAGACCGCACCGCCACAGCAGAGGGCCAGGGCTCCCAGCCAGAACCTGTCCCGACACCTTACACCACTTTACATGTTCTCATTCCCTTAACCCTCACATATGCTAGGATGTGGGTATCAGCATCACTCCCACTCTACAGATTGGGAAATTGAGGCAAAGACAAATTAGCAACTTGCCAAAAGCCACACACATGTGAAGTGACAAGCCTGGGAGTCGAACCCTGGTCACCTGGCTCCATAGCACGCATCTGAACCTGCCCCACTGCTGTGTCGGTCTATCTCTTAAAGGCCTCTGTGTGCTCCATCCCCTCCGCATTGCCACCTAGCTCAGGGCAGGTACTGATTAATACCAGATGCAATGTCCCTGCATTAGGAAAAAAACTTTCCCCAAGACTCTAAAGGCTTCTGCCTACGGTTTGGCTCAGTGGTGAGAATCACGAGGACCTGCGTTTCTAAGGGCCAGCCCCCAGCAGCCCCCAGGAAGTCTGCACAGCCACCGCTGGCTCCTAAGTGTCCTTCAAAGCTGCACAGCCTTCCTGGGGCCAGCAAGCGGGGCCTGCCTGTGCGCACTGGGGGCAGGGGGACAGTCTGAATTCCAGCACCAGTTCTAACACAGCTCCATCCAGTTTCACCACCAACATTCCCCTACGCAGTGGGAGTGCACCTGACAATGCCAGGACGCCGCTGCTGCCCACAGACCGGGACATGCCCCTGACTCTCTCGCTGCCCCTGTCACTCTTGCTGCCTTCTAAGAAATGTTCCCTCAGACAGCGTGCCTCTCTGGCTACTGAAATTTGAGCTCCGGCCCAGATACCCACCAGGAAGGTGCTACCAGCCAAGGGGCAGGGGCAGAAGGCACTGGCACCCCCTGTGCTATTTCATTTACTCTGATCCCACGGAAGCCAGCTCCCCGCCTTGAGGGTAGGGACTCAGACTGCCACTTTCCTCGGTGGAGCCTCACAGGGCCTACCACACAGGAGGTGATCAGCAAACACATACTTTTACTAAAATGAAGTATTCAGCTGAAAGTTAATATTGGGCTTTTCCCCAATACATAGGACAGAAAAGTGTGGACAGAAGTTTCAGCTCCTGGCCCATCTTTTCTAAACTTGGCCACCTGTGATCACTTATCTATTAGTCTGTAATATCAGATGGTATTTGATGTCAGACAAAATTATACACTCAATTATTCTAAGTTAATCCAACTCCTTTGTGCTCATCCCCAGTGAGACCCAGGCCATCATCCTCACCTTCTGTACCACTAGAGCCTCCAGGGTCAGGAAAGCACCCGCGTGGGAGCCAATGTCTGTGTTCTCACTTCATCCTGGTTGCCTCCCTCAAAGGCCAGTATCACCCCCTCTTTACAGATGAAAAGCCTGCGGCTCTTCTCAGTCAAGCAACTTGCCCAAGGTCACACAGCTAGAAAGGGCACAGCTGGGATCAGAACCTAGATCTTTTTTTTTTAAATATATACTTTTTAAATATATTTTGATTGATTTCAGAAAGGAAGGGAGAGGGAGAGACAGAGAGAAACATCAATGATGAGAGAGAATCATTGATCGGCTGCCTCCTGCACATCCCCCTACTGGGGATTGAGCCCACAACCCAGGCATGTGCCCTTGACCGGGATCGAACCTGGGACCGTTCAGTCCGCAGGCAGACGCTCTATCCACTGAGCCACACCAGCCAGGGCAGAACCTAGATCTTTTCAACAGCAAAGCCAGTGCTCTTTCCATGAAACCCATGGCTACTGGGAAAGTTACAGGGGTTTTACCACGAGAATAAAATTTGATAAAAAGGACTTTCCTTTAACCAGCAGGCAGGAAACGTGGGGCTCAGGAAGAATGACTACCCAAACCACAAAGTAATCTAATCAGGAAGGGAGTTCCTCACAGGCTCAGACAGACAGGAAGATGCTCCAAGCAGCTCCAGGGCAGTGCGTTCAGCCCTCTGGCCATTTGCCTGCACTGGCCAGCATATCACATCACCGCCATCTGTTTTTCTACACAAAACTGCCTTTCAGGCTAAGCCCAGCGATTTGTATATTTCACTCTAAGTCATACAGGGTTGAACAGGAAAAGGAAGATCAGAGAATGGACATGGACAAACTGACAAGACCTCTAAAGCACCTCTAAACTGTTACGTACCTGACTTTTCTAGCAAGGCAGCTTCACTGACAGCTAAGCCATCCTGTTGCCATCCAGATCTGACCCACAAATGCCTGGCTGTTTTGGGGGTGTGTTCACCCCACCCCCACCCCCATCCCCACACAGTCCTGGCAGGCAGGCATCAGCCTGATCTCTGTATCATGGGGAAAAGCCTGGGCATTACCTCCCAGAAGCTGTCGCTGGACACTTCTACTCCAACGGAATCATCGTAAGTGACAGACATCTCTCCGAAGGATGGGGGAGCAGCAGGTCAGCTGCAGACACTCCAAATCCAAAGACAAACCTACAAGAAAACGTATCATTGTGATTTTGAGTTCCCAAGGTAAAAGCAAGCCATCCCCATTGACGATGTCCACTTCCATCATTGCCTGTGTACAAAACAGTCTAAAACGTTTTCTTTAGTTGGGAGAAGGTCAATGAACTCTAAACATGACACATACACGCATGTTATATGCATACACATGTGTATTTCACATTAACAAGTAAACCTCCTCACCATGCTGCCGAAGAGCTAGAAGAGCTTTCAGAACAGTCTGTGTTCTGAGATCAGCAGATCGATGCCTTCACTGAACACTCCTGCCCATCCCTTGGAGAACGAGACACAGACCACGTGAGGAGAGCGGCAAATGAAGGCAGAGCCCTCGCACCTCCGGGCTCACTCTGTCCCAGCCTGTCCTAGCCATCCAGCAGCGAGAGGATCGGGGGGGGGGGAGTGTGAGTGGGAATAATCCCACCTTTGACACGACTCTCCACTCTCCACAGGGTTCCAGCACATTCTGACTGTGCCGGGCACTGTCCTCCCCGACCCATGGCTGACTCATCTCAGCCACTGAAACCCCAAATTCAGACCAGTTTATTTGGACACCATTGGTGTGACGGTCAGCTACACAGCGTAAAGACGAACACGCGAAAGTGACTGTTTTTGAGTGCAGATGCAGTATTCACAATCCAGCAAAGGTCGAGGGGCAATTGCTCCCCCGCTGGAGGGAGGAAGTTGAAGCACATTCGGAAGCACAGATCACTGTGATGGAATGAGCTGTCCACAGGGATGAAGACTCCACCCTCCTTTCCATCAGCCTGGGTTCAGATCACACAGCCAGATCCAAACCTCTCCTAACTACAGTCAGGGTTCAAAGCCTCAGCTTAGTGCCAGCAGGGAGCAGCTGGGGTGGGCAGGCAGAACGACCTACTGCTATACCTGCAGGTGACAGGCGTGGTTTGTTCTAGGTCCTTTTCTCATGTTATCACATCTAATCCTCAGGATTCCCTGTAAGACTATCTAGAGCAGCCGTGGGCAAACTACGGCCCGCGGGCCGGATCCGGCTGTTCTATCCGGTTCTCTTGCTCTCCCCTCCGCTCCTTTACTTTGAATTTATATTAGTTCACACAAACACTCCATCCATGCTTTTGTTCCAGCCCTCCGGTCCAGTTTAAGAACCCATTGTGGCCCTCGAGTCAAAAAGTTTGCCCACCCCTGATCTAGAGCCATAGTAAGGAATACAGGCTCTAGAGCCAGGCTTCCCGGGCTCAATCCTAAATCCATTACTCACTGTCTGGGCAACAGAGGGCAAGTTACCTGACCTCTCTATGCCTCAATGGCTTTCTCTGTAAAAGACAGCAGTAAGTAAATCAGAATTGCTGAGGGTCAAATGAGGCAATACATACAGGGGCTTAGAACAATACATGGCCCACAGTAAGTGCTATGGACATAGTGAATAAGGTAATTATTATTAGACTAGAGGCCCAGTGCAAGAATTCGTGCACGGATGGGGTCCAGCCGGTGGGGAGGAGGGGACACGGGAGGTTGCCAGCCAGCCCCGCCCCTGATCGGGTGGGGGTGAGGGGGTGATCAGGGGCGGGGCAGGCCAGGGGGAGGGGCCGAGGGCGGTTGGCCAGCAGGCCCTGCCCCTTGGTCAAACTCCCGGTCAGGGGACAATTTGCATATTAGCCTTTTATCATACAGAATAGTAACTATTATTAGTATTACTAGCATTACTTTGGTCTATATAATTGAGAAAACTGATGCTTGGAGAAGTAACTTGCCCAAGGTTCGCCCAAGTAATGAATGGTAGAGACCAGCATTTGACACCAACTCTGCCTGTTTGCTAAGGTAACATCATGTCTCCAATTTAAATAAGATCCATAACCTCAGATCTACTTGCTGGTTAAGAGGTTTAATCTGGTGGAGCTTCCAAAGGTAAACACGGCGCTGTGTGCCCAATGCATTCAAAGTAAAGACAGACCTGGCACCCCAAAGCCCAGCTCTAACGCACCCCAAAGCCCAGCTCTAACGCACCCCAAAGCCCAGCTCTAACGCACGCAAGTATAACCAGGCAGTCGCATGGGTGCCACCCACACACTCGTCCTGACAGCACGCTGACTAACCCTCTGCTCCATTGTCACAGGGGCGTGTGTCCTTGACCACAGAGCTAGCACAAAGGCCTGACAGGCCATCGGCTGGGCCCTCGTACCGCCCTGTTTCACAGCAGCCCCTTTTCCACAGAACCCTGTGCTCCGAGTCAGGGCCTCCCAGAAGCACCCAGCCTGCCTCTGCAGCCACCAGTAGACCTGGTTCCTGCTCCAGGCTCCTCAGGGGATATCTGGGCGTTGGGCTCAGGCGAGTCTCAAAGTGGTCCAATCAAGTGGCTGGCTGGCTGCCGGGCCAGCTCCAGGGAGCAGTTACCGGGAGGAAGGGCACCTGCTCTGGATGGAGAAAAGCTCAGGCAGAGGAATTCCTTTCTGCCTGGGTTCAGCCATGGTTTAGACACTAATGGAAGGTCAGTTCCGCACAAGATTTATTAAGCATCCTTTGAAGCACAATGTTAGCTATATTCTACAATCTCATTTATTTTTCATTAACAGTCCCATGAGGTAGGTATTTTTATTTCCTTTCCACAGATGAGAAACTGGAGATCAAGTAACTTGCTTAAGATTATAAATGGTGAGATCAAGAATCAAAACCACATTCTGTGTTTCTAACATTCAAATTTTTCCTATTAGACTACATTGCAGATAATTAAATAAAATTTATAGGTATAATGAATAAAATGCTGTGAAAATATCAAGAGAGCAAGAGTGAATCCTTTCATGAACAGGGCGTGGGAAAAGCTGGAGTGAGACTTACAGGGCGATGTACTCTGTTTAAGTGCACAAGAGAGGGGTCTCCTATCTGTAAGGGGAGGAGGAGGTCAAGATGGGTCAAAGGGAGGCCAAGAAACCTCATCTGCCCCTGGAAATTCATGGTTGGTGATTTTACAAAAGTAAGAGAATCAGGTGTCAGCCCTCAGGGCTCAAACAAAAATGTTCTCCACGATGTCTAGTTAGATCTGTTCAGTTATGGCCAGGATTTGACTGACACCACTGACTCCCTATGGCACAATGATCAACCACTATTCCTGGGCCCATAAGACTTGAGTCACACCAGCCTGGGTTCAGAGACTGTCAGGAAGGGACTGGAAGGAAAGAACCCATGAAACATCATGTGACTCAGTGACACAATGGTCTTGTGTCAACAAAAATTGGGAAGAGAGGAAGACCTGCCATTATCAGCCGCACTTGGTGAGCCTCATTCATTAAAGATCTAAGTTTCCAGAACTGCCATAGTGCTGGGAATACACACAGACCATGGGCTAGGCCTCAGGTTCTTTTAAATAAAACTGAAAAACAAAGAAACTGGACTAGATTAGTGGGAATCAGGAAGTCCCAAATGTTAACTTTGTCAAGTACAAACAGAAAAAATATTCTCTGCCCTTTTAATACTGTGCATAAAATGAAATTGATGTGAAAATACTTGATGACAATCAAATTAAGACCTCAGAATGCCTGCTCTACATAAGGCAAGAAAAATGGCAATATCCAATGTTAAGGTCTTAATGTACCAAATTGGGCATTCTTTTTTTTTTTTTTAATGTATTTGTAACCTAGAAAATTGTAACCTAAAAAATCTATTTTCCATAGAGAACTCAAAGAGAGTTTGGCAGAGAAAGGAAGGACAGGAAGAAGGATGGATCATCCATGGTCCTATCACGGGAAGACAACACAATGTATGTTCCTCCCTCACAGCTGTTTTCAGACATCATCTATTCCCTCCTTAAAGCAGGGGGCAGGGCGAGGTGGACACGTGTGACTTGGGGGCCTAGAGCTGCAGGCAAATAACTCTCAGGTAAGAGGAGAGGGCACAGCACACAGCCTCCACAGAGAAAATGAACTCCTTCTACAAAGCCCCTGAAGGCCAAACACCGGCACTCTGTTCTCATGTATGGGCACTCACCTGAGTGTGGCCACCGAGGGGGAACCAGCTGCAGACCAGGCCACACCCAGGAGCCATGCTCAGTCCCACAGAGAAACCAAGAAGGTTCTCGGCCGAAGTTGTCCGTGTTTGTGTCAAATCAAGAATGCCTGCTTCACCCTAACCAGTTTGGCTCAGTGGATAGATAAGAGTGTCAAGCCTGCAGACTGAAGGGTCCCAGGTTCGATTCTGGTCAAGGGCATGTGGCAGCTGATCAATGTTTCTCTCTCATCAATGTTTCTAACTATCCCTCTCCCTTCCTCTTTGTAAAAAATTAATAAAATATGTTTTTTAAAAAGAAAAAAGAATGCCTGCTTCAACCACACATGGTTCTGCTGTTCCACCTGGGAACCCAGGGTGGGAATAAAGCCACATCAAAGCAGCCCCCATGTACCAAGCACCTCTTATCACCAATAGGTGGTCTAGGTGAGCTTTAAATATATTATTTTTGTTCCTTAAAACCCCTGTAAAAAATGTATTATTGTCCCCATTTTACAGGGAGGCAATCAAATCAAGAGCTCACAGCTCATCTATAATAATAAAAGCTTAATATGTTAATTAGCCTGGACGTCCTTCTGGACAAAGCAGGGGCTGTGAGGGAAGCCCGGGTCCCGGGTGCTAGAGGGAAGCCGGTGCTGGCAGTCGGAGAAGGAAGGGGTACTCTTGCACGAATTTTGTGCATCGAGCCTCTAGTAAATGCTAAGCTGGGATTCAACCCAGGCGGCTGGCTCCATGCTGCCGACTCCAGCAGGACACTGCATGGCCAGCCCCAAGTCATTCCCAGACCTGGGAACCCTGCTGGCCGGGAGGCTGCTCCCACAGGCAAGGGGCTGGGTTCTCGGGGCTGTCTTACTCACATCGCTGCCCAAACATCCCAAGGCCCTGGGCCTGACAGGGAATATTACTCAGAATTTTCCCATGCAGACATGTGAACTTGGCTTTAGTTCCCACTGATAAGGTTGGGGAAACCAAGGCTTCTGAGGGGAGCACGAGAGAACCTTCAGGTCCATTCCTTCAAAAGGAGATCTGGCCGGGTCAACTTCCTGGTCCTGCTTCCCTCGCTCCGCTAGCGTCTGAGCCAAACCCACCCCTCACCAAGGCTGTGCCCAGGCTGTGAAACTAGCTGGCTGTACTGCCAAATGGCACTGAGTGTTCCTGAGATGTGGTTATCAAAGCCAACCCCATAAATGTGCGTTTAATAATTAACGAGGTACTGCTCCACAGGAGGTGAAGTTCCTGGGAAGACAGTGTGGCATCTGGGCTCCACCCCTGTGCACTCAGCCATCCTGGGAGCCTGTCCTCGGTGAGGCAAGGTCATCAGCGGCACTCCCTCCCTCCTGAGCTATGAACGCCTCAGGGATGACAGGGGACAGGTGAGTCAGTACTGCTCTTCCGCGGACAGGACAGAGGGGCACTTCAGTGTATTTCAGACTGTCCACTACCTGGCAGTTGACTGGTTGCTTCTTCCTAGAGAAACTGAAACCCAATACTCACATAGAATGCTGAGTGAGTTCCATGAACTCTAATGCTACACATAAGTGAACGCTCCTGTCGGAGACTCCTGCGCATGCCAGTCCCCTTGGAGACCTTAAATTCAGTTGCTTGAGGGACAGGGACAAGGTGCTTCCGTCTGAACCTTGTCTGCCCATCAGCGGTGGCAGAAGCAGCAAGCTTGACAGCGAGACAATCCAAGTACAAGGATGTACAAATCACCACCTCTCGCCTCCCACTCCTGAAAACGCACCGGCGGTCCTCCACGTGATCCTGGCACATAGCAGGCCCTCCATCGATGTCTGCTGGATACACATTCTAAGAGGTAGGAGACACGGGTCCAGCTCTCTGGATGCCACTGACTTCTGCCACTGACGTATATAAACACTGGTGAGTCAGAGCCACTCCTAAAATGATTCACTGAGTCTCAGAGGTTAACGGAGGGTGCCGAGGGTGCCGAGGGTGCCCTTGGCCCAGGCTGGAGCGGCAGAACCTCCTTCCTCCCCTCTGGGCCTGATAACAGGTATCCGGTAAACAAAAGGTACAAATTACATAAGTACATCGAGCTCCCTCTGAATGCCCTTTATTTGTTCCAAAAAGAAAAACAACGGAACAGGCTGTTGGGCCAAAAGGCTATTACTATAAAGCAAGGACATTCTGAGCGAAGGCACCCGATGCTCGCGCCGCCCCCCCCGCCCCCCCCCCCCCCCCCCCCCCGGCCAGCCTCCGGAGAAAGCCCTCTCTGGTCCTGTCACCGCAGAGGCAGCGCGTCAGGAAGGTGTCCTCGAAGCTGCCCCACACACAACGCTGCCAGCTCCGTGCTGCCCTGCAGGACTCGGAGCAAGCACACACGCCACCTAAGGTTTGTTTCTTCAAACTCACTATCCAGGCTGGAAAATTCTTTTATTTAATTTTTAACAAGTTGAAGGGCTTTTTTCTTTCAATTACAGTTGACATTCAATTTCATATTAATTTCAGGTGTACAGCACAGTGGTTAGACATTTATGTAACTTACAAACTGATCCCCGATAAGTCTAGTACCCACCTGAAATCACATAGTTATTATAATATTATTGGCTATTAGGGTGGAAAATTCATCACTAATTGGGAAATGACTATAATTCCTTCTAAGTCACTGTTTGGCCCAGAGTTAGGGGAGGATCATTCCTTAAGTAAGGACAAATTTACCCATTCATTCTACAAACACATGTTTGAGTACCTACTATGTGCTGGGTACTTCTCTAAGTCACTAACAACACAGACAAGGTCCCTGCCCACCTGGGGCTGACATCCTCATAGGCAGACTGACACGAAATAGTGGGAGAACGGAAGGGGGGGCTTGTGGACCCCAGGTGGATGGCAAGTGGGCATAGGGGCAACAGCCAAGGTCCCAGAGGAGTGTTGGGCCTGTCCTGAGGTGGCCCTGAAGTCTCCAGGCTCAAAGGGTCTGGCACCATTGGTAAGCTGCATGGTAACTCAGATTCCTTTATCTGTGCCACCAGGTGAAAAATTCAAGCCTCAAGTGCTTATAAGATATGCTGTTGGCCCTGGCCAGGTGGCTCAGTTGGTTGGAGTGTCGTCCCATACATCAAAAAGCTGCCGGTCCATTCCTGGTCAGGACGCATACCTAGGTCACGGGTTTGATCCCTGGTCGGGCATATACAAGAGGCAACTGATCAATGTTTCTCTCTCACATCAATTCTCCTCTCTCTCTCTCTCTCTCTCTCTCTCTCTCTCTCTCTCTCTCTCGTCAATAAATATCCTTGGGTGAGGATTAACAAAATAAAAATGAGAACTGCCAGCCCACCTGTGGAGAGGAGCGCAGCAGCGGAGGAGGGGTGGGCAGGACTGGGCACAGACAAGAGAAGATGTTCCCACACTCCAGATGAAAACTGGGGTGGAGCAGCAGACACGGTCTGATCCCACCGGTATACAAAACAACTGGGCACCCACAGCGCCTGCCCATCAGAACAACTCGTAAGGGAAGTATGAAATGAGGGTGTGCACATGTGGCTGGTTTTCAACAGCATATCTTATATGCGCTTGAGGCTTGAATTTTTCATCCAGTAGCACAGTGGGTCTCGGACTTGCTCTGGGGAGTGCTATGGGGGTGGGCAGGGGACTTTAGCATTTTTTAAAAAATATTTTTATTGATTTTTTTACAGAGAGGAAGGGAGGGGAATAGAGAGTTAAAAACATCGATGAGAGAGAAACATCGATCAGCTGCCTCCTGCACACCTCCCACTGGGGATGTGCCCGCAACCAAGGTACATGCCCTTGACCGGAATCGAACCCGGGACCCTTCAGTCCGCAGGCCGACGCTCTATCCACTGAGCCAAACCGGTCAGGGCAGACTTTAGCATTTCACCTCATAACTTTCTCATCTATTTGAAAATTGTGACTATAGGCAGGCAAGTAATATTTTTAGAATACAAAAACTAGTTAACAAAAGACTCCACTTTGTTTCATTAATGGCCTGTACTGAAATGAAGGGAGGGTGCCTCTGCACCGCATGACCACAGCACAGCTTCGAGAAAGGACATCTGCCCACACACATTTCAAGGACTGACGGTCAGGAACCCCACCTGCTCTGCCTGCCAGAGGTGTCCGATCCACCCTCGCCTCTCCCCTGGGTGGCTGCAGTTGTCTCCTATCAGCTGTCCCAGCTTCCTCGTCCCTTCGGTCTATTCTCAACATAGTGACCCTCTGAAAACATGGCAGACCACGTCTCCCCGCTTAAGCAGAGCAAAAGCCCCCGAGTGCTGCGCAGAGTGCAGCCGCCTGCTCACCCCCACCGGTGACCTCTCAGCCTCATTCCCGTGCCACTCTCCCCACTGCCCCAGCTCCAGCCTAAGGCCTCTGCTGCTGGTGGCACTCCAGGCACAGCCACACTCGCTCTTCTGCTCCAGGTCCTCCTCCAGGGAGCCCACAGCAGGAGGCAGGCTGCCCGGCCCCTCAGGCCTGCATCAGCCCAGCGCAGGCAGGTCTTCTCCAACCCACCCCCCTCGGGGCACCCCAGGCCCCTTCCCTGCTTTTGCTTTCTCTCCGAAGCACACGCTTCCTTCCAACAAGCTACACTGTTTACTTAGCTGTGCTGCTCACTGACTGCCCCTCACTGAACACAAGCCCTGGGAGGGCAGGGTTTTGTCTGTTATGCTCACTGCTCTGGTCCCCATCCCGTGTCTGACATGTGGCAGTCACTTGAGAAAGACCTGGATGGATTCAGGATGAGAGAAGCTGAACTGAAGAGTCTGGGTCAGTTTTATTTATACAGACTGGTTCCACAGATGAAAAATAATTGGAGCATTTATGTGAAGATGTTTTAATGTGGTTAGAATTCTTTTATAAACGCTACTGCACACGTTAAACTAAACCACAAATGGGGTCAGCAACCACAGTGGGGATGTGTGGCCCAGGCCCCAGCTGTCTGTCACCAGCCACACAGGGAGTCTCTCTGCCGCTCAGCCTCAGCCGGGGCAGCCCATCAGCACCCAGGAGAAAGGGCGGGTCCCTGCTTCTCCCCAGCCTCCAGCCGCCTTCCCCATGCTGGGTGCTCAGGGAGTAAGGCCGGAGGTAATACACCGCTTTGCACCATTAGCAAAGCAGGAACACTTTTTCTACTGGCTCCAATATCGGGCACAGCCTATTCTGTTTCCAGCGATTTCATCTGGAAAAGTGAACATTCCTCAAAGGAAGAGATAGAGATCAGCAAATCAAGTGACTTGTATCTCTGGAAAATTACGTAGTGCTTTGACAACCGCAAACAGGTTGTTCACTGCAAAGTGCTTGATTGTTTGTTTTGTTTTGTTTTTCCTGATGAGTGATTCTTCTTTGTTTTACTTTCAATTAGTTTACAATAAATATTATTTAGTATTAGTTTCAGGTGCTCAGGGCTCAGTTGTTTTTAAAACCTTACCTGAGGATGTGCTCATTGATTTTAGAGAGAGAGGAAAGGAGGGAGGGAGAGGGGAAGGAAGAGAGAGAGAGAGAGAGAGAGAGAGGGAGGGAGGGAGGGGGAGGAGAGAGAGAGAGAGAGAGAGAGAGAGAGAGAGAGAGAGAGAGAACATTGATCAGTTGCCTCCCATACATGCCCCGATTGCGGATCAAACTGGCAACCTACTTTTTTTCATCTGTGGAATCAGTCTGTATGTGCCTTGACCAGGAATCGAACCCACAACCTTTCGGTGCACAGGATTCGGTGCTGGGTTTTAAAGGCTGTCTCCTCAGGGAAGCCCTCGGAGGCCTGGGGAAGGTCCTCGAGCAGCACCCATCAGGATGGGCAGTGGGCACACTCAAGTGCTTCCAGAGACAAAAACAGTCAGCATCTCTGGACAGAAAGAGCTTGGGGTTGCCGTGGAAACCATCTCCCGAAACTACCAGTTTCAGTAATTCCAAGCACTTGATGGCACAGAACTACCTGCTGCAAACTGAAGGAGGAGCTGGTGAGAGGAGACTTTAGGAACTCTATTAGGACACAACCATTTCAATGAGAACAAACATGGCTCGGGCTTTTGAACATGACAGAAAGAAAGAAAAGAGAAAGAGTGGGGGAAAGAATATCTGATTTTATTAGTCAACTAGAGGCCCAGTGCACAAATTCGTGCACAGGTGGGGGCTGGCTGGCCCGGCCCCAATTGAGGCCCAATCAG
Source organism: Plecotus auritus (assembly GCF_963455305.1). NCBI lineage: Eukaryota > Metazoa > Chordata > Mammalia > Chiroptera > Vespertilionidae > Plecotus > Plecotus auritus. The sequence continues at coordinate 223,999,789 of NC_137772.1, forward strand.
GGCTGGGCTGGCTGTGGGAGGGGCTGTGGGCAGTGGGCCAGCCGGTCCCGCCCCCAATTGGTATGGGGGGACAGATCGAGCACGGGGCCAGCCATGGGGAGGAGCTGTGGGTGGTGGGCCAGTCGGCCCTGCCCCCACTTGGTATGGGGGAAGGGGCAATTGGGGGCGGGCCCACCAGGGGGAGGGGCCACGGGAAGTTGCCTGCTGCCCCACCCCCCGATCGGCCAGTACGTTGGCTGCAGTGGGCGTCACAGCAACCAGTCGTTCTGTTTGTTACAGCTGGCTTTTTATACATATAGATAGCACAGAGCAACCCTCTTCCTCCTGCAGGAAAAACAATTGTGTTGGGGAAGGTTAAAGAAAAACAAATTCTTCTCAACAGACCAACCCAGAGAAGCCGCTCCACAGTATCACACCCGGCAACACCGGGGTTCAGCACAGCATCAGTTCTGAAGCAGGCGCGTTCCCGCTCACGGTGACACCTCGCTTCCTCAGCTTCACTCCTTCAACTCATGACAGTTCAAGTCCAAATGTCTACACTTTTGGGTCACAAGGGCTGTCAAAACCAACGAGGGTTCTGTCCCACCAACCTGCGTTCTCATTACCCACCCTTTCTTCTCCTGCCATGTCCAGTCTGTCCTTACAGCAAACAAGCCAGCTGGGGTCTGCTTTTTCCAATTGCATAAGCAGTTCCCCTTTGTCCCATCTTCCTGTCACTTCTAATGGCCGTAAAACATCAAGACTGGGCCAGGCCCTCAGGGGTCAGGGTCTTTCCCAGTCACAGTCATGCCACGGCTCACACAGCGTCCCAATTTCTGTCCTGCCACTTCGCTGGGGGCTCTAGGCACATGCATTCTAAAGACAGTTTGTGAATCTCTCAGACGGTTTAAAAAGCAAGATTTTGAACTGACATTCTCAATCGCACTTAAGGGGCAGGTTACACACCCATGAGAAAGGATGAATATACCCTATGAGGTGTGGGAGGAAAAAATGACCCCAAAAACACGTAGGCAGAAAAATGTTGCTGTCTTTGGGGGTCCTGTTTGTTTCACATGATGAGTCAGAACATTTCAGGAGGTGGAATAGCACGTGCCAGATTACACAGGAACAAGAAATGGGCAGAAAAGGGGAAAGCAAGGAATGAGGTCCCATGGAAAGGAGACCGGGGCTGTAGTGGAGACAGTGCGCCTCACCATAGCTTCCAATGTCTCCCTTGGAAGGTACAGAAATCAGGTGGGCTGCTTTGTTTGTTTGTTTTTAAGAAACTTCACGTGAATAAACACTTATAATTTTTTAAATATAAAATTCCTTTAATGTGCAAGTTTTCAGAGTATTCAGACTCAATCCATTCAACCCTACCTTGACACTAGTTATCCACACATGGCCATTCTGGTGGACGAATGTCCTTTAAACTTCCTGGGATGGTGTGGTTGTCTAAACACAATTAATTCCCCCCAAGAGGCAAGAATGGTGGTAGTTAACCAGTCTGGCTTAGGGAACCACTGGGTATTCCCTGCAGGGAATACAATTAAAAAACAAAACAAAACAAAACACAAAAAACAGACATTCACACACCACAAACAAACAAACAAAATCAGTAAAGCTACAGGGAACAAACTTTCATTTTTGATAATCCAGAAGTCAGTTTTCACTCTATAAGGGGCTCTCAGGGCCACAATTTGGAAGCTGGTCCCAAATTTGCCTTTAAAGAGCTATGGGACCTTGGCATCATTCCAGCACCCTGCTATCTTTACTTGAAAATAGTGTGGGATTAAACAAACTCTTAGATTTCTGAGTTTTAAATGTTTTAAAAGAGCCTCCTACTGGCAAGAGATTATGGGAGAACTGAGTGGGTTACAGCCACGTCATTATAAGCGTTGTGCACTGGCAGTGACCTTCAGGGCTGCAAAGTGCTTTCCTCCTCTATCCGTTCTGAGCCCCACAGCCACCCTGCGAGGACGTCCTGGCCAGGACCCCAAAGTCCAAGCGTGACCTCACTCCCAGAGGCCCACTGTGAAGCAAGCCCCTGCTTCTGAGCACATCCACACCCCAGAAATTATGTCCAATGCTGGTGACACAGGATGTCACCTGGGGTACAAGTCCTGCACATACAAATCCCAAGGCTTAAAGGGAAAGTCGACAGCAATTAACATGTACATTTTATAAAACGAGTAAAAAGGAACATGACTGTCGGTAACCACAGCCTCATGTGTTCTGACCCTGGGTCCCAGGGCTTCTCACTGAAGGACACTCCTCCCCCCACTCCTTTTTTTTATTTTTAAATATATTTTATTGATTTTTTACAGAGAGGAAGAGAGAGGGATAGAGAGTTAGGAACATCGATGAGAGAGAGACATTGATCAGCTGCCTCCTGCACACCCCCTACTGGGGATGTGCTCACAACCCAGGTACATGCCCTTGACCAGAATCGAACCTGGGACCCTTCAGTCCACAGGCCGACGCTCCATGCACTGAGCCAAACCGGTTAGGGCCCTCCTTTTTTTTTTTTGTTAATCCTCACCCGAGGATATTTTTTCCATTGATTTTTAGAGAGAGTGAAGGGAGGGCGAGAGACAGAAACATTGATGTGAGAGACACATCGATTGGTTGCCTCCCACACACGCCCCAACTGGCATGGGGAATTGAGCCTGCAACCAAGATATGTGCCCTTGACCAGAATCAAAGCCACAATCTTTCAGTAAAAGGGCCGACACTCTACCAACTCAACAAAACCAGCTAGGGCTGAGGACCCCCTCTTAATGGCTGCTGGGAGGTCAGGCATGGTGACAACACTGGGGTGCAGTGAGCTGTGACCTATCAGGTGAGAGCAGTGCACCTGCAAATGGCTGAGTCCTGCCTCCAAAGAGTGGGCTGATTATCTCTGAACCCCACAAATGATCCCTCCAAGTTCTTTCTCAGGGGTAGTTTGTCCACCAGGGTGCTGAGCAAGCCTGGAGGGACGCCCAGCACAGGCAGCTTCCCAGCCAGGACACCAGGCTGACTCCTGAGGAACCGATGGGGATCAGGCAGGTGTAGAAGGGTGCAGGGCATCCCAGAAAGAAGAACCTTTAGGGAAGAGTGGGTGAGGGGTGTGAACGTGGGGTCAGAGAGGGGCACAGGCCAGTGTCAGCGGGACCACGCAGGATTCAGAGGCCTACACAGCAGGGCTGGGTGCCACCCTAAAACAGGAACAGTGAGGAAGAAAGGAGGAACTGGTGCCCTATTTCTGCACAGAAACCCCCATGAGGTTTAAACTTGATGAATTTCTCATACTTGTCATCGTCAGCTGCTGGCTAGGCTGAGATCTACGGCGCACACTATGATTAGGTATATTTTAACTGACAGGGCCACGCAGAGATCTTTTGTTACTATTGTTATTAATAAGCAGTGTATTTATTTAAACATACAATACCTCTCTTCCAAAAGAGCCCAGGGAACTTCAGAGCATCCCAGGTCCCCAGGGGTGCAGGTGGTATTAATAACTCTAAAACTTCAAAGCTAAAAGGTCAAAAGTTCGCTTAAAAAAAAAAATCCCAATGTTAGGTAGAACAGAAAACGCACCCTCACTTCCGATTTCTGGTCTCCACAGGGCAACCTTTTTCAATACTTAAATTGTGTCACTTTCCTGCTCCAACCCCCGGCACTCAGAGTTAAGCCCTAACTCCTGCCCTTTGCTGCAAGTCCCACCATGACTGGCCCCCGGTTGCCCCCTTCCAATCTTCCTCACCGGCTGGCCCTGATCTGCTCCAGCCACAATGGTCCCCCCACTGTTTCTGGAACACACTAAACTCGTTTCTGCCTCAGGATTTTTGCGCATGCTGCTTCTTCTCCCTGGAAGGCTCTGCTCTGAGGTAAATGCATGGCCAGCTCCCTGCCGGCATCTGGCCCACCGCCAAGAGGTCTTCAGAGAAGCCTCTGACCATCCTCTTGCATCCAGCTCCTCCTCTCAACCTCCCCCTCTACCCTGCTACTTTCTATTCTCTTTGTCTATTTCTTTAAAACATACATGGCGCCGAAACCGGTTTGGCTCAGTGGATAGAGCGTCGGCCTGCGGACTGAAGGGTCCCGGGTTCGATTCCGGTCAAGGGCATGTACCTTGGTTGCGGGCACATCCCCAGTGGGAGGTGTGCAGGAGGCAGCTGATCGATGTTTCTCTCTCATCGATGTTTCTAGCTTTCTATCCCTCTCCTTTCCTCTCTGTAAAATACCAATAAAATATATTTAAAAAAAAAAAAAAAACATACATGGCTACCTGAATTTTTTTACCCAAGTAATTTGCTCCCCCCTCTAGAAAGTAAATTCCACTGGGGTATCTCACCCATAATAGGTCCTCTTTAACTTGTTGAAAGTGACAAATACATGTTGAGATCTTTATAAATGAAATGATGGCGAAGAAAAGCAATGACTTTACAGTAATGTTTTGTTAGCAACTGTACTTAGGAAGCCGCATACTGACATCTCCTGGATTACCCAGGAAAGAAAAAAGACGACTCAGATGAGAGCAAAAATAATTTTTCAGTGACTCTTAAAAAGTCAAGTCTCCTACAATGGTCAGCTTCTGCAGTCACTGTCGGAAGACATTCCCACCTGGGGCCTCCTGGGCAGCCTCCAGAGCACCCAGAACCACCTTTTATTTTGTTTTTGTTGAGGGGGTCCTGTTAGTAGAAGCAACTGTCAGTAGACAAAAGGTCCAGTCAGTTACACCATCCTTTAAATTCTAAAGCATCAGCAACTGCTCTATCACTGCTCACTCAGCGTTTATATTTATAGGGGAATTTGAAAATGTTTGGCCAACACGAGTCCCCTGTGGTAAGCCCCAAGCACACACCCAGACTCTAGTCTGATATTACATTTATGTGTCAGAGGAGAAGCCAGTTACCCCTGAAAAATGGAAGAGGTCAACATAAGACATTGGAAACAAACTATGTCTGTGAGTCCATATTGCTCTGGGACTTTCTTTAAGTCCTGAACAATCCTTTAAGACACACACATTTCTCAAAGCAACAAAAGGCAGAAAAATACCTCCTTGAAAGTCCGAATGCCAGGAGAGGGCAAGGCAGCTTCACCCGTGCCCGCCAGGACTGGGACTGCTTTGCTTTTCACTGCAGATTCTTGAAACAAGAGACCGCCCCAAAGTGGAAGTCTCAGTCAAGCCCAAAAATAAATGAATAAATAAATAAGAGCGAGAACAAAACCGTGGACACACGAGACAACCAAGAACCCAGGGTCTGTGGATGTCTGGACCAAAACGCCTAACGCCAGCACTTCCCAAGCAAATGTGGCAGCCCGCCCACCTGCGCCTTCAACTGTGGCATCTAAAGGGGAAGCGGCTCCACACAGGTGACACTAGTCTTCGTAAGACCTCCGAGGAGAGCCCCCGAATAGCCCCACCACCCCACTCACTGCATACGTCCTTCACAGAGCCAAACGCCCTCTTCTCAGCATCTACAGTGGGAAAAGCAACTAACTTCTGGAGAAAACGCATTTTGGAGAAAATGCTATTGCAGCTGGAAAAACATTCTTGGATATCATGAATAAGATATTCTGACTCGAAGGAATTGTAAAGTTGATGCTGGAGTGTGTGAAAGTATGAATAAGCAGATTTGAGGAAATATTATGGAGCCATGGTAACAGAAACTATGGAAGAAACTCCAGTTGCACAGAACTGTTTAAAAATAAACCGGATACTAAAATACCAGCAAAAAGCTACAATGACTCACACTGTTCTCCTCAAATACTTATGAGAACAGCAAGTTCTTTGACAGTCTTCCAGGCTTTTTCCCTATCGGAGAAACGTGAGACCAAGAAAGTAAAAGGAAGGAAAAGATGCTTTGAAAATTTTCTCTAATTTTACCAGCAACCTGATATGAATAAGACCTGGTATGCTTTAGAGTTTGATGGAAGTATGGAAACATACACTCATGCAACAAGAATTGTTTTGAGACTTTTCATAAAAACCTTTTAAGGCATTTTGTAGGTACGTGACCATCTTTTCCCTTCGTTCACTCGAGTACGCCCCACCACCCTCCCTGGAACCTTGTCTCCACTGCATGTCCTCTAACTACACTTACAGAAGACCCTTAACCCACAGGTTTCAGCCCTGGGGCCCCCCTCTGGCCTGCCCTACCTGCCTAGCCAGCCTCAGCCTCCTACCAGGCCCTAAACAACCACACATGCTGCGTGCTACTACCAGAGACTGCCCTTCCTTGTCAACTCCTACCCATCCTGCAAGGCCCATCCTGCAAGGCCCATCCTGCAAGGCCCAGTTTAAGTGTCACCTCCTCCGAGGAGCCTCCCTACCCCCCACCATGCTAGTGACCCTCTGCCCACCACTGTCTCCTTATAGTTCCTCTATGGTGCCGTATTTCCCCAACGAAGCTGTTAGCTCCTGGGAAACCCTGGTGCCTATCACAGCACCTGCAGCTGCTCCGTGACAGCTGCTGAAGGAAGAAATGGAGCCAGGGAATGAATTTCTCAGGAAACCTCCAAGTCCCGGGGCATCCTCATCAGAGTAGGACGTGCCTCCTCCCTGTTCCCCTTCCCCTGCCCTGCTCACTGTATCTCTTCTCTCCTCCTCCCTGTAATAATATCCTCCTGTGCAAATGGCCGCTCTTCCGCATGCCCAAGACTTGTTTTGGACATACTACATCCTCACCTACAGGTCTGTCTGGAGGCAGAGCATCAGGAAAACTTGTTTGCGAAAAAGCTTTGCTGGCAGTTGAACAGTTTCGACAAAGTGATGATACTTAAGCGGCCCCTTAAAATTTACTCTGTGAGGCCCAACTTTTTCATCTTTTGCAACATAAATTATTCAAATCCCATAATCACCGAGAACTCAATTTGGTTTGTTACCCAAAGCCCAGGAGAATCCCTCAAGTACACAGTGATGTTGGGCAGGGGAAAGTGTTGCCCACGCAGGCAAAGGTCAACCCCGAGAAGGGACTCACGGCAGAAAAATTCGAACATGGGGGGCCTGACCAGCAGCATCTTCCAAAAACACAGAGCCAGGCCGGCGTGGCTCAGCGGTTGGGCACTGACCTATGAACCAGGAGGTCACAGTTCGATTCCCTTCCCGGTCAGGGCACATGCCCGAGTTGTGGGCTCCACCCCCAGTGTGGGGCATGCAGGAGTCAATGATTCTCTCTCATCATTGATGTTTCTATCTCTCTCTTTCCCCCTTCCTTCCTCTTTGAAATCAATAAATAAATACTTTAAAACACAAGACCTGGAAGCCTGCCGCAGACACCCCTACCATGTGGAGGAGGAGATTCCCATGTAGCTGGGAGGGGCTGCACGGTGTTCCGGCAAGGAACGGAACCCAATGGGACTGACTGAGCACTTGGGTCTTACAAGCCCTGTGCCCAAGCAAACCCCATCACTGCTCCGAGCCTCTGGTTTCCCCTCATCAAACAGGAAGATGGTGCCCACCGGAAGACCGCTTAAGGAGGATGAGCTTAGCTGACGCATGGAGGCCTGCCCCACGTAGGGAACATTAAACGCTGGGTCCCTCCCCGGCTCTGGTGTGACTCTAATGAGAGGGAGCAGGAAGACCTGGGGCTGAGCACGCGACCCCTGGGCCTTAGGTGTGCTTGTTCATAAAAGGAAGTGATCCCTAAGCTCTACTTAGACTCCAACACGCTAATGAGACTGGGCGTGTGACTAAGGATGGACAGGGCTGGCTGTGCCCATCCCCAATTCCAAGTTCTCAGTAAACACGCACATTGTACGTTTTGTGTCAAAACAAAAAAGAAAGATGGTTTCATAAATAAATCAAGGCAACAATCAAAAGAGGGTTTTCTCTTTCATGAAACTGGCCTCTGTCCATTGGGAGGGCCGTGATCACCCACCCACTACTGCTTGTTTTCCATTCCTTCAGCACCTGAGTGCTGGGGACCACTGGGTCACACGATGTGCTCGTGCTGGAGAACCGAATGGCACAGAACAGACAACACCCTGCCTCACGGAGTCTGTGCTCAGCGCAGGTGACTGACAGAGCAACGCAATCACACAGCAGCTGCTCTGCAGAGAAATGAAGAAGGAAAGGGGTGAGGTGGAGGAAGAAAGGAGACTGCACGTGTAAACAGAGGGGCTGCAGAAGGCCACACAGAAGGGGATAGGTGACACCCGAAGGAGAGGGAAGGAGTGAGCCAGGAGGCCTCCAGGGAAAGGTACCCCACAAAAGGAGAGCAGGGATGACAGACTACAGTGCTTCCAGGGAGAGATGATGCTGAGACCAGGCAGAGAGGAGTAGAAATGAAGATGTGTGCGCTTTGAAAAAACGCTGAGGATAACACAAAATGACCTCATTCTCTCAACTTCTATCCCACCACATTGTCCATCCCCGACTCAGACTCGGTTTCCTGGCTCCACCATTTAACAAGCATGTGCTCAGAGTCCACCAGCGTCCTAAATGTAGATGTATGGTCCCTGTCCTCAAAGAAGAGTTCTGTACAGGCACGTAAACCAACACATCCAGTGCTGTTACTTCCCACCCCCGTCATCCTACTCTGAGAATGCACCCCCTCGCCTATATACAGGCCTGTATTTCCCCCTGAACTCAGCTCTCCCAGACCCAGACTTGCCCAAGGCCCCCTGTGGTTAAGGAGCAGGGATGGAGAGCATGACCCCTGTCCACTGAGCCCATGTAGCTCCAAGAAGCAGACACGCCCAGCACCCCAGGGGACCACGCTGCCTGGGGACCAGCTGCGCAGATATGGAGCCCGAAAGTCCTCCTCCTTCATCAAGTGGTCCGCGACCATCTCCAGAAGGCTCAGTCTTCCACTCAGTAGCTTCAGAGTGAGGCGATCAGGTGAGAGGCCTGCGTGCGGACTTTTCCCAGCTCACTCCTTACCACCCCTTGGCACACTTGCACAGGGTCAAACAGATCCGTTTTGCTAAATGCTGGGTTTGAGCTGACAACCCTAAGAGCTAATGCCGTTTAAAAAGAGCAGAACAGAAGATGGGTTTGAAACAAGCCAGCAGTCACTTCAGGTAAGTTTGGGGAGGGTCTTTTAAAAATTCTCTCTATCTGCACCAGCGGTTTCATTTCCAAATTAGAAAGTAACTGACTTAGTTCATACTTCATAATTGTGTGTGAATAGTGAATGCTCAGCAATGAATTCCTTTGGCCTGAGAAGGAAAATGAAATGGTTCTGAAGATCTAGAGAAAGGTGGGTCAATTTACTTCATTCTGAAAATTGGCCGGAAGAAGAAAGGAAAGCTGCAGATGCAGAAAACGCTTAAGGGCTCGCTGGGTACGCACTGGGCCAAGGACCACGATAGCAGAGGGCGCACGAACAGGCCCCCTGGCAATCCCTGTGTCCTTTAGGACAGCCTGGCGACTCAGCACTCCCGCCACGTGCCATCCATACAGGCTCACAGAGGGCCTCTCCTACTCCACCTGAACCCCATGGGCAAGGTCTCTGCCCTTTTAATCCACATGTAACCCAAAGCAGGTGCTCAAGAAATGAGACAGAACCACAAGGCAAAGGGGCGAGCAGGAGGGAGAGGGGGTGCTGTCTCAGCTGGATCCTGCAGGTTAGAGAAAGTGACGCTTTCCATGGGAGAAATTAGCATTTTAAAAAAAGCCAGGTCTGGAGTCGTGTAGTAACCCTGAAATGACTAGGTTTGCCCTAGTGTCTTCTACATCTGAAGAGCTCACAGGAAACAGGTCATGGCAGGCCCCCGTCATCTTCCGGTGGCTTCCCCCGTTCTGGGCAGTAATTGTCTCGGCAGCAGAGGAAGGACGAGACCCACAGTCACCGGGTCCCAGGCCAGCTTGTCAGCTCCTTACCCACAGGTTTCCTCCAGGAGCTGGAGCAAACAGCCTTCACTCATGTGCCCCACTCACATTTCTCACATAATAGAAACGTGTCAGCTGACAGCTCCGTGTCTTGGACTGATTTTCACAGCGATACTTTCTTAGACCTCTGGTTGGCAAGCACCCTGGGAACGTGGGGACTCGGGCTGAAGATTTCCCTGAGCTAAATATTGACTTGATGCTCCACAGGTTTAAAAATAGAGGAAGTTACTTTAAAAGGGACAACCACGACACACTTTCCAAACTGATGTTCATGTGAGAATGCAAACAACGATGCAAGAAAATGTATAGGAAGAGTTCCAAGATTGGAAAGAAAACTGAGAGTAGGCAGGCCTAACCAAGCCAGAAAACAAGTAGCCTAAAAACTCTAGTTATTCCCTGTCCCCAAAGCCCTTAAGAGGGGGCAACCCCACAGTGCGAACGGAACATGCTCCACAGGGCAGTCGTTTCACGAGAAATATGACCACATTTGTTTTCAAGGTTGCGGGGGGACGCTGGAGCCAGGAGACTTGGATTCTAGTGCTGCCTCTGCACAAGCCACTTCCTCACCTGCCTCGGCCTCCTCACCTCCTAAAAGAGAGACATTCCCCTAAATCGCTGTACAAACAGTATCACTGCATCTCGTGGTCGGTCCCTCTAGTCATTCACTTATTCACTAAGTCGCGCACCTGAACACCTACCACGGTGCAGGTGTGGAAGACCACAGTGAACAGATAAAGTGCCAACTTCTAGAACCTGCATTTTAGGGGTCTGCACATATCCGGCCTTCCATAAGCTGCTGAATGCGGGAACACTCTCCTTAGCACCCAACACAATGACCAGATTACTCAAATTGGATCTTTCCTGGCCCAGTCTGAAGACCAGCCTGGAGTACAGCCTGCTGCAGGGAAGGTGATGATGGTGACACTCAAGTAGGACGGTGCTGTGACCAGCCTAACAAATGTCACCTGTTATTATTATTACATAGTCAGCCATTAAAGAATGGAAATGGAAACAAAATGGAAAGAAATAGCACTGGCATAAAAACTCTATTTCCTTCTTTACTCAGTAATTAGGACAGCATTTTCTTCCAAAAATAGATCTGTCTATTCTATGCAATGAGAGGAAAGACATACGCTTCAGAGTAAGTTACTAGCCTGCGCACTGCTCAAGAGCAAGCTCACATCCTCTTCATATCAGAATCTCAGAGCTGCACACAGGCAGCTGCACACAGGAGCACCCGTTTGCTGACCGAGTGACATCGGCTACTGGTGGCTGCCACACCTACACCCAGGGGCCGGCCATGCACAGGAGCCTCCCACACTCCTCTTTAATATCCACTCCCCCTTGTACGCATGTGCGAGGGGAGGAGAAAAGAACCCAGTCACCGAGGTCAGCGAGTTAGGCAGTGGCGCCCCTGCACTGGGCACAGGGAGGCTAGCATGGCCTGGAGATGGGCACCTGCCAGTCCCTGGACTTCCCAATTCTCACTCAGTTCCTTCCCTTCAAGCTGGCAGCCCTCCACTGCCTACGCCTCCTCCAACTTCCCATTCTGTAGCTGTCTTTCTACTTTCTTGATATTATCCTTTGAAGTATTAATTTTTATAAAGTCCAACTTATCCATTGATTGATTGATTGATTGATTTTTGTTAATCCTCATCTGAGACATGCTGGGGGGAGAGGGGAAGAAAAACATTGATGTGAGAAACACTGATCAGTTGTTTTCCGTTCATGCCCTGACCAGGATCAAACCCGAAACCAAGGTATGTGCCCTGACCGGGAATCAACTGGCAATCTTTCAGCGCACAGGACATAGCCTCAAAGCAACTGAGCCACTCGGCCAAGTCTCTTCTTTTCTTTTGTTGTTTGTTTTGGTGTCATAGCTAAGAAACCATTGCCTAATCCAAGGTACTGAACATTTATGTCTGTTTTCCTCTAAAAATCTTATAGATTTAGCTCTTACACTTAGTCTCTGATTCATTTAGAGCTCAGTTTATATTCATTTAGAGCTCCATCCTAAAGGTCCATATTCATTCTTCTACATGTAGATATCAGGTAGTCCCAGCACTAATTGTTCAAAACACTATTCTTTATCCTTTAGCTTGACACTCTTGTCAAAAATCAATTGACCATAAATGTTAGGGATTCATTCTGTTCTCTTGGTTCTATCCTCATACCAATACCAGTCTTGAACACTTATAAACCTTTTTGAAATTGGAAAGTGTGAGTTCTGCTTTTTCCAAACTGTTTTGACTATTCTGGATGGACACTTTGCATTTCCATATGAATTTTAGAATCAGCTTGTTGACTTCTACAAAAGAAGTCGCTGGGCTTTTGGTAGGGGTGGCGCTGAATCTGTATATCAATTTAGGGAATACTGCCAACCTGACAATGTTAAGTCTTCCCATGCATGGATGTGGGATATCTTTCCATTTATTGAGGTTACCTGTAATTTCTTTCAACAATGTTTTGTAGTTTTCAGTGTACAAGTCTTGTATTTCAAATTTATTCCTATATATTTTATTATTTTTCATGCTATTATACGGAATTGTTTTCTAAATTTTATTTTTGGATTACCCATTGTTAGTCTACAGAAATACCATATTGTTTATATATTGATCTTGTATTCTGAAACTTGCCGAACTCGTATATTCGTTCTAATAGTTTTTTAGTGGATTCCTTAGGGTTGTTACATATAAGATCACATCATCTGTGAACTGAGACAGTTTCACGTCTTGCTTTCTGATCTGTATGCCTTTCACTTACCTTTCTTGCCTCACCGCCCTGGCTAGCGGCTGCAGTGCGCTGAGCAGCAGTGTGAGAGCGGACACCCTGTCCGCAGTCCTCTTCACCAGCTCTGAGTGTCATCAGGCCCTCTATCAGGCTGAGGACGTTCCTACCTTGAGGAGTGTTTGCATCACGCAGGGGTGTTGCACTGAAGGGATGTGCTCAGGTTTTTCACGTTGTTTTTCATGTTACAGAACAAACATATCACCAAAAACCTACGTTAACTTAGATTAAAACCCCTTGACATTACATTATATATTTGGATTAGTTTAAAGTGTCAGATGGAGCCACATAAAAGTCTATTTTAAGCAACTCAAAGAAAATAGTTTATTCCCTGGCTCTGGGAACAAGATAAATTGTGAGACTAAAGAAACCAAAGAGACTGCTGGAACCAGAATCTTGGCCTCTGGCCTTTCTCCCTGAACAACACGAGCTTCAGCACCCGCTCTGGCATCTTTCTCCACAGACTGCCGAACCCCGGGCTCCGCGGTCTCCCAGCCACGGAGCCCAACCTGCCAGTAGCACAGCCAGCGTTTACACAGATGCTGGGGGCTCAGGCTCCTGGATCTCCATATCCTGCTCCACCAGCGTCCAGGTGGCTGGGGCCCGGGGGCCTGACTGTGAGGATGGTTGGGGGTCTGGCACCCTATGGGGGCATCCGGAGTAAGAAGCAGATTAAGCCATGCCTGAATGACCACCTGGCCTCCTACTTGGAGAGGGTGAGGAGCCTGAAGGCTGATACTCGGGAGACTGGAGAGCATAATCCGTAAACACGTGGAGAAGGGACCCCAGGTCAGAGACTGGGGGCATTATTTCAAGACCATGGAAGACCAGAGGGCTCAGATCTTCTCAAGTTCTGTGGACAATGCCAGCATCATTCTGCAGATGGACAATGCATGTCCTGCTGCTGATGACTTCAGAGTCAAGTATGAGACAGGGTCGGCCATGCACCGACCTCAGAGTGACATCACTGGGCTCCGAAAGTGTCCCTTGGCTGCAGCTGGAGACGGAGATCAAAGCTCTCGAGGAGCAGCTGCTCTTCATGAAGAACCACAAGGAGGAAGCAGATGGCCTACAGAACCAGAGTGCCAACTCTGGGTTGGCTGTGGAGATGGATGCTCCCAACCCCAGGCCCTCAGCAAGGTTCTGGCAGACAGGGGCCTCGTATGACACGCTGGCGCCGAAGAACCGAGAAGAGTTAGACAAGTACTGGTCCCACCAGACTGAGGGAGCACCACGGTGGTCACCTCACAGACCGCTAAGATGGGAGCTTCTGAGATGACACTCCTGGAGCTAAGACAAATGGTTCGGTCCTTGGAGATCGACCTGGACTTGGTGAGACATCTGAAGACCAGCTTGGAGAACAGCCAGCAGGAGGCGGAGACACGCTATGCCAGGCAGATGGAACAGCAGGCGGGGTCCTGCTCTACCTGGAGGCAGAGCTGGCCCAGACCTGGGCAGAGGGGGAGTACAAGGCCCTGCTGAACATCAAGGTCAAGACAGAGGCTGAGATCACCACCTGCCGCTGCCTGCTGGAAGCAGGGGAGGACTTCGGTTTTGGTGACGCCCTGGACAACAGCAACTCCATCCTAAAGACCACCACTGCAGGATGTCTAGCAAGGTGGTGTCTGAGGTCAGTGACACCAAAGTTCTGAGGTGTTAAGAAGGCAGCAGTGCCAAAACCGGTTTGGCTCAGTGGATAGAGCGTCGGCCTGCGGACTGAAGGGTCCCGGGTTCGATTCCGGTCAAGGGCATGTACCTTGGTTGCGGGCACATCCCCAGTGGGAGGTGTGCAGGAGGCAGCTGATCGATGTTTCTCTCTCATCGATGTTTCTAGCTCTCTATCCCTCTCCCTTCCTCTCTCTGTAAAATACCAATAAAATATATTAAAAAAAAAAAAAAGAAGGCAGCAGAAGTGGAGTGCCCCTTGGGGGGCAGGAGGCCAATAAAAAGTCCAGAGATCATTGGGGGTAAAAAAAAAAATACCAGAGAAAAAGATGGATGTCTCCAAAACGTATGTAATTATTTAAACCTTTGCATAATAAGATGTCATGTGGAAAGCAAATAAAGAAAAATGGATTCAACACAACTGACAAAATCTTATTACCTAAACCAGGCATCCTCAAACTACAGCCCGCGGGCCACATGCGGCCCGCCAAGGACATTTATCCGGCCCACCGGCTCGTCCTGGGCCTGCAGTGCGCATAGGAATTTGTTCATAGTTTGTTTGTTTTTTTTAAACTATAGTCGGGCCCTCCAACGGTCTGAGGGACAGTGAACTGGCCCCCTGTTTAAAAAGTTTGAGGACCCCTGATAAACTATATTCAGGGCTGAGATGAAGACTGCCGCAGGTGAGCATACTGAAGAAAGGCAGCTGGGGCGCAGGCAGGAAGGCTCCCTGAAGTTCCACCTGCTAAGCCAGGCCACGTAACCAGAGAAGAGCTTCGCCCAGTCCTGGCCCTCTCCTCTCTGCCGGCACCCACCGAGAAGCATCCCACTGCCGCTGCAGGACAGAGGTCTCCTCAACCAGCCTGGCCCTGGAGCAGCTGTGGGGAACTACCCCAGTGACAGGCACAGTGAGTAAGAAAGATATTTTTGTGATCTTAAGCCTCTGAGATTTGGGGCTCGCTTATGACTGCAACATAACCTAGCCAAGACTAACAGAGCAAATTTCCGTGCGAGGAAAATAGCTTAACCCCCTTTAAAAATGGAAATAACTTGCCCTAGCCAATTTGGCTCAATGGATAGAGTGTCAGCCTACGGACCCAAGGGTCCCGGGTTTGATTCCTATCAAGGGCACATACCTGGTTGCAGGCTCCTCCCTGGCCCGGGCCCTGGTCGGGGCACATGCAGGAGGCAACCAATCGATGTGTTTCTCTCACATTGATGTTTCTCTCTGTCTTTCCCTCTCTCTTCCACTCTCCCTAAAAATCAATGGAAAAATATCCTAAGGTGAAGATTAACAACAACAAAAAAAAACAGTAACTTAAAAATAAGAAAAATTAAAATGACAATGCCAGTTTTAGTGGGGCTATCGGAAAATAGGAATGTATTCTAACACTGCTAATAGGCTTCATGGAAAAATCTGGAAATACAGAACAAGGCTGATAATAGTTACCGACCTCTGACCTGGCAGTCCCACTTTGGGAAATATGCCTCAAGCAAATAAAATAAACTCAAAGAAAAATAGCCTGAACAAAATGTTCATCTCAGTAATATTTATAACAGCAAAGACTGGAGACAAGTCAAATGTTCGTGAACTGAGAAAACATGGTGGGTTGACAGAATGGACGCCACCCGGCCATTACAAAGGACAAGCAGGTGAACCGTTTTATATGCGGAACTGGGTGTAAGCAAAGAAAAGCAGATTGTAACAGTACATAGACATTCATCTCACAAACTTTAAAGGCAAGGACTGTGTATTTTCATTTTTGTAGCCCAGTGAGGTAGATGCTCAAATATTTGCTAAGTGACTGAACGTCTGAACCAACAAATGACCAACTGTGTGTGTGAGTGGGGGAGGGAGGCATACAAGGGATGGAGAAGACCGTGGTGATGCAGGGAGTCTCCTTAGCCTCATTTCTGTAAAGTGGTGTCAGTGGTCCATTTTAAGATGCATATATATTTGCACGAGGGAAAGGGAAATCGTACTTTTTCTTCACATAACAAAGCTGGATTCACGTTCAAGGGAATGGGTCATGCATGACTTTACACAAAGGAAAACTCACTAAACTCGAAGCTCTCCAATACTAGGAAGGAGTCCTCAGCAGGTGGTGCCCCTGAAGTTCAAGGAGAGGCTGGCAGGCCACCTGTCAGTGTTAGGCAGAGACGGAAGTGGGATCAGGCCCCCACGAGGTCGTGCCAAAGTGCCAGAAGAGTGGTGGACACACAAAGAAGATTCATCATTCAGACACCTGGACACTTTCCCAATGGACTCCTATCTGTAACCACAGAACCTCCTTCCATAACTATAAACACCACGTGTCTTCCTTTGGACTAGTAGTTACATTAATGGGAAAACTTCACCAGAAATTGAAAGAGTAGTCATACTAAGTTGTCTTTCACCAGACACTACGCCACCTTTTTTTAAAATATATTTTTTTATTGATTTCAGAGAGGAAGGGAGAGAGAGATAGAAACCTCAATGATGAGAGAGAATCACCGATCGGCTGCCTCCCACACATCCCCCACTGGGGACTGAGCCCCAAACCCGGGCATGTGCCCTTGACCGGAATCGAATCCGGGACCCTTCAGTCCACAGGCCAATGCTCTATCCACTGAGCCAAACCAGCCAGGGCTAAGCCACCTTTGAGTAACTCACCCCAGGTTTCATCACATGAATGGGGAGGGGGCTGGAGTCATTCTTAGATCTGTTCCTACCCGCACCCTCCTGATACTCAGTTCCCCTTCTCCACAATGTGAGGAGTAGGCTAGATAAAGAGGGTCTTTGCAGTTCTGATTTCTACCACTCTAAGTATGGAAAAGGATATGACCTCTGGTCACTAAAATCTAAAGAGTATGTATGAGCCACAATTAAACACATTCAACAGATGTGGCTTCTTCTGCCCCACATACGCAAGCATTCTACGCTGACTGCCCAGGCACATTGAAAAAGTCACATTCAACAAAGACTCACTTTATGGCTCTAAAGAACAAATGTACATTGATTTGCCACCATGTCAACCCAGGAGGAGTCCCAACACGTAAAGCTGCCTGCCAAGGACAGAAGGGGTGTTATTCCAACATGATTTTAGAATCCCTTCATACAGGCAGCATTATACACATTCTCATTCTCTCTCTCTCTCTCTCTCTCTCTCTCTCTCTCTCTCTCTCTCTCTCTCGGAGTTGGTGGTCAGGGTTGGAGAGCACATGAGGACTGTCAGCTCATCACCACTACCTCCCCCGTTCCCTTCAGGGTGTCCTGCATCCTATCCACAGGGCCTAGCCAGTGAGCACCGATGGCCACAGACACGACAGAGTATATGATGAAGTTGCGGGGAACTGGGCTGTCGATTCGGCACCTTCATTTCATCTTTACTCCCGGAGCTCTTGGTGCAGCTCCACCATCGCCAGCTATTGAGCTACATCAAACACTTCCCGAGGACTCCTTCTCTCAGGCACAAGCACTTGCCCAGTGGGATCTTCTTCCTTGAGCTGCAAGTTTTCCAACTTAAGACACACACTTAAAGCCTAAAAAGGAGAAGTCACGTAGCCCCAGATGAGACAGAAAGATTCTCTGGCAAAAGCAGAAGGAAAACTGTAGAATGGATCGGGAGGCTGTCCTTTGTTCAGGCGAGAAAATGGGGGCATTCACCAGGACAGATGTGACAGGAGAAATGCCGACCCTGAGAGCTGGCGGTTGGAGGCCACTGCCGAGGTTTGCGAAGCAGGTTCCCAAGATTCACAAAGGGCATTATTAACAACAGCATGAGTCAGAGTGGCCTCAGGTCAACCACTTCGGCTGCTTCCAGCCCCTCCACTTTGAGGCAGTCCTTCCAGACGCAGGACTTCCTGTCACACAAAGGGCCTCTGTGGGCAGTTCCGCTGCCTCTTTTCCTGCAGAGCGAGGCACTCCCGAGGTTCTTCCCTCCTTCGGAGTCTTTCTGAGCGCACCTCCCTGCTGAATCCTTGAGAAAGGACTGCAGGCCTGCGAGTGCCCCACCTGAGAGCTAGAGGCAGCAAGAGAGAGTAATACCAAAGAACACGGCGCTCCTGGTAAGTCTAGGAGGTCTCTGAAACGTGCATCTGTGACTCTTTAACAAGACATGCTGGTGTGCCTGCTGAATGGCCCAGTCACCTCACGCAAACTACTTAAGAGGTCTGTGATTGATACTGCTTATCTGTAAAATGGAATCCAATCTGCCTCAGAGGTTCTGAGGATCCAATGGCATCTATCTGAGGCCTGGCACAGTGCCGTGTGGGGCCTTCAACAATCGGTCACAGTGCCAGGCTGATGGTGGTGACCACGGGCCAGACTCCGTCAAACAAGCCAGGCACACACACTGAGCATCCCCTTCCCATGGGGATGACAGACACGGACACAACCTTCTTTAAACAAGAGAGTGCAAGTACTCGAAGAGAATTCTGCACTAAATGCTAGAGGAACAGACAGGAGGGTCCAGAAAGGGTGCACGGGACTGACATTTCCGTGGGAACTCATGAGCTGGAGGGACAGGCACCTCAGGTAGAGGACCCTGCATGGCCAAGAGAAGGAGGTACACACCAGCTCAGTGCAGGGTCACACAGGTCCTTGAGGCAGGTCCTAGGAAGTGGCTCTGGCTTCTCAGCAAAGGGGAGAGAGCATTTACACAGGGCAGGGTGCCCATGGGCACATCGCTGGTTGCCAGCCTGAGTCGCTCATTACACTACAAGAAGAGAGACCTCTGCTCCGTCTACTACCAGCACGTCCGACCTGCCACCCACCACAAGAAGGCTAGGAAACCACTGATGAGAACTCACCCATCAGAGCTCTGTCAGGAAGTGAAGTGCTGTGAATATGTGCCTTTGAGTTAAAAAAAAGTCATACAAACCACAAAAGGATTTGGTTTCTAAGTAGGTCTCGGTGCACTCAACTATGATGCTACTTCCTCAAGAAACTATTCCATTTCATTCAAATGTACAAGCTGGAGCCAATGTCTTGTTTTAAAGAAGGACATAGGCCAGTTTGCACCTGGTGTGACAAACTGACAACTAGTTCTAACCTGACAGTGACTTTACTTTTTAAAAAGGTCATATAACATGAAGATCTATCCAATAATTTGAAAAAATAAACAGGGCATCTACTTATCGAGCAACGATCTAAAACTGATGAGCTAAAACCAAGCATGATATAGCAAAAGTTTCCCTGAAAGAAGAATAGAGAGAGCCCATGCTCTGAACTCGCTGTGACAGCTACAAGTTTTAACTTGTCAGCCTCATTCTTCTCATCTATAAAACGGGGATAACCATGGCTGACTTACTTCTCAGGGAAGTTATAAGTAATTTAAATGGCACATTATATGTAAATGCCTAAACACACGAGGCACTCAGCAAATGTCCCCATTACACTCCTCTCAGTCTCTCTGGCCATGACTCATCCCATAGGGCACATGTCACTTCAGCAAACAAGACTTACATGCTCATTTCTCAGTTGTGCCACTGAAAACTCCAGGAATACAAAACAAACGCCTGCAATGTAAACGCCTGCAATGTTAAGCCTCCTATATATTTTTTCATTATGCTACCTGCCTAATATACATTTCCAGTTACCAGGTGACAAAGGAGAAAAAGTTATGCTTTTTCTATTTATGATACAACTAGGGACCCAGTGCATGAATTTGTGCACCTTGAAAGGAACTGTGGGCTGCGAGGCTGTGGTGGGCACAGGGGCAGGTCTCGGCCATCCTCTGTGCCCCTGCCCAACCCCTCCTGCTGCGGCGCCCAGTCTCCTGTCTGCCAGCAGCCACACAATCCCCGCCACCACTCCCACTCGCTGACGGCGCTGACCCCACTTGCACCCGCTGACGGTAAAGGAATTCAAGAGTGGTGCGAGTAGCAGCTGCTGCCACGATCACCCCTCAGGAGCAGGGGGAGGTGGAGAAGCCCTCAGGGGCAGTCAGGGCTGGCGGCTGCTACTTGCACCCACTGACGGCACCAAGCAATCTGGACCGGCTGTGGGTGAGAGCAGGGCTGTCACCGGCAGCAAGTGAGAGAGGCAGCTGCCAGCCCCATTTGCCCCTCAGGAGCAGGGGGAGGTGGAGAAGTCCTGAGGGGTGATTGGGGCCGGCAGCTGCCGCTTGCACCCGCTGACAGCGCCAAGCAATAGGTGCCAGCAGCGGGTGCGAGTGGCGGCTCCAGTGCCAGCAGCGGGTGCAAATGCCAGGCGGGACCACAGTGCGTGAGAGCAAAGAATTTTCAGTAACCACCAGAGGCTCACCCCAATGACAATGACCGGCACCCCGCCTTGGTCTGGTGTCCCCACTCACCTCCTCCACCATCCTGCCGCGGCCGATGCCCACCATGGTCTGCACGCGTGCCCCCTGGTGGTCAGCGCACGTCATAGCAACTGGTTGTTCGGTTGTTCCGCCATTCAGTCTATTTGCATGTTAGGGTTTTATATATATAGATGCCCAACTGGCATAAATATTACCTGAGAAGCCCTGAAAATGGCTTGGTTACTATCTTAACTTCAATTATAATACCAAACACGGACATAAATGTACATATCACATACAAGTACATGTACAGACACCCCCATGCTTTCCACACCCTCTCTCTCTCTCTCTCTCCCTCCTTATACACATCCCCCTCTTTTTCTTGCTCTCTTTCACACAC
The DNA here is from genome assembly GCF_963455305.1 of Plecotus auritus. NCBI lineage: Eukaryota > Metazoa > Chordata > Mammalia > Chiroptera > Vespertilionidae > Plecotus > Plecotus auritus. The sequence goes on from NC_137772.1 coordinate 224,020,688, forward strand.
ACACACACACACACACACACACACACACACACACAGCCTTTCCTTAATAAAACAGTTGTCAATTTGGCTGTCTTATTTAAGAAATAGCCTGTGTCCCAAATTTTTAAACATTTCCAATAAAATATATAATTTATTCTGAAAAACTGGGTAAAATGCTAAGTCAAAACAATGTTTTATCATTTTATGTATATTTTCCCCAATATTCTAAAAACATTTACTTTCTGAGCGCCAGAAACCTTTCTAAGAGCTGGGAGATGGGAGTGAAATAAATCCATAATAAGACAGAGCTCTGCAGTCCATGAGCGCACAGTATAGCAGCAGGAAAGATAAGTCAAGGTCACATGTGACTAGGCTGGGAGGGAGGGAGCAAGGGAGGGAGGGAGGAGAAGCCTGCTGCCTGCCGCCCAGTGAGCTGGGTTTGAGGTGCTCCTGCTGGAAAGACAGACTGAGTGCAGACACCCTGCAGTACCTAAACACCAAACACTTCAGCTTCATTAAAAATGCATGTTTAAGAGTGGTGCCGGCCCAGAAAAGAAGTCTGGAAGGCGCAGCCAAAACGTGTGAATTCTTTCACTCAACAAAATGTAATGGAGGCGTGTGATACGCCAGGCACAAGGGTACAGGGGTGAAGGAGTGGGAAAGGCCCTGCTGACAGTCAGGCCCAGGAGACCTGCAGACAGACCAGTACGGAATGCAGTGGCAGGTGGGGTGAGGGCTGGGGCACATAGTGGCAGGAAGGTTTTCCTGAGGAGGGGACATCTGAGCAAATACTTGAATAAATGTTAACATTTTCCCCTTCTCTGGATGGTGGAATATGTGAGTTTTGGGTTTTTCTTTGTGCATCCCTGTATTTCTTATTTTTCTACCCTAAGAATATATTAATGAAGTGTTTTTTTTAAATATATTTTTATTGATTTCAGAGAGGAAGGGAAAGGGAGAGAGAGAAAGAAACATCAATGATGAAAGAGAATCATTGATCGGCTGCCTCCTGCACACCCCACACTGGATATCGAGCCCGCAACCCAGGCATGTGCCCTGACTGGGAATCGAACTGTGACCTCCTGGTTCATAGGTCGACGTTCAACCATTGAGCCACGCCAGCCAGGCCTAGTTGAGTTACTTTTGAAAATCTAAAAGGAAAATACGGCACCACTAGGCACCTTCCACGATTTCCAAAGCATGAAATTCAAGCTTTTCCGGTAAAGGAATTCAAGTTCCTAACTTTAAGTCACAGATAACTGGCTTGGGTAGCACTTACATTCACTCAGTCCCAGTGCCCACATGCCTTTCAGTCTGTCCTGCAAAGTCCCCAGCAACACCTTCACGGCTGTGTGAGAACTAGTAGGGCCCAGGGCTCCGAGGTACGCACACCGGTTTCCTAGGCGATTCCCTTCTTCCCTGACTTTACTTCTCCGGTACAGACCTCTCCCTGGAGCTCGACTCCCACACAACCCAGCCACTGGCTCAGGACCCACTCCTGGGCATTTGAGAGACCTCCCAGAGCCACTGCCCAACATTCACCTTCTGTTCCCCCACCCATCCACTCATGGGCTCCTCCCCTAATCTTTGTCCTTCAGTAAACAGCTCCATCATCTGCACAGCTGCCCAGGACTCTGCCCTGGCATCACCCCTGACTCCTCTCCTTCCCTCATACCCCGCATGCCATCAGCTCCACCTTGAAACAGGGCCAGAGTGTGGCCACCTCACACTACCTCTGTTCAGCTACCTGGTTCAAGCCACCACATTCAAAACTTGCCAAGAGCTGTCTGTCATACTTACCTACCCTTCCCTCTCTAACCTACTAGATCCCATGCTATCTGGCCCCAGCTTCCAACTTCAGTCTCAGCTCCTTCCAATTCTGGCTCCTGACTCCTCCAGCTACTGTGACCTTCCTGTGGGTCACCAAATGCACCAGGCTTAGCCCCAACTTTGCATTGGCTACCCCTGTGCCAGGAACACCCTTCCCTGAACGTCTGCAGGCTGTGCTGCCTTACATCACCAGACATCTGCTTACACATCACCTTCTTCTGAAGAAAGCCTCCCCTAATCCATCCCCATTCCTCCGACACTCAGCCTAACTCTGCTTCATCTTCTTAATAACACTTAGCCCCACAGGCGAACTTACATACCCTTTCCACTCACCAGAATGCAAGCTCCTGAAAAACCAAGTCCTTGTTCAACTTGTATCCTTAGGATTGATGTATAACAGGCATACAATAAACATGTCTGGAATGAATGAGTCGAGAAATGTGCTAGGCTCTGGAGCAAACACCCAGTGTGACAGAACAGACTTCTGTTTTCAGCAGCAAGGAAAAGGAAGTATCTTAATGACTGTCCTGCTGCAAAATTTAAACAGCTGAACAAAATATATTTACATCACTGAGTTGGCATAAAATAAAGAGAGATAAAGACACTAAAAACACAAATCTAAAGAAGCAACCATAGAATAAAAGTAGATAAATCAGATTTCTTTCTAAAATAACAAGAAAGAAAATATAAAAGAAAAATTAATAGACTTGGAGAAAAAGTGAAATCCTAACTTACATCTAATGAAGTTACAGAAGAAGATAACATTAAGAATGGGGAAGAAGCAATATCTAAAGATAATTTTTCAGACTAAACCACAAATCAAGGAAGCCCAATGAATTCAAGCAAGATTTTAAAGAGAGAGATCAATACCACCACAATTAAAGCGAAACTGTAAAACCTCAAAGTTATAGAACAGATCACAAAAGCAGTCAGCAGAAAGATCACAAAGAATGGCAACTGAACTAAGAGCAAAAGTGAAAGCCAGGAGACAATGGAAAAATATATACCAGTGTTCGGCAAACTGCGGCTCGCAAGCCGCATTTTGCCGCTCTGTTGACTAATGAGTTTGCCGACCACTGATATATACTATATGCTGAGTAACAATGACTGCCAACTATGAATTCCATACCCAGCAAAACTAGTTTTTAAGAACAAAGAATTAGTCATTTTAAGACAGATAATATATATACCACACCAAAAAACCTTCACAGAAAAGGAAATTTTAAAGAATAGACTTTAGGAAAATGAAATAATCTGAGGTGGAAAGCTTGAAGCACAAGAAAGATGGTAAGTAAATATACTGGTGAATATATGGATAAATCTAAACAGCATTGACTGCATGAAACACAACATCGAATTTTCAGAATTAAACAATTCAGAAGAGAAATACTGGATTGGAAGGGGGTGTGGAGTTAAAAGGATTTAAATCCTTTCATTAGTGAAGGGAAAAGTAAAGACATTACATTTTGTTAAGTGCGTTAAAATATCAGGATAGCTACTAAAGGACTAGACAGAATTTAATTTCTAACCTTAGAAAAAACAAATGCAATGAAGGGGGTGAGGGGTAACAACAGGACTCAAAACAAAAGAAGGCAAAAAACACTTCTTATGTTACATAAATATCTAACCACTATGTTGTACACCTGAATCTAATATTATATTGTATGTCAACTGTAATGAAAAATAAGTAAGAATCTAAAAGAATTTTTGAACTCACCAGAAAAACTAGAGCAAATAGAAGGCACCAGAACAAGAAAAGGCTGCATCTATGCAATACCATTCCTGTTTATATTGTACTAGAGGTATTAGCCGATGCAATAAAGAAAATAGTAAAAGATGTAAGAATTAGAAAAGAAGAAAGAAAACATCATTATTTGTAGCTGATAGGGTTTTAGCAAACTTGACGGACACTGCTGGGATTTCAGAGCTACAGTGCTGGGGGCTCTGTGCAGTGGGTCTCATTTACCATGAGGGAAATACCATTGTAATCCGCATTTGACAGATAAAGAAACTGAGACTCAGGTGAAATATCTTGACCAGAGCCACCTGGCCAGTAAATGACTGCTTTTGAAATTAAATCTATCTGTCCCCAAAGCTTCACCACTATGCCTGCCACAGAGTGAGAGACAAATAATGAGGACACCACCTATACTCCCCCGGACGCAAGTGTGGCTGTGATTACAAGTGCAGTGGCGTACAAGGAGGAGATACTGACCTGAAGGGAGCCTGGGGCGAGATCTGAATCTTGCAGGGAATGGGTTTCTTCAGCATTTTGACTTCTCTAACAAAGACATCGTGGAGCAGATAAATAGGTTGGCAAAGCTTTCCCATGTCTTTCCCAATGCTAGCTGGAATCCATTTATTGACTACTTCTTTGAAATCATTTGTCTGCACCTCTCGGCTCATGATATCCATCATCTTCTTCTGGATTTGGTGGACCTGTTGATGCTGAGCAAAGAAGTCTTCCGAATCTGATGGTTGCTTTTTTCAGTATAACCAACACAGAGTAGATGAAGCAAATAACCACCAGCAGTCTTGACATCAATATGAGCTTCAGTCGTGGTCTGCCATTTTTTTACCATGGAGCACATTCTGTCATGAGTAAGATCCATGCCATGGAAATTAGGCAGTGTTTGCCCTGAACATCCTCAGTAATTGGCTTGAATTTTCTAAATGCAACTTCATAGTTCTGCAGATCAGCTAGACTCATTTCAAAAACACGACTCTTCTCCAGTTGGCGTGGCTCGGTGATTGAGCATTGAATCAGGAGGTCACAGTTCAATTCCAGGTGGAGGCATATGGCCGGGTTGCAACTCAATCCCCAGTTGGGGCTTGTAGGAGGCAGCCAATCAATGATTCTCTCTCATCATTGATATTTCTCTCCCCGCCCCCTTCCTCTCTGAAATCAATAAACATATATTTAAAAACACACACACAACATGACTCTTAAGCCTGGAAAGTGTAGCACAGTGGTTAGGCATGGACCCATGAACCAAGAGGTCACTGGTTCAATTCCTGGTCAGGGCCCATGCCCAGGTTGCGGGCTCGATCCCCAGTAGGGAGCGTACAGGAGGCAGCTGACTAATGTTTCTGTCTCTCTATCCTATCCCTCTCCCTTCCTCCCTCTAAAATCAATAAAACATTATTTTTAAAAAAACACAATCCTTGAGATCATCAGATGTGACTTTGGTTCCTTGAGTTCTGTGACTACTGTTTTTTCCACATTTCTTATACTGAACACGGAGGGTGTTTTCAGGTCATGTCACACCCATCTTCCTTAGAAAATGAATGCACTCCTTCCTTTTCGGCTCCCCTTTTGCTGCCTTCTGTAAGGCACTTGTTCTTTTTTGGGGGAGGAGGGGAAATACTCTTTTATCTTGGAAGCAAATCAAAAGGGGATTAGGAAATGAAGCACCTTAAGCAATGCTCTCTTGAGACTTCAAGACCCCAGAGTCTTCACAGGCATAACTTGGGCTGGAAAACATTTCCTTTCTCAGAGCCAGGAATGGCCAGCAAATAGTAGGGATTAGAGGATGGGAGGGTGGGGAGATTGGTGCTGAGGGTAAGGCACTGCCCGGCCGGTATGGCGCAAGCGGTTGAGCGTCGACCCAGGAACCAAGAGAAAAAGGCACTGGTTCCTGCCAACCGCCAGGCTGCTGCTCAGAGAGCCACAGGCCACAATGGGCCGTATTCTTTCTACCTCCTTGCCTCTGCACATATTGTTTCCTCCATCTCTCTTGTGTGACCGAAAACCTCCGTCTCCAAAACACACCGCCAGACTGGGATGTTTTCCCAGCCTCCCGCATTCTTCACGGCAGAAGGAGGTCCCTTATAACTCCAGATGACTCATCACCCCGCATCTACCCCACTGGACTGTGAGCTTCTCAGAGGCAAGAATTCAACAATCATGGATCTCAGGGCCGAGCACAGTGCCTGACGAGGACTGACAAAACCGAACTCTTTTTTTTTTTTTGTTTTAGAAAGTAAGTACCCATGTCTAAAAAAATGTTTACTGTACTTAAGAGGCAGTAAGACTCTTCCCATTCTCATTTCTTCTTTCTTTCATAATGTGCAGCAGCAGGTAGGAAGATCTCTCCAAGGCTGCTCCAAAGCCCACAGGAGCGAATGTTCTGGTAGACCTGGGGCTCTGCTGATGGGGGCCGGGCCACCTGGGAGCAGTGCTGGCACCAGGCCTGGTCACCTCTGTACCACTCATTCATGGTCTGGTTGGTGATGGCCAGGTAGAGAGCAAAGCACAGGAAGCCACCCAGGAGGAAGCGTGGTACAACAACAAACCCAGAATGAAGACCATCCTTGGGGAGGTCAGGAAAGGTACTGACAGAGACGGTGTCGATAACTTGGAAGCATCCAACATCATCAACAGCAAGTCTCCAGGTACCAGGCTGACAACACCACCACCTAGACTAGAAACAGCGCACACAGCGACCGCGGTGGCAGCTGAGGCATTCAACGTCAAGAGGTAGACGAGGAAGTACCTGGCATTCCAGGCCCCGCTGCAGCTGTTCACCCGAACACAGTGACGTAAGAACGGTGCCCCCCCTGCCAAAACCGGTTTGGCTCAGTGGATAGAGCGTCGGCCTGTGGACTGAAGGGTCCCGGGTTCGATTCCGGTCAAGGGCATGTACCTTGGTTGCGGGCACATCCCCAGTGGGAGGTGTGCAGGAGGCAGCTGATCGATGTTTCTCTCTCATCGATGTTTCTAGCTCTCTATCCCTCTCCCTTCCTCTCTGTAAAATATCAATAAAATATATTTAAAAAAAAAAAAAAAGAACGGTGCCCCCCCGCCCCCTTGGCCACACTGCACTGCAGGGCTTGGATTGCGCTGGTCTCCTCACATCACAAGTAGAGCACCTCCTGTTCTTTGAGAACAGCACTTCATGGAATTCGTAACCGTGAAGAAACCATCATTTGTTTGCTCTTGTTATGGGACCAGGGTCGGTTACACAACTTAGGGTGAAAAAAGCCAGGTTTACAAGCAGCAGCAGGTAGGGTAGAAGAAGGTAACACAAAGAGAAGTCCAGCCCTTGACAGTAGCCAAATGTTTCCCGTGTGTTCAGTATAAACCATTCCTTGCAAGATTGTGAGTGTCCCCGCCACGTCCTGCGTGGTTCAGGGTTCAGGTTCGGGGTTCGGGTTCTGGAGGAGGCCGCACACAAATGAAAGAGACTAGACAAGAAAATATAAATTTGGGAATTGGGGGCCAGGCGGGAGCCCAGCTCAAGAGGAAGGACTCCGCTTTGCTCTGGCCTTGCTATCCCTTTTATTCAGGTTTTGGGGTACACCCATAGCCCTTAGGCAGGCAACTCCAATAATAGCCAACCAGCAAGGATTTACATAAAACTTAAAGGTGGAAGTTGCTTCAGCTACCATTGTCTCCACTAAACAGTGGGTGCAGAGCTCTGACCTTTCAGAGCCAAGGTCTCCAGCCTTCCGGGTTCCTTGTCCACACCTCTCTGCTAGTGAGGACAATGGGCTGCTTCCAACACAAGATGAGGTGCAGGTTAATGAAGGCGTGGTTTCGTGTATGAAAGAGTAATGAAGCGATCTTAGCATGGCTCTCCGAAGGCATTCTGGAATTATCCAGGAAAATATCTGTGTCTTCCCTGATCGGGTCTTTCAGGTAATGGGTTTTCGAGCAGATGCAGATCATAACACCACCCTCAGCACCAAAGCCAGGTAGAACAAGAAGAGAACCAGATCCATCCTGGGGATTTTCTCCTGTTAAAATCATTTTCAGCAACAGCCCTGGCATTCCCCCTCCCTACAGTTATGGAGAATTCAAACAATGTCTCCTGTGCAGTGGCATGCGCCTGGCACCGCAGCTGACACCCAAAGCTGCAGCAATCCTGACGGCTCCAGGAGGCTGAATCTGGCTCCAGGAGCGACCAGCTGCGCCATGCTGGTGCCTCCACGGCATACCCTAGAACTCTTTATTTATTTTTTTTTAAATATATTTTATTGATATTTTACAGAGAGGAAGGGAGAGGGATAGAGAGCTAGAAACATCGATGAGAGAGAAACATCGATCAGCTGCCTCCTGCACACCTCCTACTGGGGATGTGCCCGCAACCAAGGTACGTGCCCTTGACCGGAATCGAACCTGGGACCTTTCAGTCCACAGGCCGACGCTCTATCCACTGAGCCAAACCGGTTTCGGCGAACTCTTTACTTTTAAGGAAAATCTCTCTCCAAAGCTCTTTTGCTTGAGGTAACTCATTATACACCTATGCCAAATGGTACTCACTTAGCTTAGAAATTAAACGAAAAGAATGAATGTGCCCATGCAGAAAGGAACAATGGATCCAGCCAGCCTGCATCCAGCCGGACTGCCCCTCCGGGCTGTGACCTAATGGAAATGAGCCCGGAGCTCGCTCAGGTGCCTGCATGTCCGTCCGTGAGAGCAGTCAGGTGGTGGGATGAGGACAGCTCATGTAAACCTCACACGATGACTTTTCAACAAGATGACAACTTCTACCATCCCAAATTCAAACTCTTCAACGTCAGCAGTTTACTGGATGCACCAAAGAATAAGTGAAATGCCTTACAGTTCAACATGAAATACGCTAAGATTTCTCCTCCCAAAGTGATCCTGCTGCTTGCCTGCATGGCCTCACGGTCTCATACGTAGCATTCTCAGAGGTGGTAAATCAACAAAGTCAGTAGGTATTTCGTCACTAGTTCACTGTGCCCTGTGCTATTTTTTTCTTTATGTGTCTTTTCTTCTTGGAAAAGAACCATAACGAGAGCAATTCATTGTTCCTAAATTGCCCTGTGCTTCATTTATTTTGCTAAACTAGCAGTAGCAATACGTGTCAGACTTGAGAATCAAAGAGAGAATTCCAAACTGGGAAGTGCAACATTTAGCCTGTCGACTACATCAACAACATCATGTCAAGTAAGCATTTTTCAGCAAAATCATTCTCCCCCGATCTCCCTCAAGGACCCTGCTGCAGAACAAATGCCTATGGGAAGCAAGACTGAATATGAAACGTAGTCTTCACGTTAACAAAAAGAAATTTTAAATCCTGTACTATTGTGGTGGCCTTTGGCAAACATTTCAAATTCAGAATACGTCCTGTTAGATTCTGTAAGTCAACCAGAAATAGAATATGCTTTGTGAGACCATATCAAGATTCATATCTTGTAATTCATCAATGACAGCGTCTAATGAGAAAAAAATTTAGGCCAGATTCCCAGGGCTAGAGGAAACGTTAAATAGACAGCTACTCTGTCATTTGGTATCAAGGCAGAACTGTGAGATGCAAATGCATTTAGACCAGCCTGGGGACACACGACTGCAGTGCCTTGAAAGGCAATCTCTACAGAAAGAGACCACTCAACTCACTCACTCATGCACTCATACCTCTTTACCCAGCTCTGGGGCCTAGGATCTACCTGGGGTACTGGGAGGCGTTTCTTCAACCTAGAGGAGGTTCTAAGGGCACCCCCACAGGCCTGGAGAGAAGGCCTGAGCAGAGTGGACGTGAGGAAGACCCGGATGACACCACCAGCACAAACTCCGGTCCAATAGCAACCCGTCCTGCAGCAAAGTCAGCACCACTTTCCCCCTCAGATCTTCAAATTTCACAGGCATACCAGAATATACACTAATGTGGGCCGAAGCGAGGGGCAAGGAGGAATATCAAATACTACTTACTGACCGGGACAATTCTATATTAATGACATATTTATATATACATATTTATGCATATATGTTAAGAAGGCCAATTATATATTAAGAAAAGGAAGTCAGTTAAAATATTCTATACTTAACATGTACTGAAAATATAGGGTGCCCCGCAAAAAAAGGTATACACACTTTAACAGCTATTAATTCATTTAATTTTCACTCCTGAAATCAGGTTTAACTGATTTGAAACAATGGGTGAAGCTAGACTAAAGCTGTGTACAAATAAAACTTATTCTGAAGTGCCACCAGACTTTTTTTTTAATGGGGATACATAAAAGGTAAAGTTTAAGGTACAAACCCAGCAACAATCAACGAACTGAGGGCACTCAAATGCCGAACGAAATGATTCTTGATGTTTGCGATTCCATTGTTTCATGGTACCAGCAGTGCCTGGACCAAAATGGTCGTAAGTTTGAAAACAGGCACTGACAGAAAACATCATTCATTTCTGTAGATTCTTTTAAGTTTTGAAAAAGAACTGTATGTGAATAACCACTGACTTTATAATCATTTAAAGTGTGTATATTTTTGGGGGACACCCTGTATATAAGAATGACTGGGGGACAAAGGTAACTAGATTATGGGAGCAGTGAACTTTCCCCATCCCTGAAGCGGGCTCCTCACCTTCCTCAGCCGATGGGTCCTCTGGTTCACCAAGTGAAAGTGGCTTCTCCCAGGATAATGGCAACACAGCCGACCAGAACACCGGGAGGAGGGCAGACACAGCTCCAACCTGCCGCATAAAAACAGTGCTCAGGTTTCCTCCTTCAGTCTCAGGTCTTATACACGAATAGGTGTAAAGTTATTGACCACAACTTCAAGTACAATTAAAATATTTAAGAAAATGCCTGTTTTCCTATAGTACATTTGTTTCAGAAATTCTTCAAGGCATGTATACTCTAGAAAATACAAATAAGTGCTTTTCCAGGAACCTCCCCGCCACCCCCCCCCCTCGCCACCCCAGGCATTTTAAGGTGACTGGACAGACAGAGGCAGCCACACTAAGGTCTAAGAACAGTCAACCCACTGTTCTCAGCACGCCTCTATTTGCATCTAATTCCCATACTTGAATTTCAGAAAGATTCAAATTTAATTTTTAGGAGAGACTATTTTTAACTGATTCTGGAAAGTGGTGGATAAATTCCGATTTTTATAAATTTAAATCATTTCCTCCTGTATTTCTATCATAATGCACTGTTTTATAGTCTGAAAACGTGGGTCGGTGTAGACTTAGGGTTAGCAAGACTTAGAGTTGTCAGTATTCCCTAACTGGGGCCGAAATGGTCCCAGAGTTCAGGGTTTTCCTTTCACATCCTGAGAAATCCTCTTTCAAAGAAGAATCGAATTCCTTTGTCTGTTTCTTTTATTAGTTGTGATTTTATTAAGTTTGGATTTCTCATCTAGCAGTTAATCATATAACGAGGTTCATTTATAACAATAACAGTTAAACCTAGTTTACTAGGGGAGAAGCAAGAAGAGGAAGAAATTTCAATGGTCTTTGTGGCTTGAGATAATTCAAGTACACCTATGCCACTTAAGAAAATTATTAAATAAAAGCTGAGTATCTGAAAATGAAACAAATAAAAATGGACTCATCAGAAGAAAAAGCCATTCTTAACCTAGTCCTATTAATCTTGAGATAATGTGAAGAAAGGCGATAAGGGAAAGGCCAATGACTCAGGTGTCAGGAAACTTGGGTTCTAGACTATCTCAGCTACCAAGCTGTGTGACCTTGGACAAGTCAACAAGGCATTTTGACTCTTGGTCTTAATTCTTTTGTTTGAAAAAAAAAAAAAAAAAAAAAAAAAAAAGGACTGAATATATCGACTCCGAGAGCCATCACAACTTTAAATATCATGTTCCCACCTCTTTAATTATGCCACCAAATAAATAATAGAAGTATGTAGCTGGGAAAACAGAACACTGCCAATGTATAAAACGGGGGGGGGGGGGGGGGGGAGGCTAATATTTACTACTGGCATAAATCTCAGACCTGCAAGACACGCTTTGGGTCGAAGTTATACTACTTCTTTGTTCTTTTCATCAATGCAGCGGTTAAAGTTCATCTAGAATTCCGTAAGATATTGAATTAAGTAAGAAAGGATTGAAGGAAATGCTCAGAATTACAAGAGTAAGGGCAAAACTGATGGGCATGATTAAGGTCTGAGAGAAATATTATATATGTGGGTGAGTTCTAGAAAACAGAAAATATGCCGTTCTAAGAGTACTAGATAGATACACATCGCTCTAGGGAATGACCTCGCAGGAAAATGTGCTTCTCTGCGTGGCACAGACTGTACCGCATGGCACTTTCTGGAGAACAGGAAGAGGAGACTGCCTTCCTAATGCTCACAGCACAGGTAACCCAGCAAACACATCCGTCAGCAAGGGGTCACCCACGTTATCAGGATTAGAGGAAACCCCTCCCACTGCAATGACAGTACCACATAAATACAGGGGAGGGGAAGGGAGCCATACTTTCTCAATTCTAGAATAAGACTTCCAAGATAAGAAACAAATACGTATGTAAGGCTGCTCAGTTACTGAAGCAATAAAATGTTTACACGTTGCTATCTAATAAAAACACAGTGTCTGGTGACAGCAGGGGGATGGGGACGAGGGCACGGGGTCCCGCTGAGAAAAGAAAGCGCTGGCCGAGGAGGAAGGCGGAGGGGACTGCAGCAACGCACGCTAATTCCGGCTGGGAGTCCAGTCGGGAGTAAACTGGCATAAAACAGCAATGACAGCCAACAGGAAAAGCATTTACCCATTTTCTCTCACAAGTTCCACTTACATGCCATCGATTAGATCAGGCTGTTAAGAGAGAAAATGGCAGCATGTAATGACCATAATGCTGAAAGCAAGGGGGTACCAGTTCCCTCAAGTAATTCATTTAGCTACCCAGTAAGAAAAAAACACAACTAGGAACAGGGAAGCTAGCCTAAAACATGCCAAAGTTTCCAATTTATCCCACCTATGTTGAAATGAAGCATGCACATATGTTCTAAAAGCAGAGTAAAAATTATAAAGCACAATCCTTCATTTGTTTAGGCCAAAATCTACACACCCAGAAAATCAAAGCATTCTGCATAAAACATTCCACACTGCGTAGTTAATATTGAACTGCCTAAACATTTCTTTAGAAGCTCTAAAACTAGGTGAGCTAAAAAGGCAAGATTTCTGTGAAAACAATCACTCAGGAAAAAAAACATAATGAAAGAACATTTACTTTCCAAAAGGTCTACTTTAAAGGAAATGTCCACCTTAAACTTAAACAGCACACTCACGTTTCTCTGTCAAATGCTGGCTTCCACTGACTAACTGCAGCTCAGCTTCGGTACCTGCCTCCTTGCAACCCTGCTGGTATGTCTGACCTCGCTCCCAGCGGAATCCCAGCCCATTTCATCATTTCCTGTTGGCTGCCGACTCCTTGCAGCTGAGATAAGGCCAGTCCCCTGCACTGCTGCATTCGTCCTACAGCACCAGCTTCTCACACTGCAGCCAGGGCCTTCTGGGACCATCACAAAAGAGCTTTCTTTTCAGAAAGTGACCAAATAGCAATACTGGTATTCCATGGACAGAGAGACACAAGGTCTGAGAACGAAAGTCATACTACCCCCCAAAATCAACTTGGAGCGTAAACATTAACTTATACCATAGGTCAGGGGTCCTCAAACGACGGCCCGCGGGCCACATGCGGCCCGCCGAGGACATTGATCCGGCCCGCCGGGGGCCGCTGCCTGTCCTGCTTAGCAGCCGACGCGTCCCGGGCCAGCAGTGCGCATAGGAATTTGTTCATAGTTGTTGTTTTTTTAAACTATAGTCCGGCCCTCCAACGGTCTGAGGGACAGTGAACTGGCCCCCTGTTTAAAAAGTTTGAGGACCCCTGCATAGGTGCTAGTCTCAGAATCTCTTCTTGTATTTGGGATTCTTCTACGGAGGAGAAAAAGACTTGCTCTGTATCCAAGGAGCCAGGTGGCACAGGAGTTAACGTGACAGGGACTTACTTGCATGAGATAATCTTACATTGTCCCTACTTCTCTCTGACTCCACACACCAAAGCAAAGCAGCTTGTTAGTGGGAAATGCAGGCTTACTGCTGCAGATAGGCAGGGGACCGACCCTGTCTCCCGGAGCATGACTGTCTCCCGAGAACAGGGGCACTCAAATACACAAACGTGATCACCTAGAAGTAAACACCAAACATAAAAACTCCTTACTTCCTAGAGTTTTACAAAGGATTGAAAGTAGAGGGGGAGCCCTAACCGGTTTGGCTCAGTGGATAGAGTGTTGGCCTGCGGACTCAAGGGTCCCAGGTTCGATTCCGGTCAAGGGCATGTACCTTGGTTGCGGGCACATACCCAGTAGGGGGTGTGCAGGAAGCAGCTGATTGATGTTTCTCCCTCATCGATGTTTCTAACTCTCTCTCCCTCTCCCTTCCTCTCTGTAAAAAAATCAATAAAATATTAAAAAAAAAAAAAAAGAAAGTAGAGGGGGAAAAAAATAAAATAATAATAATAATAATAATATAATTTTAGGCGAGGAAGAAGAGATCCTATATCTTCTCATTTTCAAATGTATGTGCCCAGAAGAATACTGTATACTGAGCGGTGCTTCCCTCTAGCTAAAGTAAAGAGGCGGCACAATCTATGCTGCTTGAAGCCAGGACAGGACAAAGTGGGAGGGCATAGGGTAGGAAGAGGTCAGAGGGGGCACTTTTAGAGCAGTGTCCTATCTCTTGAGCTATTACAGGTGTGCTGTGTTTGTAATAATGTATTGGTACTTATAATATGTGCACTTTTATGGATATACTAGAGGCCCGGTGCACGAAATTCATGCATGAAGGAGGTGTGTCCCTCAGCCCAAACTGCACCCTCTCCAATCTGGGATCGGGCCTAAACGGACAGTTGGACATCCCTCTCACAATCCAGGACTGCTGGCTCCCAACTGCTCACCTGCCTGCCTGCCTGGTTGCCCCTAACCACTTCTGCCTGCCAGCCTGCTCACCCCCTAACCACTCTCCTGCTGGCCTGGTCATCCCCAACTGCCCTCCTCTGCTGGCCAGGTCACCCCTAACTGCCCTCCCCTGCAGGCCTGGTTGCCCCTAACTGCCCTCCCCTGTTGGCCCGGTCACCCCTAACTGCCCTCCCCAGCCATCCTGGTCCCCCCCAACTGTCCTCCCCTGCAGGCCTGGTCCCTCCCCCCAACTGCCCTCCCTTGCAGGCCTGGTCCCTCCCCCCAACTGCCCTCCCCTGCAGGCCTGGTCCCCCCCCCCCCCCCTGCAGGCCTGGTCACCCCTAACTGCACTCCCCTGCAGGCCTGGTTGCCCCCAACTGCCCTCCCTTGCAGGCCTGGTCCCTCCCAACTGCCCTCCCCTGCTGGCCATCTTGTGGCAGCCATCTTATGTCCACATGGGGGCAGCCATCTTTGACCACATGGGGGCAGCCATCTTGTGTGTTGGAGTGACAGCCAACTTGCATATTACCTCTTTATTAGATAGGATATTATGCAACAATATAAAAATATATATAAACACTACTGAAGAGAGCAAATATTGAAACTAATCTGCAAAAACAGACAAGAAACAAATATTCCAAGGGCTCAATTTCTCCAAAGTGCCCTCCCAGAAGATATGTGTTCACCCCCACCCCATGGCAACCTGGGATGGTGGTGGCCAGAACAGGATCAGACCATTCCCTCCTTGCAGCGTGGGCCTAAGGAGAAGTCTGTGACCAAGAGAAAATATGTAATTGACAAAAGAATATATTACAAGAGGAAAGGGGAAATTATGCTAAGTGGATATACTTGCTACCCAAATTTACTCAAAAATTTAAAAAACAGCCATCTAGTCTGACCTTGTAACACTGAACAGAACAGTTACAAATCTTTCTATAATCTGTGTTTAGACAATTTTTAATGGAAAAACACCAATAAAGCAAAGACCATATCAATACAAGGCTTGAGCCCTGACCGGTTTGGCTCAGTGGATAGAGCGTTGGCCTGCGGACTGAGGGGTCCCGGGTTCGATTCTGGTCAGGGGCATGTACCTTGGTTGCGGGCACATCCCCAATGGGGCGTGTGCAGGAGGCAGCTGATCGATGTTTCTCTCTCATCGATGTTTCTAGCTCTCTACCCTCTCCCTTCCTCTCTGTAAAAAATAAATAAAATATATTTTTTTAAAAAAATACAAGGCTTGATTACTTGACATGTGAGACTATAGTAATTCACCTTCCCTCTCCCCACCAAAAAATAACAAAGAATTTGACCCGAGGCAGATTTCACTGTAGCTAAGTCAACGACTCCCTTACAGAGGGGCGCACAAAGGAGTACCAGGCCAGCCATACTCAGCCAGCAGCATCCTCTGGTCTGCAGAGGCCAGCACATCTTCCCAGGGGCTGCTGTGAACAGACGGGATCAGGAGCTGCGGGTCTAACTGCCCTAACAGTCATTTTGTCCAGTGACGGACACTAAGGCTGGAAAAGGCTGAGCTTCAGATCAAATAATGTTTCTAGAGACTACTTCAGTGTACTTGAGCACAGCACATGGGCAGTCTTTCTAAAACGAATGATCTAGTGGTTATATTTCAAAGTACTTAAACTAAATTTAAGCAGCACACAAAAAAATGATATTTTCTTCCACTAAGAAAAACAAGCACGTGAGTTCTGGCAACGCAAACTGGTTGTCTACCTTTCCTTTTATCAGCCAGCAAGGCAGAAAACGCTTCTTCGCCCCGAGTCTCACTTAGGGTGCTTGGTTATGGGGAGGGGACAATCACAGCCACCATGCAAGATAGATGTACTCATTCTGTTTGTCTAACACCCTCATTCTCACTTTTTTTTAATCCAACAAACACAGGCTGCTTATAAACATATACACAATGCTGCCTTTATTTAGGGTTAATCACGACCCATAAGCCTGAGGACTGCCACCGCCTCCATTTTCCAGGTGGGAAAACGGAAGCACGGGGAGGTTATGCTACTTGCCCAGTATCCCACAGCTAATGTGTCGAGGAACCAGCAGTCAGCCTCCAGAGTCCGGCTGCTAACCATCACAGCACCCTGTCTCTCCATCTTGGCTGCCGTGAAGGATCACAACTAGGTCTTAGTAAAATCTTCATTTGAACTACATTAAGAATGCAGGTAGCAGTGGGACTATGAAATGATGAGACCAGCTTTCCAGAGCGGCCGGGACCTGCCCACACCTCACAGTGGCAGAGGACATTACTGGCTCAGGCAGCTCTCCCTCCTGAGGTGGTGGTGCTGGGACAGAAAGACTGCTCTAGGGAAACCCATCTGCTAACCTCTAGGGTGCAGTGACTAAACTGGTATTTCCAGTTCCAATCTGGTTTCTGTCACCGGACTTGGAACCACTGGGCATTCATTCAACGAACATTAGTGCCAAGCACAGTGCTTAGGGCCTCAGGGTCCCTAGCCTGGGCTGCTCACAGTGCATGGGCAGGCACGGGAGTGAATAAGTAAAACTGGCATGAGCCGATCAACGCTAGGACCAAGTGCTGAGGGAACACTGAGAAGGAGTCAGGGAAGGCTTCACGAAGGAGGGGATACGGTTGGTTCTCTGAGAGCTTGTCACTGACCTACGCAAAGCATGTGGATTAAGGCAAAAATATTTCAGAAAGAGTCCAGCAAGTTAGCTGAAGACTGACTACCAATGCCATCCATTACCTCGGCCACGGCACACATCAGCGGGGGGTTCGAATTAAGTATTTCCCTGGCATAACTCACAAACATCAGGACAGCATCTAGCCAGGCAGCCTCTTGCTCTGATATCTCTGTTACACAACTGTCACACGCTGAAAATGGCTGCCTTTACTGAGCACTTTTTTTTATTTTTAGTAAGCTTTTACTAGAGGCCCGATGCACAAAATTCATGCAAGGGGTGGAGGCCGCCTCTGCCTCAGCTTCGTCCGGAAGGACATCCAGTCCAACTAGCATATAATGCTTTTATTATTATAGATTGATTTCAGAGAGAGGAAGGGAGAGGGAGAAAGAGATAGAAACATTAATGGTGAGAATCATCGATCGGCTGCCTCCTGCACGCCCCCCTCCCACCCTCCGCCCTACCAGGGATCAAGCCCACAACGCAGGCATGTGCCCTGACCTGGAATCAAACTGTGATCTCCTGGTTCATGGGTCGATGCTCAACCACTTAGCCACACTGGCCACGCTATTGAACTCTTTTAAAAACTCCGTAAAAGCCGAAACCGGTTTGGCTCAGTGGATAGAGCGTCGGCCTGCGGACTGAAAGGTCCCGGGTTCAATTCCGGTCAAGGGCAGGGCACATCCCCAGTGGGGGGTGTGCAGGAGGCAGCTGATCGATGTTTCTCTCTCATCGATGTTTCTGGCTCTCTATCCCTCTCCCTTCCTCTCTGTGAAATATCAATAAAATATGTTTAAAAAAAAAAAAAAAAAAAAAACTCCGTAAAATAAGTACCATCAGCCTCATTTTACAGAAGGGAAACCACCACAGAGGAGTTAAGAACCTGCCACAGCCACCCAGCATAGCAGAATGGGGTTCTAACTCAAGGTCCACCTGATGCTTTCAAAGCTCATCCTTTTTCTACTACACTCTTTGCCTCCCGTGGAACCACACCTGTGAGAACAAGTAGCCTATCAGGCAACAGGTGAAGTCACATGGGGAAAAAATAAAAATGTTATGACATGATTTTTTCCCCATTCCTCTACTGGTCTGTCCTTGCTTTATTGACATATAATTCACATACCATACAATTCAGCCATTTAATGTGTACAACGCAATGGTTTGTGGTATATTCACAGATATGTGCAACCATTCATTACCCCAGTCGATTTTAGGACGTTTTCACTACCTAGAAAGAAACCTGTACTCTTTAGCTATCACTGCTCTCTCCTCCCATCCCTTCGCCCTGACCTGAGAAACCACTGCCTCTAACAGGGTGATTCTTACAGAGGGTACGGGCACACCGTAATTGACCAGGATGTTAATAAAACAGTGCAAATTACAGCTGTGGGCTTCAGTCCTCCCTGCTGGGCTGAAGCTAACAGCTGAGCTGGGCCAAGGCGAGGGAAAAGCAGGCAATTCAGGGGCAGGTGCTGGGGTAAGAGGTGGGGGTACCTGGCAGCACCCCCATGCTAGATGGGCTCCATGGTTCAAATGTCCCTGATCTCCACAAGCCCTAAATACAGAGCCGGGTGGTTTACCATCGGAAGGCAGGGCAGAAGGCATGCAAACACCCAAGGTCCCAAAGCCTTCCACCATGTGGACTGTTCCACCTGCCCTGCCCATCACCAGAAAGGCCAAGACCAAGATGGTACGGGGTAATCAGAACGGAGTTGTTCTGAGAAGCCAAACTTTTCAAGGACCAGCAGGACCCGTGGCGTTGAGGAAAAAAAAGGTGACTCCTTCGTATCGGTTTGTTCATGTGCTCTCTCAGCCCTCAGATGCGGGGGAAGGGAGAACTGCAAACAGACCATGCGCATACTCCTGCAGAGCCCCGACTTCTCTGCCACACTTCTCCATACAGGACATCAAAAACCGCCTGCGCACGGCTTCCCACAGGTGGGAACTACTCAGCACTGATGGCAGCCACTGGGTAAATCACAGAAACAGCGTGATGAGCACAGTACACACTGCATACCTGTTCGACATTCTAAACCAGGCAGCACTCATCTCTGGTGACAGAGCTGTTTGCCGGGGCCAGGAACTGGGTGAGGTGGGGGACTGACCACACAGGGATACAAGGAACTTCTCAAGTGATGAAAATGGTCTGTACCTTGATTAGGGACAGGTCTACTCAGGCCTGCCCATGTGTCAATGTCCCCAAACGGGTGCATTCAGCTGTATGTGAATTATATCTCAATAAAGAGAAAAGGGAGAGTAAGGGGAAGGAGGAGACAGGGAGAGGAGGAAAGCAGACAGGAGAAAAGAAAGGAAGAAAGAAAGAGAGGAGGAAAGGGAGAAAAACCCTCTTTTAAAAGGGTCTTAGTCTATTTCCGAAGACTTAAAATAAGTTCTGGGTAATGTTAGCACTGAGTGCATTTCATTGGGCCTCAATTCTCGGAATAACTTATCCTCTGACATACACAAATGGTTCTGAGAAACCAGGATGTCTACATGCCAACCAGGTTAACTCAGTTCTCTCCACTATTAAGTAAAAAAGTGTGATAATACCAGTCAGCGACTTAGAAATGGCAGCTTTCAGTGATAAGTTTCAATGGCTGACAGTTTGTAAATATGTAAATCTAATATGATAATTATAAGTATTCGTTTTTCTTTGTCTTAAATAAATCTTAAATTCTAGAAACCTACTATATTCATAAACAGGTTATATAAAAACATTCTGATATGATAGGTCAAGCTTTTTTGAGTGGGGGGGGGGGGGGAGTGGCTATGTTTAAATCCTATTTGTTACCTTTCACATTTTTCATAAACCAAGACAAAAATAGAGCCATCTGCTTTGACTCTTCCCACATATATACATAAAAAGGAATAAACCAAGCCAAATTTCTAACATTCTCTATCAAAGAAGGTGTCAGGACAAGCTGAGCTAAGTACCAGTTCTATCTTTGGCAAAGTGAAAAAAAAATAAAACACTTTATATAAGCTTCTTTGCTTCTTTGGCACTTGTCCAAAGCTGAAAACAAAAAAAGAAGAAGAAGCCAGACTAATTAAAGCGGAAAGACCAATTGGGAGAAACTTCACAGCACCAATGTGATAGAAAACATGTTAATTTTTCCTTATGCGTTTTATAAAAGCCCATCATGAGAAGGAGCACCTGAACTTCTGACACAATGGCGTGGTGGTAAAGACGTCACAGCCCCCCAGTCCTGGGAACCCCTATCCTTCTTTGGGCAGCACACTGAAGCTGAAAAATGATTCCAGAAGGAAGGTCTGACTTCAAAAGGGAGTGCTAGCCCAGCGGGTGTGGCTCAGTGGCTGAGCATCAACCTATGAACAAGGAGATCATGGTTCAATTCCCAGTTGTGGCACGTGCCTGGGATGGGTTCAGTGTAGGAGGTGTGCGGGAGGCGGCCGATCAATGATTCTCTCTCATCACTGATGTTTCTATCTCTCTCTCCTTTCCTCTCTGATATCAATTTAAAAAAAAACTTTTTTTAAAAAAAGGAGTGTTCAACAAGGTTTGTGGTGAGGGTAGAGATATGTATGCTAACATTTTATTGGAGGTTACTCAGAGTAATTTTCCCCTCACTGATCTATATGTACCGTGCTAGGCTCTGGAAGTTACAAGCTAAATAATTCACCACACCTGTCCTTGCGTAGCTTAGAGTCTAGTAGGGTAGAGTCTACAGGACCACCCAGTGTGAAAAGTGCCACATAACAGAACTAAGCAGGGAGCGCTGAAGGGGGCGTAGAAGGGGGGGCTGAGCAGAGATGTGGGAAAACTCCCAGGAAAGCGAGGCTCTCAGCTCAATCAGGCAGAGAAGGTGGTGTCACTCCGTACCTCTGGCTGTGGCTTCCTCCTCCTGCGAGGAGGGCAAGCAGGGTACCTGAGCAAGCTCTCAACTTTCCTGGCCAGTGTCTTTATTAAGGGCAGGAGGAGCACCCAACACAAGGCCACCAACTTTATTTGCCTGCTAAGGACATTGAAACAAACAAAACAACTGCCACCTCCCAGCATTTCATTTCCAAGGCATTTTAACACCAGAAAACAAGTCATACAACCTGAGAATAAATGAAAAGCCTCAAACTAATATCTTTATAAAAGAGTAACTACTGTTGATAGTATGGCTGCATGACAGTAAAAATACCATCATGAACTGGGGTTTAGAAACCCTGCAAATAGATAATAAAATTAGACACTATTTTATGACACTTTATGCACATGTGCCAGGGCGTTTACATACAACAAAAACCCTGCAAGGTGAGAGTATGCCCATATTTTTCAGATGAAAAAAACTATAGCTCGGGGGAAGCAGCTGGCCCATGTCACACAGTGCTTCGCTCAGACAGCACCCACAGACACACTGTGATGCCATGGGAGGGCTCAGGTGATCTCTGAGGTCCTCATCAGAACTAAACATGCACTTTATTGTTGTTGCTTTGGGGATGACAAAGGAAAAATTCAGTTCTGCCACCATTGTCTTTTCTTTGTAGTCCCAAGCAACCAACTTAAATCCTCTGCGAAACCAGGAGAGGTATGACTTTGGAAATAAATGAAATGGCGATCCCAAGCATTCCAGAATGCCCCCATTATCTTCCCCTTGCTCCTCCATTTTGGGCCAGTGCCAGAAAAATAAGACGGGAAGATGAACAAGGATCAAGTACGCTTTATGTGTCAAGAAATAAAAAACATCTGAACCCTTATTCAGAAGTTTCAATATCATATTCAATGTGCCATGTAATAAGAATGCATTAGGTGTTTAATAAATGAATGAATCTAAATCCTATAACACTGCTGTGTGTTATATAAATTCAATTTAGAAGACATGGTCTCTAACCGCCAAAAGCTTCCATTCTAGGTCCAACATATGGAGTCGATTAAAAACAGGACACCAACTACAAACTTAACTACATATCTCATTTTACAAATGTTTTGCTTTTCTTCTACCTTTACCCTTTAAATGAAAGTCTACTGTACGTAAGCAATATTTTAATCCAATGATCCCAGCCGTCCTTCAGCATGGGATGAGATCCTGCTGTGTGGGGACATGGGCCAGGTAACGGCTACAGCCTGGTCCCTACCGGACCTTCCACAGACATCGGCCTGGAAAAGCAGAGCTGAGTGGGGCGGAGCAAGACAGCAGTGAGCAGATGCAGGCCCTTGGCAAATTTCTAAGCATCAGTTCCTCTACCTGTAACATGAAGACAGCCTCAGGAGCCGCCTCCGGAGCTGTGAAGATTAAGCGAAATAACATATACACACAGTGCGGTTTTAATGGTAGCCATTGTGACCATCTGATGACAGAAATGGAAGCTCCCAATAATGCTGATCACAACTCAAGCCACAGAAGGACCCAAGGGGCCTCTCTAAGGACAGGTGTGAAACACAGGAGGACACATACTTAGGTGGCAGCAGCGTAAGGTTAACCCCAGGAATCTCCGACAGCAGGCAATAATAAGCATTGGAAAATCAATGAGCCAATGCCATAGCAATCAAAATGCAAGTGACTGTCAGAACTCACAATGATCGCGTGTGAAGTATGGATAAGGACGGGCTGGTTCAGAGGCCTTGGGAAGGGAAACAGTGTGAGGGGACTTTGCCCAGAGGCCGACTGGGCCGAGCACCAGAGAGTGCCAAGTCCGGAACGACTCTCGGGCTCCTGCTTGGAAGGTCAGGGTGCTGCTGTGGACATGCTGTGAGCAACCTGGCAGGAGTCACAGGGAGACAGCAAGGCGCTCAGCCTGGTAGTGGTCACTATTTGTAACAGGACAGGTGACTCGGCTTAAGACGCTGTATAGACGAAGGGCATGTATCTCCCACATGTGACACCAGCTAAAGATGGACAGGGTATGAAACAGTTTAAATGGTATGATCCCATTTGTTTTTTAAAATCACGTTTGTGTGTGTGTCAATACAACACTGGAAAACTGCACATCAAGGTGTCCACAGTGATTTTCTCCTTTAGAATATTTGGATTTTACGAAGTGCATGAATTAATTTTATCATGAAGGAACAAACTGAATTCCTTAATGAGTCTTGAAACCTGGACGGACAACACCGAGGCAGTGTGGAAGGGCCGCCGAGAGCCCCGTTGCTGAACAGAGGGGGGCCCACAACACTCGCAAGTCCTCTGTAAACCACCAGACACAGGAGGTCACGGGCACAAAACCGCCTGCAGCGCTTTGGTACAAATCCCATTCGGGATAAACCCTAGAACAAGTGGCTATCAACCAAGATCTGCCTTTCCAATGCCTCCTCCTCCAGAGGAGCGTGTCACTCCTGCCGCTGGCTTTACCAATTACACAACATTCCGCGTGGGAAAGAGAAGGGACGTGACTCCTGGGTGCTCCACACAATTTAGTCCCTAACGGCTGAGGTTTTACGCACCGTTTCTGTGAAGACACAAATCCCAGGAAGAGCCAAGACCTCCAGCTCATCCCAAAGCAGCAGGTGCTGGCCCGGCCTTGGACCAGCAACCTCCTCCACCGGGAGCAGGTTCCTCAGGCCTCCACCCACATGAGTGAACCCGGCAGAGGCGCGTCTGAGGGAGACGTTCGGGTGAGTAAACGAGTCCTAGTTCTCTGGATGAGCGGAACCGAATGAGGGGCCCCAACCCCAGCGCCATCCACACCCAGGCAGGCAGGAGACTCCGCAGGCTCACAACCAGGCCGCTCCTAGTGACCCCCCTGAGCAAGGGGAGTCAGCAGCCAGACAGGCCCACCCCAGAGAGGAGACCAAGATCCCAGTGCCCCTGCCAGCCCACATGACCCACAAACCCGTAAGTTAACATGCACCCACAAAGCTGTCGCAAAGGCCTGCGACAGGGAAGAGGAGCCAGACCTGCACACATGGAGTGGGGCTGGGGACATTTATAAACCACTGCGAGTTCATCTGACCTCCAGGGACAAGATCCTCTTAAAATGTGACACCACCCAGTGCACTCATTCTATCTCATGACAGGGCACACATGTACAGCTCATAACGCCGTGACGGTGTGCCTGCAGGTTAATGGGGGAACACAAAGACAAGCGAGTTTACCCAGCCCCTGGGTCCCTCGGTGCTCATTCCCCCTATACACTCAATTACAGTCAATGTACACTCCCCACCTCTTAGAAGCTGTCTTGGGCTCAGGAGGGTAGACTAGGATCTTTACGTGATATCAGTATTTCTCTGCTACATTTGCTGAAAGACCAGAATCGCAGTTTGTAATGTCAAAATACAGATTAGAAATAGGCCATGTCACATTCATTAGATTCAGATGTTCTTTACAACAAATTAGGGTGACAATAAGTGGTAAAGATTTTCTTCCTATTCTATAAATGTATCTCAACTAATCTGTAACCTCACTTTAATTGAAATTCTTTACTGATGGCACATCAATGATTTTTTCCCTCAAAGATGTTAAGGGCCCTGGCCGGACAGCTCACTTGGTTGGAGTATCATCCCATACACCAAAAGGTTCGATTCCTGATCAGGGCACAGACCTACGTTGCAGGTTTGATCCCCAGTTGGAGAGCATACAGGAGACAACTGATCAATGTTTCTCTCACCTCAATGTTTCTCTCTTTCTCCCTCTCCCTTCCTCTCTCCAAAATCAATAAACATATCCTCAGGTGAGAATTTTTTTAAAAAAGGTATTAAGGAATATTGTTGTTCCACAGTTACTAGCAATACCACTTAACATTGGTTTAGATGTAAGTTTGCTTTCCCTAAGGAAGCCTTAAGGAGAGAAAAACAAATACGGCCTAAACAACCCTGGCAACAAGCAACGTCATAACACCTTCTCTAGCAAAACCATCGGGGACCCATTGTATCTGTATATTGGAAGCGTTTTTCTCTTTATTTTTTTACGGGGAATGTCAAACATATAAAAAGTAGAGACTAGAATAATAACCTCAAGTTTCAACAATTAGCAGCACATGGCCAATCTTGTTCCATCTGTGATTGTGAAAACTTAAATGCTCACAGAATCACGTGACCAAAATGTCTCTCCATGACCTGGTGGGTCCACCTTGACCCTGGCATCCACAGCACAAGTCCTCACGGTGGGAACAGGCACAACGCAGGCAGAACAGGGGTCATAAAAGAGACAAGCTCATTTATGGGGGACCAGAGCCCTTAAACATGTATAAAGCCAAGGAATGCAAACACTGCAAGGTTAAAGCAACCAGGATAAGCCATGCTGACGCCACTGTACTCCCTGATGGGATGTGATGTGATAAGGAGGGCACTTCAGCTCTGCAGCATTCTTCCCCAAAACTCGTAAGCCCAGTCTGATAATATGGGGGGGAGGAGGGAGGGGAGTTCAGGCAAACACAAATCGAGGGCCATTCTACAAATTATCCAACTAAGAAGCATGCTTCAAAACTGTCAAGGTCATGAAAAATAAGGACAGACAGAAACAATCACAGACTGAGACTAAGGAGACGTGAGACTAAACGCAATGTGATCTCCTGGACTGGATCCTGGAACAGTGAACAAGTGACATCTGAGTCAAGTCTGTAGTTTAGTTAATAACAATGTACCAACGTTAATTTCTTAATTCTGACAAATGGGCTGTGGTTATGCAAGGTGTTAACGTTAGAGGAAACTGGGTGAAAGGCATATGGGAACTCTTTGCAACTTTTCTATATATCTGCATATCTAAAATTTATCCAAAATAAAACTTTATTACAGAAATCTATACTAATAAAAGGGTAATATGCTAATTAGACTGGATATCCTTCCTGACAAAGCCAGGGGCGTGGCCAACCTGCAAACCACCCACCCCCCAACGGGGACCCCCACCCCAATGGGGGTGTGGCCAGCCTGCAAACTGCCCGAGGCCCCTAGCCCAGGCTGGCCCTGCCCCCCCCACAGGGACACCCCCCAATCCGGGGCCCCTTTCAGGGCAGGCCAGCCAGTCTCCCCCGCCCCGCCCCCCCTCCCTGTACACCAGGCCTCTATCCTATATAATAAAAGGGTAATATGCAAATTGACCCTAACAGCAGAACGACCACTAGACCAGTCACTATTAAGCGCACTGACCACCTCTTGGTCCCTTCCCCCCAGCCGGCAGGCTCCGATAGCCTGATGGCCACCCATGGCAGGGGCACGGCTGGCAAGCAGGCGGGAACAGCCAATCTCTCGGTCCCTTCCCCAGGCCCTCAGGCACCGATCACCCAATGGCGAATGGGGAACCAGGGGTGGGTGGAGGCGGGGGGCGGGGAAGATGGCCCTGATCACAGGCCAGGCCTAGGGACCATACCCGCACATGAATTCCATGCACCGGGCCTCTAGTAATAATATAAAAATTTTAACTGGCTATTGAGCATTCATTACATTCTTTACAAGAAGGAGTTAGTGACAATGTGGTTTTCATTTAAAAATTAAGCCAGGAAAGATAAAGACTAAGGAAATAATTTGTTTTTTAAAATCTCAAAGAAAGTAAGCACCTTGAAATGAAGGTGGGCCTGTCTGTAAGGTAAAGGACACCCACACAGGCACTGGACAGCAGTCTACCACTGGACACAGAGCACTTGACTGTGGGAATGAACTGTGCTGACAGCGAGAAACGACTTCCAAACCACGAAGCCGCCCCGTACGTGCCCTTGCCTGGTCTCCACACGCATCACAGCGCTGCAGGCGCCAGCTGCTCTCCCGCTGCCCACCCTCCCCGCGGCCCCTCTCCTCCCAGGCCACCCCTGCAGCCATTCAGCAGGGAGGGAGGGGTTGGAAGCAGCAGAAACAGAATTCTACCTTCAGTCTTTCTGATCTGGGGGCCATGCTCGGAGCTGCAGAGCCCACCGCCTCCCAGTGACTAAGAAGTCACTCATGCTTTTAAATGGCGTTGTAGCTGCTTCTTTATAACTGTACCCTCCTGCACTTTAAAGAGAACAGTTCTAGAAATAAAGCACACACCTGGACTTTCCAATTACGAACAGCATGTGGACTGAATTCATTCTGAACCGGCTTCAAGAAGTCCTCTGTGGCTGAGGTTAAAGCGTAAGTAAGCAGCTCCATGGAGCAGCCACACATCTGCCTACGCTGCAGCAAACACGTCTTACACTTAAATGTCAGTCATAGGGGACTTTATGTAAAATATTCCCCAAAATGCCCTGCAGCAAATTACTGAAACACAAACAGAAACACAGCAGTGATGTTTTTAAAAATAATCTTTTCTAAAAGACAGGAGACATTCTTTTTTTTTTTTTTTTTATCCTTACCCGAGGATATTTTTCCATTGATTTTTAGAGAGAGTGGGAGAGAAAGGGAAAGACACAGAGAAACATCGATGTGAGAGAAACACATCGACTGGTTGCCTCCCGCATGAGCCCTGACCAGGGCCTGGGCCGGAGAGGAGCCTGCAACCAAGGTGCGTGCCCTTGACCAGAATCAAACCCGGGCACCTTTGGTCCGCAGGCCGACACTCTATCCACTGAGGGACACTGGCTAGGGCCAGAAGACATTCTGAAAAAGATCACATCTGTTCTCCAGAGTAACAATTTGAAAATGACAGAATCTGCCATGCTTGCTTCTCATCGAAGAGGCAATCCCTCCTGAGCCGCTTCTTCATTCCCACTTAGCCAGTCATTGGAAGTGTCCGCAAAATGCAGGTCCAAACTTCCCCGGCATTCTCCATCCCTCCACTAGGAATCCGTAGGGTGGTGTCACTGCCCAGCAGCCCTCCACTGAGGCTTCATCCTTTAACTTCACATCGAGAAAAAGGCTACGTCTGCTTTTTCCATTCTTTTTTTAAATGTTTTATTACACTAGTCACGTTCCTTGGACTTGACACATCTGACAGTTGCGAAGTTCCTGGGCAAGCTCTCGGGCCACGTGCCTGTGCTCCAGCAGGTTTGGTGAGCCCACAACGGTGCCAGGCACAGCCCCCTTCCCCAGACACCCAGCGGAGTGGGCTGCTCCCCGCTCTGAGCTGCCACAGAAGCAGGCCTGTGCCGGACCCCAGTCCCTGCCCCATCATGCCTCACTGCACTTGCGTCCTTGGGAAGCACCAGGACAGGGCTTAGCACCTGGGGCACCACAAATGCTGAAAAAAGAAAGGAAAAACCCATGAGAGAAATGGCAGCCTCACCCCTGGACTCACAAGGCTCGGTGTCAATGCCAAGTCCCAGGAATAAAAGTGTAGCTTCAACTCGCAACCTACCAGCCGTGGAATCACAATCTGGTTTCCCTGCAGCCTCAGTTTCCCGGACTGTATAAAGAAGACCAGCACCGCCCAGCTCTTCCCCTTCTTTCTCTGCCCCAAACCAGTGCCCGGCAGCCACCAAGAGCAATAATATGTGCTCTGCAGACTCAGCCGAGGCTGTGCCAGAGCCTAATGGTGCAGGTCCCCTTGGCCAGCGGCCTGTATGAGCACACTGCGGCCACCGCGCCTGCTATTTAGGCGGTGTTTCGGTCACACTCTGACTCTCCGATCACTCACCCACAGGTCTGAACCTGAGTTTACCTTGTTCCCTCTCTCAAACCCAATGCCAACGCTCCATTATTAGCATTTATGAAGCTCCCACCATATACTCACCACAAAGTGGAGTGCCTTGAAGAGACACAGAGATCCATTCAGACAGTCCTCATTCTCGTGGTTTACTCGGAAGGAAGATGAAACTAAAATACTGCTTAGAAAAGGGAGAACGGAGGGAGGGAGGGTTGCCTCTGCGGGTGGTATGTTGACCATGTGCGACCCAGAAACAGACCCTCAGGGCTGGAAGGAAGAGGAACAGGGAGCTGTTGCTTGCTGGTACAGAGATGCAGTCGGGAAGATGAAAAAGTTCTGGAGATGGATGGTGGTGTGGCTGCACAACAATGTCAATGTATTTAATGCCACGGAATTACATACTTAAAAATGGCTAAAATGATACATTTTATGGCATATTTTACTGCAATAAAAAATAAGTTTTGATTTAGGAAAAAAGAAACAGACCACACCAATCTCTAAACTCCTGTGACAGAGACAGTGTCCCAAAGCACAGAAGGCCACTCAATAGGGATGCTGACTCAATTAATCGTCCACTTGGAAGAAAATAAACCTGGACTCCTTTCACACCAAACACAAAAATCCATTACAAGAGTCAACTCCAGATACACTAAGGCTTAACTTGAAAAGCCAAACTTTAGAACTGTTACAACAGCCCTGGCCGGTGTGGCTCAGTTGGTTGGCATTGTCCTGTGCACTGAAAGATGGGCAGATGGATTCCTGGTCAGGACTCGTGCCAGGTTGTGGGCTTAATCCCCCAGTGGGGGGACGTGCAGGAAGCAGCCAATTGACGTTCCACTCTCACACATAGATGTTTCTTTCTCTCTTCCCTGCTCCCTTCCTCTCTCTCTAAAAATCAATAAAAACATATTTTTAAAAAATAAAGTAAAATAAAATTATTTTTTTTTAATATATTTTATTGATTTTTTATGGAGAGGAAGGGAGAGGGATAGAGAGTTAGAAACATCGATGAGAGAGAAACATCGATCAGCTGCCTTCTGCACACCCCCTACTGGGGATGTGCCTGCAACCAAGGTACATGCCCTTGACCGGAATCGAACCTGGGACCTTTCAGTCCACAGGCCGATGCTCTATCCACTGAACCAAACCTGTTGGGCTAAAATAAAATTCTTAAAACAAGCAATAGAAGAGTATATCTTCACTAGAGGCCCAGTGCATGAAATTCATGCATAGGTAGGGTCCCTAGCAGCTGCTGGCTGCTAGCCGGGGTCTCCCTTCCCCTGGCCGCTTGCCGCCACCACCACCAGCTGGCCAGGGGACAATATGCATATTAGGCTTTTATTATATAGGATGACCTAAGGTGAGGGAGGATTTCCTTTACAAAGCATTAAAAATACTTATCATAAGAGAAAAGATTAATATAGTCAACTATACTACATTGAAATTTAAAGTGTTTAGCAAAAGATAACATAATAAAAATGGAAAGACATGCACAAACTTAGAGACAGTATCTGTACCTCATATAACCAAGAAATTGACTGGTATACAGAATATATTAAAAAAAAAAAAAACAATAATACAAACCAGTAAGAAAAATACAGACAACCCAAGAGAAAAATGTGGAAAGACCTGATCAGGCCCGTCACCAAAGGGAGCCCATGAATTGCTAATACCCGTGTGAAACAATGCTCATCTCCTCTGTAACCAGGACGGATAAATTAAGGCCAGAATGAGACATCTGACCTCCAGTACATGGGTACAATTAAGACAACAGCCAGTGTGGGAGGGGATGGAGGAACCTGCATACATGGCAGAGGGAGTGAACTGGCACGGTCACTTGGGCACGGCATTTGTGCATGTTGCCCACACAAGACCCCAGGAGCCAGCAAGTCTGCCCTAGTGTAAACCTTAGAGGAGTGAGTACACCAGGAGACGGGTATGAAGAAGGCTAAGAGTTGCAGAACCCCCAATGGTCAACACACAGAAGCAAACCAGTGCCTGCCCACAGGAGAATGATAAACCTTGGCCTATGCAGGTGATGGTTACTTTTATGTGTCAACTTGACTGGGCCCCAGATGCCCAGATATTAAGTCAAACATTGTTCTGGGTGTTTCTGTGAGGGTGTTTTCAGATAAGATTAACTTTTTAATTAGTTAAGTAGATTGCCCTCCATAATGTGGGTGGACCTGATCTAATCAGTGAGGCCCTGAACAGAACAGCAATGAAAAAAATCCCAACAAGCCTTCGGATATGCACCATCAACTCTCCTACGTCCCTCAGCTGCCAGCCTTGGCTCTCCCGGGCTGCAGATTAGGGCTTACTGGTCTCCATAGTCAGGTGAGCCAATTCCTTAAAATAAATTGCTTTCTATATACACACGTCCATCCTAGTGGAGAACCCTGACTAATACAATACACATAGAGGACTATTATTCAGCAGTGAAAATGGAGGAAAACCCCAATTTGCAGATTTCCTGATTCTCTTTTTATAAAGCTCATAAACAAGAGCTGAATGAATTAGTTATAGATACACATAACTAAGTATTCTTTAAAAAACAAGGGAATAGGGAACAATAAAATTTCCTGGAACCCCTTACCCCTGGCATAAGTGCCCACCAGGAGTTCCCCTGTGATACACGATGGTGTCAAGCTGGAGGCTGGCTTTGAGGTTTTTATACTTATGCTTCAAAACTTACATTCCCAGCACCCATTGTTCACATGAGTTTTAAGGTATCATAAAACATTTCTAAGCTAGAGGTAGGCAAGAACAGTGCCATAAGAAAGACACAAGGAGAGAAATGTGTGTTCACCAAATGCCAGGCCAAAAGCAGGCCAATGCTAAGGTTCCCCCATCCCCCAAGAAAGGCTTTCCAGGCCAGTCCGGAAGGTCTACACTGACCTGAAGCCCTCCGGGTTTTGGAGTATCCCAGCCTTCCCTCCCTCTCTCATTTTGAGAGCACTGGTACATTTATTCTACATGTGGAAGAGGAGAGGGAGTTAGAAATTATGACTGCGCTAATTCTTCCCAGAGAATGTTCAGAGCCCCGGGCACCTGCCAGGCTAACCCACCTGTTGCCGGCCCTCAGCACTCGATGTCACACTTGGTTCCCAGGACTCCTCCTACCCATGAAACTGCTCCCCTGGCCAGTCTGAGGTGGCTTGTCACTTTCACAATCCTCTTCCCCACCCAACCCCAGGAATTCATTCCTGGTTTCTGCAGGGTGAGACCAGGAGGCCTTTCACCCACGTAGTGAAAGGCCAATGGGAAGTGCAGGCCTCAGGAACAAAGTGGTCACATGCTCCAGGCAGCGAGAGAGAAACTCAGAGCCAGCTCGGGCTGGACAGACACTGTCACAGCTACTTCTCTGACTCCTTTCCCACGAGCCTGTCCATTGGACCATCTGGGGATTCACGGATGTGTGGGGACAGTGCTCCACGCAGGCCTCCTTGTCATGCCTGGAGCCTAATGAAATGGCCATTTCATATGCTTGTTGCTGGGTTCTAGGCAACACGTCTGTATTTATGTAGATTACTACTGTGGTCATTTTACTTAGATTTTTATTAGAATTAGCTGTAGAGTTCTATTATATGCCTTTCAAACATCTATTAATATATATATCAGCATAGGTTTTCTTTGAATGCTATGTAGTGAACTGTTTAGCATGACACGAATTGAACACTTACTAAGAGCCAAGTCCTGCTCTAACCACTAGTCCTGACATGGATCCTATAAAATGATGCTATTCTTGTCCTGCTCGTTTTACAGATGAGGAGATTAAAGCTCAGGGACATTAAATAATTTGGACGAAGTCAGAGTTAGCAGATGGCAGGACTGCGACACATCGTGCTTGAGCTCTGAGCCAGAACTTCCTCCAGCCAACCCAACTCCTTACCTTAGGTAATCCTTGTACTTCTGGAATAAACCTCACCTGGTCATGGAGAATTAATCTTTTAACACACTACTCCATTCAAATTATTACTTATTTAGAAATGTTGCAAATATACACACACCTACAGGGTGGGGCAAAAGCAGGCTTATAGTTGTTCATATGGAAAATAATACAATACAATGATTAATAAATAATAACACAAGAAAAAACTGTTTCATGTACTCATATTATAAACCTACTTTTGCCGCACCCTGTGTGTATTTATATAAACATATATCTGTATATACACATGTACATAGGAAATTGGTGTATAGTCTTCTCTAGATCATGGATGGAACGGAAACCTAAACACTATAAAGAAATGATAGACATCTTTGACTACATAAAAATCTTTAAACTTAATAGAAAAAGACACCTAAACAAAGCAAAAAACAAAGTATAGAAACAAAACTGGGGGTAGGGGCATATTTGCAATAGCCCAATATACAAAAAGATTCTAAAACTGAAAAGAAAAACAATCCAATAGGACAAAAAAAGGGGGGGGGGACAATGAATCTATACTAATAAAAGGGTAATATGCTAATTAGACCTGGTCGAACAGACATCTTCCTGATGTCCGACTTCCACGGTGGCAGGGGCCGAGGCAGAGGCGGTTAGGGGCGATCAAGCCAGCAGGGGAGCAAGCAGTTAGGGGCGATCAGGCCCGGGGCGGGGGAGAGGGACAAGCAGTTAGGGGTGAGATCAGGCTGGCATGGGGGAGGGCAGTTAGGGGGCGAGCAGGCCAGCGGGGAAGGGCAGTTGGGGGCGATCAGGCCAGTGGGGAAGGGCAGTTGGGGGCGAGCAGGCAGGCAGGGGAGCAGTTAGGGGGCAATCAGGCAGACAGGCAGAGGTGGTTAGGAGCAATCAGGCAGGCAGGCAGGCGAGTGGTTAGGAGCCAGTGGTCCCGGATTGTGAGAGGGATGTCCAAGGGGTTCCAGACTCAAGAGGGTGCAGGCCAGGCTAAGGGACACCCCCATCCCTCGTGCACAAATTTCGTGCACTGGGCCTCTAGTATGGATATAGAATTCAAAGAAAAGGAAATACAAATGGCCAATAAACATGTGAAATGATGCTCAACCTCACAGGTACTCAGGAAAATACAAATTAAAATAACAATGAAATAGTATTTCACCCATCACATTAGCAAAAAACAACATCTGGTGTTGGTGGAAATGCCCAGAAAAGGGAGTACTCATACACTGCTGATCAAAGCATGACCCGCAACAGGGCTGAAGCAATTCGATCTGGGGCAACTAACCAAAACTACTAACCTGGAGAGCTATCTGGAATACAGCATTCATTCATTTTGTCATTCTTTTATTCATTCATTCAACAGTAAACACCTACAACAGGCAGAGCACTCTGTTCAATCTTTATTCTCAGAGTGCTTCAAATCAGGAGATTGTAAGCCAAAGGGAAGTGAAAACAGCAAGTTGCTGAGCGATGCCTTCAGGATGTTCTTCCTTCTGTTAAAACGTGCGCTGGTGTTTGCGAGAGCCTGGAGAAAGTTGTGGGAGGCTCGCCTACACCAGCTCAGAGCGTTGGATGGGAGGTTTGTTATCACTTTGCTGTGTATACAGCTTTTTGTTTCACTTGGTATGAGCATATAGAAACAAATGCAATAGCCTGTCACTTTGAGAATCTAATAGAGAATATTGCAAACAGCTTTCGTTTACACACAACAAAAGAACACAAGGTCCACATCAAATTGGTGGCAGAGCCAAGAGTCTACCCTCTATCCGGCTGAATGACTGCAAAACGGGGCTCTTCGCTCTCAGATACCATTTCCCCACACGTGAGTTCACACACCCACACAGGGCAGAACACAGGAAGGCTTCTATGCTCATACGGACAGTAAGTTTCAGGAGGCAGTTTGGCAACATTGCTTGAATTCCTAGGAACCCGAGTACTTCCTGATTTCCTCTGGATGATGTGCCATGCTTTTAGCTTCTAAAGTTCAGGTGGACTCATTGGAGAGACAAAGTCGATTTGCTCCTGGATGCATCCTGGCTCCTGGTTAATGCATCACTCCATTTCATGGGGAGCGCTACGAAGCATATCGGAAAGGACTGCTCCTTGCCCAGTACCCGTCTCTCCTCCCCCTCTTCCTCCTCCTCCTTGTAACAGCATTCCAACTGGCTTTGGGGAATCCTCCCCACCCCACCCCTTTGCAACATTCGTCCCTCCCCTGGCTCCTATTCAGGTTCCCTCTGAGTCTGTGAAGCCACCCCACTCACTATCCCAAGGAAGTGCTTTCATGCCCAGGTTAGCTTCGGACAACAGAACCGTGACTGCTCCACGGTTTCCTGACTGAAGGAACACCGTCCCTTTTGACCAAGCCCTGCAGCAGAGCACAAACAGGGATATTCAAAGCTTTGTCAGGAGAAACAGCATGTGCCTCTACGAAAGGCTGACAGAGGCTTCAGACACACGCCAGATGTTCGTACCACTGCCCAAGGCTCTCAATGATATTTACATCTGCTTACACCTCTACTTACAGAGACATATCCGCCTAAACACAGAAAGAAATGAATAGCCTGCTCCCCCATGACTCTCTGACCCCTTCCTGCTGGGAGTCCATGCTCTCTCTGACGGCATCTGCCACTTTTTAACTTGTGCTCTAGTTACTGAAATACAATGTCTTTGCCCCCACTAGGCTGGAAGCTTCCTGAGAGCAGAATCACTATGTGATTTACTAAAGGACCGACCCCCTTGGCATAGTAAGCACATGTGGCAAGCAGACCTACACATTCCCAGTGTGCTAAACAAGTATTTGTCCCTAAACCTGCTTATATGTCAATTGTACATATAAACATATATGTATTTATAAATTATATATGGACATGTATGTAGATATATACATACACACATACACATACTTAACTATAAAAACCTGTGGAATAAATGCACAGTTGTTTCTATAAAAACTACAACTTGCTAAAATTTTTTTTTAAATCCTAACTAAATTATAGCTGTGGGTAACACAAGTGTAAAGGACAAGGTGAAAATGTGTAAAAATCTAGGATTTAGCAACTCAGATTGCTTCATGCATCTACGTTCTCAATGCTCTTCAAGCAAAAACCAAATGTCGAACACAATAAATGAATGATAGGTGTGGTTTATGCAAGAAAACAACTGACAATTCTGATAAGCAGATTTAAAGTTTAAAAAAAAAGGTCAACAAAAGACTGGCATATGAGATACACTGATTTTTCTAAGTTAAAAATAAAATGCCTACACTATGTGTCATTTTTTAATTATCCGTGCTCTATCCAACTTCTTTAGTTAACGGACTGCTGGCCAGTCCCAATCCCATGAGACAAATGCTGATGACACTGGTCAGGTGTCATGTCAAGTCCTGGGGACAACACAGCCTCATGGAAAATAAACTAGAGTAAAACGCAGCTGAGTGAGCTATGAACAGCTATGGGACTCAGCACTTAGAGGGGCATTAAAAATTCTTCCCTGCCATCAGTGAAAACAGAACAGCTGTATAATTTGCATAAAGACCAGGACAAATTAAGAAAAGGACCGTCCTGACCAGTTTGGCTCAGTGGATAGAGCGTCCGCCTGCAGAATGAAGGGTCCCGGGTTTGATTGTAGTCAAGGGCACATTGCAGGGTCCTCCCCAGCCCGGGCCCTGGTCAGGGATCATGCAGGAGGCAACCAATTGATGCGTTTCTCTCACATCGATATTTCTGTCTTTCCCTCTCTCTTCCACTCTCTCTAAAAATCAATGGAAAAATATCCTCGGGTGAGGATTAAAAAAAAAAAATAGAATAGTATCTATACCCGGCTGGTGTGGCTCAGCAGTTGAGTGTGGACCCAGGAACCAAGAGATCACTGGGCCCTAGCTGGTTTTGCTCAGTGGTTAGAGTGTCAGCCTGCGGACTGAAGGGTCCCAGGTTCGATTTTGATCAAGGGCACATGCCTGGATTGAGGGCTTGATCCCATTGTGGGGCGTGCAGGAGGCAGCCGATCAATGATTCTCTCTCATCATTGATGTTTCTCTCTTTCTTTCCCTCTCCCTTCCTCTCTGAAATCAATAAAAATATTTTTTAAATCAATGAAAACATCCCATCTAATAGAAGAGTAATATGCAAATTGACCATAACTCTGCTATACCCACAAGCCACACCCACCAGCCAATCAGGAGCAAGTATGCAAATTAACCCAACCAAGATGGCTGCGGCCACAGAGCGAGCAGGAGGCTTGGGTTTCCCCGGCAATGGAGGAAGCCAAGCTCCTGCAGCCCTGGCCACCACTCAAGGCTACAAAGTTTCAATTATAGAAGATAAATCCCAGATACCAGGGCCTCCGCTTGGGTCGCCAGGGGGGGTGTGGTCGGCCTGCAAACCACCACAGACCCCTCGCCCAGGCCACCCCATGCCCCAAGGGAACCCCCACCCTGATCCAGGACACCCTTCAGGGCAAACCAGCTGGCCCCCACCCATGCACCAGGCCTCTATCCTATCTAATAAAAGAGTAATATGCAAAATGACCATCACTCCAACACACAAGATAACTGTGCCCATGTGGACACAAGATGGCCTCCACAAGATGGCCAGCAGGGGAGAGAAGTCGGGAGGGACCAGGCCTGCAAGGGAGGGCAGTTGTGGGCAATCAGGCCAGCAGGGGAGGGCAGTTGGGAGGGACCAGGCCTGCAAGGGAGGGCAGTTGAGGGCGATCAAGCCTGCAGGGTAGGGCAGTTAGGGGTGACCAGGCCGGCAGAGGAGGGAAGTTGGGGGCAACCGAGCCTGCAAGGAAGGGCAGTTGGGAGAGACCCAGGCCTGCAGGGGAGGACAGTTAGGGGTGACCAGGACTGCAGGGGAGGGCAGTTAGGGGCAATCAGG
Source organism: Plecotus auritus (assembly GCF_963455305.1). Taxonomy (NCBI): domain Eukaryota; kingdom Metazoa; phylum Chordata; class Mammalia; order Chiroptera; family Vespertilionidae; genus Plecotus; species Plecotus auritus. Next base: position 224,058,040 of record NC_137772.1, read on the forward strand.
CTGGCAGGGGAGTGGTTAGGGGGTGATCAGGCTGGCAGGCAGAAGCGGTTAGGGGCAATCAGGAAGGCAGTCAGGCGAGCAAGTTGGGAGCCAGCAGTCCTGGATTGTGAGAGGGATGTCCGACTGCCCGTTTAGGCCCGATCCTACCAGAAGGATCGGGCCTAAACGGGCAGTCGGACATCCCTCTAGGGGTCCCAGATTTGAGAGGGTGCAGGCTGGGCTGAGGGACACACACCCCTGTGCACAAATTTCATGCACCAGGCCTCTAGTTTATATATATAAAAGGCTAATATGCAAAGTGTCCCCTCGGGAGTTCGACCAAGAGACCAGGAGTTCGATCGCTTGCTATGACATGCGCTGACCACCAGGGGGCGGCACGGAACAAAAGAAGGCCCTGGCCAGCAGCCGGCAGCTGGAGAAGGAAGGCCCGGCCGGCAGCCAGAAGGCCCTGATCGGCCCTGATCACTGGCCAGGCCTAGGGACCCTACCCATGCGTGAATTTCATGCACCAGGACGCTAATATTTAAAGGGAAAAAAAGAAAAATGCCCAATTCAGAATTCTTATTTTCTAATCTAAAAGCCCCAGGCATCCCTGAAAGTACGCTGATGTTGATATGTGAACCTAACACAACTCTGCTTCCTCCTCCCCTCTCTCCAAACTGAATCTGAAGCTAAAGTGAAAACTAACCAGCTAGGGAAAAAAGCATGGTGACTGTGACCATCGGTACCTGGCCTAGGACAGCTGGTTAGCTCCACCTGATGCAAAGATGGCTCCGAGTGGAAAAACCACTCCCTTTACCTGGTGCTTCAGTGCATCTGGGAAGGAGCAAAGTAAACCAGAGGAAATGGAAATTAAATTCCTCTGTGCCAACAGGTTACAAAGCCTATTTGACTGTCACAAGACTAACTTAACCCAGGGCCGGGCTGAGCACCGCCCCATTACAGACACAGGCCTCTTCCCCTTGGCACAGCAACAATGCCATAAATTTAATAACGAACAGATTGTCAAGCCAAGCAGTGGCGACTACTTCAAAAGAGGCAACCGCTTGCCCAAAAAGAGCCAGGGAGGGAGGTGGCTGAAAAACAAAAGTGGGGCTGAGGCTTCATTATTATTCTCAATTAAACCTAGAGGTGAATATGTTGGTTTGTTTGTTCTGTGTGGTGACCAAAGGTCAGCTGGCCCTCCCCTGTCAGCTGGACAGGGTGCTCACGCCCAGGCGCTGGCTAGCTGCCTGGCTGCTCCTGATGGGCTCCACACTCCCCGCTCTAGGACCGGCAGATGGGAGCACTAGGAGGCTCCATGGTGGTCCCAGCCCCCGGGTACCCCTGGCTTCACTGACCTCCACGTCCACACGCAGTTCTAGGGCTCAGCAGGGTTACCTTTTACTATCCAGCACCCCCAGCCCTCCACACCATCTACCAGCCATCAGCCAAGCCCTCAGAAGGGCCTGCCTGGTAAAGAGAAAACCTTGTCATCCAGCTTCAGCTAGCTTTAACCTGTGCCTGCTTCTCTGCTTCTGCATCATATTCTAGAGCAGGGGTGGGCAAACTTTTTGACTCGAGGGCCACAATGGGTTCTTAAACTGGACCGGAGGGCCGGAACAAAAGCATGGATGGAGTGTTCGTGTGAACTAATATAAATTCAAAGTAAAGGAGCGGAGGGGAGAGCAAGAGAACCGGATAGAACAGCCAGATCAGGCCCGTGGGCCGTAGTTTGCCCACGGCTGTTCTAGAGGAAGAGGTCAAGTTTTAAAAGACCCTGAAATGTGATAAGGGCCCCCTCATCCAGAAATCACTTAGCAAACCCACATCCTCACCCCAAACTCCACAGCCCTCTTGCCACTTGAGGCGATTCCACCCACCCCCATCCTCACAGTGCTCTCCCTTCACTGACTACAGGACTGACATCCATATGGGTTCATAGACAGATCCTAGCCACCTGTCTTCACCCCTCACATTATCAGTGCAAAGGACACATCAAGGTCACCTTGTCTGACCTCGCGGTCTGGCCCAAAGCAAATGTCCAGAGTAAGGCAGCTCGAGCTTTAATTCCCACGTTGACGCTCCCCTGCTCTGTAGTCTTGGTTAAGCAATTCCAAGTTGATTTCCCTTTTTCCAGAATTAATACAGAAAAAGCAAGCATTAGACAAGGGAGAGACATGGAAAGGAATACCAGGAGCTATGCTGGGAGACTTGAAAAGGAAATGATAGCTAGCAAAAGAGCATTTTCCCATCAGAGAAGCAAAGGAGACCCAAACTAAGCAAAATCATGCCGCCTTCGGAAGCCACGGCCCCGCCAAAATGAATGGTCAGCAAGTCTGGCAAGCACCCCGCTGTTTAGGAAAGAGCAGTGGCCACCCATCGGAAACATCACAAGCATCAATCAAGGGCAGCATTCATCTGATTGCATGAAATTAAAAAGAATGGCCCTGGCATTCTTCTCCCCTTCCCAGCTGTGCTACCGCCAGACCAGCCCGATCCCTTGGCATCTGGGATCTTGAACCTCAGCTGTGCTTTCACACCACAGGGGCATCGGGGCCTTGCAGGACCCAACACTGTTCTGAGAGGACAGCAGACAGACAGGCCCCTACTTACGTCATGGTGACAGTCTAACTGAGGGATGGAGGTAACACACTGAGATCCGTGTGGAAGCTCGACGCCTTCAGACATTCAATGGACACCAAGGGGCAGGGAGCAACATCAGACTGAGTGCTAGGGTTGGTGACCCGAACGATAAGTAGCCAGCCAGGCACAGAACAGTGCAGGAAGTGGGAACCATATATGCAAAGACCCTAAGAAGGGCATTTGCTATTGCATCAAACATTTGTCTCTCTACAAACTAACCTCCATCCTTTCCTACCCATGCCAGAAAACCTACCTGAAACTCAGATCTGATCTCACCTTACTCTTCTGCTTAAAAACTTTGTTAATTCCCACTGCCTATCTAATAAAGTCCCTGAGTACCAAACTTCTTAAGTGAATTTTATTATATGTAAATTCTATACACCCAGAGATACACATATCTCCACTTCCTCCATGAAGCCTTCCCAGACTACCACCCCCCACCCCCACCCCCCGCTGTACCCACAGCCCTGTCCCCTCACACCACTCTGACAGCTGTGGAGTCCACTTCCCCTCAACACTTGGTTAATGAGAGAGGACATTTCTTGCAACATCTCCACCCCACACACAGACCAAGGGAGCTGTGCACATCACAGCGTTCAGATGAACCTCAGTGTAAAACCTGAAACTGGACCATGCAAAGATTTTAGCTATGACGCCAACCAAAAAAGCACAAACCACAGAAGAACACATTGATCAGCAAGTTTTTTAAATTTCAAAGAGCAGTGTTAACAGAATGAAAAGACAAGCTACATCCTGGGAGAAAATATTTGCAAATCACATATTTGATAAAGGACTTACATCCAGAATATAGAAATCTTGAAACTAAGTACAGACAGTCCCCAACATACAATTTCTCGACTTTACGATGGTGTGCAGGTGACAGACATTCAGTAGAAATCGTACTTTGAATTTTGCATTTTGCTCTTTTCTGGGGCTCGTGATGCTCTCCAGTGAAGCGGGGCAGTGGCGCACCTTCCAGCAGCCACGAGATTGCAAGAGTAAGGATCGACACTTTGCTGTGTTAAAGGGTCTGCCCACCGGAGGCTCAGGTGAGTGTCCTGAGCATGGTTAGGGTGGACTGAGCATGGTTAGGGTGGGCTGAGCATGGTTAAGGTGGGCTGAGCATGGTTAAGGTGGGCTGAGCATGGTTAGGGTGGGCTGAGCATGGTTAGGGTGGGCCGAGCATGGTTAAGGTGGGCCAAGCATGGTTAAGCTGGGCCGAGCATGGTTAGGGTGGGCCGAGCATGGTTAGGGTGGGCCGAGCATGGTTAGGGTGGGCTGAGCATGGTTAAGGTGGGCTGAGCTAAGCTGTGATGTTCAGTGGGTTAGGTGTATTAAGTGCATTTTTGACTTGGGATATTTTCAATTTATAATGGGTTTATTGGGACATAACCCCATCATAAGTCAGGGATCATCTATAATAAAATAAACTGCAATTTTTTTTAAATATATATATTTTTTTTTTTATATTTTTTTATTGATATTTTACAGAGAGGAAGGGAGAGGGATAGAGAGCTAGAAACATCGATGAGAGAGAAACATCGATCAGCTGCCTCCTGCACACCCCCTACTGGGGATGTGCCCGCAACCAAGGTACGTGCCCTTGACCGGAATCGAACCCGGGACCCTTCAGTCCGCAGGCCGACGCTCTATCCACTGAGCCAAACCGGTTTCGGCTGCAATTTTTTTAAATGGGCAAATGACTTGAATAGATAGTTCATCAAGGACGATATACAGACAACAACACTCAACATCATTAGTCATTAGGGAAATGTAAATTAAAACCATAATGAGACACCACTACAGACCTACCAGAATGGCAAAGAAGAAAAAGCCTGACTATACCCAACACTGGTGAGGATCTGGAGGAACTGAACTCTCACACACGGCTGGTGCGGATGCAATAGGGTACAGCACTTCAGTTCAACAAACAAAACCATATCCTCCAGCCCTGCCACTCTTGTTATCTACCCATGAGAAACGAAGGCATGTCTGTACAAAAACCTGTACACAAATGTTCATAGCAGCTTCCTTTGTAATAGCCCCAAACTACAAACAGCCCACTGTCCATCAAAGGCAACTGGGTGAACAAACTGTGTGTGCATGTGAGTGTGGCATATCCATATACTGGATTGAAAAGAATGATAGGTTGGTATATGCCACAACATGGATGAATCTAAAAATAATATTGCTGAATGAAAAAGCCAGACTAAAAATAGCATATACTGTATGATTCAATTTATGTAAAACTCTAGAAAAGATAAACTAATCTACAAAAAGCAGAGCAGTTGCCTGGAGTGGGGAGGAACAGGCAGAAGGAACTATTCCAGTCAATCGGTGAAACTTTGGGGCATAATGGGTATGTTCATTATCTTGATTGTGGTGATGGTTTAACAGGCGTATTCATATGACTACGCTTATCAAATTGTACACTTTAAATATGTGCAACTGTCTGCTAATTATACTCAGGAAAGTTTAACATTTGGTGGAAAAGTATCACCACTAACTTCTTATTTTGTCAAGAAAGAAATACTCTAAAAACTACCAGCTCTTGCCCTGGCCGGGTGGCTCCATTGATTGGAGCATGGTCCTAGGCACTTGGGAACTGGGGGAGGGGGCGGGTTCAATCCCCAGTCAGGGCATGGGGGGTTGAGGGGGAGGGGGCAATGAATGTGACTCTCCCCCCCCCCTCTCTCTCTGAAAGTCGAAAGGGTATGTACCCTTGGGTGAGGATTAGGAGGGGGAAACTATCAGACCAGCTCTTACCACCAACGCTAAAAAATAAGGGCACTTTGCCAAAACCGGTTTGGCTCAGTGGATAGAGTGTCAGCCTGTGGACTGAGGGGTCCCGGGTTCGATTCCGGTCAAGGGCATGTAACTTGGTTGCGGGCACATCCCCAGTGGGAGGTGTGCAGGAGGCAGCTGATCGATGTTTCTCTCTCATCGATGTTTCTGACTATCTGTTCCTCTTCCTTCCTCTCTGTAAAGGATCAATGGGGTATATTTAAAAAAAAAAAATTAAGATAACTATAAAAATAAAAAAAAATAAAAAATAAGGGCACTTTAAAACTTAAAGATACAGAGCTCGGTTTTACACTGAAAGACAACTCTTCCCAAGAAAAGGCAGTTTCTAACCTTAACACATAAACGATTACACTGTCCTTATTTTTCTCACATTGGTGACAATACCACTGCAGACCAGCTTTTGTGACCCTCTGGGCCGGGGACACCGCCGAAGGCTCCGCGTCCTCAGTTGCCCTGCGGTCTCCATCTCCGACCTGGCAGTTCCTCCTGAGGGGTGGCACCCCAGCCCCAGCAGCACCCGGAAGCTCATGTGTACTGTGGGACACTGTGACTGTGGCAGTGACCAAAGACACACGCCCTCCCCCCTGAAGGACAAGCAGTCACAAGAATGTGCCTGGAGCACCGCTTTGCTGTTGAAGAAGTGACCTGACCAGTTTCTAGAAGAGCTGTTCACCTCAGAGCCAGGGTACCTGTGCTTCGCTGCAAGGAAAAGGTTCAGGTGTCAACGTTAAAACGGCTTCCTGGGAACCTTCCAGGCTAAAGTCCGTGGAATAAAGCGGAAATAAAATATGAGCTCTAAAAAGTCCACGATGTAGACTGGAATTCTTCTGATATGGTGCCAGATGCTAACAAAATCCAAGACCTCAAGCAGCCAAGCCCTAGAGGAGACTCCAGGGAAAAGGCTCAATGCTCTATGGTCCTCCGCCCGAGCGGCTGGGTTGGTGGTGAGAACAGCTGAGCAGGGACAGGCCTGCTCTGGAACCTAGCTCCCCAGCTGTCAGACAGGGAGGGACATCGGGCGCAATCAGGGTGCCATGAGCAGCAGGGAGGGCATGGGACAAACACAATAACTAAGCCCAGACTTTGCTATTTCAAGAAAGCAAATATACAATGACTCCAGAGCTGTACCCTGCACCCCACGTGCACTCATGGGGACACCCCGCCTGCACACCCAAGCTCCAGCTACACACATAGCCTGCACACAGCCACCATTTGGCCACCTCTCAGTCTGAGGCGTGTGTACGGATGGCACAGTCCAACCCCAGGTGGACCAGAGGGAAGAGGCTCACACAGGGCTTGTAAGTGGCCCAGGGGTTACTGGGACAGGGAATGCCAGGGTCTCTGTCCCTGTGCAGGGTCTAGAGGTGGAGGCACGGGTTTCAGGTAGGCACAACTCTCGGCCTCTCAGATTCCTCACCCCACGGGGAGAGTCGCATTAGAAGAGGGCCCAGGGCAGGAGCCCCATGCGGCACATCCAGCCTTAGCACAGCCCCGCCAGGGAAAGAAGCCACCAGAGCTCCCCACTCATACACACACTCAGAAAACCAACAGTTCTCTCCTGTCAGCTACCCCCTCTTCCCATTCCCAATCTCCATCTTATTGGACTTCAAACGTGGACTTCCCCAAGCCTGCCTTACCCCTTCAGACAGGAAACTGCATTTAGAATTCCTCCCTCGCCCTGTCTCAGGACCTGACTTCCAACAACCACCCCTTGGTCACCTAATAAAAGAACTTCCCCCTCCCAGCCTTGGGGCTTCTCCGGACCCAAGGTCCCAGGAAGAATGACTGGCACTGCAACGTTTTTATTAACCCTGAGCTAAACACAGTCCAACCGCACGTCCATGAAGCAAGCTGGCGTTTAGTCATGTTTCAAAGTGACTCCAAAAGTGCAGTTTGTGCTTCACACGAACCTGTGGCAAGCCTTAGAATTCTGGAAGCAGAGGTATTAAGTTATTAAATGTAAATAAATATTGAAGGAACAAGCAGTGGATGCCAGGAGAGTGGCAGCTTGCAAACTTCCAGTCAGAATAACGATTCTGTTGTCAGGGACTGAGTCAAGATCACAAATGCTATTTCATTCCACCTTCTACAGAGGATACAAAGGTTTTTAAAGCAACTTTTCAGGAAGTTCCTATGTTCGCTGGGCCATGCCTGAAAAATTAAAACATGAAAACAACTGTCTGGTGTGGAAAAACCAGTGTGCACATACATCTCCTCAGCCAAGTACTAAATAATGTGCATTTCAAATGTCATTCACAAGGCAATTAGTTGGGACTGAGCATGGGATTATGCAATTCTGCTAACAGTAAATACATATGGTATCTATAATGGCTGCCACATCCAGGCCTGAAAGCATGTTCCACTCAGGCTCCCATCCTTGACAAGGCAATCTGGTGTGACTGTCACGTAAAGATTAAATCTCCGGCTGCTAAAGGAACCAGTCTGAGGACGGAGATGGTCCAGGACAAAGTGGTCAACTTAATTTTTGTTGGCATTTCCGATGACGTCTTCGGGCCTGGCTTGCTGAATTCAACACCAGGCGGCATTCTGACCCAAAGCGCCCTTCCTAGCTCTGAGGCCTGTCACTGAACCTCTCTACGCCCAGATTCCACCTGCAAAATGAAGTTGTCATACATGTAATAATGCAAGGAAAAGCAGGGCAGCTGCACAAAATAAGCCTCAGTAAATATTCAAATTTTTAAATCATTATGATAATGATGTAGTCACAAACCAGTTCAAGAAGGTAAAAGCTGGAAGGGAACTGGGAAGTTGGCAATGAGCCCAGCCCCAAGCAGGCGGATGAGGGCGGGCCACTCCAGCCGGCTGAGGCTGGCCTTCTCTGCACGCTGGGACAGGGGTTGGCTACCATGCTCTGTCCACAGCCTCCCTCTCCCACTAGCACTTGGTCCACTGTGTTCCTGCTACAATCCCACTACCCAGAACCATGCTTGGCATGTAACATTCAAATGTTTGTCCAATAAATGATTGGGGATTTATAAACCTGTCAGAATTGCATGAAAAAAATATTGTGTCCAGTATGGAAGGAAGAGAACCTATTTTCATGAAATTCTGAAGGAGATCCGAGACCCAAATACAGGTCAAGAAGCATGGCTGAAGCCCTAGCCAGTTTGGCTCAGTGGATAGAGCGTCGGCCTGTGGACTGAAGGGTCCCGGGTTCGATTCCGGCCGGGGGCACATGCCTGGGTTTCGGGCTCAATCCCCAGTGGGGGGCGTGCAGGAGGCAGCTGATCAATGATTCTTTCTCATCACTGATGTTTCTATCTCTCTCTATCCCTCTCCCTTCCTCTCTACAATCAATAAAAATAATTTTAAAAAAAAAAAGCAGTATGGCTGGGTTCCACCCATGTGTCTCAGAGCACCAATGACCAAGGTTAGGAGAATTAGCAGAAAAATTACGGAACCAAATCTAACAAAGAGGAGAGCTTTCCTAGAAAAGGGGCTTCTTGGGCTGGCCTCCATGGAATCACCAACTTCTCCATGGGCAGGCCCAGCCTTTAGGTCTGTGGTTTGGATTCAGGAATATACTCTGCAATTAGAGCCCCAGGTAAAGGAGGGAGCTGGATTTGGTGAATTAAAACAAAACAAAATCATGCTGCACCATGAAGGGAAGACAGGTGAGCCAGAATGAGTGCTTCCAGAGAACCAAGCACCCAGCAGAACTCCTTCCAGGCCCCTCGGATGTAAGCACCGTCTTTGCTCCCACAGGCACTTCCGACACTCCTGATTCTTGAACCTGGCATGGACTCCGCACTCCCAACCTGCTTCCAGTTCACAACTCAGCCCAGCCACACTGGGGACTCCATCCCCCCAACATGCCCTGATCCATGAGGCATGCAGATGTTGGACAGCAGAAGGACATACACTAACATACCAGACAGGGTTAAAAGGGCAGCAATAAACCTCCACTGAACTCTCCCCACAAAAGAGGACTCTTAAGATCAACTCCCTCCTTAGCTCCCTAGAGGATGGTACTTTCGGCATTCAGTGACGAAGGAAATCATGATGACAAAAAGCTAGCTATCAATTCAAGTATTTTTTTAATGAATTGGTATTTTATTAATCATAATCACAGTATCATCTGTGTACTATAACACATGAATAAGTGGTGTGCATGTGTGTATGCACAGGGGCAGTAAAAATACCTATCTACGAACGACGCCTGATGGCACAGCCCTGAGTGAGGAGTCCCGTGCAATCACAGCCTAGCGTCCTGGAGAGCCAGGGTCCCCACAGCAGACCACCAATGCTCTGAAGGGGGAGCGTGAAGGCAGCTCTGGGTCTGAGGCGCTGTTAAGCTTCTGCGAGCCTGTTCCCTCAACTGTAAAATGGGAATCAAAGAGGCATGTGGCAGGATGCTGGGGGCTCAGAGGCACACCTATGGCAGCACTAAATAAGGCTCTCTGGGTGCAATCCCCAAGTGTGGGGTACACAGGCACTCAACCAGTCCTCACAACAATCCTACCTTTATCCCCATTTTAATCCTCACCCAAGGATATGTTTCCATTAATTTTTAGAGAGATGGGAAGACAGAGAGAAATATCGATGTGAGAGAAACACATCGATTGGTAGCCTCCTATATGTGCCCCACCAGAGCCCGGGCCGGGAGGAGCCTTCAAACAAGGTATGTGCCCTTGACTAGGAATCAAATCCAGGACCCTTCGGTCCGCAGGCCAATGCTCTATCCACTGAGCCAACCCAGCTACTTATCGTCATTTTAGAGGCACAGAAACTCAGGCGCAGAGAGCTGCAATAACTTGCCCAGAGCTGGGTGGGATTCAAGCCCAGACAATCTGCCTGCAAGCTCCTTATATAACAACTAGTGGCCCGGTGCACAAAATTCGTGCACGGAGGGGGTATTCTCTCAGCCCAGCCTGCACTCTCTCCAATCAGGGCCCCTTGGGGGATGTCCAACTGCCTGTTTAGGCCCCATCCCTGTGGCTAAACCAGCAGGCAGACATCCCTCTCGCAATCTGGAACTGCTGGCTCCTAACTGCTCACCTGCCTGCCTGCCTGATAACCCCTAACTGCCTCTGCCTGCCTGCCTGATTGCCCATAACCCCTCTGCCTGCCTGCCTCACCACCCCTAACCTCTCTGCCTGCCTGCCTGATCACCCCTAACTGTCCTCCCCTGCCGGCCTGATCTCGCCCCCAACTGCTCTCCCCTACTGGCCCGATCTTGCCCCATTGGCCCTCCCCTGCCAGCCTGATCTCGCCCCCAACTGCCCTCCCCTGCAGGCCTGATCTTGCCCCCAACTGCCCTCCCCTGCTGGCCCGTGTGGTTCTGATTGGTCGGTTTCTATCCCAGTCAGCATCAAAAGCTCTGCCTCCTAGGCAGCCATTGGCTCCTCACAGTTCACCCAGATTTGGTTCTGATTGGTTTGTTTCTATGCCAGTCACTGTCTCCAGGCCTATCTCTGGGCCTGATCAGAGAGGTGGGGCTGATCAACAGCCCCCACGGAGACCCAGAGAGAAACAGAGGCGCAGCTGCTAACAAAGCCTGGAGAGAAAGAGAGAGGCAACAGCTGATCAACAGCTGGCAGTCAGTGCTGGGTTGCTGTGGCGACCCAGCACTGACTTCTGGTGTTCGGTTGAGCCTTCAGTCGGTCGTCACAGACCCTGGGTTTTTATATATTTTAGGATGGCTGGCTGCATACATCTGCAGCACGGGGTACAGGAATGCAGCAGAGGCTTGTCCTTGTTCCACTGCTCCAAAAAGGGCCCTCCTAAGGTGAAAGCAACCTGGGCCCCAGCTCATGGCCTCAAAAGGCAGTCCCCTGGACAAACCAAGGGACTAGGGAGTGGGCTTCACAGCCCTTGTGGATACAGGCAATTTGCCACCTCCTCCCAGGGAGGGAAAAGCCCCTCCTCCTGCCTGCCACGAGTCTAAGTGGGCAGACAGTCTTCCAAGAATGAGGCCACCTCTCCAGTCATTCTGCTAACATTAAATTTTTATAAGGCATGAATTTGAAGGGTTTTTTTTTTCCTGTCTCTTTACTTATTAGCAAGAGAGCATGCTATTTTCAACTATTTCTAAATTTCATGAGCCTGCAAGTTTCTGGTAGAATTTGTAGACCAAAAAGCACAGGTCCAAAATAGCAATTCTGAAGATGATCACCAACTTCAGACCCACACCTGCGAGAGCAAAAAGGAAAGAAATCAAAACAAAAATAAAAGCAGCATTAAAGATAAGGTAACAAAAGATAGGCTGGAATTTTCTCTATCAACTATTTCACTCAGTTTTCATGAAAGGAGACATAGTGTAGCACCCCAATGATCCAATCAGTTTCTCCCATGACTCAGGAGTGGAAAGGGCAAAGGGAAGCTCAGAGCCTGTGCCTCTGGGGTTGGTGGTTACCCCCAGCCTGGTTGAGAAGCCGATGGATGACTTGGGCCCTCTGTCCAACCCCTGTCCAAGCTTCACCACACACACAACCAACAGCTCTACCAGTTGCCTAGGCAACAGCCAACCTAGACATGTTTAGGCATCTGTGGAAACCAGGGCAAAGTACACTTTCCATACTTGTGATAAAAACAGACTGCCAAGCACAGAGCACAGCATTACTCTAAAATTTGGATTCATTGACATAATAAATACAGCTAGAGAGGAAAAGCAGGAAGCGAGGCAACACCCAGCCGAGCCAATGCAGTTAGGTTAGCCCTACGGCGCTGGCACCAAAAACCGACTTGTGCCTGGGAAACAAAACTCTTACTATGCTTCTGTGTTGTTCGTGATTATTTCCTCTTATTTCTACCTTCTATGTAATAATGTCTTTTGTTTTGTTGTGAAGTCAGCCCTTCTTAGCTCGTCAGTATAAGAGGAACCAAAAAAAGAGAGTTTTTGTTATGGTGAGGCCAGAGAACTAAAAGGGAAGTAGCCCCCAAGGGAAGCAAGGGATGGGGGCTTGATAGAGAAACAGAATCCAAGGGTGAGAGCTGAGGCCCGGGCACTGCTCCTGACCTGGAGCCCTTCCTTTCCCTGCTAAGCTCGTTTTCCTTTGCAGATCCTGGAAAATGACCACCAGGAAAACAGGACGCCACTCACTGAAGGGGAATACCTAAGTGACAGTAGAAGGTGAGTAAGCAAGCCAGCCAACAGTGAAAGAACAAGGTGAGCCCTAACCGGTTTGGCTCAGTGGATAGAGCGTCGGCCTGCGGACTGAAGGGTCCCGGGTTCGATTCCGGTCAAGGGCATGTACCTTGGTTGCAAGCACATCCCCAGTGGGAGGTGTGCAGGAGGCAGCTGATCGATGTTTCTCTCTCATCGATGTTTCTAGCTCTCTATCCCTCTCCCTTCCTCTCTGTGGAATGTCAATAAAATATATTTTAAAAATAAATAAATAAAGTAGGGCCCAGGTGGGTGTGGCTCAGTGGATGCATATCATCCTATGAACCAAGAGGTCACAGTTCGATTTCCTGTCAAGGTACATGCCCAGGTTGCGGGCTCGATCCCTAGGAGGGGAGTGCAGGAAGCAGCCCATCAATGATTCGCTATCATTGATGTTTCTCTCTCTCTCCCTCTCCCTTCACCTCTGAAATCAATAAAAACATATATAATAAATAAATTAATAAATAAATAAATAAAGTAGGAAGACTTTTCCAAAAACTTTCTTACTTAAAAAGTAAAGCATCCAATTCAAGTAAAATGATATGCAGAAACTTAGGAAGAAAATGTGACTCATGTAAGAAACTCTCACAAAAGTTTCTTATCTCACAGATACTTGGAAGTTCTAAAGTCCAAGGTATTTTAAAGAGAAAGAATTCCTCAACCAGAAAAAATAAACTCACAAACAACAGAGGAGGTTTTTAAAACCCTCTAAGATGTGCAGATCCTTTAAACCAGCACTTCTGTTTCTGGGAATTTATCCCCAAAATTCCCAGGAACTTATTACACAGATGAAACATGAAATTATAAACTGCAAATTCATCTATTATAGCAAAAAAAGTAGAAATAACCTAAAATGTCCAGCATTAGGGGAATATATTAACCTCATAACATCAACAGGATTATGCAACCATTAAGTCTTTTCTTTACTCATCTTTATTGTTGAAAGTATTACAGATGTCTCCCCGCCCCCCTTTTTTTTTCCCATTGACCCCCTCCACCCAGCATCAGCCCCTCCCAGGCCTTCACCACACTACGGTCTGTGTCCATGGGTTATGCATATATGCCTTTAAGTTCCCCCATTAATCTCTCCCCACCCACCCACCCATCCACCCATCCACCCCCACACCTCCACACCATATAATGTTAAAAACATGAAAAATAGCCCGACTGGCATGGCTCAGTGGTTCAGTATCGACCCATGAACCAGGAGGTCACAGCTGGATTCCTAGTCAGGGCACATGCCCGGGGTTGCAGGCTCAATCCCCCAGTGTGGGGAGTACAGGAGGCAGTCAATCCATGATTCTCTCTTATCATTGATGTTTCTAGTTCTCTGTCTTCCTTCCTCTCTGAAATCAATAAAAATGATTTTTTATAATATGAAAAATATTTAAGCAAATCTGAATAACACATTTGTAACAATACTGATCAGTGAAAAAGAGACGAGCACATGTGGTCAGACTGGGCTTCAAAGCCTCTCTCCTGTTTCCAACCTGGATGACCTTGGACTAAGCATAGATTTCACGACCTGCAGCACCCTCCTGTTCAAACCAGTAACCCCGGAGGTCGACAGAGGCACTGCACTTGTCTTGCCTCTTCTGAAGCCTGGAACCAAGTAGACAATATGTGGCAGCTATTGGTTCCCTGTGTGGAAGATAAAATACAAAGAGAGTTCTTTATTCAAAAACTCCATTTTCTATGTTGTATCTTCAACATTTAAAAGACCTAAAAGACAAGAAAGGAAGGGGCCCTAACCGGTTTGGCTCAGTGGATAGAGCGTCGGCCAGCGGACTGAAGGGTCCCAGGTTCGATTCTGGTCAAGGGCATGTACCTGGGTTGCGGGCACATCCCCAGTAGGGGGCGTGCAGGAGGCAGCTGATCAATGTCTCTCATCGATGTTTCTAACTCTCTATCCCTCTCTCTTCCTCTCTGTAAAAAATCAATAAAATATATTTAAAAAAAAAAAAAAGAAAGGAAGGGAATTCCTGTGACACAAAAATGAAGACTATCACAAGCACAAAAACAAACATCTGCTCTAATATACCTGCACAAATGATCTTCATTTGGTATCACAATGTTAGCAAAATGTGAAGATCTTACACAATTTTACAAAGTGCAATGCAAACTCAATGCTCTACAGAAATGTAATTTCTACTCTCTTGATTCATTTTAGTCGCATATGACACCTTTCCAAAGGCAGCTAGTGGAAGGTGAGACGACAGCCCTCCTGAGGCAGCTCTGAATCCCGGGCACGCTGCTCCCACTCACGTCGGGAGGCGGACGGCACAGCGGCTGGACACGTAAACAGGCGGACAAGCAGAGGCGACCTGGACTCACGCCCAGCAGCGAGGCTGTTTAGAAGCCTCTCCCTTTCTTCCCTTTATCTCCCAACTGTGTAAATTACTGCAAACTTTCAGATTATCTTAAGCAAGTTAGTTGCAGGCATAGATACCATCTTAAACAAGACAAAAGACACATAACTTGTCTTGTTTCTGTTTTGAGGGGTGGGGAAAAAGATTAACTTTTAAAGATTACTTTCATATTTGCAGGTGAGTAAGTCAGAATTCACTTATTCAAGGCAGCAAGATAAGTGATAGTGATCCTGTGAAGGTCATGCCATCTCTCAGAGCTTCCGTTTACGCATAAGGACAGTGGATTAATACTACCCTGTGCAAGAATTAAATGACCAGAATGTAAAGCTTCTTGTATGGTCCCTCAGAAACCTCTGAATCCGGAGGTCTGTCTCAGATGGTGACCCTCACCCGTGATCTGCCCCTCCCCTCGCCCAACCCCCTCCTTGGCACCTGCCCAGACTCCTTAGCCAATAAAAAATCCTTTGCTGGTGCAGAGGTCACAATGGCTTCCTTAACTAAAACATTGTCATATCCATGCTAAAGGGCACCCAGGCAGCTCCCAAACCCACTAATAGCAGGCTTGGAAGTCAGGAGGGGAGCAGAGCCTGCTCTGTGGTTTCTCTGAAGACCACAACTCACAGACTTGGCACACTCGGCTGGCGACAATGTAATTGGGTACAATGGAACACAAATGTAGTTTAAAACATGAAAATGTTCACAAACAATGGTCTGGGCATCACTTGATAATAATAAAGTTTCATTCAGTGGAACAGGAAACTTCAAACACTAGCCACAGTTTATTCTATATGTTGAAGGCCACCTGCAGGCCCCAGCAGCGCCCCATAACCAGGCTCCCTGGGAGCTCTGGACTTGGGGCGAGGCCTGTGTGGGGTCTTGGCCCACTGACCTCAGGCAAAACCACCAATCCTCCAGTCCTCCCTCTTTTTCTCCTCTGAACAATGAAGAGGGAGCAAAGCAACAGGGCTGCTCCGAAAACAAAATGAGGGCTATGGAAAGTTCTTAGTAAACGGCAATACCTACACAACCAAGCTGTGTATATATTTTTTTCATTACGAAGCCAAGTTGTTACTTAAATAGTCACTCTAAAAGTCAAAGGGCAATGGAAAATAAGAAACTTTCTAGACTTCTACAACCTTAACCTCATTGCTGTATATTATTATTTTACACATCTGATCAGTGTGCCTGTAGCTTTACAATTTGCTTTTTCAACTCTCTATTTTTCATCACCTAAGTATGCGTTATCATCACCATCACACATACGCCCTTCCAATTCTGAGAGTCACACGGCAGCAGCCCGTCATCACAGGTCAGGCTTCCTGTAACCTGTAACATTCAACCCAGGCACATTACCACCCTAGAGGGAGCAAGGCCTTTATGTGGCAAGGCTGCCCTCAAAACCCCAAGAGAATATGACCACCCTCGGGCCCTCATCCCAGCCAAGAGGAAAGAAGCTTAGAGGTGGTAAGGAGAGAGGAAGCAGGCCTTGTACGTGCTAGGATGGGAGGATACTCCATGCAGGGCCACAGGCCTCGCCCACATCAACAACCCTGACTGCATCCCTGGGACCCTGAGTCATCAAGAAAAGGTCCAAATATACTGAACATGCCTTGGCGGGAGAAGAGAGTAATAACACATTGTAGAAGAATTTCCAGTAGAATTGGATAACGTAACATCACTGTGGGGCTTTAAAGACAGTATATTGCCCCGACAGAGTGGTTCAACTGATGAGCATCAACCTATGAAACCAGGAGATCACGGTTTGATTCCTGGTCAGGGCATCTTGCCCCGGTCGTGGGCTCGATCCCCAGTGGGAGCTGGCAGGAGGGAGCCAGTCAATGATTCTCTCCCATCATTGATGTTTCTCTCTCTCTCTCTCCCTCTCCCTCCCTCTCTGAAATCAATAAAAAATATATTTTAAAAATAAATTTAAAAAACACACAAAAGAAAGCACCTGTGGACTGTAAAACCACTCCCCGGTCCCCTCCCTCAAAGTCAGCTCTCTGCAGTGTCCTAAGGGCAGTCAGAACTGCCTTCTTCAACGTCCTCCACTTCGTACATACGCCTATTTGCTCCTGTCCCAATGAAATGTGAGTGCTTCTAGGCCCGCTTGCTGACTGAGCTGCCTCTGCAGAGTGCAAAAGTCACCTCAGTCTCAGAATCCCAACCAATGCCAGGGGCACTGAACACTCAGTGACCAGGATAGTCCCTTCGACCTGACCCGCCTACTTGCCTTCACCCACATACTCTCCCTCCAAACACTCCCAGCTCAGGGAGTGAAATGAAAACAAAAAGCACTTACTTCAACAAAGCGCCTCACTAAAGGCGTTCGGAGCTCGCTACGAACAGCCCTGCCACTCTATCAGTATTTAAATCACAGACCAGAGGCCACGGGCAGAGAAGAGTGACCTACAGGATGCATGTTTCCTGGTAAGAGTAAATGCTCATAAACACTAGCAGAGCTAACGAAGGAGGCGCTACAGCAGGTTAACGGGGCACGATCCGGGCACAGTGGCAGCAGCCTGGAGCTTACGCTTCATCATGGGCCTTGCTCACTGACAGCCTCATTTCCTGACCAGGCTTCTACTTTTGGTGATTTTCTACTGCTTGATGTTCAGGATTCACTGACTGCCTTACACCTCCACCTCCCTCTCTCTAGTGAGCAAGTCCCTTAGGGAAGCTGACACATGACACCAAGCTGTATATGCAGTGTCAGGGAGGCTGTGTGTGTCTGCCTCATCCTCTCCGGCAGCCTAAGGAAATGCACCCGAAATGAACAAAGACCTTTTTCCATGCCTGGACAGTGAATGATGTCAGCCCATCTCCTTCCAGGTGTCAGACATAACTGACAAGACAGGAGGACGGGGACGGACGGACACACACACACACACACACACACACACACACACACGTGAGTGACACCTACTGTATACCATCCTATCACCTCCAGGTCTGAGTATTCCAAACCTCTTTATGATGGATAATTCTTTTCATCAATAATAAACCATCTAACATCTGTGAGGCTTTAGTGTTCTTTTGCATACATGAGCTCTTTATGTAGCTGAGACTCTATACCAGGGGTGGGCAAACTTTTTGACTCGAGGGCCACAATGGGTTCTTAAACTGGACCGGAGGGCCGGAACAAAAGCATGGATGGAGTGTTTGGGTGAACTAATATAAACTCAAAGTAAAGGAGCGGAGGGGAGAGCAAGAGAACCGGATAGAACAGCCGGATCCGGCCCGCGGGCCGTAGTTTGCCCAAGGCTGCTCTATACTGTCCATAAACTTTTTAAAAAATCAGTCCTTAAAATATTCAGAATCAGCCAGAGGCCACAAGAAACCACTATTGGACAATCATGGTCACTGGCACAACCCACACCCAGCTCTCAGCCCACCCAGCAGCTCTCAGCCCAGGGAGGGGTCTCCAGGCTACAAGGAACATCTCTCTTCTGTGAGAACATACTTGGATGAAACGAGTCAAATATTTGGAATTTTCACTTAACATTTATTTCACAAGTTTCTCAAGTGCTAAGCAATACTGAGAGGTAATCATTTTGATGTACTCTTTAATCCATAAACATTAAACAAGTCTGCTCAAAACACCCAAGTCCTACAAATGTGCCCCTATGGAAAACATGGCAAGAAAAAATAACAAAAACAAAATAAGTAACCTTTTGAATGTCAGGCCGAAAGGTGTTTAGTGATCCAAAGTCAGACAAGAAAACAGGTCTTTCAGCAGATGAACAAATAGTTTCCTCTGCAAGTGACACATTCTGGAATACTTGCCCTGCCAAACATAACTCGTAAAGACAACCACCTAGGAACTAAACTAATGGAAAAAACCCAAGCTGGCCACCAGAAGCCCGGTTCTGATCCCAAGACAGTCCTATGGCTGTGTGACCCTCCCAAAGTGGTGGCCAGGTTTGGCACCCTTTCTTCGTCAGGAAAAGGAATATCCCTCACTACCCACACCACTCAGAAATGTTTTAAGGACAAAAAAATGAGAGGTGAAAAGGCTTTGGAATGTATCCTCCATAAACACAAGTCATCATTATTATTAGCTCCAAGATGACCAGGACAACGGGATTACAGAATAGCAGAGGTGAGTGGGAGCTTAGAGGTGAGATGATCCAGTTCTTACTCTGGGTCCAGGCCTCTGAAGCTGTCCCCGGGTGTGTTTTCTGGAGGAAAGTCCATAGTTGTTATCAGTTTCTCAAAAAGTTAAGAAGCTCTAAGCCCCTGATTTTACCAATGAAAACTGAGACCCAAGAGAATGTTGACTTTCCTGGGCCTCAGGGTTAGTCGGGGAAAGGCTGGGCCAGCCCGGGGCTTCCAGTCTCCATCCATGCCCCTCCCACGCTACCACTCCACAGGTCTAGGAAGGAAAATGGTCACATAAACCTCATATAGCCATAGAGTATGTTACACAAACCACTGAACAGGTGCTTTCTAAAGTTACTGCAAAGTTTCTTTTGTTGAAATTCTACTAGATTTATTAAGAGAGTATACTACTCTTCCTTTCATTAAAAAATAATGATCTTATAACACAAAATTTAAGAGAATACAGAAGTACCCAAGCCCATGTAGATTAACAAAATAATTACACTAATTTTATTCATCTTTCCACTTGTTTTCTTTCTAAGCATTATTTTTTAAATATATTTTTATTGATTTCAGAGAGGGAGAGGAAGAGAGAGATAGAAACATCAATCATGCCCTAGCTGGTTTGGCTGAGTGGATAGAGTGTCGGCCTGCGGACTGAAGGGTCCCAGGTTCGATTCCAGTCAAGGGCACATGCTCAGGTTGTGGGCTCAATCAGCAGTAGGGGTTGTGCAGGAGGCAGCCAATCAATGATTCTCTCTCTCATCATTGATGTATCTATCTCTCTCTCCCTCTCCCTTCCTATCTGAAATCAATAAAAATATTAAATAAAAAAAAAAGAAACATCAATCATGAGAGAAAATCATCCATCGGCTGCCTCCTGCATGCCCCCTACTGGGGATCAAGCCACAACCCGGGCATGTGCCCTGACAGGAAATCAAACCCTGACCTCCTCGTTCATAGGCCAAAGCTCAACCACTGAAGGACACCAGCCTGGCTCTTTCTAAGCATCATAACAATAATATATATTATTATATAATGTTGAAACATGCTTTCTACCTAAAAATATAATAAAGTTCATTTTATTTTTCAATCACAGTTGACATTCAATATTATTTTATATTACCCTGGCCGGGTAGTTTAGTTGACTAGAGTATCAACCCGATACACCGGTCCCCGGTCAAGGCACATGCAAGAGTAAGTGGCACTACAAATTTATATTTCTCTCCCCACCCCGATTCCCTTCCTTTCCTCTCTAAAATAAATAAATAGAATTTTAAATTTAGTATTTTATATTAGTTTCAAGTTATAACAAAGTTTCTATCATTTTCCTTCTTAAGGCTTCTTTCTGAGGCTTTTGCTAGTTGAGTCTGTACTTAATTCATTTCTATATTCTCATTCAGTCTAGTTCAGTGCCTGGAGACAGGAAATACTCAGATGAATTTTTAATACTGAAAATTTTAACACATTAAGTTTATACAATGTTACATGTCAAATACTTTTCAATTTTTATATTTTTTTGTTAATCCTCACCCAAGGATATTTTTCCCATTGATTTTTAGAGAGAGTAGGAGGGAGGAAGAGAGAGAGAAACATCGATGTGAGAGAGACACATCGATATGAGAGAGATACATCAACTGGTTGCTTCCTGCGAGTGCCCCAATCAGGGCCAGCGATCCAGCCCTCAAATGAGATACGTGCCCCTTAGACCAGAATCAAACCCGAGACCCTTCAGTCCTCAGGCCAATGCTCTACCCACTGAGCCAAACCAAGTAGGGCTCAATTTCTTTCTTTTTTTAAATATATTTTATTGATTTTTTGCAGAGAGGAAGGGAGAGGGATAGAGAGCCAGAAACATCGATGAGAGAGACATCGATCAGCTGCCTCCTGCACAGCCCCCACCGGGAATGTGCCAGCAACCAAGGTACATGCCCTTGACTGGAATCGAACCTGGGACCCTTCAGTCCATAGGCCGACATTCTATCCACTGAGCCAAATGAGTCAGGGCTCAATTTCTTAAAAAATATGTTTTTTTATTTATTTTAGAGAGGAAGGGAAAGGGAGAGAAAGATAGCAACATTGATGAAACATGAACATTGATCAGTTACCTCCTGCTGGGGATCGCGACCACAACCCGGGCATGAGCCCTGACCAGGAAAAGAACTGGGGCCTCCTGATGTGCAACCACTGAACCACACTGGCTGGGCTACTTTTCAATTTTTAAAAATAAAGATTTTATTCTGGGAAACAAAATAAAAAGACTACATGGTGCTCTCTGTTTTATTAAGCAAACATAAATGTGCAGTTATGGGAATAAATGCAAGTCATTACATAATTAAAGGAGATTTTTTGTTCTTAAGTATTTTTTATCAAAATACCAAAAAACTTATGCTCCTAAATGGCAACTGTTCTTCAAATAGTTACCTTTAGAGTTACACATATGCCAAGAATGCTGCACTGCACAGAATACTCAGAGACTACTTCTTTTTAGATTGTCTCCAATCACCAGACAGAGCCTCATTATCTGCAGGAATTCCTTAGTCCTAGTAATAAATACTAAAGAAATTCCTACAAAGCCATCCCAGGGGCCACCACTGGACCAATCCGGAGACAGGTTTCGGGCACTGATGGTGCTTCCAGGTATGTGAAGGATCACTGTCAGGGCCAGAAAGAAAGGTAGCTACCTGTGGAATGTAAACTGACGTCATAAGTAAGGCATTACTGCCTTCAGGTATGCAGCTGCAGTTCCAAACAATCTAATTGGAAAAAAACTGAACCAGCACTATCACTCATGTGAAGGTGGTCATTACCCCCATAATCTACAGGGCAGCCTCCACAATTCACCCTTACAACCTGATGGCAGATAAGGCAGGCCCAAGTGAGCTGGGGCGTTCATGTGAGGATGGCCAGAGAGCATTTGGTCAATGCCAGCAGGATCTCCAAACACAAGGGGCCATTATTATTATCATTAAAAATCTATGCAATCTTTTTGATATTCCATAACATCCTGCAACAACAGATGACCCCATCAGAAGCAGGAAGCCTGAACATCTTGCTTCTTAGCTCTGTCTGTACGGAATTTTAAGTGAATAGAGAAGAAACAAAAAGATTAAGGACAAAGGAACCTCAGGTCCCACCCAAAAATTGGCTGGGCCATCAGAGATCTGGACTTGACATCCAGGACGAGGGAAAGCCAACTTTATTTCCCAGAAGGAGAATGTGTTCAAAACCCACATATTGTCGTTCACAAATGCATACTTTTAGATTATTTCAATATTATGACCTCTTATACATTTGAGACCAAAGGTAATGAAGTTCCGGTTCCCAAACAGCATGAGCTAAGAATGCCATTTCCATTCAAATGAGTGTTAATTCTTCTCGAAAAAGTGAGTAGAGTGCAGATCTAATCATCGCAGCTCCTCCTCTGTGTTGTTACTTTCCCAAGTAATACATATCACCAGCCTACGGGCCAGTTTCTTAAAAGATTCCAGACAACTGTCCACAGAAAAACACACCACGGGACAGTGTGTTTCTGCTGCTGTGGCCTCCTCTATCAGCCGGCACAACCTCACCAAGGAGACGGCCAAACGCTACCATTAAATGGAAACGCACACGGATGAGAGTTTCCCCTGTGAGTCAAGAGAAACCCAAGTTGCCATGCCCGCCGCCACCCCTTTCGGTGCCTCCGCAGGGAGGCTGCAGGCAGGCGTGTGCTCAAGTGGAATATGAACGTTTGGGGCAAGCACGGGAGGGCTGCCGCTCCAGGGCACCCACCTAGCCCTGGGCTCCAGCCCCTCGGGCCCAGGAGGATTCCAACGGAACGTCAGCATATTGGCCCGGCTGCAGAGGAGGAACCAGAGAGAGGAGGAGGAAGGGGTGAGCTGGCCCCTCGATGCTCACCAGGACTGCCAGGGAGTGTTTGGTAAACAGTGTAACGAGTAGCCCTGGAGATTCGAAGCAGCCTCCCCTCCTGAAGCACAAAAACGCAGGACAGTTCGGGGAAAGGAACAAGACAAGATCCAGGAATGGCGCGCGCACACCTGAAGGCCCCCTTCCCTCCGCCCGGCCCGCCGAGCGGCATCCTCCCAGGCTGCAGCCGTGTGGGCCCCAAGGAGACGGCACCGCGGGCCGCCCGGACCCACGGCGTCTTCAAAGAAAATCGGTGGCGCGGAAACCCAATGAACCGCTCAAATGAAGCAGCAGAAACCCCCAATTCTCCCATCCCCGACCTCTCCCGAGGCCAGGCAGGCTCCGGAACCCCCGCGGAGGAGGAGGGCGCTCGCGTGTCGGCGAAGCAGCGGCGGTCGGGGCAGACGGCAACCCGCTCCAGGCTCTCCGGCCGCCCCGAAGCCCTCGGACCTGGAACGAGGAAGGGCTTGGCCCCCGCCCCATGGAGAGCCGGGAGAGGGGCAGGGAGGGTGGGGTGGAGGGAAGGAAATGAGGACGGTCCTCCCAGCGCCCAAATAAGCGCATCCGCATATGTGTCCCGCCGGCCCCTCCGCCCCTCCCTCCAGGCCACTCTCGGACCGAGCCGAGCCCCTACCAGGCGTCTCCCGGCCACGCCTCTCCTGCGGCGTCTCCCCCGGACGCCGGCGCCTCCAACTGGGAACCGATGGACCCGGCTTCCCTCCAACCGTGGCCCCCTCCTCCCTCAGTCTCCCCTCCGCGGCAGCCCTCGGACCCCGCGGGCTCTACTCCCGCACTCCTCTCGCCCGTCAGCCCCAGCCCGCGCCCCGCCGGCTGCCCACTCCCTCAGGCCCACCCACCTCCTCGGGGCCCCCAGACAGACGTCTTCTCTGAGCCCCCTCCGCTTCGGTCCTGAACACACCCCTCCCACCGCGACAGGAAGTTCCCGCGCGGGCAGCGCGGGCCCGGGAGGCTGCGGGCAGCGACCCCGAAGGCTGCCCTTGGCGCGCGGCGCGGGGCCTGACAGGGCGAGGGCCCGGCCGCCGACCAGCGCCCGCGTCCGCCCGCGCCTCCCCAACCGCCGGCGCGCGCCCCTCACCTCGGCCGCCGCTCGCCTCTCGACCGGCCGCGCACCCCGCTCCGGCAGCGACGGTGACTCCGGCTCCAGCTCCGGCTGCGGCCAGGATCCCGCCCTCGCTCCCGCTGCGATGCCCGGCCCAGCCCTGACCCGCCGCCGCCACTTCTGCCGCCAGCGCCGAGCGCACCTCCTTCTCCGCGTCCGCTGTGCTCGTCCCATTGGCTGCTGGGCTCCGGGCCCCACCCCACAGCCCCTTAGGCGCATCTGATTGGTCCAGGGGCAAGCCGAGGAGGCACGCCCTCTCGCGCGCAAAAGGGACCTCCCCTGGGCGCCTTTGGCGGCTTCCTCTGTCAATCAAAGGAGCAGGGCTACTTAGGCGGCTGAGAAGGTTGCTGGGGTCATTCTAGCCCAGTGACTGCAAGGATGCCCTCCGCAGAGCTCGCTAGTGGAGCCCGAGTTTTACGGGTTTGGGGAGGCCACCAGGGTTGGGGCGGGGGGCAACCACGGATGGGGGGCGAGGCAGGGCAACACCGCATCTGACTGGGAGTTCAGGGAAGTCTTTCTGAAAGTTTCCTTTCTGAAAGTGTCATCAGGGCTCCCTCAGACTCACACTGCTAGAGTATATTCCACTTGGACCGGCTTAGTAGAGGGGGCGGGGGCAGAGGGGGCTGGAGGGGAGAAGATGGTATACAAAGCCCAAGGGAGGGGGGTTTCGGATACTGACAGCAGGTAACTTTGGGGGGAGTGGCCCCAACTAAAGAGAGTAAATGACAGAGCCAGGATTAGAACCCCAGGTCAGCTTGACACCAGGCCGGCACTGGTTCCACATAACCACCTTGACAATAATCATGAGAACAGTGTAGCAAACTATGGGGAAATGCTAAACAAAAACGTTAAAAGAAAAAGCCGGGTACAAAATGCAGAATGGTGGGAACTCTAAAACTTACTCCTGGGCCTCTGGACAGGGACTGGACGAGAGGCCACAAGAAACAGTGGTTGTTCCCTCTCTAAGCTGCTCTGTTGCACTGTGCTTACGATAATATGTGAGAAAGGAAGTGGGGGGGAGGGTACCCCCAGGTTGTGCCGGGGCAAACCAATGCCAAGAAGTCCCTGCCATTCTCCAGGACTCAGCCCAAAGGGGCCAACTGCCACCGCCCCGGAACACCTCCCGGGCATGAGTGCTGAACCCAGTCATCAGTCTCCCAGCGCCCGGGGATCTGGGGAAGCCCGGTGCGCACAGCTAGCCCCCCGCCTTGTGAAGAGCCAGTCCTTCCTGAGGTCTCTGAGCAGTGTCTCCATGCTCCTGCTCTTCCCCGCACACTCACGGGTCCTCGGCATGGTCACCTTCTCCATGTGCCACACCTCACGCAAATCCCCCCCCCCCCACGCCTGGAACTGCCAGGCTCCCAGCAGTCCCTGCAGACCGGATGCAGTAGGGAGGCATCCAGCCTGGCACTGCCCAGCAACACAAGGCACCTCCGGAGCCCGTTGGACCTCCTGGCCAAGAGGTCACTACCAAGTCAATGCACCTCTGCGTCCATCGGTGACACAGGGATAGCCCTCCTCGCAGGGCTGGGGTGAGGAGCCAGTGGGGCAAGCAGGTGAAGGCGGGGAGGGCCCCTCTGGGGTCACAGGCCCAGCAGGCGCGGGCTCATTATCTGGGCGGTTAACCTGAGGCCACACTTTGTCAACTGCCTTTCTGCTCCTCTTTCCCACAAAATGTGTCCATTTCCTGGGTCTGGAAGCAAGGCTGCCTGCGTTAGTCTTTCATTAGCCATTTCCCACTAACCAGCCAGGAGCAGCCCGGGGTAGAACATACTTTCACAGAGAACAAAACATTCTCAAAAAAATAAAAGCACCCAGACATAGTTGTCGTGCTGGTAATATCCTTGTCCAGTGGTACACATGCTTCTTTCAAGAAAGCAAAGGTCATGCATATAAGCATAACCAATAGATAAAAGACACTGGGGGGGGGGCAGGTAAAGGCATGTACTGGGGGGAAGGGGAGGCTGGGGAGAGGTCAATGGGGAAAAAAAAAAGAGACATATGTACTACTATTTGTAATACTCCAAACAATTAAAAAAATAAATTAATTATAAAAAAAAGAAAGAAAGAAAGCAAAGGTCTGCCCTCGCTGGCCTGGCTCAGTGGATAGAGCGTCGGCCTGCGGACTGAAGGGTCCTGGGTTCGATTCCAGTCAAGGGCACATGCCCAGGTTGCAGGCTCAATCCCCAGTATAGGGCGTGCAGGAGGCAGCCAATCAATGATTCTCTCTCATCATTGATGTTTCTATATCTCTCTCCCTTTTCCTTCCTCTCTGAAATCAATAGAAATATATTTTAAGGAGAAAGAGAGAGAGAGAAAACAAAGATCTAAGTTGGTTCCAGACATCCACTCGATAAATTCCAATGTGCAAGGCAGCGGGTGGGGGCGAGGGTTCAGGGAGGGATGAACCCGGGTCCTGCTTGTGCTCCTGGGAAGACCCTGCAGGGCACAGAGTCTAGAAGAGACACAGGAGGGACCTCAGGGCGGTGACCCCAGAGGAGGAGAAACCCTCCAGCAGGAGGGCAACAATAGTGAAGGCAGTGAAATCTAACCTCGCCAAGGTGGTGGGGGTCACGAGAGCGAAGGCCCAGAGGCAAGAAATCCGGCTGTCCGAGGAGACGGAGGGCTCTGCTTGGCCAGAGGATTGCAGACTGAGGGGAAGCTGGGGCAACACGGTGGGGAAGGCAGTGAGCAGCAAGTAGCTGTGCCAGGCTGGCAAGTTGCTTCACCCTCAGGCCTCAATTCTTTCAACTGTAAAATGGGAAGAATCACAGAATCTAGTGCTTAGGGAAAGTATGCGGATTTTTTTTTTAATATATTTTATTGATTTTTTACAGAGAGGAAGGGAGAGGGATAGAGAGTCAGAAACATCTATGAGAGAGAAACATCGATGAGAGAGAAACATTCATCAACTGCCTCCTGCACACCTCCCACTGGGGATGTGCCCGCAACCAAGGTACATGCCCCCGACTGGAATCGAACCTGGGACCTCTCAGTCCGCAGGCTGACTCTCTATCCACTGAGCCAAACCAGCTAGGGCAGTATGCGGATTCTTGAGGTCACAGGCCCAGTCTGTGGTTGTTGAGGGTGTCTGAGGGCTCATACACATTTTGTAAAAGTGCTCTTTAAAAAAGATTGTGGCCAAAACCGGTTTGGCTCAGTGGATAGAGCGTCGGCCTGTGGACTGAAGGGTCTCGGGTTCGATTCTGGTCAAGGGCATGTACCTTGGTTGCGGGCACATCCCTAGTGGGAGGTGTGCAGGAGGCAGCTGATAGATGTTTCTAGCTCTCTATCCCTCTCCCTTCCTCTCTGTAAAATATCAATAAAATATATATATATTTTTTTAAAAGATTGTGGTTAAAAAAAAAAAAAGAAGAAAGACCGAAGAACAGGTGCTGCGCACCACTGATGTTTCACAGACAGCGAAGTGTTAACCGTTGAGGCCGAAGACACACATCTCTAGATACAGCCGGGATGAGCCTTTCGCCTGCCCACGCTGCGTAAAGATCTGAGTTCCGGGTAAACGTGTCATTGATTAGGAGGCAGTTACCCTGGCCTTTCTTGCTTTGATCCGTTTGGTTCCATTCTGGCTGCGCAGGTCTGCCCCCATAAAACCAGCAAGTACGTGGCCCCACACTCGTGCCACACCATGCCACGTCCCACCCAATGCCACTGAGCAGGCCACATGTGCCTGGAGCCTGCTCCCACCCAAAGTCAGGGCCACAGGGGCACGTCACCTGGATGACATTTCCCCAACTGGGCATCCCCAAGACACCGACATGGGGATCACCCCGTCTTCCGCCAGTTGGGTTCCCGAGTCTCAGGCATTCTGAGAGAGCTTGTTTGGAGGTTCTCGCAGGGGAGCGCAGCTACTCATACACCCTTGACCGAAGACCGGTCCTCTCCTCTGGGGGGAAGGACGTCCTCTTTGACCGAGCGCGCAGCTTCGGGAGGGATGCACATGGATCGGTGAGGGAGGAGGGGGACACCCGCCTAGCCAGCCAGATCAGCCGAATCAACCCTGGCGATTAATGGGGTGACAGATGTCACAGCCAGATCGCCCTCACATCCCTCAGGCATTCTGAAAGCACCATTCCTCACAGATAATTCTGGCTCCCTTTGCCTGAGTGGGAAAGCTCGCTTAGTGTTACAATGTTGCCCTTGGTCCCAAAGTGGAACGCGTGTGGACAACGAAAGTGATACATTGAAGTGAGAGTTTGAAACTTGGAATGAAGACTACCAATGCCAGCCTGTATGTGATACATTGTAAAGTATTTTCTCCAGGTGGAGATAGAAACTTCCTTGGGAACTTTCTCCTTGTGCCCTGGAGAGTCAGGAGGACCTGAAGCCACCACCCGGGTTCCATTCTGATGCTAAGTCTCATCTCACCCTTTGTCGGCTCCCGGCTCGGATACATTGAAGGTCATCCTGTGATGATCGTAAAACCAGATATTTGTAATCATAGGCGACTAGTCCTGGGAATCCAGATTTCCTTGATACAAAATAATATTAGATGCTGAAACTAATTTAAAAAACAACACACCTGTAACAGTCTCAAAATGTACATTCATCAAAAAAGTGACATTGCTCTTCCTGGTTCAGTTTATAACAAAGGAATGTTAATGAGCTTGAACTTGTAAAAGAAGTTGTGCACCAATACTTACGCTGTGAAATAAACATACACCCATAAAGCGATGCTGTTGGTTGCATGTAAGATGTCATGGAAAGTGTCCGCAGCTAAAAAGATAAAGAAGCCCTAACCAGTTTGGCTCAGTGGATAGAGCGTCGGCCTGCAGACTGAAGGGTCCCAGGTTCGATTCCGGTCAAGGGCACGTACCTTGGTTGCGGGCACATCCCCAGTGGGGGGGTGTGCAGGAGGCAGCTGGTCGATGTTTCACTCTCATCGATGTTTCTAACTCTCTATCCCTCTCCCTTCCTCTCTGTAAAAAAAAAAAATCAATAAAATATATATTTAAAAAAGTAAAAAGATAAAGAGGTTTTGAAACCACGCTGGAAGGCGGCAGGAAGCCATCAAGGGCTGCTCCTGGACCCCAGACCAGCTGTTTCCCAAGGCCCTGCTGACCAGGAGGGACCTTGTCCGTGTGTGTCTGTGACTGACGTGTAGAATCACCGTCTGTGAAACAGTGGACAAAGGCTGCCTGGGGTGGGGAGGGGCGTCCGTGCCTCGCCGGGGGCCGGGGGATTCCAGGTGAGCCGGTCTTGGGCCCTCTCCCCTGAGAGCCCGGGGTTTTATGTCGCCCGTGTCCCCATCATAGCAGCCGTGGAAGCAGCCGCGGTGGAGGTCCCGCCTCCACAGACACCCCGCTCTGTGGTTCAGTATTTCATTGGGCCCCGGTCACGTCCTGGTGTCAGAAGAAAGGAGGGGGAGAGGCTGAGCAACACGGACGCAGTGTTCCTTCTGTTGAAAAGGGCGCTGTTTCCAACAATTGGGAAATTTAGGCCCAGAGGTTTCTGTGCTTTGTAATTTTTTGCTTTGTTTTTGGTTTTGTTTTAATAGACTTTATGGAGTTGGGCAGGTCACCTCGTTTCTTGGCCTCGGTGTCCTTGTCTGGACAGGGGAACGATGGCTCACCCCACGAGGGGGCGGGGGGATTAGATGCGGTCATGGACTAAAGCATTCTGCACGGTGCCGGCACACAGTAGGTGCTCACTCCGCTGATGCTGGTGCTGCCTTTGGCATCGAGCACGTGTCCACCTGAGCCGCCTCCTGGCCTGTGGAGGGGAGAGGGGCCGGTGACAGGCTTGGCAGGCCCCAGTGGCTATGCTAGCTCCCTCACCACCCAGTCCCACGCCCTCCACCTCCTCGCATTGGCTCCCGCCATCCCGTCACTGCTGGTGAGCCCCCCCAGACACGCGCTGCCCTCACCCCGGAGACCCTCCTCGGTGACTCCCCTCTGACACGCACGATGCCCGCACCTAGTCCTAAATGGAAAGCGGACAGTCCCCACCTCTGAGCAATTCACTGTGGGTGGGCCCAGGGCTCAAGGGGGGCCAAGCAGCGCCCTGGGGGGTTCTGGGGGGCCCTAGGGGGCTCCTAAGAAAAGCACATCCTCAAAGATAAGCAGCACAGCCCAGCCAGTGTGGCTCAGTGGTTGAGCATCAACCTATGAACCAGGAGGTCAGGGTTCGATTCCCGGTCAGGGCGCAGGCCCGGGTTGTGGCTCCATCCCCAGTGAGGGGCGTGCAGCAGGCAGCCGATGCATGGTTCTCTCTCATCACTGATGTCTCTCTCTCTCTCTCTCCCCCTCTCCCTGCACTCCCCGCCCCGAGAGGGCAGCGCGAAGGGTGCTGCTCCCAGGATGAGTTTCAGGGGCGCTGGACCTCAGCTCACTGGCATCATCACCCACGGAGGAATGTGGGCACCATCTCTCCACCTCACAGGCCGCCCCGCCCTGCTGCCTGCGTTCCCACTCCCACGGCCTCTGCTCCTCCCAGGCCATCCCGTGCTGTGCCCGCCTCACTCCCCGCCCCCTCCCTCTGCAGGAACCTCCAACCAAGTGTGAGGCCCATCAGTCCCGCCCTCCCATCAAACAGCCCACAGCAACTTCAAGCAGCTCCTGCCCTGGCTGGTGTGGCTCAGTGGATAGGGCGTCAGCCTGTGGACTGAAAGGTCCCAGGTTCGATTCTGGTCAAGGGCACAGACCTCAGGTGTAGGCTCAATCCCTGGCTCTGGTCGGGAAGCGTGCAAGAGGCAGCCAATGGATGTTCCTCTCTCTCTCTTTCTCACCCCCTCCCTTCCACTATCTCTAAAAAAAATCGATGGGAAAATATCCTTGTGTGAGATTAACACAAACCAAACAAAAAAAAGTTCAAACAACTCCTCTGCCCGTGGACTGCCCGTGGCCACCCACTTTCTCTCCCCTCTGGGTCCGGTCAGCAGACAGATCCAGCCAGAGATGCCGGTCGGCCGGTTAACACGCACCGGGCACATGCTTGGGCTGTGGGCTCAATCCCCAGTGAGGGGCGTGCAGGAGGCAGCCGATCAGTGATTCTCTCTCACCATGGATGTCCCTATCGTTCTCTCCCTCTCCCTTCCTCTCTGAAATCAATAAAAATATATTTTAAAAAAGAAGAAGATAAGCAGGAGTCGGAAGGTCACATTTGAGGGGCAGGTGCTGGGGACCTGAGGTGGAGCACAGGCAGATCCCCAAAGGCCGTGTGCAAACAACCCTCCTTACCGGTAAGCCCAAGGTCAGGGCAGCAGCCAGGGCCGAAGCCAGCAGCCCAGTTCCTGCTCCCGGTACCCAGCCCCTAGGCCTCCAGGTCCCGGCAGCTCCGGGGGGCCTGGTGCTGGGAGCAGGGCCCGGCCTCCCACTGTCCCGCCGGAACCCGCCCTTCCTGTGGGACAGCTCCGCTCTCTGTGCAACTGGTTCCAGCCGTGGCCGGGTTTCAGGTTGCGGCACGTGCATCACCGAGGCTGACGGGAGTATCATGTGGGCCCAGGAGCCCGCCTGCCCACCTGCCCGCCCACCTGGCTGGGTTGATTGCAGGTCACGGCAGCCCAGACAGCCGGCACCCAGAGCGAGGCCTCCGGGGACGAGGCCTGGGCCCAGCCACCTCGTGCTCGTTCATGCTGTCGCTAGGACAGCCTTCCCGGAGCACCTGCGGGGGCAGATCGCAGGCTGGGCTCCGGTGGGGGTGGGGGGGAGCCCCCACAGGGTCGAACTGGCCCGGGCTTCTCCAGCCCCCAGGAATAAGCATGGCTGTCACCCCATGACCTCCGTCCATGGCGACAGGCCCTGTGCCAATGCTGAGACATAGCAGCTCCTGCTTCCTCACAACCCCACTTTGCACTTGGGGAAACTGAGGCTCAGAGAGATGAAGTGACTTCTCCAAGGTCATGCAGCCTTTGGCTCCAAAGCCATGCCCTTGGCACTACCCACGCCCACTAAGTCCCAGTGGGCGGGCCGGAGAGCAAAGGACGTGCCCTGGCCAGTGTGTCCAGCCTGCGCCTCGCCGAGCAGGGCCTTGGAACCGGCCTGGGTGTTGGAGGCTGTTGCCAGGCACCTGCTCTGTGATGCCCTCGCCCACCTAGCCCCGTGCTCTCTCCCGCCTCCTGGCATTGGCTCCCGCATCCTCCCTCACCTGCTAGCTCCCCCCCGCCCCCGCCCGCCAGACATGAGCCCATCCTCTTCCTCTGAGACCCTCCTCGGTGCCTCTTTCAGGAAGGCCTCTCAGACCCGCCTCCCTCAGGAAATGCAGGCCTGGCCCGGCCTCCCGGCGCCCCCACGGCCTCCCACCCCACAGCTTGAAACTGAATCCTCCACAGGAAGCTCCTCGGCCAGCTCATTCTAGCACCCGGCACCCAGCACCCGGCACCCGGCACCCGGCACCCGGCACCCAGCACCCGGCACCCGGCACCCAGCACCCGGCACGGTGGGAAATGCCTCAGCAGAGGCCTCTTCAGCTCCTCCTGGGCTCAGGCCTCGGGGAAGAAAGGTCGCGCTGAGAGAGGACAGAGGCACAGTCTCCAAAGAACTCAGTGCTGACCAGAAAAAAGAGGTGAATTTTTTTAGAGCAGTTTTAGGTTTACAAAAAAATTGACCAGAAAATACAGAAAGTCCCCACCTGCCTACATGTCTCTCCTCCCCTCCATATAGCCCCTGGCATTTACACCCATGTTACATCCATTTGTTACAACTGATGAGCCTCTATTAGCACAGCATTATTATTACTATTATCCTATCTAATAAAGACAGAATATGCAAATTGACCGTAACTCCACGACAACGATGGTGGCGCCCACAGCCAATAAGGCGGGAATATGCAAATTGATGTGACAAGGTGAGAGGTGGAAAGGCAGCTCTGGCTGGAGCAAAGGTAGTGCCATCAGCCACGGGAAGGAAGGCCTATTCTTGCAGGAATCTTCACGCATCAGGCCTCTAGTCTATATATAAAAGGCTAATAGGCTAAGTGTCCGACCGTCCGACCAGTCGCTATGACGTACAGTGACCACCAGGGGGCAGATGCTCAACATAGGAGCTGCTGGGATGCCCACTCGCCATTTACAGAGAAACAGCACCTCAGACTTGGTGCCCCTAAAGCAACACTCGGCTTCCCCCAGGTGGGACACAGGCCTTGCCACCACCCCGGAGCAACACCCCACCAAATCGCAGCCTACGCTGCCGAGACTCTATGGTGCAAAATGCAGCCCACAGCCCAGCCCAGCCCGGACATGGTCGCTGTGAGTGCCAGGTAATGACGTCACGCAGCAACGCCCCGCTTCCTCTCCCTAGCGACTAGCCTCCTCGCAGTTTCTTCAGCCCAGGAACACAACTTGCTTTACAGCCAGGTGGAAACATTTTTAACCAAATGTCTGTGAAGCGTTTTCCCGTGCCTCATCTCATTTGATCCTCGCAGAAGTCCTGGAGTAGGTAGATGGGAGACTCGGTGGAATCCTATTTTCTTTTCATTAGCCAGAAAATGGAGATTTAGAAACTTGACCCGACTGAAAAGAAGAAATGGTGGACCTTGAAAATGACTTCAGGTTTTCTCACTGTGCAGAATATAGTCAGACACTGCTGCAGTTACATACTTTACCCTTTGTTCTCCCTGCGTGATCTACAATAATAATCTGCTTCGTGTTGATATTTACGGCTGTGTTGCTGACAATTACCTGGAAGAGAAGTTGGGGTGCTTCACTGGGCTGGAAAAAGTTTAGCTACATCAGAAAGCAGGTCTAATTAAGCAAGTTTATTCTATATCTGTAAAAGGCTAAGTTGACTCGCACATGCGTGATGCATATAAAGCTCTCGCTGACGCCAATTACAGGAGTGTGTTTCGATCTGTCATTGTCAATCGTGAATTTGGTTGACGCTTCTATTATAGAGAAAGGGCGAATAGTGATATTAAAATATTTCTTCTAATTAATTCCTTTGTATGTGCACAGATCTGTGCACTGGGCCACTAGTTTTAATATATTTTTATTGATTTCAGAGAGGAAGGGAGAGGGAGAGGGAGAGATAGAAACATCAATGATGAGAATCATTGATCGGCTGGCCTCCTGCACATCCCACACTGGGAATCAAGCCTGCAACCCAGGCATGTGCCCTGATCGGGAATTGAACCGTGACCTCCTGGTTCATAGGTCAACACCCAACCACTGAGCCACGCCGGCCGGGCTTATTATTAATTGGAGTTTATGGTTTGCACTGGGCTCCATTCTCTGCGTTGTACATCCTCTGGATTTTGACCAGTGCATTATGGCACGTGTCCATCTTACTGTGTCATTCCGATGGTTTCACTGCCCTAAAAATCCTCCCTGCTCCACCTACTCGCCCTTCGCCCCACCCTCAACCCTTGGCCGGCACCGACCTCTTTCCTGCTTCCATACCTTTGCCTTTTCCAGAATATCACATGGTTGGAATCATACGGAATGCAGCCTTCTCAGAATGGCTCTTTCACTTAGAGATACGCATTTAAGGTGGCTCCGTGTCTTTCTGTAACTGGATAGCTCATTTCTTTTGATCTCTGATAACATGCCGTGGCCTGGACGTGCCCCAGTTTAGTTATCTGTTCAGCCATCAGAGAACATCGTGGTGGCTTCCCAGTGCTGGCAATTATAAATAAACTCTATAAACATTCATGGCAGGTTGCTGTGTGCACGTAGGTTCTCAGCTCGCCAGGGCAAATGCCCAGGAGCGATGCCAGCTCTGTCAACGAGCGGTTGTTTGTAGGTACAGCCCCTCTTGTCCTCAGGGTGAGCACAGCAGCAGCACCGGTGAGAAATGGGGTACAAATGTGTGGAGCTGGAGGGAAATGCTTGGGGGCCCCCAGGTATCTTCGAGCCGGGGGTTCAGTGAGAGGACAGAGAGGGGAGAGGAAGGTTAGTGCAGAGCACGGACTGACCTGCTGGGGGCTCCTGGCAAGGCCTGCAATGTCAGGGGCAGGCAGAGGACAGTGGCAGGCTGTGTCAAGGGATGGTTGAGCCCGGCCGGTGTGGCTCAGGGGTTGAGCGTCGACCTGTGAACCCGGAGGTCACGATTCGATTCCCGGTCAGGGCACATGCCCGGGTTGCGGGCTCGATCCCCAGGGTGGGGCGCGCAGGAGAAAGTCGATCAATGATTCTCTCTCATCATGGATGTTTCTACCTCTCTCTCCCTCTCCCTTCCTCTCTGAAATAAAAGAAAAAAATACATATTTTAAAGATGGTTTAAAAAAACCATGGTGTTTTCTTTGCATTTATTTATTTATTTGTTTTGTTTTTTAAATCCTCACCCAGGGTATTTTTCCACTGATTTTGAGAGAGAGTGGAAGAGAGACGGAAAGACAGAAACATTGATGTGAGAGAGACACATCAATTGGTTGCCTCCTGCCTATGCCCCAACCAGGGCCCCAACTGGAGAGAAGCCAGCAACCAGGTACGTGCCCTTGACCGGAATCAAACCCAGGGCCCTTGGGTCCAGAGGCCGACGCTCTATCCACTGAGCCACACCAGCCAGGGCCAAACCATGGTGTTTTAACTGTGGGCCTTAGGAACCGGCAGGCTTTCAGCAGGTGGCCATGGGCAGGGAGGAGCAAGCCAGGATGGCAGAACAGCACGAGCTGTGATCGGGGTTTTTTGTTTTGTTTTGTTTTTTTAATATATTTTATTAATTTTTTACAGAGAGGAAGGGAGAGGGATAGAGAGTTAGAAACATTGATCAGCTGCCTCCTGCACACTCCCCACTGGGGATGTGCCCGCAACCAAGGTACATGCTCTTGACCAGAATCAAACCTGGGACCCTTCAGTCCACAGGCTGATGCTCTATCCACTGAGCCAAACCAGTCAGGGCTATGATCGTGTTTTTTTTAATTCTCACCCAAGGATATGTTTATTGATTTTAGAGAGAGAGGAAGGGAGGGAGAGAGAGAGAGAGAGAGAGAGAGAGAAACATCCATGTGAATGTGAAAGAGCAACATTGATTGGTTGCCTCCCATACGCGTCCTGAGCAGGAATCGGGACTCGAACACGCAACCTTTTGGTGTGCGGGACGACACTCCTACCACCCGCGCGCCCGGCCAGGCTGAGCTGTGGCCTTGTGGGGGGCTGGGAGGGGGACGGGGTGTGGATGCTGTGAGCAGGGAGGCCCGCCACCGGGCAGCGGCTCCGGGCCAAGTGGCAGGTGGGCCAGGTGCAGGCGGGGGCTTTGCGCCAGGTGCTTCCGGCTGAAGGGACCCCTGGGCGGCGATGGGATGAACTTTTCCACTCGCTCCCTTTCTTTCTCAAAGCCTTTCTGTTTGCCTTGAGGCGTGACAGCACCCTGCCCACCGGAAGTGAGTGTCATGTCACCGTGACACCCACCCCCACCCTGGACGCTGTGATGGACGTGACTCAGCCTCACCCGCCCAGGCTCTGCCCGCCCCGAGCTCGCCCACCTTTGGCCCCGCCAACTGGTCTGCCCTTCCCTGTGGGCCGGCAGGCTGCTGCCCGGGGAATGGAGGAGGTGGGGCCCAGCAGCACAGAGAGGCGGGCATTGCTGCTGAGAAGAGGGGAGCAGCCGGGGCCGGGGGCGGGGGGGCCATGTGTGCAAGCTCGGCCTCTGCTTCCCTGCCCTGGCTGGGAGGGTGGCCGTCACCTCAGGTCACCGTGCACCCTTAGGAGACAAGGGAACACCTCCGAGAGGTGGAGGAGCCAACCGGGGCCACAGCCAGCAAGTGCTTCCGGCTAAAGCAGTGGTCGGCAAACTCATTAGTCAACAGAGCCAAATATCAACAGGACAACGATTGAAATTTCTTTTGAGAGCTAAATTTTTTAAACTTAAACTTCTTCCAAATAGACTCACCCAGGCCGTGGTATTTTGTGGAAGAGCCACACTCAAGGGGCCAAAGAGCCGCATGTGGCTCGCGAGCCGCAGTTTGCCGACCATGGGGCTAAAGGGATCGGATCCCGGCGCTGGGCTTCGAAGCCACGGGTTTATTGAGCACCTACTATACCCTGGACCCGGTTCTGAGCACTGGGAACGCCGTGGTGGACGGGACAAGTCCCTGCCGTCGGGGGGCGCACCTCCTAAGGGAGAGAGGGCTACTCAAGGTCTCGCAGGACCGCGGAGCGGGGCCCAGCCTCTCCCTGCAGCTGGTGCCCCCCTCCCGCCCGCTGCCCTGAAATGGCTCTTCTCGTCTCCACGTGAAAATTCTAGGTCACCCCGGGAAGCTGGGATTCCGAGAAGCTCACCTGCAGAAAGGCCCCCAAGCCACTGGTTCCGCCCTTCCTCCTCATGACGTCCCCTCTGCCACCCCTGGGAGTGGCCCTCTCCCCGGGACAGGGGCTCACTACCTCACAGGACGACCCATTCTGCAAGTGGAGGATGCCACGAAGTCCTCCCAAACCGCCACGCGCCTCCGTCTCCTCTGCCGCTGCTCCTGGCCCTGCCCCTGGAACGCCCCGTTACACGGCCCTATCCTCCAATGGCCCCGGTCCCCCGCAGCCTCCTCTTCTGGGGAATGAATGTCTTGTTTCCCCATCTGGCCTTGCCCTGCCCGTCAGTGCCCTCCAGTGTCTGCCGCTCTAACGCTGCCAGAAACGCTGCGCCAAGTGACCGACCCTGGGGAGCGGGACAGAACCGCCTGACCTTCCGTTCTTCCAGTCTCAGCCCGGGGTGGCGGGCAAAGACCCAGGGGCAGCAGGACCACAGCGGGAGGGCGGGACTGGCACAAGCCAGCAGGTTCCTTCCCTCAGTCATTCACTCAGCGGTCCTCCAGCTAGGGCCGCTCAAGCCGGGCCAGTGTCAGGCGGCGCCGTGGTGGCTTTGTGGGGAAGAAAGTAAAAAAAGCAAGGGAGCCCTGACCGGTTTGGCTCAGTGGATAGAGTGTCGGCCTGCGGACTGAAGGGTCCCGGGTTCGATTCCGGTCAAGGGCATGTACCTTGGTTGCGGGCACATCGCCAGTGGGAGGTGTGCAGGAGGCAGCTGATCGATGTTTCTCTCTCATCGATGTTTCTAGCTCTCTATCCCTCTCCCTTCCTCTCTGTAAAATATCAATACAATATATTTAAAAAAAAAAAAAGCAAGGGAATACCTAACAAAGATCATTCCAGGCAGCGGCGATGCTTTGAAGAAAACGGAAGAAAACAACAACGACCCAGCCCCACAAAGATCACGGGGAAGAGAATTCCAGGCGGAGGGCACCGCCAGTGCGAAGGCCCTGAGGCCGGGAGGCCCCCCGCACTCAGAGGCTGTGGCTCCAGCAGAAGAGGCCAGGGCTTGGGGGGGGGGGTTGGGGGGGGAGCTGGAGAGGCGGGAGCTTGAGCTTATTCCGCGCTCCAGGGCGAGTTCCCCTGGAGGGTCAGACCTCAGCCTCAGCTTCCGCATGGGAGAGCACGGAGGGGCCAGTGTGGACAGGCGCTGCCGGGAAAGGCTTCCGGGAGCCAAGGGAACCTTCTCCCCCAGGATTAGAAAAGAGTCACAATCTAGGAGCAGTGGAACATTTACCCCCTTAAAAATTATTTTAAAGCCCTAACCGGTTTGGCTCAGTGGATAGAGCGTCGGCCTGCGGACTGAAGGGTCCCAGGTTCGATTCTGGTCAAGGGCATGTACCTTGGTTGCGGGCACATCCCCAGTAGGGAGTGTGCAGGAGGCAGCTGATCGATGTCTCTCTCATCGATGTTTCTACCTCTCTGTCCCTCTTCCTTCCTCTCTGTAAAAAAATCAATAAAATATATTTAAAAAATATTTTAAAATATATTTTTATTGATTTCGGAGAGGAAGAGAGAGGGAGAGATAGTATTAACGTAAAAAAACATTGAAACCTGTCAAGAATTGTTGTGAGTTTATTTGAGCCAAACTGTGGACATATGCCGGGAAGCAGAACCTCAATGAATTGAGCTAATGTTCCGGGGAATAGCGGGTTACAGCTGTATTTATACATTGCCATCAAAGGAGGGACGGAGGTGGGTTACAGGAAATCCATTGGTGATAGACTAGAGAGGCGGGAGAAAGCAAAGCGGGGAAACCCCTGGGATTGGATAAAAAGTAAAATGATGGACACACACTTAGGTGGGTGCAGGAACAATTAACATGATAATGAAGGAATTTGTGGTAACTGCCCCAGGCCCAGCACATTAGGTTGTGCCCCAGGGGCTCCAGAAAAAGGGAAGTTACAAGTTACCCAGACAGACATTTCAAGGGTGTGTTATCATAGATGCAAAAAGACAGATAGGCTCAGTGAAGGTAAAGGTTGACCTTGTCAGTGAAGATACTGGCCTAGGAGGTAACTACCCACCATCCCTGCTTTTAAAGTTTCATTTCAGACCCTCCTTTGTGGTGACTTTAGGTCTCTGAGTTTGCAGGACCGCCATGCAGGCCTCCCCTGAGCGGTCAGGTCAGCATGTGGCCCCTTTCGTCCACAATTGAAACATCAATGGTGAGAGAGAATCATGGATCGGCTGCCTCCTGCACGCCCCACACTGGGAATCAAGCCCGCAACCTGGGCACATGCCCTGACTGGGAATGGAACCGTGACCTCCCGGTTCATGGGTCGACGCCCAACCACGATACCACCCCTGCCGGCCGGGCAGATGCACCCCTTTCGAATGGCTTCTCCAGGAAGAAGCAATAAGGCCTGCTCACGCCCACCAGCGTGGCCGGAGTGAAAGGCGGGTCAGCAGGACGCGGAGGGAGGCCCGCGCTGGGGAAAATGCGCGGCGGCAGGCGCAGCTGCTTTGGAAAATAGCTTGGCGGTTTCTGTAAACGTTGAGCACCTGTTTATCTACCCGTGACCTGGCGATTCCACCCCGGACGTCACCAAGAGGAATGAAAACCTTTCCCACATGAAGCCCTGTACACGGCGCCAGCGCCGCGCTCCTCGCTGCTCGGACGCTCTGCCCAGGCCTCTCCCGCTTGGACGTGTTTTCTGAAATGGACATTGTTATACGCTTTCCCACGGCTGGGGCAGACGGCCAGCGCCTGCAGAAGCAAGATAAGAATCTTCCTGTGCACGCCCCCACCCCGGCCTCTGCTTGACCGACGGGTGCACCCACATCCTGACCCTACGTGGCACAGTCCTGCCCTCTATAGAGAACCTGCTCCCCCCCCTCCCCCCGCCACCTCCCCCCCGGACACCCACACGCTGGTCTCCGCCCGCTGAGAGAGAAGGGAACACCGTTTCCTAAACTCTCACCACGTCTTGGCCTGGCTCCTGACCGCACGGAGCCGACACTCACAGTGGCCAGTAAGTGAAAACCACTCACGTCATCAACGTGGCGATGGGTGATCGCACGCGGTGTGTCTGCCGAGATGCTGACACACGCCGCGCCGTGCGTGGGCCTCACCACCGCAATGCTGCGTGAAAGAGGCTACATGCAAATAAGTCCCACACGTGTGGTAGGGTTCCACCTAGGTGAAAAGGTCGACAGCCAGGCCCACAGAAACAGAAGGGAGACTGGTGGCTGCCAGGGGCTGAGAGGAGGGCGGGAAGTCATTGCAAATGGGCCCGGGGAGCTTCCGGCGGGGGGACGCGGTCTGAAAGCAGCGGGTGATGGTTGTGCAACTCTGTACATTTGCTAAAAAGTCCCTGAAGCACACACTTGAATTGTGCCCCCAGCACAGCATGTTGCTTCCTTAATCTGAGCATCAGTCTAGACACAACCCCGGGGGCGGCCACCCAGCTGGGCCAGCTCCCCCCCCACCCCCACCGGTCTTTCCGGCCCCCTCTACGGGCCACCTGCGGTGGGGCGGGGCTGTTTCCAGGTCCCAGCGATTCCTACCTCCCAGGGCTGTTCCTTCTCTCTCCTCCAGCCTGGATCCCGGGCTGTTCTTCCTTCTCTCTCCTCTCTAGCCTGGATCCCGGGCTGCTCCTTCCTTCTCTCTCCTCTCTAGTCTGGATCCCGGGCTGTTCCTTCCTTCTCTCTCCTCTCCAGCCTGGATCCCGGGCTGTTCCTTCCTTCTCTCTCCTCTCCAGCCTGGATCCCGGGCTGTTCCTTCCTTCTCTCTCCTCTCCAGCCTGGATCCCGGGCTGTTCCTTCCTTGTCTCTCCTCTCCAGCCTGGATCCCGGGCTGTCCTTCCTTCTCTCTCCTCTCCAGCCTGGATCCCGGGGCTGTTCCTTCCTTCTCTCTCCTCTCCAGCCTGGATCCCGGGCTGTTCCTTCCTTGTCTCTCCTCTCCAGCCTGGATCCCGGGCTGTTCCTCCTTCTCACTCCTTTCCAGCCTGGATCCCGGGCTGTTCCTTCCTTCTCTCTCCTCTCCAGCCTGGATCCCGGGCTGTTCCTTCCTTCTCTCTCCTCTCCAGCCTGGATCCCGGGCTGTCCTTCCTTCTCTCTCCTCTCCAGCCTGGATCCCGGGCTGTCCTTCCTTCTCTCTCCTCTCCAGCCTGGATCCCGGGCTGTCCTTCCTTCTCTCTCCTCTCCAGCCTGGATCCCGGGCTGTCCTTCCTTCTCTCTCCTCTCCAGCCTGGATCCCGGGCTGTCCTTCCTTCTCTCTCCTCTCCAGCCTGGATCCCGGGCTGTCCTTCCTTCTCTCTCCTCTCTAGCCTGGATCCCGGGCTGTTCCTTCCTTCTCTCTCCTCTCCAGCCTGGATCCCGGGCTGCTCCTTCCTTCTCTCCCCTCTCTAGCCTGGATCCCGAGGGGCTGTTCCTTCTCTCTCCTCTCTATCCTGGATCCCGGGCTGTTCCTCCTTCTCTCTCCTCTCTATCCTGGATCCCGGGGCTGTTCCTTCCTTCTCTCTCCTCTCCAGCCTGGATCCCGGAGCCAGGACGTGCCTGCCTTGCTCCTCGCTGTGCCAGCTGCTCCAGCAGCAGGTGCTCCTTCCGTTCGGGGAGATTCCATGGAAAGCAGGGGATCGTCCTGCTGGGCAGAGGGTCCTGCCCGGGGCACACCTGCAGGAAGAGGAGTTGGCCTGTAAGTCAGCTTTTCCACAGATTTCCTTTCAATCTTATTGGGAAATTCTCATTTCGTTTTAACGAGGACAAGCTTCCGGAACGGAAGTAAACCAGTGGCTCTCTCACTGTTTGGTCATTCCATCGGAGCAGCACGATTTCATAACCTGTACTAACAGGCTGGCCGAACAGCTCCGGGAAGTACTTCAGTTAAGGCACCTCGGCCACGTATACTCCACTCTGCTTACAAGGCTTGAACGCTTTTACAACCCGCCCCCTGCTGGGCGACTGAGAATTGCTCTGGGCTCTGAGCATCTCCCTCTTCAGGTGCACGAAGCCACACCCCACCCCACCCCACATATCCTCTGCCCCCCCTTAGTTCACACCCTCACCTCTTCACTGCTATGCTTCCCTCCAGCCTCCGACGGCCTCGTTCAGCCTCTGAACTACGCCCCCATCACATCTCTAAGAACACCCCTCTTAGCACTCTGCTCCCCAAAAGCACTCCATGGCTCCCTAGGGCCTATGGAATTGGCCCAAATTCTTCAGCCTGGCATCTGAGATCCTTCACCATCTGTCCCCGAACCATCTTTCTGAAATGACCCCCACCATTCCCTGCCTCCCATGCAGTTTCCACTCGTTCTTGAAGACACAACTCGAGGAAGCACCCCAGATCACCCCGCCAGCCCCATGACGGGTGAGCCCTGTGCTGTCCACGCCGCCCCCCAGCACTGAGCTCATGCTGCCTCTTTCATTGCTGCTTGTGTCCGGTCCTTACAAGGAACCGTTTCTAATCTCTTTGAGGACAGGCACCAGGTCTAAAAACAAAAGTTATTGTGCCCGGCCGGCGTGGCTCAGTGGTTGAGTGTCGACCTAGGAACCAGGAGGTCAGGGCACATGCCCGGCTTGTGGGCTCGATCCCCACTGTGGAGGCTGCAGGAGGCAGCTGATAGATGATTCTCTCTCATCATTGATGTTTCTCTCTCTCTCTCCCTCCCATCCTCTCTGAAATTAAAAAATATATATTAAAATAAAAAAAATTATTGTAATACTGGTTTGGCACTTTTGCAATTATTATCTTTCCCTCCTCATAATGGCGTGTGGAGCAGGTAGCCACAGGGTTATAAGCCCCACCTGGCAGAGATGAAGCCGAACGCAGAGAGGCCTGGTAAGAGCTTGCAGTCACAGCAAGCAGCAGCGCGGGAGAGGGCCGGCTGCTGCCGCCTGAGTCTGTCCTTGTCCCGTTGGCCCCTGCAGTCACCCTGTGCGCTTCCCATTTCCCGAGCCTCAGCTATGGCTAGTGACTGCCAATATTTGTCAATTGTACAATCTCTCATTTAAATCTCTGGACAAAGCCCGGTTGCCATAGTGACCTGGTGTTTCCCTGCAGATACAGCCTCCCTCTCTGCCTGCTCCATAGGCGGCCACACCCTGCACCGGACAGACCGGGTGGGAAGTCCCACGCACCAGGTCACCAGATCCCAATGCAGCTACTGCCCTTTAATCCCTGTGTGACCTCGAGGACCCGCCCCCCCCCCCCCCCCCGCACCCTCCGCACCCCATGAAGGACTGGGCAGCATGCCAGGGCTCTCACATGAGGTGCTGGGAGCTTTGTTTTTTAAATGAGTACGCCCTTAAGGCGTTGTGGGAAATGTAATTTGCAAAAGTTTAAAAACTACACTGTTGCCCCCAGCAGCGCCTGGGCCTGCTGGTTCTCCCCCGATGCCAGGCCCAGCTTCCGCCAGCCCCACTGTGGGCATGCCTGCAGCACCGACTGGAGAGGAAGACCTGTTTACCTGTGATCCACGATTAAGCAGGGCCTCTGGCCCTGGCCGGGTTTGCTCAGTGGATAGAGCGTCAGCCCCCAGACTGAAGTGTCCTGGGTTCGATTCCGATCAAGGTCGTGTACCTCAGTTGCAGGTTCCCTGACCCTGGTCAGGGTGCATGCAGGAGGCAACCAACCAATGTGTCTCTCACATCGATGTTTCTCTCTGTCTCTCCCCCTCCCTTCCACTCTCTCAAAATCAATGGGAAGCCCTAGCCCAGTGGTTCTCAGCCTTTCTAATGCCGCGACCCTTTAACACAGTTCCTCATGTGGTGGGGACCCCCAGCCATAATATTATTGTTGTTGCTACTTCAAAACTGTAATTTTGCTACCGTTATGAATCGTAATGTAAATATCTGTGTTTTCCAATGGTCTTAGGCTCTATAGCAGCGGTTCTCAACCTGTGGGTCGCGATCATCGCTAGCAGGGTCACCTAAGACCATCGGAAAACACAGATATTTACATTACGATTCATAACAGTAGCAAAATTACAGTTA
This sequence comes from Plecotus auritus, assembly GCF_963455305.1. Taxonomy (NCBI): domain Eukaryota; kingdom Metazoa; phylum Chordata; class Mammalia; order Chiroptera; family Vespertilionidae; genus Plecotus; species Plecotus auritus. The sequence continues at coordinate 224,102,226 of NC_137772.1, forward strand.
TGAAGTAGCAACGACAATAATTTTATGGTTGGGGGTCACCACAACATGAGGAACTGTGTTAAAGGGTCGCGGCATTAGAAAGGTTGAGAACCACTGCTAGGCGGTTTGGCTCAGTAGATAGAGCATCAGCCTGCGGACTGAAGGGTCCCAGGTTTGATTCCGGTCAAGGGCACATGCCTGGGTTATGGGCTTGATCCCCAGTAGGGGCGTGCAGAAGGCAGCCGATCAATGATTCTCTCTCATCATGGATGTTTCTATCTCTCTCTCCCTCTCCCTTCCTCTTTGAAATCAATAAAAATAATATTGAAAAAAAAATCAATGGGAAAATAGCCTCGGGTGAGGATTACCAAATAAACAGACAGACAGACAGACAAGCGAACAGGGCCTCTGCTGACCTTGGGGAAGGGTGGGTGCCAACCCAGCCAGCTCAGAACTAGTGAAATTTCCCGCGTTACCTCCTTCCAGGTTCTCACAGCCTCGGGTTCTCCCTGCAGGAGCTCCCTGAGGGTGAACAGGAGGGTGGATCTCCCGACGCCGAGGGCCTTATGATGGGGTGCTGGGGGTGTGGGGTGAGGAGGTGGCTTCCTCTGGCTTGGATGCTCTCAGGAAGGGAGTGCCTCCCTGGCCAGGTGTCTGCGTGACCCCGGCCTGCAGGGAGGGAGCCTGGGCAGGCCCCGCTGGGCCTGGAGAGTGCAGGCCCTCTGTAGGTCTGGGGGTGGGGGCATTGTCGTGGCCTGGACGATGCTCATGCTTTGTCAGCGTCCACAGGAGGACACCCCGCTGAGGGCAGGCCGCTCCCGCCTGTCGGACCGCTTCCTCCTCGGGACAAAGCCGAGGACAGAGTCCACCGCTTGGTCTCTCCAGCTGGCGCAGCCCCTGGGCCTCTGCGGACCCCTTTGAAGATGCCTTTTCCTCATCCCTCACCCCCTGACGGCTGTCTGTGGACACCCCAGGTCAGCAGGGCCTAAGGCTCAGAAACTGAAGGTGAATGGGTGGCCAGTCCCCTCTCTGTGGGTGGGTGGGAGCACACCTGAGCTCCGGGCCAGTGCACTGTTCCAGCCAGAATGGGACTCAGAATCCTCAGCCACAGCAGGAGCGACCCCAGCAGGAGGCAGCCCGCCAGCCTCCTCCCCCAGGAAGTCCTCCCGCAGCAGCGCCTGGCCCTGACCTTGACCTGCCAGGTATGCTCTTCAGAAAGGCAGCTCTTAAGGCAGAGGAGGAGGGCTGGAGGCCATGGGGGTGGGGGTGGAGGATGGGGGAATGAGTGTCCGGGGGGGACAGAGGAGACCCAATTCAGGAGACAGAGATCAAGAAGCCTCAGTTGCCGACTGGAATGAAAGGACAAGGGAGAGAAGCGTTCTGAATCAGACCCCAGGGACACACACGCTCTAGGGGCACGTGGACTTGACCTGCTGCAGAGGTCACATCCCTGCCGTTACTGGTGAGACCTTAAAAATGAAAAGCCTAAGGCCCGTTTGGCTCAGTGGATAGAGCGTCGGCCTGCGGACTGAAGGGTCCCGGGTTCAATTCCAGTCAAGGGCATGTACCTTGGTTGCGGGCACATCCCCAGTGGGAGGTGTGCAGGAGGCAGCTGATCGATGTTTCTCTCTCATCGATGTTTCCAGCTCTCTATCCCTCTCCCTTCCTCTCTGTAAAAAATCAATAAAATATGTTTTTTTAAAAATGAAAAGCCTTTCAAAGAGAGAGGCAGCCCTAACTGGTTTGGATCAGTGGATAGAGCATCAGCCTGCAGACTCAAGGGTCCCAGGTTCGATTCCGGTCAAGGGCATGTACCTTGGTTGCGGGCACTTCCCCGGTAGGGAGTGTGCAGGAGGCAGCTGATCGATGTTTCTCTCTCATCGATGTTTCTAACTCTCTCTCCCTTCCTGTCTGTAAAAAATCAATAATATATATATAAATAATCAAAGAGAGAGGCAACCAGCATTTATCTGAGATCAGTCAGAACAGCTGCTCAGGAAGCTCTGATTCAGGCAGCAACCCAAATTGTTCTCCAACCTGCAGGCAAAGGGAAGGCAACAATGACCCCCACAGAAGGAAGGCCTTTCGGTGGGCGCAGATAAGCTGACAGAGTGATGCTAATTCTAAGCAACTTTTTAAGTTGTCAGTCCACCGGGTAGGTGCAGGGGCGGAATTTCCTGCCCCGTAGGCATCAGTCTGCTAGTCACAGCATCTGCTTTCCTGTGATCTTTGCACGCAGTTCTTTGGGATACAATGTTGCTTTAGGCAGAGTCCAAAGGTCCTTTTGCCCTGTTGTAACATCCCAGAGGGTGAGGACTAAGACGGCGCAGCTCCGACTCGATCCTAAAGTGGCCCGCTTATGCTATTGTGACTGTCCTTTGGGCAAGAGTCTTTCACAGCCTACATCAGCAATTATATGTGTGCACGGCCATCACATGACTGGAAAAACCCAAAACGCTGGCTTTCTCAAAGCATCTAATTTAGTCACTTCGGTGAGAGAGTAACGGAGGGCAGGGACACAGAGCTGGGCCCGGCAGTCCGGGTGGGCAGCAGGGGGACCCCAGCCCTCGCCGGGAGGCTCGGCCAAAGTTGGGGGTTTGATCCCTGGTCAGGGCACACACAAGAACCAGCCAATGATCCCCAGCCGGTGTTGCTCAGTGGTTGAGTGTCAACCTAGGAACCAGAAGGTTGATTCCAGGTCAGGGCACATGCCCGGGTTGCATGCTCGTTCCTCAGTGTGGGGAGTGCAGGAGGCAGCCGAACAATGATTCTCTCTCATCATTGATATTTCTATCTCTCTCTCCTTCTCTCTTCCTCTCTGAAATTAAAAAAAAAAATCAACCAATTAATGCATGAATGGGTGGAATATCAGGTCGATGTTTTTCTCTCTAAAAAAGCCAACTAATAACAAAAAATTTTTTTGAAGAGAAGTGGGAGCCTGGGATATGAGAAAGAAGACACAGCCCAGCTGGTGTGGCTCAGTGGTTGAGCCGGAACCTATGAACCAGGAGGTCACAGTTCAATTCCTGGGCAGGGCACATGCCCGGGTTGAGGGCTTGATCCTCAGTGTGGGGCATGCAGGAGGCAGCTGATCGATGAGTTTCTCTCATCATTGAAGTTTCTATCTCTCCCTCTCTCTAAAATCAATAATACACACACACACACACACACAATAATACACACACACACTAGTGGCCCGGTGCACGAAATTCGTGCACGGGGCAGGGATGTCCCTCTGCCTGGCCTGCACCCTCTCCAATCTGGGATCCCTCAAAGGATGTCCTACTGCCAGTTTATAGGGATCGGGCCTAAACCGGCAGTTGGACATCCCTCTTGCAATCCTGGACTGCTGGCTCCTAACTGCTCACCTGCCTGCCTGCCTGCCTGATTGCCCCTAACCATTCTGCCTGCTGGCCTGCTCACCTGCAACTGCCCCCCGCCTCTGGCCTGCTTGCCCCCAAATGCCCCCCCGACCAGCCTGATCATCAACTGCTCCCCGTGCCAGTGTGCTCGCCCCCAACTGCCTCCCCTGCTGGCCTGCTCACCCCCAACTGCCCCCTGCTGGCCTGCTCACCCCCAACTGCCCCCTGCTGGCCTGCTCACTCCAAACTGCCCCCCCCACCGCTGTCCTGATCACCTCCAACCGACCCCCACTGATGGCCTGCTCGCCCCCAACTGGCCCCCCTGCTGGTCTGTTACCCTCAACGGCCCCGCCCCCCACCAGCCTGGTCACCCACAACTGCTGTCCCATCCTGGCCTGATCACCCACAACTGCCCTCCCCTCTTGGCCTCTAACCACCTCTACCTCGGCCCCGCCACCATGGCTTTGTCCAGAAGAACGTCCCAAAGGTCTCCTGGATGGTCTCCCAGTCTAATTAGCATATTACCCTTTTATTAGTATAGATAGAGGCTTGGTGCATGGGTGGGGGCCGGCTGGCTTGCCCTGAAGGGTGTCCCAGATCAGGGTGGGGGTCCTGCTGGGGTGCCTGGCCAGCCTGGTGAGGGGCTGAGGGCCATTTTCAGGCTGGCCACACCCCCTTCAGGGTGGGGGTCCCCGCTGCGGTGCCTGGCCAGCCTGGGTGAGGGGCTGATGGTTGTTTGCAGGCTGGCCACAGCCCCCGGCAACCCAAGCTCCCAGCCCCTCCTTTTTTTCTTTTTCTTTTTTTTTCAGCGCCTCCTTGAGCAGAGGCCAGGGCCGGCTGGAAGCAGGTATCTGGGATTTATTTATCTTCTATAATTGAAACTTTGTAGTCTTGAGCGGAAGCCAGGGCTGGCCTGGGTGGGCGGGAAGCTTGGCTTCCTCCATCGCTGGGGGCAACCCAAGCCTCCTGCTCACTCCAGCTCCGTGGCCGCCGCCATCTTGGTTGGGTTAATTTGCATACTCGTTCCTGATTGGTTGGTGGGCATGGCTTGTGGGCATAGCAGAGGTACGGTCAATTTGCATGTTTCTCTTTTATTAGATAGGAGATATATATATGTATATTTTAAAGGCACAAAATGTAACTCTTCTCCAAGACCACCCACAGACCACGCTGCACATGAGGCTTTCTCTGAGGCTGGGCAGAGCCGGGCCTGGGGCTGTGGAGGCGAACGGGCAGGTGAGTCAGCTGCCACAGGGAGCGGCCACCTGCTGCAGGTGAGCCCCGGGCCTCTCGCTCTCCTTACCCACCGTTCCTCTCCTGGGGCTGCTGCCACAAACGCCCTCAACTGGGTGCTAAACACAGAAAAGCTTTCTTTCCGAGCGCTGGAGGCCAGACACACATCACGGTGGCCTCAGGGCTGGTCCTTCCAGGGAGACTCCTTCCTGCCTCCCTCCAGCGGGTGCCACCGGCCTGCGGCTTCCTCAGCCCGGGCAGCATCTCCCGCTCGGCCCGTCCGACCTGCCTTCCCCGATGATTGTCCTCCGCCGTCCTTTCCACTCTGATATGTCGTTCCATGTCGGGCTCTTGTGCAAAGCCTGACAGTGGGTGCTCCTCGTGTCTGCAACGCCAGTGCCTGGCCTGGGCGCCGATCAGGAGCCGCCACTTCCGAGATGGCCGTCGGGCCTGAGCGCCGCCAGTCCCGGGGCCAGATCAAGAGCCAGGCCCCGTCCCCGGAGGCGCCTGTCTTCGCGGCTGCGGGTGATTTCTGTGCGTGACCGCTGGGCGACTCGTGTGCTTCCCCACCCGGTGCTTTACACGCCCATCTCATGTTTCAAACTCACCAATAAAAAGGGAGCCTGTGAGAGCCCTGGCCCCACCCGCCACCCCAGGGACAGCAGAACCCCAGGTCAAGTGCTCCCCGTCCTTGGGACTTTGCTGAGTGGCCGCAGGGAATGTCCAGGCCTTGTAAGTAGTGAACTCTGCTCAGAGTCCCCTGACGTTGTTGCCGAAGGGCGTCCTGTGGTCCTGCAGTTACAGGAAGAACCGCAAGGGCTGGTCCGGCCACCGCGTCGGTTGTTGATGGCTGAGACCCCACAGAACGGGCCCCCCCCTAGATCCACAGGGGCTCATCTGGAGACCACTGACTAACAACACCTGCTAAGACTGGCTTCCAACATGGTCACGTTCTGAGCTTCTGGGTAGAACTGAATTGGGGGGCGGGGAGGGGGTGTTCAACCCACTTCACCCACCAAGAAGGCTGAGGTCCTTGATGGCCCCCAAGGCTGAGGTTCTGAGGGTGATGTCCCTGCAGAAACAGGCCCCGCGGCCAGGTTCCGGGCCCCGGCAGGCACTGGGGGCTCCGTGGTGGGCCAAGTGCTCCATGGATGTTGCTGCCCCCGCCGCAGGGCCGCCATCCCGGCCAAGCCCGCAACATGTCGGTGTGGAGGGCCGGCCAGCCCCCCGACCCGCCGCTGTGGCTCTGAGGGGCGCACCTGCTCCCCCTGCCGCCGAGGCTGCTGCTGCTGGCAGGCAGTGAGGCCTGCTGCACGCGGCCCGGGGCTGCCCGCCTCCTCCCATGCCCCATCCAAGCCACAGCGTCCACAGCCCTGCCCCCTGGGAAGACACTCTGCTCAGGAACCCGCTCTCCTGTCAGACCCACCTGCGGAACCAGGAGGAGAACCCAGGCTCCCGCTGGGGCTACGGTGCAGCATTAAAAAGATTTATTTTTATTTCAGAGAAAAAGGAAGAGAGAGAGAAAACTGTCAATGATGAGAGAGAATCATTGATCGGCTGCCTCCTGCGCACCCCCTACTGGGATCAAGCCCGCAACCCGGGCATGTGCCCTGACCAGGAATCGAACTGTGACCTCCTGGTTCATAGGTCAACACTCAACCACTGAGCCACGCCAGCTGGGCGCTGCAGCCTTTTTATGTAAGAAAAATCACGACAGCCAGAACCGGTTTGGCTCGGTGGATAGAGCGTCAGCCTGCGGACTGAAGGGTCCCAGGTTCGATTCCGGTCAAGGGCATGTACCTTGGTTGCGGGCACATCCCCGGTGGGAGGTGTGCAGGAGGCAGCTGATTGATGTTTCTCTCTCATCGATATTTCAGACTATGTATCCCTCTTCCTTCCTCTCTGTAAGGGATCAATAAAATATATTTAAAAAAAAAAAAAAAAGAAAAGAAAAATCACGGACGTTAAACTTGAAGAAGAAAAACACTGGACAAGTGGCGGGCAGGGGCCTTGCAGCCCCGGCCTGTCCCTGCTAACGTCAGTGTGTGAGATGGAGAGCTGCATCTCAGGCCCAGCAGGAGGAAATGCTATTTTTAATTTCAAAGCATATGAGATACAATATGGCTGGGGCCGGGGCAATCAGAAAAGACCTAAAAATACCTCACCTTCCTAAATGAGAATCCAGAAACAGAACCGGAGAACACTCCTCTTCCCCCAGGGAGGGTCCCGAAATGCCAGAGGGCATCCCACAGGGCACCGCTCACGTTAAAGGACACTGTGGATACCCTGTGGGCACCTGGTCACTGGGCGGCAGGCGCTGGGCCTGGAGCCGAGCTGGCCACGGCCCCGGCAGCAGAGCATGGCTTGCCCCTCGACCGTGGGAGGCGGGTGGCCTGATGTGGGGAGACTCAGGGCTGGCAGCTCGGGGGCAGCACCGCCCCGCTGGCTGGGAGAGAAGCAGAGCTGGTGGGACCTGGAGGGAGGCTGGGAGTTGCCGGTCTCCTGGGGAAAGAAGATGTGGGCACAGAGGTCCGGTGAGTCTGGGGCCGCTGGGCAAAGTGCGGGGAGGAAATGGCCACCGGTCAGAAAAGTCCTGCTGGCCTGAGGGGGAGCCCAGGTGGATGCCACAGATCTGCAGCCTGAGACAGGCGGGGCTCAGGCGGGGACCAGGCGAGAGCCTGGCATGTGCCGTGGGGACTGCTGGGCTGGGCCGGGAGGGAGGGCAGTTAGGAAGATCCCTTCTTTCCTGGCTGCAGCACCCCCCCAGGAATACAGGGGAGCAGCCCTTTTGGGAAGCAGGCAAATATTCAGGGAAAAGTCAAAGAAATCAAACCAGAGTCACTGAAGATGACCACGTGCTGCAAGCCTCATCGAAAGCCAGTGCCCGGCCGTGTGGGTCCGTGGTCGAGCGCTGTCCCGTGCACCAGGAGGCCGCTGGTTCGATTCCCGGTCAGGCCACATGCCTGGGTTGCGGGCTCGATCCCCAGTAGGGGACGTGCAGAAGGCGGCCGATCGGTGTTTCTCTATAATCAATATTTCTACCTTCTCTCCTTCTCCCTTCCTCTCTCTCTAAAACAATCAATAAAAACATATTCAAAAAAGAAAAGGAGGAGGAGAGCAAGTCAGGAGAGCTGATGGGGAGACAGAAACCCTCACCCTGGACGGGCCGAGCCGCGGCCACGTGGGAGGGTCGCGTGTCTGCTCACAGCCCACTTCCCCAGGCCTGCTCTGCCCCCGCACACTTCCTCCCGGTGTGCTGTGCAAGTGTGGGAGGAAGCATCTGCCCCGAACATGACATCACTAATGTGACAGTCAGTACGTGACACAAATCTATTTAGCAGACACTTGTTCGCACCTAGCAACCTGGTCCTCAGCAAACAGCGGCCTTCCCTGCTCTCCACGCTCAGACCAGGCCAGCGTTCCCAGGGCCCCACCCCTCCCCGGGGACAGCCAAGAGGCAAAAGTAACAGCCTCGCCAGGAGCTCGGGTTGGCAGCCTGGCGGGCAGATACGCTGCGTGTGGAAGCTGAGGGTGCAGGCCTCAGCCGCTGGGACGACGCCCCCTCCTGGTGAGAAGATGCAGAGCTGTGACGGGCCAGGCGGGGCGGGCAGGCAGTGGCCCCCGGGACTTCCCAGGCAACCACAAGGTGCTTTTTATTCACTGAGGAAGCCAAGGTCCACGGAGCCACTCACAGCCTGGGGACCAGCGAGTGAATGGCAGAGCCGGGCCCAAGCCCAGGCCTGACTCAGCGGCTCAGAGCCACACCCACGTCTTCATTCGCCCTGAACATCAAGGAACACCAAGAAGGCACATACGCCGAAACCGGTTTGGCTCAGTGGATAGAGCGTCGGCCTGCGGACTGAAGGGTCCCGGGTTCGATTCCGGTCAAGGGCATGTACCTTGGTTGCGGGCACATCCCCAGTGGGAGGTGTGCAGGAGGCAGCTGGTCGATGTTTCTCTCTCATCGATGTTTCTAGCTCTCTATCCCTCTCCCTTCCGCTCTGTAAAATATCAATAAAATATATTTAAAAAAAAAAAAAAAAAAAAGAAGGCACATACAAACCAGGTCAATACGCTGGAGCAACCTGAGGCTTAAAGTGAATAAAGCAGACAAATTCCTCCCAATCTCTGACTTATTTGGATCTGGTGTGGCTCAGTGGCTGGGTGTTGACCCGTGCGCCAAGAGGTCACTGGTTTCATTCCCAGTCAGGGCACGTGCCCAGGTTGTGGGTTCAATCTCCAGTAAGGGGCATGTGGGAGGCAGCGATCGATCTTTCTCTCTCTCTCTCCCTCCCCCCTCCCTAAAAATTTTTTTTTAAAAAGGACCTTTTCTGTCAGTGAAGCATCATTAAACATATGTGAGTACATATGCACACATGACATGTGAATGTGACATGTGCTCACACATGGGTAGGGGAAAGACCTCTATCTCAAGTATGGTCTCAGCGTAATGATGTGAGAATAAAAACCCATTACTAGCCCTGGCTGGTTTGGCTCAGTGGATGGAGCGTTGGCCTGCGGACTGAAGGGTCCCAGGTTCGGTTCCGGTCAAGGACATGTACCTTGGTTGCGGGCACATCCCCAATGGGGAGGGGGGTGTGCAGGAGGCAGCTGATCAGTGTTTCTCTCTCACTGATGTTTCTAACTCTCTATCCCTCCCCCTTCCTCTCTGTAAAAAATCAATAAAATATATTAAAAAAAACATTACTAACGTCATCACACAAAAACAGGTGGTCAGCCCGGCCGGTGTGGCTCAGTGGTTGAGCATCGACCTATGAACCAGGAGGTCACGGTTGGATTCCCGGTCAGGGCATACGCCCAGTTTGCGGGCTCGACCCCCAGTTGGGGGCATGCGGGAGGCAGCCAACTAATGATTCTTTCTCATCATTGATGTTTTTTTCTCTCTCCCTTCCTCTCTGGAAATTAATAAATATGTATTTTTAAAAAATCAGGCAGGAAGTTGAACTTCAAGACAGTGAATGAGCTCAGTAAACGGGGTCAGTGTGAAGTCAGTGAAGGCTCTCACTGAGGTTCACACCGTCTGGGGTTATTCGGGTGCATCAGTCACTCTGTCTGACCAACTGGGGTTTCTCCCATGTTCTTCTGCAAGTCACCATGTCAGGTGGCTTCGTGGAAACACACGTCAAGAGCTTGTCGCGCGGCTGGCTGTCCACGGCGCTCACCTCCTCCGCAGCAAACCCAGGCGCTGGCGTCACCTAAGCCACACGTGGGGCGGTCTGGCTCCGGTGACAGTGGCGTGCCTGCAGAGCTGAGGTGACAGGCCCGCTGTCTCCCGCGAGCACCTGGACAGAGGCCTTTGCAAAGACTAATTACTGCGGAAATCACAGCTGCCTGTTTCCCGCCAAGTCAAAGCCAAAAGGAACGAAACGAAAACAGCCTTCAGGTTAAACATCTCGCTTCCTCGCAGCCGCAGGACTGAGAGATACGCAGGTCCCAGTTTTGTTTTTAATTTAGCGCAAAATTTTTAAAACGTACTTTGTAATAAGCTAAGTCGCACCTCAAAGCCATTACTGTCTGTGGCAAGAGCTGGTTTTGTACATTTGAGTCACTTCTTTCAGCCCTAGTGAAATGCACTGATACCGCCGTGACTTAAAAGAAGAAACACACATATTTGCTCGTCACCCCGATCCGGGCACATGGCCCCTAAAACCTGTCATTTCCTCCCTCGGAGCTATGGAGCCATCGTGGTGTTGTTTTTGCTCCTGGTTCCTGAAATGGCTCCCGCACACGGAGGTGGGACAGGTGTCTGTCATCCAAGACAAGCTCCTTTCAACCTGCAAGGTTTGTGCTAATCAGTGAGCAGTGGGGGCTCAGAATAGCCTCACACTGGGGGGGGGGGGGGGGAGCTAGTTGCCAGGGAAACCATGTGATCACAGGGTTGGCACTTTGGGGTCCACCCCTGCACCCCCAGGAGGGGAGGGCTAGAGGCAGACTCAATCACCAATGCCCAGTGATGTATCAACGACAGTTACGTCGTTGAGGCCTCCATAAATATCCCGAACCATGGAACTGGGACAACGGGCCTCGGAGAGCTCCCTGGGCACTGGACACTGCGAGGGCCTGGGGCATGGTGCCCGGGGAGGCATGGACGCCTGTGCCTCTCCATCCTTTGCCCTTCGCATCTCTGTCACCTGCTGTTCCCGAGTTGCTTCCTTTCTAACAACCAGTAACCTAGTAAGTCACCTTCTCCTGAGCTCCGGAAGCTCTAACAGATTAACCCAGCCCTCGGAGGGGGTGGGAACCTACGATGTACAGTCTGTCGGTCAGCACAGGTGACAGCCTGTGCCTGTGATTGGCATCTGAAGTGCAGAGAGAGTGGGCGGTGCTGTGGGGCGGAGCCCTGCACTGTGACCTGGCGCCACCTGCAGGCAGACAGGGTCAGAACAGAATTAAACCGCAGGACCCAGGACCCCTGGAGAACAGACTTGCTCAGAAGTTCGTGAGTGGGAGAGCAAAGGAGAAATTGAGTTTTTTCTAGGATAGACTCCTTAACCTTCCAAAGAAATGTCTTTATTCAGTAGTATTTACAGGGCTCAGGAAAGGAAAAAAGCTCTAGAAAAAGGAAATTTCAAAATCGGTCTTTGGTGAGGGCCGGGAGCCGTGAGCGCTGGTCCAGGCTGGGGTCTCGCCCTTACCGTGGTCACTTCCAGGTCGTGAGGACGGATCTCCCCGAGTCTCTCGACCGGATCCCTCTGGGCCCCAGCGACTGGCCCGAGCGACTCCTCAGCTCGCGCTCGGCCCCGTCGCCCTGCGCCAGCTCCTCGTCGTACCTGCGCGCAGGGAGGGGGAAACAAAGGCAGTGGGCTGCAGCGTGGCACGCCCCACGTCGCCCAGGGAAGCAGCCCGCCCCTCCCCGGGGTCTGGGCAGCCCGGAGGCCACGGGGCACGGGAATGCAACCTTCCTGACGTGCTGCAGTGGCCGGCCTGCAGCTGACGTGTGACACAGGCCACCCGACGGAATCCCCCAAAGGAAACAGGAATGAGGTGGCAGGGGAGTGAAGAAGAGAGGGGTCTGGAGATACTTCACACACAGCATCCGTGGGGCGGGCATGGCTAACACGCTTCAGACAGGGACAGGGGGCCCAGGGCCAGGCGTGTGGCCAGAGCTTCGTTAGTATTTATTACACAAAGACCACACCAAGGCCGGGTCTTTTCTGCCACAAAATGACCTACCCCACCACATCACTGATAGACAGCAGACTCTGCCCGCACAAGGCAAGTCCACGCAGAGCCAGACAATCCAAGCTGGCCCTGACCGGTTTGGCTCAGTGGATAGAGCACCGGCCTGCGGACTGAAGGGTCCCAGGTTCGATTCCGGTCAAGGGCATGTGCCTTGGTTGCGGGCACATCCCCAGTGGGGGGTGTGCAGGAGGCAGCTGATCGATGTTTCTCTCTCATCGATGTTTCTAACTCTCTGACCCTCTCCCTTCCTGTCTGTAAAAAATCAATAAAGTATATTAAAAAAAAAAAAAAAAAGAAAAGAAAACGCAAGCTGGCCTCGGCGCCCCTCGGTCTGATCACCCAAGGACGAAGGCACAGTCACTCGCAAACTCACAGAACTTCGTAATGGCCAAGAACCTCCTTTGGGGGAGACTTGTTCCATTTACAGTCTGGAATTTCGCCATTGGGAACGGCGATGTTGAGGGTGTCGTTAATCAGGTTATACTTAAGGATCCGATCGTTGGCGGTGCTGGAGGTGAGAGACGGAGATGCGTTAACCTACGAGAGGAAAGAAACCGTGTCCTTCACTCGCGTCGCTTCCTCCTTTGGAATAAACACGCACAGGGCAGCAGAAAGCACTGCTTCCACACATTTAGGTCAAACGGTGCCTCATGCTGTGAACATGACATCTTCAGGGCACCTTCAGAGGAAGTACTTTGTGATCTACTTTTTGTTGTTGTTGTGTTAATACACAGCCAAGGACATTTTTTCCATTGCTTTTCAGAGACAGAGTGGAAAGGGGCGGGGGGAGAGAGAGAGAAACATCAATGTGAGAGACACACATCATTCTACTGCCTCCCGCATGCATGCCCTCGACCCGTGACCCTTTGGTGTGCAGGCTGACGCTCTAACCACTGAGCACACCAGCCAGGGCTCGCATCTGCTTGGATTAGCTGTTAGATGAAACATAAATAACGGTTAAAGGCAGGATTAGGACCTTGATCTGCAAATCAGCCATCACACAAATACAAGTTCTAAGTCCACAGCTCTCACCAACACCTCGGTGCTGACCTTGTGCTGCGCTCTGTCCTAAGTGCCAAGAGCCACCCGAGCTCTGCTGGGTAGTGACCCAAATGACCTTGAACGAGTCGCACTGTGGGGTCAAGTCCATGGTAACGGCCCCGTTCTGCTAAGAGGGGAATACCTCACAAAGCCACATTCTGACCCAAATGAGGAACCCATCCGACAAACGGGAAGTTCGTCCCACAGGCCTCTGCGGAGCTAAGCAAGGTGGCAAAACCCATGGAGTGTCCCACAGGCCCTCAGTCACCTCCTTACTCTTATGTTAGGCATAAGATGATGACCTTGGGGAGCACAGGTCATGATGACCTTGGGGAGCACAGGTCGTGATGACCTTGGGGAGCAGAGGCAGCACATACGCAAGTTGTTCAGGTGACTCCCAACTTGTGCTGCCGGCAGGGCATCGAATGTGCCGTGGGAAGGAGGGAAGGAGGGGAGGAGGGGAGGAGGGAAGGAGGAAAGGAGGGAAGGAGGGTGGGCCTCCGGTGCCCCGAAACCGCTGCCGTCGCACGGCATGACACGGTGACTCTATCAGGAAGGTGCTGGGATGAACAAGCTGCTGTGTTAGAAGCAATCTTCTCAGGTAGGGTCCCAGCTCACCAGGAGAGCGGGACCGCCATTCCAGTTACTGGTTCAGACGGAGAGCGAGCCCCGCGGTGTGGCTCAGTCGGTGGACCTTGCCCTGCACACCGAACGGCTGTGGGTTCAGTGCCCGGTCAGCGCACACACCCAGGCTGCAGGTTTGATCACCAGTCGGGATGCGTATGGGAGGCCACCGATCCATGTTTCCCTCTCTCTCTCCATTGATCTCTAAAATCAATAAAAAGCACATCCTCAGTGAGGTTCCTCATCTCTGAACGGTATGCCACCCCTTCCCAAGGGCTTCCGGCTCTGGGAGCGCCTTTCCAGCATGGGAGCGACGTCCCCCAGGAGGGCAGAGCGGGGCCTCCGAGCGAGGACCCGTCCGGAAGCATCCTGGAGCGTGAGGCCATGCCAGCACCGAGCTCCTGCCTGTGAGCTGGGCCCCCCGGAGGGGGCAGACCCAGACGGGGCTCCTTTCCCACCATCAGCAAATAGACACACCTGCACATCTGTCCCTGTTACACTTCAAACCTCCTCAGAGCCCTAGCCAGCCTGGCTCAGTGGATAGAGCTTTAGCCTGCGGACTGAAGGGTCCCGGGTTCAATTCCGGCTAAGGGCACATGCCTGGGTTGCGGACTTGATCCCCAATAGGGGGCGTGCAGGAGGCAGCCAATCAATGATTCTCTCTCATCATTGATGTTTCTATCTCCTTCTCCCTTCCTCTCTGAAGTTAATAAATATATTAAAACAAACAAAAAAAAACCTCCTCAGATGCCCTAGTCCTGCCGCCGGCCTGGGCCGTTAGGCTAGGTCAGTGGAGCCAGAGGCGGGCAGCGGCGGGCGGGTGGGGGTGGGCGGGTGGAGGTGGGGGGGGGGCGGGCAGATGGAGGTGGGGGGCAGGCTCCCGCCCGTCCACAGTTACCTCGATCAGCCAGGGCTTCAGCCTGTCGTCGATGATGATGTCGTAGCCATAGCACTCAAAGCAGTGCTTGTCGTTGTTCATCACCGGCTGCAGAGAGAGACCAGGGTTGAGCGCTGACCTATGAACCAGGAGGTCAGGGTTCAATGCCCGGTCAAGGGCACATGCCCGGGTTGCGGGCTCGATCCTGACTGTGGGGGGGGCGTGCAGGAGGCAGCCGATCAATGATTCTCTCCTCATTGATGTTTCTATCTCTACCTCCCTGTCCCTTCCTCTCTGGAAAAAGGAAAGGAAGGCGGTAGGCTCCCTTCGGCCCTAAGGATCTACGAAATAGCAAAGCGAACGCCTAAAAACAAGGAGGCTGCTGCAAGTCCCCTCCAGAACCTCAGCTTCTGCCACGACATCCCTTCTGGCCTCAACGGCCCAGGAGAGCTGGTGACAACACCAGGGCCACGGCCACGGCCACGGCAGAGGCCGCTCCAGGCGCACCTGGGCAGCCCCGGCGGGAAGTGGCCCCTTCCCGAACCTGCCTCAGCCTCGAGCAGGTACGGAGGAGGCGAGGCCCTAATAACAGGTATTTTCAGCAAAGCACAAGCATCACCAGCTCCCAAGCACCCGCAGGGCAGGGCCCTTCCCGCCCCGACTCTGCCCCTGCCCTGCCCCTCCCGGCCCTGCTCACCGCCACGGCCTTCAGCGACTGCACGATGACCCAGTGGATCTCGTCGAACAGCTTGCCGGTCACCTCCTTGCCTCGGGTGCTCTCCAGGTACAGCCGCAGGTTGCTCACGGTCCACTTGCCCCCGTGGATGTGGTTGTAGTCCTCCTGGCCATGGGAAAGGGGCAGAGCCTCGGGCACTGCTCCCAGAGGGGCCGAGTGCCCGCCCTCCCTCCTCCAGGCGGGTCTGCCCAGGGGCCTGGGCCTCCTCCGTGGGCACGCTTTTAAAATACTCACCTCGGGAACATCCTTACAATCAATCATTTATACCTTGTAGTGCATGCTGTGGAAGCCACCCGGGTCCCCCCCGCCCCCTTAAGACCAAGGCACCTCTCACCCCGCCACCCACGCTTTGGGGGCTCCAGCCCCGCCGACCTCCTTTCAACTCCTACAACGCTCCTTCCTGCCACAGGGCCTTGGCACATGCCGCACCCTCTGCTGGAAGGCTCTTTTCCCACCTCCCCCTCCCCCGCCCCGGGCCGCCCCTGCGCATGCTCAGGCCTCTGCACAATCCCCCGCATGGGAGCCTCTCCGACCACGGGGACAAGGGAACCCCGCCACCCCACGCTCTCCCCGCAGAGCACACATCTCAGGCTGTGGCCACACGCCCAGCGGTGACGCCATCTGATGACTGTCTCCCCGCCACAGGCCCTGGGACCCATGAGGAGGGACCCAGGTAGGGAAGGCCCAGCACTGAGCATGGGGCCAGCCCCGATGGCGCGCAGTGTGTATTTGTTGAACAAATGAACGGCTGAGCGTGAGAGCTCTCGCGTGATTCTCCCAACAACACTAAGGCAGGCATGTCAAACTCGCTGCTGGCGGGCCGCACGCCGCCCACAATGAATACTTTTGCAGCGCAGCCAATGTAACAGTATGTAAGAAAACATGAATTTCCTCATTGCTCTTGTTCTATTTTATACTATACTTTCTTTTTTTTTTAAAATATATTTTAGTGATATTTTACAGAGAGGAAAGGAGAGGGATAGAGAGCTAGGAACATCGATGAGAGAGAAACATCGATCAGCTGCCTCCTGCACACCCCCCACTGGGGATCTGCCCGCAACCAAGGTACATGCCCTTGACCGGAATCGAACCCGGGACCCTTCAGTCTGCAGGCCAACGCTCCATCCACTGAGCCAAACCGGTTTTGGCTTATACTATACTTTCTGAAATAAACCTATGTTTCTATGAAAATTGAAGCTTGTGTGTGTTTTTTTGCGGCCCACATAAACGTAAACCTTGTTTATTTGGCCCGTTAGCCTTTACAACTGGAGAAACTGAGGCTGAGAGTCCAACTCACCTGCCTGAGGTCACAGAACTCGAGAGGCAAGGCTGGCACTGGCTTCCTGCGTCCCCATGTCCCCTCCCCCACCGCAGGCTGACGGCAGGACAGCCACACCAGGAACTCAGGGCTCCCACGCGTGGTCGATGCCAGGGCATCTTGCTAGGGCCCCCATACCCACCCCTCCCTCTCCTGCAGAAACAGGGAAAGAAAGAAACCCACAGCCCTGGCTGGTTTGGCCCAGCGGATAGAGCATCGGCCTGCGGACTGAAGGGTCCTGGGTTTGAATCCGGTCAAGGGCACGTGCCCGGGTTGCGGGCCGGATCCCCAGTGGGGGCGTGCGGGAGGCAGCCGATCAATGATTCTCTCTCATCGTTGATGTGTCTCTCTCTCTCCCTCTCCCTTCCTCTCTGAAATTAATAAAAATATATTAAAAAAAGAAAAAAGAAACCCACAGAATCACTCCGCTGCCTTCGGGTCGAGGGAAAGCGACACTCACCCCGTGCTTCTGGATGGCGACGTTGGTGAGGTGAACAAACATGTTGTCCAGCTCGCTGGTGCTGGGCGTGTACTTGACCGTGCAGAAGCGGCAGAACCCGAGCTTGTACCTGAGTGGGGTTCGGATCAGGCAATGCTCGGAGGACAAGCACAAAAACGTGACACAAAGCTCTCGACACGGAGCTGTGGGTCTGGTTTTGAACGTTTAAAAGCACCGTGTTTCTTCAATGCTTCGTTTTTTAAAACCGCTTTATCGACATGTAAGTCATATGTACATATACCTCACCCCCCTCAAGAATTCGATTCCAGGTTCCGGCAAATCCAGAGTTGTGCGACCATCGCCGCCATCCACGTCACAACATTCGCATCACCCCAAACGGAAACCCCGTGACCACTGGCAGCCGCTCCCCACCCCCAGGGCTGGGCAACCCCCATCTACGTTCCGTCTAAAGATCTGCCTGCTCGGGGCATTTCATGTAAACAGAACGACACAACACGTGGCCGTCTGCGCCTGGCTTCTCTCCCCGCGCGTGCCTGCGAGGTTCAAGAGCTGCTTTTCATCGGCAAGCCCCGCGTGAGCATCGCGGTTCATCACCGCACTCGACGCTCACCCTTGGCGGGCGCTGGGCACCGGGGCGCCTCACCAACCCGCACCATGGCGCTAAGGAGCGCGCGCACTCACGGCACCACCGTGAGGATGGGAATGGGCCTGGCGCTTACATGTAGCAGCGCAGCGGGCGGTAGGTGGACACGAGGACGTACAGGCGCAGGTCGAACTTCCTCCCGCCGATCAGTAACGGGTTGCTGATGTAGAGGGAGATCACGTAGGCTTCCTTCGTGGACTGAGACACAAACCTAAACGTGGCAGAGAAGGCCGAAATCAGACGGCAGAGACCGAAGGCGCATTCAGTCGGCAGGTAACCAGCTCCCGCCTCTCCTTAAGTGAGAAAACGGGGGAGACGCTGTCCATGAGGAGCC
Source organism: Plecotus auritus (assembly GCF_963455305.1). Lineage (NCBI taxonomy): Eukaryota > Metazoa > Chordata > Mammalia > Chiroptera > Vespertilionidae > Plecotus > Plecotus auritus. Next base: position 224,120,036 of record NC_137772.1, read on the forward strand.
CTGGGCCCGGGCCCAGCCCCAGGGACGGCGGCAGCTGCTGGGAGCCCTAGGGCAGTGCTCCTGGGCTGACCCTCCCGGGGCTGGCGACGTGTCATCAGACTTCAGCGCCAGTGCTGGGATCTCCCACGGGAAAGGCTCACAGCGACAGCAGGTGAGGGCCTCCCGGAGGCAGAGCGAGCCGGGACGAAATGCCCGGGAAGAAATCCCTGGACTCGGTTCCAAGGAGACCCCCTCCCAGGGAGGAGGCTGGGCCTGACCTGATGCGGCCCCTCCCACCAACGGAGCCCAGGTGCAGACTAGCCGGGTCCCCCACCTGCCCGCGAGGCGAGGCCATCGGTGCCACCGGTGCCCTCAGCTCAGCCAGGTGAGGAGCCTACGGGTCTACACCACAAAATGTGCTCGACAGTAGGTGTCAGGGAGTCAGTCCCAGGTCCTAAGCAGATGCTCTGCTGCCTCAGAAACACTGTGACTGGCCCGGCCAGCGTGGCGCAGTGGGTGAGCATCGACCTATGAACCTGGAGGTCAGGGTTCAATTCCCGGTCAGGGCGCATGCCTGGTTGTGGGCTCGATCTCCAGTGTGGGGCGTGAAGGAGGCAGCCCATCAACGATTCTCTCTCATCATTGATGTTTCTATCTCTCTCCCTCTCCCTTCCTCTCTGAAATCAATAAAAATATATATTTTAAAAAAACACACACCCTAGCCGGATTGGCGCAGTGCAGTGGTTGGCAAACTCAGTCAACAGAGCCAAATAGCAACTGTACAACAATTGAAATTTCTTTTGAGAGCCAAATTTTTTAAACTTAAACTTCTTCTAACGCCACTTCTTCAAAATAGACTTGCCCAGGCCGTGGTATTTTGTGGAAGAGCCACACTCAAGGGGCCAAAGAGCCGCATGTGGCTTGCGGGCCGCAGTTTGCCGACCACTGGCTCAGTGGATAGAGCTTGGCCTGCAAACTGAAGGGTCCTAGGTTCGATTCCCGTCAAGGGCACATGCCCAGGTTGCAGGCTCGATCCCCAGTGTGGGGCATGCAGGAGGCAGCCCATCAATGATTCTCTCTCATCATGGATGTTTCTCTCTCTCTCCCCCTCTCCCTTCCTCTCTGAAATCAATAAAAATATATTATAAAGCCCTAACCGGTTTGGCTCAGTGGATAGAGCATTGGCCTGCGGACTCAAGGGTCCCAGGTTCGATTCCGGTCAAGGGCATGTACCTTGGTTGCGGGCACATACCCAGTAGGGAGTGTGCAGGAGGCAGCTGATTGATGTTTCTCTCTCATCGATGTTTCTAACTCTCTCTCTCTCCCCCTTCCTCTCTGAAATCAATAAAATATATTTTAAAACACACACACTGTGACTGGACGGGTCTCCCACCAACTTCAGGAACACAGGCTCCTGTCCTGTGACTCCTGCTGCTCTCACACCGGTTCCCCCTGCACCGCCCCTCGGGGAGAGTCTAAATGAATGTCGCCCCAGGACAAAGGATGCACTCCTACAAAAGCCAGCCCGTGGCCGACAGACAGACGGACGGCGGGAAACTGCCCCCACTCACGAGGACGTCTTGCTGTCCCGGGACCACTTTTTGATCTGCGAGAGCTTGTTGATGAGGAAGATGCCCTTGCCCTGGGCTTTGCCGCACGGCTTCATGATCCACGTGCTGGACGGGCTCTTCCGGAACTCCTCCACGAACAGGTTGTAGTCGGCGGGCAGCATGTAGGTGACCGGGACAAAGTCTGGAAGGGGAAGCAGAGGGGACCCGGTGAGCCAGCCCCGCCGCGGCCGCGAACGGAAAATACTGCCACTGCCTTTCCAGGGGCCTGTGTCCCACCCCCCACCCTGCCCAACCCAGCACCTGGCAGACCGAGGACTTCCGCGGCTCAGGGCCTGCAGAGGAACAACTCACCGTTACACCTGTGTGCTAAGCACGTTACAAGCCTGTACCCGCTACGAGTGTTCACTACAGCACCGTGAGCTAGGGACTCGCAGCGTTCCCGTTTATCAGATGCGGAAACTGAGGCCCAGAGAGGACACTTACATGATTGTGCAGACGGCTGTGGACTATGCAACAGTCCAGCTTTATCACCAGACAGGACAGGGGTGTGCGCTCTCCCTGGGTGTCGCCAGACGCGGCATTTGCAGCTCAGGAAGTGGTCACGCGTGCTGAGCACCGCGGACATTCTCTCCCTCACACAAAGCACACTCCCCAGGCGTCACTCAGATTCCGAAATTGAGGGCACCCCCCCCCCCCACATCTCTAGGGATCCAAAGAGGCGCCCAGCACAACGTGCACCAACACATTCACCCGTCAAAGCCAGCAGGTGTCACCCCGATGCCTTGGGCAGCTGACGTGAAAAAACTCAACTATTTACAGTTAAAACCCGAGGCCGTGAGAAGGGCACACACCCAGGTAGAGGTATTTCCCATTCTCGTCCTTCTCTGCCAGGGGACTCCCCTCTTTCTCCAGCTCCTTCCGGTATCTCTTAATGTTCTTCACCATCAGGTCCTTCCGGGTCAGCTCGTAGTGGTTCGGAAAGTGGTTGACTATCTGATCGTCTGAGAGCCGGTAGCCAGTTTCCACACTGAAGACGTTTCGGATGGTTTGCACGCTCATCCTGAGAGGGAAGCACAGAGGGACGTGCAGGACAGCAGCTCCCGTTTGTCCACGCGGAGGCGGTCTCATCAAAGCCCGGGAACTCCCCCAGAGCCCTTCCCTACCCACCCGCAGCACTGGAGCCAGGCTGCCAGGCCCACGGTGGCACAGGAACGTGTCCAGTGACTGGCTATGGCGTGAACTGTTTGAGGCAGGAGCTGTTTTTTTTTTAAAAATATATTTTATTGGTTTTTTACAGAGAGGAAGGGAGAGGGATAGAGAGTCAGAAACATCGATGAGAGAGAAACATTGATCAGCTGCCTCCTGCACACCTCCCACTGGGGATGTGCCCGCAACCAAGGTACATGCCCTTGACCGGAATCGAACCTGGGACCCTTCAGTCCGCAGGCCGACGCTCTATCCACCAAGCCAAACCGGTCAGGGCTAGGCAGGAGCTGTTTTGACCATACCCTGAACGGTTTCATTCTCTGGCACACAGTAGGTGCTCCATAAATGTTTACCAATGAATGATAACATTGATTATTGGTAACAGTAATCAACTCTGTAGTCAGGAAGGTCATTTACACGATATTTGCACCCAAAGTCAGGAAGGACAGGGAGCCCTTAAACTCAAACCCCAGGGATTATTCAAGGCCAGGTCAGCACTCACCCGGGCTGCCGCCTAGTGAAGTGAGGAGGAGGAGGAGAAGGGGGGGGGAGAAGAAGGCCAGGGTCCTGCCACCCTCTGTGCCCTCACCAGCCCCAGGCAGGGAAAGAGCAGGAAGGACGGGAGGGCCGGCACCCACAAGGGAACCAGAGTCACAAAAAGGCAGCTGGTGGCCTCTCGCTGTGTGGTCCCTGCCCCCACCCCCACCCCAGGGCACTCCCTAAGAGGGGGTCTGGGGCACCCAAGATCATTAGAATAAGGATATTTTTTTTTTTACTTTTTACTATGGTATCAGTCAACCGTATATGAAAGTAGAGAGAGAAACGTGTAACAGAATCCCGTGACCCAGCCCACAGCTGTCACCACCCAGCCAGCCTTGTTTCGTCTGTGCCCCACCCACTCCCCACACACGCGCCTGCTGTTCCGTTTTCTTCATTTATTTCTTTTTTTTTTTTTTTTAATATATTTTATTGATTTTTTACAGAGAGGAAGGGAGAGGGATAGAGAGCCAGAAACATCGATGAGAGAGAAACATCGATCAGCTGCCTCCTGCACACTCCCTACTGGGGATGTGCCCGCAACCAAGGTACATGCCCTTGACCGGAATCGAACCTGGGACCTTTCAGTCCACAGGCCGACGCTCTATCCACCGAGCCAAACCGGTTGGAGCTAGGCAGGAGCTGTTTTGACCATACCCTGAACGGTTTCATTCTCTGGCACACAGTAGGTGCTCCATAAATGTTTACCAATGAATGATAACATTGATTATTGGTAACAGTAATCAACTCTGTAGTCAGGAAGGTCATTTACACAATATTTGCACCCAGAGTCAGGAAGGACAGGGAGCCCTTAAACCCAAACCCCAGGGATTATTCAAGGCCAAGTCAGCATTCACCCGGGCTGCCCCCTAGTGAAGTGAGGAGGAGGAGGAGGAGGACGAGGGGGGAGAGAAGAAGGCCAGGGTCCTGCCACCCTCCGTGCCCTCACCAGCCCCAGGTGGGCAAAGAGCAGGAAGGATGGGAGGGGCGGCACCCACAAGGGAACCAGAGTCACAAAAAGGCAGCTGGTGGCCTCTCGCTGTGTGGTCCCTGCCCCCGCCCCCACCCCAGGGCACTCCCTAAGAGGGGGTCTGGGGCACCCAAGATCATTAGAATAAGGAGATTTTTTTTTTTACTTTTTACTATGGTAACAGTCAACCGTATATGAAAGTAGAGAGAGAAACGTGTAACAGAATCCCGTGACCAGCCCACAGCTGCCACCACCCAGCCAGCCTTGTTTCGTCTGCGCCCACCCACTCCCACACACGCGCCTGCTGTTCCGTTTTCTTCATTTATTTCTTCATTATAGTTGACAGCACTGGCTTGTTCTGCAGCCATTCCCAGACATCCTATCATTTCATCCAAAATGCTCCTGCAGCCCTAGCTGGTGTTGCTCAGTGGATAGAGCGTCTGCCTATGGACTGAGGGGTCCCAGGTTCAATTCCAGCCAAGGGCACATGCCTGGGTTGCGGGCTCAAACCCCAGTAGGGGGTGTGCAGGAGGCAGCCGATCAATGATTCTCTCTCACCATTGGTGTTTCTATCTCTCTCTCCCTCTCCCTTCCTCGCTGAAATCAATAAAAATATATAAAAAACAAACGAACAACAACAACAAAAAACAAAAACAAAATGCTCCTGCAGGAACCTCTAGCAGCTAAGGACGCCTTTTTGTGTTATACGATGTCCTATGTTACACTGTTACCACAACTGGAAAAAGCAGCAGTAATTCCCGAATATCACCAAATATCAACCAGTGTCCAACTTCCCTAATCGTCTGATATGTTTTTACAGCTTGTGCAAATAAGGGCCGGGCCTTCTGATCAGTTGTTCTCCCTCTCACGCCTCTCTCTTTTTTTTTTTTTAGTTGATTTTAGAGAGAGAGGGAGGGGGGAGGGAGAGAGAGAGAAACATTGATCGGCTGAGAGAGAGAGAGCGAGAGAGAAACACTGATGTGAGGAACACTGATCGGCTGCCTCCTACAAGGCCCTCATGGGGATCGAGCCCGCAACCTGGATATGTGCCCTGACCGGGAACTGAACCGACAACCCTTCGGTGCGTGGGACGATGCTCAACCACCGGAGCCACACCTGAGACGGGGCAGGTAGCACAGTGCGTACACAGGTGTAGACGCAAGAATGACAGGGGACAACGTGCCGCCCACGGCATGGGGTGGAGGAACGAGGAGAAGGGAAGTGGCTCAACAGAGGCAGCGGCAGGGAGAGGGGGTCCTGAGGAGGGGGATGTGCAGCGTGAAAAAGCCCCAGAGACCCTGGTGAGCCTACCCACCTCAGGGACTCACGGGGCTCTGGACCCAGGTCTGCGGAGGGTCGGGTGACAGAGGCCAGGCCGTCTCACTGTAACCCTGCCAGAGCGGGGCTGTCCGAGCAGGGACCTCTGTCACCGCTGAGGGCGGGAGCAGACCTGGACTGAGGGGGATGGGACCTCAGCCCGAGGAAGGCGGAGGAGGAGGAGAGTCCAGGACAACTAACTCCCAGGCTCCTGGTTGGACGGAGCACCGTCCAGGAGGTGATGCCAAATCCTGAGACTAACTCACCTTGGGGGGGGCGGGGGGGGGGTAACCTAGGCCAAATAGCGCCCTCTCGCCATCCGGGAGGGAAGCAAATGGGAGTACGGGGACAGCTCCCACAGGGCCCTCCTGTGACCCCCACCCCCACCCCCACCCCTGGACACTGGGCGGTAAGGTGCTGACTGTGAGAAACTAACCTGAGGGGGGAGGGCTCTGGTTTTTCACCCAAATCCCCGCAGTGGGGACCCCACTCTGCTGCCTGGTGAACAGGACTGTGGGCCCTGACAGCTACGCCGGGACGGTCCTCGCCGCCTGCGACCTGGACCGGAATCCGTAACTGGTCAATGGGCTTCGGACAGCCAGTGGCCCTGCCTCGTACTCACCAGTAAAAGTTCCAGTCCTCGTTCTCCGTCACCTGGACCCATCCTCTCTTTTCAAAATTATTGATCAGCACTGACTTCTCGATGTCAGTGACCCACTTCACTTTTCCTGCCATAACCCTGCGAGAGAGCAACGCCTCAGGCTGCGACACGGCAAGTTCCCGTCGCCCGGGGGAGCCCGTACATCCCGGACCATAGACGCCCCAAGTTCACTCCCCCCAGCTGTGGTCCCAGCCAGGGGCCTTGCAGTCCCCGGGGACACCGGGCAATGTCTAGAGCAGGGGTGGGCAAACTTTTTGACTCGAGGGCCACAATGGGTTCTTAAACTGGACCGGAGGGCCGGAACAAAAGCATGGATGGAGTGTTTGTGTGAACTAATAGAAATTCAAAGTAAAGGAGCGGAGGGGAGAGCAAGAGAACCGGATAGAACAGCTGGATCCGGCCCACGGGCCGTAGTTTGCCCAAGGCTGGTCTAGAGGCATTTTGTTTGTCACAACTGGGGGTGGGAATGCTTCTGGCATCTAGTGAGAGAGGCCGGAGATGCTGCCCGACACCCCACAATGTACAGGACGGCCCCCTACAACCAACTATCCAGCTCAAATGTCAGTGTTGCCCAAACTGAGAAATCCCGGTCGAGTAGCAAAGAAAGGCAGCAATTAGCCAGCAATTAGCCATCAATCAATGTTCAACGGCAATTGCAGCAGGGTTTTAGGTGAGCATCGCTCCCCCCGCCCCCGCCCCCCAAAGGCAGCACCCACACCACAACCACCTGCCGGCCGGCCACCGCCGAAGTGAGGGCAGCAACGAAAATCCCCAAGGCCGCGTGCTGTGCTTCAGCGAGCAGGAAATGGGCCCTCCGAGACGGTGGGGATTTCGTCCCGGCCCCCTGCTCCGGCCCCGGGTCCCTCTATCGTGACCAACGGTCCCTCGGGGAGAACACCTAAGGCTGGACTTACCATCGGTTCTTATGGAGCCGACACGGACGTCCAGTGTCTCGTCACTTTCACTGGCTCTCCCGGGGGTTCTGCCTAAAATAAAATGAATAGGCAGGTGAGATGTACACAGCACAAGACCAAGGGGCACCCTGACTGTCCTGAACGTAGAGAACTGTGGCCATGCCGAGGGCCCAGCGGAGAGTGTCTTGTGTTAACAGGTGCACCAGAGGGCCACGCAGCACTCTTACTGCCGGGTATTTAATCCGGTGCCAACTCAAAGCACAGCTCAGGGACCTGCAGCCTGGGCATTGCCCGGAGCTTGTTAGAAATGCAAACTCTTGATGCCACGCCATCCATGATGCACTGGCTCAGACTTTTGCATGCTGGAGTCATCTGGATTCGTTTCCAGCTGGCCTTCTTCGACAAGGAAAAAGCGCCATCTTTACTTATTCTTTTAGAAATGTTTTTTTGATTTTAGAGAAAGAGGAAGGGGGAGAGAGACACACACATGGGTTGGTTGCCTCCTGTAGGAACCCTGACCCAGGATCAACACCCCCCTCCACCCCTATCCCCCACCAACCTGGACATGTGCCCCGACCAGGAATCTAATTAGTGACCTTTGGGTGCACGGGAGGACACTCTAACCCACTGAGACACACTGGCAAGGGCCAAAAGCGCCATCTTTAAAGAAGATAGCAAATAATAACGGAAATGACTCCGATGGCAGCTGTACTGCCACCGTCCACCTCCTGCCCGCACCAGGAGGCAGGGCCAGGCTCCACGAAACTGTTGACTGTGCCTGCGATTCTTTGAGCGCAGACCAGGGCCGCTGGTTTGCGCTCCACAGCCTCGCACTGAAATGTGCTCAGCAAATGATTCCCGAACCACGAACCGCTTTGCAAACCCTAAACGGAACGACACGATACTTTTACATCTAGGATGGATCCCCTGAAATGCCCCAGCTACTCTATGAGGTGGACGACTCCCTCAGCCCACACCCACTCTCACTGACAGGGAAACCGGGAGGGGAGGTGCCTAGGTCCAGACCCCAGAGAGAGGTGAGCAGAGCGGGGAACCCCAGGCTCCTGCCTGCTGCTCTGAGCCCTCGCCACAGGTGCACTGCGCTCAGCAAGATGCCAACTGAAACGATACAGACTGCAGCGGCAAAAGCCTAGGAACAATGAAATCTGCGGAAACGATCATAAGAATGCAATCACAAGGACCGAGCGGCACAGGGCAAGCCACAGGCGGAGGAAGGGCCACAGCAGTCGGAGCATTCTCCCTGGAGGGCGCGGCCCGACCGGCATCAGCTGACCATCACCCTAACGGCGGAGTGGACCCAGGCGCCCACACTCGCTCGCGCATGCGCACTCACCCACCCACGCACAGCCACACCCTCGGTCCTAGGAGGCGGCGGCAGCCCGCGCGGGGCCTCAGCTGTGGGCGCAGAGCGCGGGGCAGCGCCGAGGAGCGCGGAGCAGGGAGGCCCGCACCGTGCCCAGGACCCGCCTCCAGCCCCACTCCGGTGCTTGCAAGAGGACGCCGCCGCCCGCCACCCAGCGGGTCGAGCCACCGCCCACTACTTCCGGGGCGGCGCCCTGGCAACCGAAGACGCTACCGCCGGCGCTACAACGGCTTCCGGGGTCAGACTTTCCAGGCGGGTCTCTGAGCCCTGAGCTGAGAGCTTGGGAAGAGCCAGCCGTTTAGCCTTTCTCCCCCCTTTTCTCCCCCCCCGCCCCCCGCGACCCCCGCCAAGGCCTCTTAACCTTCAGGGCCCAGAAATGAGGTTGAGAAGGGTGTGTGCGTGAGGCGGAGAGGCGTGATGATTGTGGCACTGCGGCCAGTCCGCTCTTACCCCTCTGCTGCTCAGCTTCTGTATCGGCAAACTTGGGACAGCCCTAGCGCCTACCTGGCAGGCTTCGTTATAAGAATAATATGGCAAGTTGAATTCTGCATATAGCAATCCATAAATGGCATGCTCAGCCATGACCGGGCAGCTCAATGTTAGAGCGTCCTCCCCATTCGTCAAGGTTGCGGGTTCGATCCCGGTCAGGGCACATATGAGAAGCAACCAATGAATGCATAAATTAAGCATTCTCGCTTCTTCTCTAATATCAATACATTTTTAAAAATATATTTCTTTATTGATTTCAGAGAGGGAGGGAGAGGGAGGGAGAGGGAGAGAAAGATAGAAACATCAGTGATGGAAGAGAATCATTGATTAGCTGCCTCCTGCACACTCCCTATTGGGGATCGAGCTGGCAACAGGGCATGTGCCCTTGGCCGGAATTGAACCTGGGACCCTTCAGTCCGCAGGCCAACGCTCTATCCACTGAGCCAAACCAGCTAGGGCTAAAATCAATACATTTTTTAAAAATTAAAGAAATGGCCAAAACCGGTTTGGCTCAGTGGATAGAGCGTCAGCCTGCGGACTGAAGGGTCCCAGGTTCGATTCCAGTTAGGGGCATGTAGCTTGGTTGCGGGCACATCCCCAGTGGGAGGTGTGCAGAAGGCAGCTGATCGATGTTTCTCTCTCATCGATGTTTCTGACTCTCTATCCCTCTCCCTTCCTCTCTAAAAAATCAATAAAATATATTTTTAAAAAAATTTAAAGAAATGGCCTACTCAAAGTTCAGCTCATTTGTGAAGTGTTCCCTTGAGGGTGGGATAGGTCTAGTTCTTCAAACTATGTATGTTCAAACTCTCTCTGTAAGGAAGAAGCAGCCTGATTTCATGAGAAGCAAAACTGAAGCCAGACCTGGATCGAATCCTTATTGTGGCATTTAAGCTGAAGCCATGTGTCTTAGTCTATTCCGGCTGCTATAACAACAAACACTAGAGGTGGAGTACCTTCTAAACACCACTGATTAATTTTTCACAGTTCTGGCACCAGCAAATTGGTCTGTGGTGAGGGCCTGCTTCCTGGTCATAAATGGTTTGTTATCTTACGTTGTCCCCCCATGGCAGAAGGAGTGAGGACGCTCCTTTGGGGTCTCTTTTTTTAGGGCACTAATCCCATTTACGAGAGCTCCACACTCATGACCTATTCACCTTCCAAAGGCCCCACCTCCTGATACCACCCCATTGGGGCTTAGAATTCCAGCACATGACTTTGAGGGGACATAAACACACCATTCATTGTGCTATGAGAGCAGTTCATGAAAGAAAGAGTTGACACTCACCCAAAAAATATTGAAGACCCACAACATTCAAGAAAGGCACAAAAAATCAGCCAAGATGAACTGAACACCAAGGAAACTTCCAGAACCAGCTTCCCACCTGGTTTTTATCTTTTTTCTTATTGTTCCACTTGGTTTTTATAGCTCAAAGCTAAGAATGGTCTATACCCATGACCCCAATTAAGTGAAATTTAATTTATTCCACCTCCTCTTAAAAAAAAAGTCCATTTGCTCATTAGTAGACCTGTATTACTAAAAAGTTATACTCCATTATTATTTTATTTTGTATTTCATCAATGAAAAAGTTGTACAATTTTATGGAACTTGTAAGTGGCAGAGCCTGGATTTGAACCCAGAAAACCTGACCACTCACGCTACTGCTTCCTTGGAAAATAGAGAGCAGCCTCTGGGAAGATGGTGTTTTTCCAGGTGAAGTTCTGAGCTTTGCTTCCAGGGATTCCTGAAACCTCATCCATCACCACTTACCGTTAGCACCATCTAGTGGAACCAGCGCTCACCTGGAGCCTGACAGGCCAAGTTCACAGCCACCGCACAGCTGCCACTGTCCCTCCACGGCTCTCAGCCTCAGCGGTCACCCCGTCAACTGAGGAGGTGAAGGAGCGTGGGAAGATGACGCAGGTGATGCGATGACGGCGCCTGGCGCCACTAGCTCCTAAGAGATGTTCAGTGAACATCGTGTGCTGGCTCCTGGGGGCCAGGTTCAGCCACAGGAGGTTTAAAATAGCACCTTGGGTGTATGGTCAGGGCCCCATCTTGGGATGACCTGGCCCCAGCCCCTCCCCAGCCTCCGCTGTCTGCGGCTTCTCCTCCCTGGGCAGGTGGCCCTCTGCTCCTCAGCCCCGAGAGCAGCGCTGTCACCATGTGGCCTTGAGGCCTTCGCCACGCCCACTATGGTGCATCCCTTCGTCAGGCTCTTCCTGCCCCAAGGTGGTGACAAAGTCTGTCCAGGTGTCTTTTTTACTAAGAACCACCAGCTTCACATTGGCCATGTAGTGGCCACATAGTTTGAGGGGCCCCGTACAAAATGAAAATACATGTTCCCTTGTTCAAAAATTATTAAGGCTTTTAACTGAAGGCCCTGGCCGAGTAGTTCAGTTGGTTAGAGCGTCCTCCCGATACACTAAGGTTGCAGGTTTGATCCCCCAGGTCAGGGCACATGCAAGAATCAATCAATGAACGTGTAAGTAAGTGGAACAACAAATCAATGTTGCTCTCTCTCTCTCTCTCTCAAATACTATCAATCTGTCTGTCGTTCTCTCCCTTCCTCTCTTTCTAAAATCAATCAGTCAATGAATGTATTTTAAAAAGAATTTTAACTTAGCTGCAGCAGCATTAAACCATTGCGGGGCAGGTCTGAGCCAGGGGGACGTATGCAACCGGCCCTGCTGAGGGCAGGACTCACGGTGCCCTAAGCGCCTGGCCAGAACTCCGCCCACGCAGCCCTCACAAGAACCCTGCCCAGTGAGTGGTGTGATCCCACTTTTTTTTTTTTTTTTTTTAATATATTTTATTGATTTTTTACAGAGAGGAAGGAAGAGGGGTAGAGAGTTAGAAACATCGATGAGAGAGAAACATCGATCAGCTGCCTCTTGCACACCTCCTACTGGGGATGTGCCCGCAACCAAGTTACATGCCCTTGACCGGAATCGAACCTGGGACCTTTCAGTCCGCAGGCCGACGCTCTATCCACTGAGCCAAACCGGTTTTGGCTGATCCCACTTTTTAAAAATATTTTTTTTAATATGTTTTTATTGATTTTAGAGACATGACAGGAGAGGGATAGAAAGAGAAAAACATCAACGAAAGGGAATCATCGACTGGCTGCCTCCTGTACACCCCCTACTTGGGATCGAGCCCACAACGCGGGCATGTGCCCTGTCTGGGACTCGAACTGGGGATCTCTTTGGTTCATGGATCGACACTCAACCACTGAGCAGCACCGGCCCAGCTTTTATTGAATTTTAGAGAGAGAGAAACATAGATTTGTTGTTCCACTTATTTATGCATTTATTGGTTTATTCTTTTTTTTTTCTTTTTCTAAACAACCTCCCTTTCCTTCAGGTGTTTATTTCATTATTTTTTATATATATACATTTTTATTGATTTCAGAGAGGAAGGGAGATAGATAGAAACATCAAGGATGAGAAACATTGATTTGCTGTCTCCTGCATGCCCCATGGGGGGGGCGGGGCCGGGGGCCGGGAGGGGGAGGGATGGAGCCCGCAACCTGGGCCTGTACCCTTGGCCGGAATCGAACCTGGGACCCTTTAGTCCACAAGCTGACGTTCTATCCACTGAGCCAAACTGGCGAGGGCTATTGGTTGATTCTTGTATGTGCCCTGACTGAGACTTGAACCCACAAACTTAGCATATTGGGACGTTGCTCTAACCACCTGGGCTACCCGGCCAGGGCCGGTGTAATTTCTGAGGAACTGCCATGCTGTCTTCCACGGTGACTGCAGCATTTCACACTCCACCCACAGCACACAGGGCCCCAATTTCTCTACAACCTCGCCAACACTGGTTACTTTCCGTGTTTTCTTTTTGTCGTTGTTGTTTTTGGTTAACCCTCACCGAGGATACTTTCACATTGATTTTTTAGAGAGTGGAAGAGAGAGGGAAAGACAAAGAAACATCGATGTGTGTGAGCCCCAACCAGGGTCCGGGCCGGGGAGGATCCTGCAACCAAGGTACATGTCCTTGACCGGAATCGAACCCGGGACCCTTCAGTCCACAGGTGGACGCTCCATCCACTGAGCCCGGCCAGTAGGCCTGGTTTGTTTTGGTTTGGGTTCCACAGCAGCATCCTAATGGGGCTGCTATCTCCACTTTTTAAATAAGCAAACGAGTTGCCCGAGGCTATGCAGCCATGAACGTTATCAATTCAGCTGTGACCTTCAGAATGCCCTGCGCAACTCAGCCGCCACCCAGGACTCTGATGGAGCCCCAGCCCATTGCTCCCCGAGGCTGTCACTAACCCCAGGGGTGCCCCCTGCTGGACGGACCCCAGTGCCCAGCCCACCCAGGCCCACTCTGTGGCCACGCCAGCAGGCCTGCCCTGTGCAGGGACTCTGTGCTCCACCCAGGTGCTGCCCCACCTCAGGGCCTGCAGCAGCCTCAGGGCCACCCTCAGGCCCTGGTTTACCAGGTCTCTAGCACTCCCCACTCCCCCTTCCCCATCCCTCCATCACCCCATCTCCATCCCCCCATTCCCATCCCCCATCCCCATCCCCCATCCCCATCCCCCATCCCCATCCCCCCCATCCGTCTCATATACCACCTTTCACAGCACAGAGGGCAGGGAACCAGGACTCAGACAGCATCCACTGAGGGTCAGGAGGCTGGGGCCCAGCTCTGGCTTTGCCACGCCCATTTCTGGCCAAGGGGGTGGGAAGGGGGGTGGGAAGGTGGGGGTGAGCCCTGAGACCCAGGCTGCCTGGTCTGGGGCCACAGGAGTGGAGAGAGAGCCTGTGGGCTCGGAAATAGGTGAAAACAGAGGCTGGGGAGAACATCGAAAGCTGGGGCCTGGGGGGCGGGGGGAGGGGCGGCCTCCCAGAAAGCCTTTTCCTCAAGACCACGCTGCCCACGAGTACACCAGCCAAGGGTGGGCTGCGAGCCGTCTACAGGGCAGTGACCAGCATCATACGCAAACGTGGATTCAGCCAACAAATAATTACCGCGCCCAGCCCATGCCCGGCCCCAGTGGGCACACACATTCCTGAGCACGTGTGTACTGTGTCCTGTGGAACAGAACACGCAGGCCCCGCGGGGCCAGCCGTGCTGACCTCTCAGACCTGCTACTGGCCTCCTTCATTTCCCCCTTTTTTCCCTACAGTTTCTCCTGGCGCATGCTCTTCCCTTCCTTCCTTTCCTTCAAAATGGGTCCCGTCTTCCCCTGCGGACCTGTCCTTTGCCCACGGCCCTCCTCCGCCATGCTGCTCCCGGGATTTCTCTATCCCCTCTCCCACATGCCGAGCCCTCCTCACTGCAACAGGGGCCAGCAGGAAAGAGCGCTGGATTGGGAGTCCCACCCTCAGGCCTGGGTTCGAATCTCAGGCCTGCTGCTGGCTGTGTGACCCCGGGCAGAAAATGCAACCCGAGTGCCTTGGTTTCCCATGTCATGCCCCACGTCCCAGGCCTGGAGGGGCCTGGAATGCCATGTGTCCTGGCCAGGAGCCTGGGCTGCTGGGAGCTGGGCCCGGCCTCCCCCCAGGCCCCAAGTCGGGGCTGCCATGCGGTAGGTAGCTGAATGAGGCATACACACACAGCAGGGGTCTGACCCGGGGTCACCTTGCCATTCCAGCCGTGTCCCAGCAACGTGCCCCAGCAGAGCGTGGAGATAATTCACTAAGATAATTCACCTTCTGAGCCAGTGGGCGGCAATAATCTTCCAGGTCCAGAGCTGCTGAGAGGCAAGGGGGCTCCCCACTTGTGGTTCCTCAAAGACCAGTCAGCTCTGGGCGGGGGTGGGGGAGGGGTGGGGGGGCTGCTTCTCTGGGCGCCCAGCTTTCCATCCTGTCTCCTCTGCCTGCCTTCTCCCCATGTGTGCGCCCACAAGGACCCCTTTGCCCTCCTGCTGGGCCCCTCCCTCCCCCACCTGCCGTCCCCCAGCCCTGGGGGTCCCAGGTGTTCAGACCCTCCACCAGGTAAAGCTGAGTCAGCGGTGAAGGTGACCAGAATGATTCTATCCGAGAGCCGCCAGGTGCTGCGACTTTGAGTACTAACTTCTGTGTGTCCTGCTCCCCCTCTTGCAAATGGGGTTCAGAACAGAACCAGCTCCGAGGGGTGTCGAGGTTCAGCGAGGCTGCAGGGAACAGCTCAGCAGGGAGCCAGGCACCGAGGCAGGGCGTTTTCTATGAATAGGATATTGTTGTTATTATGATACATTATTAACAAACAGAAGCACTCGCATGAGAGCCACAGCCGTGTGTGCGCGCATGTATGTGTGCATGTAATTGTGCGTGTGTGTGTGCGTGTGTGTGTGTGTGCGTGCGTGTGTGTGTGTGTTGGGGCAAAGGCTGGGAAGGGAGGGACTAGAGTCCAGACTTTCTCTATCAGCTGGCTCTCAGGTTCCCGGGAAACCTGCCCTCCTCCCTCCTCCTGCTAAAGGCCCAGCCCAGACCCCGAAGCCCGCAGGGGGGAGGGGCTGATCTCCCCAGAGCAGGGGTTCGGGACACCCAGAGCCAGGGTGCTGCACGCGTCCCCCGTGCCCAGCGGGGCTCAGGAATGGCGCCCTTGAGCCCACTGCAGCCTCTGTCCCAGCCTCCTGGATGTTGCCCGGGCGACGGCTGCAGGGCAGAGGCGGCGGCAGGCGGGTGAGCTTCTCACTTGGACTCCCCGACTGCACACGGACCAGAGAGCACCCTCAAGGGGCGCGTTTCCAGACGTGCAGCAGGGGCCGTGTGCTAGCGAAGGCTCAACTGCTGGGCAGGGTCGTTGCTGCTTTTGTTTGCAGTTACGTTCATTCTCAGTGGGGACACAGGAACATCTCCAGGTCCCCAGGAAAGGCCAGGTCTGCAGGGCTGGAAATGGAGAGACGCTAGGCCCTGCGCGCTCAGGTGGCTCAGTGTGTCGAACCCATGCAGCCAGGTTGCAGGTTCGATCCCCGGTCAGGGCACATGCAAGAATCAACCCATGAATGCGTAAATACGTGAGACAACAGATCGATGTTTCTCTCTCTCTCTCCCCTCCCTCCCCCTTTATCTCTAAAATCAATTTAAAAATGTTGTTTTGTTTTATTTAAAATTATTTCCTTTGAGAGAAATAAATCCCAAAATTCCGTGGTCCCCGGGTCCTCCTCACTCTCCGAGGCAGGAGAGGGAGTTTGGAAGCTGTGCTCAGCATCTGGGAGACGGGGAACCCCCCGCACCACCTCACCTGCCTGGCCTCGGCTTCCCCCTCTGTGAAGTGGGAACCGCAGGACCTGCCCCACGAGGCTGCTGTGAGGCCGGAAGGGATGGTGACGGGGACAGTCACCCGTCTGGGAAGCAGTGTCTATTGAGGGGCCCACCGGCTGGGGGCAAGGGAGTGAGACTGCACCAGGGACCCTGCCCTCTGGGGCTCACGGACCAGGTCCTCCTGGGGCGCCCCCACCCCCAGAGCAGCGGTGCGGACAGCAGTGGCCGCCGACACCACGCTGGCTGCGTGAGCTGCTCGGACGGCTGTCATTGTTCAGAACAAACCTGTCATCGCCCCGATACACCCGGCTGTCCGAGGGAAGTTATTTCTGGATGGAAGGAGGTTCTGCAGGCCTGGGGCTCCTTCCTGCCGGCACCCACAGGGGCCGGCTCCCTCTCACGATAACCTGGGGCTTCGAGCCTGCTCCCGCAGGGGCGGCCCGCCACCCGCAGGATGTCCAGGCCCGTGCCGGCCGCCACAATGCTCGGGAGCAGAGGCCGCCTCCCCTCTGACCCGGATTCCCGGCCTTGTCTGAGGGAGCGGAGGCCTGTTCTCTGTCTGCCTGACGGGCTGCATGAGATTCGGTTATTTCGGTCACACGGGCCTCCTGGTTTCTGTCCCGGATGCGTATCTATGGCATTGTCATGGCCCCGAGCTGAGCCAGGCCGGTTGGGCCTCCGCCGTCTGCCCTGACATGCGCTGGTCCTGTTTCCAACTGTCATCCTACGTTGTCACCAGCAGCGCTGGCCTCTCCGGTCCCACCAGGGGCTCAGGATGCCAAGCACCCCTGGCAGCAGCCGTAAATCTGGGTCTTCATTAAAGCCTCCCGCCTGGGCTATTTCAAGTCTGATTCACGGTGCCTTGCTTAATTTTATTTTGTAGTATCGAGTTGAGTTTTAATTTGCCAAAAGTGCACAAATCTTAAGCATTCAGCTCCATGCATGTTTACGTATGTACAGACGCCATCCATGTCACCCCAGGAGGTTCCTTCCTGCCCCCTCCCAGCCGATGCCCACCCCACCTCGAGAGGTAGCCACTGGTCTCACCTCCATCGCCAGAGATTAGCGTTGCTGGTCTTGAACTTCATACAAATGGAACCACGCAGTATGTTCTCTCTGGCTCTGGCTTCTTTCACGGAATATAACATCCATAAAAACAGTTATTGTTTATGACCGGGAACATAATACACATTCATTGCAAAAATTGCAAATAATTTACAAGAGAAAGAAAAGACCATTTAAACCCGGCGGCAGTGATCGGTGGTTGAGCGTCGACCTATGAACCAGGAGGTCACAGTTCGATTCCCGGTCAGGGCACACGCCCTGGTTGCAGGCTCGATCCCCAGTGTGGGGCGTGCAGGAGGCAGCCGATCCAGGATTCCCTCTCATCATGGATGTTTCTATCTCTTGGCCCTCTCCCTTCCTCTCTGAAATAAGTAAAAATATATTTTTTTAAAAATGAAAAGAAGTAGCCGAAACCGGTTTGGCTCAGTGGATAGAGCGTCGGCCTGCGGACTGAAGGGTCCCGGGTTCGATTCCGGTCAAGGGCATGTACCTAGGTTGCGGGCACATCCCCAGTGGGGGGTGTGCAGGAGGCAGCTGATCGATGTTTCTCTCTCATCGATGTTTCTGGCTCTCTGTCCCTCTCCCTTCCTCTCTGTAAAATATCAATAAAATATATAAAAAAAAATAAAAAAAATAAAAATAAAAGAAGTAAACTGTTGCGTGTCTGAGAGGTAGTAAATGCAGGGAAGGTTGGTACAGAACTCCAGGGGCCAAGGACTGCAGGGTTAAAAGTGGTTGTCAGGGAAGGCCTCCCTGGAAGTGACATCCGAGCCAAGACTTAAGGAAATAAGACCAACAGCAGATGGCTAATGGAAGAGCCATCGGGGAGACAACAGCAGGTGCCAAGGCCCTGAGGCTGCCATGAGCCTGTATGTGAGGACCAGCGAGGAGGCCAGCGTGCCGGGATGGGATGAGCACTAGCAGAGTTGTAGAAAATGGGTCCGAACGGTAACATTAGGCTGGATTAGGTAGGGCCTCTGTGGAAGATAGAGAACCTGGCAGGATGTGAGCAAGGGAGGAACCAATCAGAATTTTATTTTATTTTTGTTAATCCTTGCCTGAGGATATTTTTATCCATTACTTTTCAGAGAGTGGGAGGGAGGGAGGAAGGGGGGGGAGAGAAAAAAAGAGAGAGAGAGAGAAGGAGAGGGAGAGAGGGAGAAAGAGAGAGACATCAGTGTGAGAGAGATACAGGAGGGACTAGTCGCCTCCCGAATGAACATGCCTGGACTAGAAGCGGGGCGCAAACCCGAAACCCAGGCATGTGGCCTTGGCCGGGAATTGAACCCGCAGGCGGACATTCTAAGCACGGAGCCACACCGGCCACAGTTTTAGTTCAACCGTCACTCAGGCTGCTGTGCTGAGTCCATACAGAGGTGCCGGCGTAGAAGCAGGTAGACCAGTGAGGAGACTTCCAGGCGTCCTCAAACTACGGCCCGCGGGCCACATGCAGCCCGCCAAGGACATGGATCCGGCCCGCCGGGTGCCGCTGCCTGTCCTGCTGAGCAGCCGACGCGTCCCGGGCCCGCAGTGCGCATAGGAATTTGTTCATAGTTTTTTTTGTTTTTTTTTGTTTTTTTTAAAACTATAGTCCGGCCCTCCAACGGTCTGAGGGACAGTGAACTGGCCCCCTGTTTAAAAAGTTTGAGGACCCCTGGCCAAGAGGATTTGCGGAAGAGTCAGGAATGGGGTGTCTTCGTTCCTATCGCTGCCTAACAAACCACAGCAGCCTTAGTGCAGTGGTCGGCAAACGGCGGCTCGCGAGCCACATGAGCCGCGGTTTGCCGCTCTGTTGACTCATGAGTTTGCCGACCACTGGCCTAGTGCCTGAGCAACCATGAACATTTGTTATTCTCACGTTGAAGGGAGTCAGGGGCAGCGTCGCTGTGGTTGGCTCCGGGTCTCCATGAGGCTGCCGTTGGGGCATTGGTGGGGCTGGGGTCAGCTGAGGCTTCACTGGGGCCGGAGGACGCACTGCCAGGACGGAGCCCTCACGTGGTGCCGGCTGTTCCTCCCCCGAGGGTCTCTCCACGGTCCGCCCGCTGTCCCCAGGGTGAGAGAGTCAAACCAGAGGCGGGAGCCAGGCCAGAGCCATCCTTCAGCATCCGCCTTGGGAAACGCCAGAGCATCCCTCTGCCTCGTTACATTCATGAGACGTGAGTGCCGGCCCCCGGGCCCCTGGCACCCAGCTCGGACCAACCTGTGTAGGGTAGTGGCACAACTCGCAGCAGAGCTCGCCGCAGCCGGGCCTCAGAAGCCAGTGCCGACGGCACAGAGGCCCAGCCCTCACTCTGGACTCACCCTCACCGGGGAGTCCGACGCTAGACCAACAGAGAGGTCAGTGGGTGCCTCAGGGTGAAGGAGAAGGGACACGGAGGCCCCCCACTCCTGGGGGACCTCGGACAGAAGTGACGATCGTCAGGCGCTGCCTGCCTTCCTCACAACCAGTGGAGCTGGGCGTGGCTCTCCGCGTTTCCCAGGAAGTGAGAGAAACTGAGGCCCCCGATGCATCAGGCCATGCCGGGAAAGGAAGCCGCAGCCCTCACCCCCCAGCATCCAGGCCTCTCCGCCCTGCAGATCAGCTGGCCTCTCCCAGCCTCGGTCTCCTGGCCTGTAAAATGGGGATGTAGCCCTAACCGTTTGGCTCAGTGGATAGAGCGTCGGGCTGGGGACTGAAAGGTCCCGGGTTCGATTCTGGTCAGGGGCTTGTAACTTGGTTGCGGGCACATCCCCAGTGGGGGGGTGTGCAGGAGGCGGCTGGTCGACGTTTCTCTCTCATCGGTGTTTCTAACTCTCTATCCCTCACTCTTCCTCTCTGTAAAAAATCAATAAAATATATATTTTTTAAAAAAATAAACAAATAAAAATAAAATAAAAGGGGATGTAGTAAGGCTCCCAGAGGCTTCCCTCGTCCATGGAGGCCCCGCGCAGGTCAGGACGGGCCGGATGTGCCGAATGCCGAGTGAAGAAGGTGCTGCTGGCCCTGGCCAGGGGACGGGCAGCCTGGGCGCTTCTGCCCGTTGCGTGAGGCTGGGATGCCCGTTCAGGGGCCCTGGGCACTCAGCTCCGGGCATCATCTCTCCAATACCCTTCCACATGGTTCCCACTTCCAGTTCCTGAGATCTAGCTCCTGTCCTGCTGCCAGCCCTGCCACGGCTCCCTGCCACCCACAGGACGAGGGCCGAGGGCCGGCCTGCACGCCAGGCGCCCTGGGTACCCTCCTGCCGGAAGCCTTGCCTGATGGGGCGTGGCCGCTCCAGGGTCTGGCTCTGTTGTCACTCTCCTGGAGGCCCCACACCTCTGTCTCAGACCCAGGGTGTCACGTCCCAGTTTGGTCTCACTTGGAGGAGGCATTTGCCACCGTCGCTGGCTCTGCTCTGCCGGGACAAGACCAGACATGCTTTTCTTCCTCTTCTTCTTCTTCTTCTTCTTTTTTAAATCCTCACCCGAGGATATTTTTTCTATTGATTTTTAAAAAGAGTGGAAAGGAGGGAGGAGGGGGAGAGAGAGACAGGGGGAGAGAGGAGACAGAGAGAGAGAGAGATCTATGTGAGAGAGATCTTTTATATATATATATATATATATATATGTTAATATTTTTTTAAATTTATTTTTTACAGAGAGGAAGGGGGAGGGATAGAGAGTTAGAAACATCGATGAGAGAGAAGCATCAATCAGCTGCCTCCTGCACACCCCCCACTGGGGATGTGCCTGCAACCAAGGTACATGCCCTTGACCGGAATCGAACCCGGGACCCTTCAGTCCCCCAGCCCGATGTTGTATCCAGTGAGCCAAACCGGCTAGGGCGTGAGAGAGACATCTTAGTTGGTTGCCTCCCGCACACGCCTGGACCAGGGCCTGGGATCAAGCCTGCAACCCAGATATGCACCCTTATCAGGAATCGAACCCGAAACCCTTCCAGGCACAGGCCAACACTCTAACCACTGAGCAACACTGGCCAGGGCTCTTCCTGTTTAAAAAGAAATCGGTGTTTTTCTGATTACCAAGTTAATGTGCTTCTATACAGAAAATTAGGAAAACCAAGGGAGGAATACTAACCCACGCACCCCCTTACGGCTCAGAGAGGACCACATTCCTAGCTCGCGTTCCCTTCCGAAGCGCTGGACCGTCACACCTCGGTTCTCGAACGCCTCCCATCTCCAATAGTTCAGTTCTCGACCAAATTGTTCACAGAAACAATGTCTCCGCTGTCAGCCAACACTGCAGTTTCCAAGCCGACAACTCTGCCACGCCGGTACGCAGCATGACAAAAAGGGTCTCTCAGGCAGCGGGCAAAGGAGAGGATCGTGATTAGCACACGTTTAAAACAGGAAGAGGCCAGGAGAGTGCTAATGCTGCTGCGGGTGTGGAAGTGCGTGCAGAACAACCACCCCAGCCGCTCAGCGGGCAGGGAAGCTGCTGTTGATGGGATCAACGCAAAGCAGTGAGCCAGGGATCGCATTTTGGAGGCAGAGGTGTGTGAGCGTCTAGTTTAAGGCTAGTAGGGCATGGCTGGATACATTTAAGAGAAGAAGTGTTTATGCATTCAACAGTCCATTAGACGTATTTGTACGTAAGAAAGGTTATGGCAGGGAGTCGTGCGTGGCTCGGTGGTTGAGCTTCCACTCAGGAACCACGAGGTCACCCATTCGATTCCAGGTCAGGATACGTGCAGGACGCAGCCGATCAATGACGTTTCTCTCTCACCCATGTTTCTGTCTCTCCATACCTCTCCCTTCCTCTCTGGAATAGCCTTCCGGAACAAATGAAGTTCGAGAAACGAGGTTCCACTTTATTTTCTTCCAAGCTTTTTAGATATGGATTTAGAAAAAAACATCTGGGATGGTACTGGGGCATACTAACTGTAAAATGTCTTATTTCATTTACTAGGCGATGCATCTCTAAGATACAGTTTCTTTTGTGAAAATGTCAAACTCCTCCGCAGTTCCTACGGGGACCCCTTGCTAACAGCCTCTGGCTGACTCACCACCTACGGTGTGCCAGGCCCCGCGTGGGGACGCCTAGGCCTCATCCTTACCGCACCCTGGGACAGACGCAAACTCAGGGCTGCGTGACCCTGCTCCCGGCCAGGCTGTAGCTTTCCTCCCCAGAAAAGGCTTCACTTTAGGGGTTCACAGACCTCCAAGTCAGACGGGCCAGAGAGGCCTGGGTTCAAGCCCCCGCCCTCCAGTTTCCGGGCTGTGCAGCCTCGGACAGAAAACATCATCCCCCATCTACCCCAGGCCTGCTTTGGGGTGATAGGAAGCCGGCGTCTTCTGCAGGCCCAATTCTATGTCACAGGGAGGGGAGCATCAGGATTTTAGAGATGCAACGGGGAGACCTACCCTGCAGGGGGCCAGCAGGGGCACGTGGAGTCACCCAGGCGACACTAGGCACTCGAGGGCCTATCCAGGGAAGGACTCCTCCCCCCCCCCCCCCCCCCCCCCCCGTGTCCACCAGTTGCAGGGGAAATGCCTCAGAGGGGAGCCGGCCCCAGGGCTGCTCTGGCTCCAGGCAAGGAGCACAGGCGGACTGCAGAGAGAACAGCAAAGCCCTGGGAAGGGCCCCTCCTGCTCTGGCAAGGCCTCTCCGAGCTGGAGGGTTTTCCAGACACAGCAGCGGTCCCCAGCCTCATTTAGGCCGAGCCCCCCTAAGCATCTCTAAGGTCCTGATGCCCCCCTCCCCGTGACATGGAATTCTTATTATTCAAAGAGTGACTCCTATGCACGTGGAGGAAGCCTGAAAGGCCATTACCTTGGTCTAAACAGGCTCCCAAAGAACATTGCTTCATGAGAGAAAAAGAAAAGAACGGACAGTAGACATACTGAGGAAGTAGACATCACTAAGAAATTGTTAAAATAATAATAATAATAATAACAACATGAAGTGATATGAAAAAATAGCAAATGAAGTTTCAAAACACATAATAGAGAACTGAAACGCATAAGTACATCACAATATATATTTATAGACTGTATATGAGGCCCCTAGAACCATAAGAAATGCACAAAATTCACTGTGAATAACTCAGTCTCGAACTGCCCCCCTTAAAAATCAAATCAGCCCCCTATGGCGTGTGCCCCACACTGGGAACCACTGAGATAAGGTGTCCCAAGGCTGAGGACACAAGTCTGGGGTGACAAGTGGAAAAACAGGGCCATTGAAAAGCTGCGTGGCGCCTGGCCCCCAGGTGGGCCCTGGACGCTGGGCCAGCCCTGGGCACACACACGCGGGCCGGCCCTGGGCACACACACGCGGGCCGGCCCTCACACTGGGCACACACACGCGGGCCGGCCCTGGGCACACACACGCGGGCCGGCCCTCACACTGGGCACACACACGCGGGCCGGCCCTGGGCACACAAACGCGGGCCGGCCCTCACACTGGGCCGCTCCCCTCGCCTCCTGCACTCCGGAAAGCCGTGTCCTCACTTCTCTCCAAGCTTTGCACTGCGGTCAGACCCTACAAGACTCCCCTGACCTCCGGCTAAGGCCCCCCCAACTCTCACGCCCTCCCCAGCTTCACTCTCCCTCTGAGGGTGGCCTGTGCCACGCCCCCCAGCTTCTGACTCCACTATCTCCCCCACTTGGGTATGGGCCCCCCACTAGACTGTGTCATCTCTAGATCCCCATCATCTACCGCCCTGCCTGGCATAGTGCAGGTGCCAATCAGTATTTGTTACAGGAGCCGAAACCGGTGTGGCTCAGTGGATAGAGCGTCAGCCTGCGGACTGAAGGGTCCCAGGTTCGATTCCGGTCAAGGGCATGTACCTTGGTTGCGGGCACATCCCCAGTAGGAGGTGTGCAGGAGGCAGCTGATCGATGTTTCTCTCTCATCGATGTTTCTGACTCTCTATCCCTCTCCCTTCCTCTCTGTAAAAAATCAATAAAATATATTAAAAAAAAAAAACCCGTCTGTTAAAAAAAAAAAATTTGTTACGGAATGATAAAAAAAAAGTCCTACCTTATGTGGGTGCCGCAAGGCCTCCTGGGCAGCGGTCACGGGCTCAGCAGAAGGGGCTCTGGGGAAGGGGCCCCGGGGAAGAAAGGGCTGCCCCTCTTGAGTCATGGCTTCCTCTTAGAGAGCAGGATCCACACTCAGTCCCATGGCGCTGGGAAGGCCAGCAGCTCCCCATGGAGAAAGGGAAGCTAAGGCCCGGGGGCTGGGGGCCAGCCGTGGAGGGGTGGGGAGGCAGGAGGTGTGGGGAGACCTGGGCTGGACGACTCTGCTGCCCACAGGCCGGATGGGCTCTGGCAAGTGGCCTCCTTTTTCAGAGCCTCAGTCTTCTCATCTGTAAAATGGGTTACAAGTTCTCTCTTGCCTGTGCACGGACCTCTGGGGGTGCCCTGGTGTCTGTAGTGGGGGGAAGGGGGATGGCCAGCTCCACGCAGCAGTTGTAAGGATTCCAGATCAGAAAAGGTGCTTGGTCCTGAGATTGGGGGACCTGAACAGGTGGTGGGAGCAGCATGGTGGCCATTATTGCTGTTATTGCTATTGTCATTCACCTTCTACCCCAAGGCCTACTGTGGACTGGGGCGAAGCCAGGGTCTCCCGCAGGCCCAATTCTTATTCAAAAGTTGTTTTCCTCCTCCTGTCCAGCGATCAGCATATTATCTCCAGGATATGCTCACCTACCCCTCCCTAGGCCTTCCTATCTCCGGTCTGTCCCCAAACTGTCCTCCTCCCTCCGAACACTTCGCTGATGTTTACTGAGCACCAATTATGTTCCTGGTACTGTGCCTTCCGCCTCCAGCCCCTCTGGGGGGTTCTCACACACGTGGGCCCCTGAGACCCGGCATTGCCTCCCCAGAGTCTGTTTTTTCATCTGCAGAGTGAATGTGGAGAGAGGCCCTATTTTTAGGCTTCTGGCTCCTGCCAGGGAGACACTGTGGTTGTTAGGGAGGGTCTGTGCCATCCAGACTTTGTGGGGCTGGGAGGCCATGGGATTTGGGGGGGCGGGAGGAGTGGCGGAGATCAAAGAAAGGATCAACAAGTCATAGGAGGCCAGAAGAGCTCCCAGGGAGGGAGAGGCCTTGGAACTGGCACTCTGCAGAGTTTAGGAAACATTTTAGGATTATCTCCTTACTGCCCCCCAGCCTGGGGACCTAGGGGGTGGGGGTAGGAGGTGTGCTAGGGGGTTGGGGGTGGGAGGGGATGTCAGATGCTGTCATCCCATTTCTCAGGTGAGGACACAGAGGGAAAAGTAAGTAACACTGGTCACTACAGAGGCTAAAAGGGGCGAGGGGGTAGCAAGTGAAAGAACTAGGGGCAGGGAGCCCCCCGACCCCGCTGCGCCGGGTCCTGGAGGCTGCAGGACTGAGGTAAACAGCCTTGTTGTTGTGTTCCTGGGACAATGGTTACTTTGTAATTCCAGCCCTCCTCCACCTCCAACAAAGACCTACGCCCCACCCCCCCCCAGGTCCCACCCCTCCCCACCTGCCCCGCGGGGCCCACCCCCCAGGAACCTTTCTGATTTCTCTTCCCTCTCAGGGCCTTTGGGGGCGGTCTCTGTCCCCCATTTCCCCCTGGGTCCAGGAACCCCAGAGTAGGGCTGGCAGACCCCACTGTGGGAGGCAGGAAAATGGGGGTGCTGGGAGTGGTGCAGCAGGGGGGCGGGGAGGGGGCGTGGGGCGGAGGAAGCCCCAAAGCGGGTTGTTGCTTGCGGACAGGGTTCTTTCACTAGATGGGAAGTTCGGGAGATGGAAGGCGGTGAGGGCTGCACCTTTTGAATGTATTTCATGCCACCGAGCAGTACACTTCCAAATAGTGAAGATGGTACATTTTGTGTGTATTTTACCACAATACAGAGATTGAAAACCAAAAGAGAACCTAGGGTAACTCCCAGCACCAAGCGTGAACACTGGAGCGCTCAATTCTCGCTGTTTCTAGTGAGCAAGCCGTTGCGTCCTCTCGGAGCCTGTGTCCTGGGGAAATAAGTGGGAAATAAATGAAAAGTTCACCGAGCCCTTGGGACAGCTTTGAGGACGAAGGGGGGCATCCCTGTAAGGATGCGGGGTTCATCCACAGGTGTCCCCGGGGCCGGCGGCACGCACGCCGCGTGCACAGGAGCTGGGAAAACCGAGAGCAGGAGCCGAGCGTCAACAAGCAAACGCCACACTGTAGCGGTCCTGTTGCTCTTCGCACACAGGGATCCTGGATTCGGCGAGTTGCGGCGACAGAGGCGGCCCCGGGGCGGGCCGGGGCGGGGCCGGCGGTTTATACAGGAGCGCGGGCCGCCAGCTGCACACAATACGCCTCCTGGCTGAGCGCCGTGGGCACCGCCACCCTTGGCACCGCCACCGCCGACGCGAGGTGAGTCCGAGCCCGGCCTTCCCTGCCCGGACCCTAACCCCGCGGTCGCCCGCCCCTTTGCCCAGCCCGAGCCCGAGCCCCGGGAGCGGCCCTGGGTGGCGAGCGGCTGGAAGGTTGGAGAGCCGTGTCTGGAGCTTCTGCCCCAGCAGCTGTCGGGTGTGTCACTTGCGGGACCCTGGCTCCGAAACACCCCCTCTCTGGTGGGGCCCTGGGTTCCCCGCGGGCCTCAGTCTCCGCATCCGAGCGATGGGGCGGCCCTAAGCGCCCCGCCGGGAGGACCGAATAACCCGCCGTCCCGCTCCGCCCTCCTGCGTGGCCCCGGGGGCCGGGCGCCCGTATCCTCCGTGCGCACCGGGCCAGGACGCGGGAGCGCCAGGCGGGCGTCCACTAAAAAAGGGAAGATGGCGTCGGGCACCGTCCCCGCGGGACCGGAGGTGCCGCCAGTCGCCGCGCACCTGCCAGGAGTTAGCGACGGGCCTGATGACGGGACGCGGGGAAGTCCGCAGCAGGAACTTGTGCGGCCGGGGCGCGGCCGCCACTCACCTGCCGGCGCAGGTGTGCCCGCGGGGGGCGGCGTGCGAACCCGCTGGGGCCGCGGCCTGTTCCTGGGAAGCGGGAGTCGGCGGCCGGTCGGTCCGCATTGCATCCGGTGACCGGCAGGGGTCCTGCTGCGGCCCCGCGCTCAGGCCTCCTGGGTGCGAATCGCTTTGTAAACCGATTGCTAATGGTCGCTGTAATTTTGCAGCACGAGCCCCAGGGGGCTGGACGGTGCTGTTTCTGTTGTAACATTTTGCGCGAGCACCTGCTGTCTGGGCTCTGGAAAGAGTTTTCTTCGTCGTGGGGGGTCGTCGTGGGGGGAGAGGGGGGGCTCCAGCTCCCCCAAGGAGGTTGAGGCTCAGCCTTGTCCTTCCCTCATTAGGAAGAGACAGCCCGTTGCGCTCCCCCGGCGGCCTCAGGATGGGTCCCACTTTACAGATGGAGGAACTGTGAGGTTCCAGGAGGGAACTTAAATGCTGCCTAGCTAAAAGCTCACGGCCACGTTCTGGAAGCCAAGCAAAAACCCTCCGCTCAGTCACTCTGTTATCTTCGATGGGCTGTTCTGCGGCGGGGCCTCAGTTTGCTCACTCTGTGAAATGGGTCCATGAGGTTTCCAACCGGGTGTGGAGAACACCTACCCAAGTGTTCACTGTTAGTGGCGTCCTGGAGGTAACCCTTTGACCTTGTTCTCCTTCTTTGGGGCATGCCTTCGGAGTAAGTTTTAGGAGCAAGTTTTAGGAGTGGCGCATTTTTGTATCATTGGTACCGTTCTGCACGTGTCCCCTACCTGGTCTGTCTGAGGCGGAGGCTGGGCCTAGACCCCGGTGCTGGCTGCTGAGTGCTGCTCTTCCTGCTGTTTCACCTCTCCCCCACTCTTCCCCTCCCTCCTCACTCCAGGATTGGGGGATTTCCCACCATCTTCTGAACCTCAAGGTCACAGGGATTTAGCTGTGGCTTCTCCAGTCTTACCAACCAACCTTAGGCTGTACAAGTTTAGTGTTGCTAGTTTTTTTGTGTGTGTGTGTGTGTGGGTTTTTTTGTGTTTTGTTTTGTTTTGTTTTTAGTTTTTGTTTTAATATGTCTTAAGTATCTAGGACAGTGGTCGGCAAACTGCGGCTCGCGAGCCACATGTAGCTCGCGAGCCGCGGTTTGCCGCTCTGTTGACTAATGAGTTTGCCGACCACTGTGTAAGGCATTACCCTTACCCAGAAGTTTTGACTTCAGGTTAAAGACATTAGTACATTATTAAAATGTTTTTTAAGTGTTTTTCCCTAAGGCAGTGGTCGGCAAACTCAGTCAACAGAGCGGCAAACCGCGGCTCTGGCTCGCGAGCCGCAGTTTGCCGACCACTGATCTAGGAAGACTGGTTCCAAGCTGCGGGCTTTCAGCCAGCGCCTCAGAATGTCTTCCTGGGCAGGGGGATATACATTATATTTTCAATGACTTCAGAGAGGAGAAGGGAGAGGGAGGGAGAGAGAAACATAATGATGAGAGAATAATTGATTGGCTGCCTCCTGCACACCTCCTGCTGGGGATCGAACCTGCAAACCGCCTCCCCCCCCCCCCCCCCCCGCAGGTGCCCTGACTGGGAATGGAAGCATGACCTCCTGGTTTGTAGGTCATCATTCAAGCACTGAGCCACGCCAGCTGGGTGGAAACATACTCAATACACCTTCTGAGTTGGCCGCCAGTTGATCTTGGTTTTGGTGAGACCTGTCTCGGCAGGGATATTTCTCCAACCACCAGGGATCGAGAGAGGCCTTCCATGGGATGGTGTGAGGCTTAAGACAAGTGGAGCGATACGCTCAGCACGCCCCCTATGGGTGTCACTCATCATCCCTTGCCATCTAGGCTCAATTGCCGCCTCCTCTGAGAAGTCTTCTCTGACTGCCTTGGGTAAAGGTGCTGTCCTCCCTCTCCTCCCACCACCTCCTCTGTCCTGGGACCTTATTTTACTGCCTTCAGGACACGGAAGACAGTGTGAAATGGCCCGTGTGGGCTCACTTGGTGTGACTTAGCCCGCCTGGGTTCCATGAGAGCAGGAGCACCAGACACAGCCTGGGCCCTGGGGCGGAGTGGGCGGGGGGCCGGATGCATGCCAGCTGCGGTCAGTGTCAGGTGGGTAGTAGGTGAAAGGCTGGGCTCCCTGAGCTGCAGAGAAAGCAGAGAGCAGTGTCAGCCGCGTTTGCGCTTGTGAGCGCCTCTCTAGTAAACGGAAGGGGTGTCGGGAAGGGGTCCATTCAGCTGTGTCCTGAGCTGACCCCGGAGGCACTCCCGCTCCTGGAAAGTATCCTGTGTGTAGGACCCTACTAAGTTTGTAGAAGAGGAATGGCTTCTTGCTCCCCCTGCCTCGGACAGAGTGGAGCCCACGAGACACCCGCTGTTTTTCCCTCCGCTCAGAACAATTTCGAGGAAGTCCCGGCACGCTCGGGTTTGTTGTTGGCGGCCGCCAGGAAGCCTGCAGCGCCGGGGTGGACGCGTGCAGCCGCCCCCTCGTCCCTTTGTCCTGCCCGGGGTTGGTTGGGGCCACGCTCCCTGCGAGAAATACGGGGAATGTAGGGCCGGGGAATGTACGGGCCACCGCTGCCCGTCGTCTTTGTTGGCCCCGAGGCAAGAGCGAGGCCAGGTCTGGCGGCCAGGGCCCCAGGCGGCTCCGGGAGAGCAGCTGATTTTCCTAGAGTCAACATTAGGATGTGACAACACAAAACACCGGGCCTGGCGGCACCACTCGGGAAACCTGTTTTTCTGGCGGCAGAAGACACCAGGTCACCAGACTGAGAGGAAGTGCATGTTCTAGGGCGAAGAAAAGCCGCCCTGGCCGGTCTGGCTCAGTGGATAGAGCGCCGGCCTGCGGACCAAATTGTCCCGGGTTCGATTCCGGTCAAGGGCATTACCTTGGCTGCAGGCTCCTCCCTGGCCTGGGCCCTGGTCAGGGCTCGTGCAGGAGGCAACCCATCGATGTGTTTCTCTCACATCAGTGTTTCTCTCTGTCTCTCCCTCTGTCTCCCACTCTCCCTAAAACCAATGGGAAAACACCCTCAGGTGAGGATTAGCCGCAACAACAAAAAGCAAAGGAAAGTCCACCTGGCTGTAGGGGAGGCTGGCTGTGACCTGGAGTGAGGTGACCTGTGTGTCTGGTTTGGAGCTCCGGAGGGGCCCCCCCGAGGCGGGGCAGAGCGAGCTGTGGACTCCGTGGACCGACCCGGGTGTGACCCTGGGTGCCCAGCGCGGGCGGAGCTCCAGGCTCCCAGACGCTAGCTTCCCATTGGGGAGCACTGCTGTGTGCCCTGCATGCCGGTGCCTCCTCACAGCTGCCTCCCCACCAGGTTCTCACGCCTGCAGAAGGTGAGCGTATGTGCAGTCTAGGGTCCCCCAGCCAGGCCTGCCCGGCACCTCGAGCCCCGCTCCCACACCATGTGGCCGTGCTGCCTGGCTCCCCAAGCTGTCCGTGTTCACGGGGCCCCTGCGCTGAGCTGGGGCAGACAGACAAGGAAACATTTAATGAGACTTTAATGGGCTAAGTGCCCATCCAGGTCTGTTTACACAAGTGCTGGGGCGAGGAAGATGAGGAGCAATTGATTGGTGGGGAGCAGCTGGGTTCTGAGGCCTGCCTGGAGGAGGGAGCAGCCCCCCTCCCCCCCATGCCAGCCTTTGGAGGCAGAGGAATGGTGTAAAGATGGGGTTGAGGCTGCAAAAGGGCTGGGGTGAGTCTGGGGGTGGAGGGGTGGGCCCTAGGGGTATCAGAATCTGGTGAGTGAGCGAGGCCCTCAGAAGGCACTGCAGGGAGACCCCAGCCTGGAGGGAAGAGACCCCCAGGGCTGCCTGCCTCGGGCTCCGCAGGGATAGCCCCTCGGCCACCGTAAATACATGCTCTTTAAATTTACCCAGCAGACCAGGTGGCATTGGCACCCAACACCTGCCCTTCCAATGGCGATGGGAAGGCACAGGGTCCGCTTGCTGGTGTCCCGAGGTCCTGGTTGACTGGGATTCCCTGTGACTCGGAGAACGTGACCCCTGGGTTTTTCTTGCCCTGCCTCCCCCATCCCCCACCTGTTTTCTCTTCATCTCATTGAACTGTTTATCATAACAGAATGGGTGGCTCATGAGCAACGTGATTTATTTCCCGCACTTCTGGGCGCTGGGAGGCCAAGGTCAGGGCCCACTGACTTCCTTCTCCGCCCTGGAGGACGGGGAGGGCCCCTTCAGAAAAGCACGAATCCTATTGGCGGAACCTCCCAAGGGCCTGCCTCCTAAAGCCCCAGTGGCCTATTAGGTTCAACATAGGAAGGTGGAGGGGGAGGGACACAAACATTCAGACCAACCACAGCAAACTGACTTAAAATTACCTTCAAGCCCTAGGCTGTTTGGCTCAGTGGATAGAGCGTCGGCTTGCGAACTGAAGGGTTCTGGGTTCGATTCCAGTCAAGGGCACAGGCCCAGGTTGTGGGCTCCATCCCCAGTAGGGGCCATGCAGAAGGGAGGGGATTGATGATTCTCTCTCATCATTGATGTTTCTATCTCTCTCTCCCTCTTCTTTCCTCTCTGAAGTCAATAAAAATATATTTTTAAAAATTTATTCTCAAGACCTGTTGTCAAGAGGATTATTAATGTTACACTTCTGCTCCAGTTTGGAGTATTTTTATAGATAATCAAGAAGGAAAAGACAGAAAAGAATCTCCCCAATGCTTGTTTTATTTTTTTATTTATTTTTTATTTTTTTAAAAATATATTTTATTGATATTTTACAGAGAGGAAGGGAGAGGGATAGAGAGCTAGAAACATCAATGAGAGAGAAACATCGATCAGCTGCCTCCTGCACACCTCCCACTGGGGATGTGCCCGCAACCAAGGTACATGCCCTTGACCGGAATCGAACCCGGGACCCTTCAGTCCGCAGGCTGATGCTCTATCCACTGAGCCAAACCGGTTTCGGCCCCAATGCTTGTTTTATAGCCGAGGAATTCGTCCAGAGTCCAGAGGGGCCGAGGAATTTACCCCGTGTCCCGTGGCCGAGCTGGACCAGCACCCAGGCCCCCAGCCCAGTGTCTTCCAGGCACGCCCCTGGCAGCCGCTCCGCCCTGCCTGCTTGGGCCCCCGCCAGCCTGGGGCCGAGATGGCCTTCTCCGGTGGGGAGACCCCCCCAGGTGACCATGGGGCCGTTTTTCTCCCATAAACCCCACAAACGGCGGAAACAGCTTTGTCCCTGGGCAGGTGTGAAGGCGGCACGCACACACCTGTGTCTTCACGTTCCTAAGGGGTTACCACACAACCTGAAACCACACTCAGGTAGAACTGGAAACAGGAACCGATTCGCTTCTGTCGTGCTGAGGGTTTCAGGGTCACCTGAGGGCATTTTCCCATGGGTGTTTAGAGAGGGTGGAAGGGTGAGGGAGACACGGAAACATCAATGTGAGAGAGACGCAGCAATTGGCTGCCTCCTGCATGCACCCCTTCCAGGGCCAGGGAATGTGCAACCAAGGTCCCCTTGCCCTTGACCAGAATCCAGCCCGGGGCCCTTCGGTCCGCAGGCGGGAGCTCTAGCCACGGAGCCAGACCGGCGATGGCGGAGGTTGGAATCTTCAGTCCTGTCCCCAGGCTGAGGGCGGGTCCTCCTCCGTGTGCCTTGGAGGAAATAATGATCAGCGAGGTGGTCGCATGTCCAGGCTCACACAGGACAAAGGCCACATGTGAACTGCTGGGTTTGGGGTGAGGGTGATAGGTTAATTGCAGAAGTAATTATATACTCACTAGAGGCCCAGTGCACAAAATTTGTGCACGGTGGGGGGGAGGCGGTGTGTCCCTCCACCCAGCCTGCACCCTCTCCAATCTGGGACATCCCTCTCCCAATCCAGGACTGCTGGCTCCCAACTGCTCGCCTGCCTGCCTTCCTGATTGCTCTTAACCGTTTCTGCCTGCCTGCCTGATCACCCCCTAGCCACTCCCCTGCCAGCCTGATTGATGCCTAACTGCTCCCCTGCCAGCTCGACTGCCCCTAACTGCCGTCCCCTGCCAGCCTCATTGCCCCTAACTGCTTTTTCCTGCTGGTCTGGTCTCCTCCCCCCCGCCCCCAGCTGCCCTCACCTGCAGGCCTGGGTCTCCCCCAAACTGCCCTCCCCTGCAGGCTGGGTCCCCCTCAACTGCCCTCCCCTGCAGGCCTGGGTCCCTCCCAACTGCCCTCCCCTGCTGGCCATCTTGTGGTGGCTATCTTGTGTCCACATTGGGGCAGCCATCTTGTGTGTTGGAGTAACAGTCAATTTGCAAATTACTCTTTTATTCGATAGGATTAGAGAGAACACTAAAGCCTTCCTCCATCCCTTGCCAGCTACCCCAGGCATTCCATGCGCCTCTCCAGAGGTGGCTACTACGAGACACATTTCCTTCCAGGTCCTCTGTGTTTCCGTTTGTACATAATGTATGTAACCAGCCTGGCCCGTGTGGCTCAGTGGTCGACCCATGAACCAGGAGGTCAGGGTTCAATGCCAGGCCAGAACACATGTCCACGTTGCGGGCTCGGTCCCCAGTAGGGGGTGTGTAGGAGGCAGCCGATCCATGATTCTCTCTCGTTGATGTTTCTACCTCCCTCCCTCTCCCTTTCTATATATAAATTTAAAGATACTTTTAAAAACATCTAACCAGTAATACGTACACATTTGCATAAATGGAGTCACAGCTGGCTCCTCACTTGTGTCACTCGCCACGCCTTCTTTCCATCTCCCATGGAGACCCACCCAGACCCGCCTCCTTCTGTTTTCCCAGGGGCCACCTGCCCACCATGTGTGGACTCGGGGAGGAAGGGGGTGCGGGCGCTGCACCAAGCTAAGGTTCCTGAGCTTATGTCGCCAGGTCCCCAGGGCAACCCCAGGGCCTGGCCGTGAATCCGGCTTGAACAGCTCCTGCCAAATTTTGACCTCAACTGTGGCTCTAAAGGAAGTGCCTGGAGTTGGAGGCCTCCGATGGGTGACCAGCCCTTCACTGCTGAGCCTCAGTTTCCTCACCTGTAAATAGGGGACCCTCCCACAGGGTTAAAACTGTGTGTGTATGTTCTGCCTCGTCTCCACCTCTCGCGGGCTCCAGGGCGGGATGCGAACAGGTGGAATGACGTGTTTTTCCGAGCATATCGACCCGGATTGCTGCGTCAGAGTATTTCTGGAGCCCGGATGTGAGTTCCCTGCTTTTGTGGCGAAGAGGCTCTGGATTTCCGTTCTCAGCCCTCTCAGGTCCCCATCTGTGAAATGGGGCGAACAGTCCCCTCCTTCTGAGGGAGGTTGAACTCAGTAGATGCAAATAAAAAGGATGTGGGGGTCCCCCAGAGCATGCAGTCCCAGGCCCAGAGAGAGCGGCCCTTGAGGGAGCCACAGCAGCCAGAAGCTAGGCTGGGACTGGCCTTGCCCTGGTCCACCCAGCCCAGGGGGTGGCACAGCAGGCACCTGGGGCCGGGGCTGGTCGGCCAGCACCTGCACTGCTTGCTGTTCGAGGTGGCAGGCTGTGCTGCAGGCGGAGGGCGGCACCCAGGGGCCGCCGGGGCCTCAAGAGTCCCTTCCAAGCCACAATGTTCCAAATTTGTGAACAACACCCACCCACCCCCAAGGCCAATTTCCAAAACTTTCTTTTTGCTTGCAATACCTTTCTCCTTACTTAGCTCTCCCTCCCTTTTCCCCATGATTTCTCTCCATCACTCAGGGAAGTGAACCCCATGCACCGAAACAGGCTGTTTGAGCACCTGCAGGTTCAGAATGGCCCAGGCTGGAGTCTGGAGTCTGGACTTGCGCTCCAGGTGGGGAGGGAGTGGGAGGAGGAGGAAGGAGGGTGGGGGTGGTAGGGGGTGGGTACTTGATAACTGAAATAGACCTTTAAGACAAACAGCTGTACCTCCTCCAGAGGCCCAGCCAGGGCACATACAAGTAGCATCAACAATAAATGCGTTAGGGAAGTGGAACAACACATCGAAGTTTCTCTCTCTCTGAAACCAATAAAATTATTATTATTATTATTATTTTTAAATATATTTTATTGATTTTTTACAGAGAGGAAGGGAAAGGGATAGAGAGCTAGAAACATCGATGAGAGAAACATCTGTCAGCTGCCTCCTGCACACTCCCTACTGGGGATGTGCCCACAACCATGGTACATGCCCTTGACCAGAATCGAACCCGGGACCCTTGGGTCCCCAGGCCAACGCTCTATCCACTGAGCCAAACTGATCAGAGCTGAAGCCAATAAAATTAAATAAAAATGATAAAAGACAAGCAGCTCCATTTCAGACCAAGTCAAGCTATTGACTTGAAACAGTTCTTTTAAAATTATTATTATTTTTTTATTGATTTCAGAGAGGAAGGAGAAATAGAAACATCAATGATGAGAGAGAATCATTGATCAGTGGCCTTGCATGCCCCCCACTATGGATTGAGCCTGCAACCCAGGCATATACCCCTACTGGAATTGAACCTGGGACCCTTCAGTCCGCAGGCCAATGCTCTATCCACTGAGCCAAACTGGCTAGGGCTTGAAACAGTTGTTTTTGCTTTTTTTTTTTTTTTTTTAAATAATTTCAGAGAGGAAGGGAGAGGGAGAGAGAGAAACATCAATGATGAGAATTATCTATTGGCTGCATCCTTCATGCCGCCTACTGGGGATTGAGCCCGCAGCCCTGGCATGTGCCCTGACCTGGAATCGAACCGTGACCTCCTGGTTCATATATCGATTTTCAACCCCTGAGCCACGCCTGCTGGGTTTTGCTTTCGTTTTGAGTCCGTGATGGCCGCATGTGGAAGTAAAGATCCCAGGCACAGAAGCATCTTATCTAATAAAGATATAGTAATATGCAAATGGTCGTTACGCCGTGAAGCATAGGGGGCAGGGCAGCAAGCTATGGAGGGGGGCGAGCTACAGGAGGGCAGGGCAGTGGGCGGAGAGCTACTGGTTTGCTGACACGTGGCAAGGCTGGGCTTGAGGAGGCAGAGGGGGTCTGCACTCCAAGGAGGGGCCGGCTGTTAGTGTCCCAGTGTGTGTGTGTGTGTGTGTGTGTGTCTGTGTGTGTGTGTGTGTCTGTGTCTGTGTCTGTGTGTGTGCGCGCGCATGCGGGGTACAGCCTGTGAACCTGTAGCCTGTTGGAAGGAGCATCTGCCTCCCTCCACTGACCTCCCTGTGACCCATCTGGTCCCTTCCGCCCTCTGACCTTGGCCTGCCACTTTTGAAATTGAAATTGTCAGAGTCCTGCCTGGGTCTGTGGGTCCCCCACCAGGAGGTTGACATCCCTCCCCCACTTCTGCAACCCTGGCCTCTCTGTCTTTTGCAGAACACCTACTGTGTGCTGCACCGGAACTCTGCTCACTCAGCTTTCACGCAACCCTGGGAGGGAGACGGCATGTCCCCATTTCCCAGGCTTGGAAACTGAGGCCAGGCCAGGAGCTGGTGGCTGAGGGCAGAGCTGTTGACCCAAAGCAGGCCCGCTGTGTCCTCCGGCCTGCAGGTGTCCTCATGCCGCGGGGGCGGCTGTCCTCTGCACAGGGGCGGCCTCTGTGGGCCAAACAGGGTTCCCGGCTGTGTTTTCCACTGAGTCTGTAGGAGGGTGAGGTGTGGGCTGTCTGGGTGGGTGGGGACGCACGGCTAGGTGTGCCTTCCTTTCACCCAAGAAGGGTTTGAAACCACCTATTTGCAAATCTGTTGGGAAAAAATAGATGCTGACAGCCAGGCCCGGCTCCCAGATCTGCAGCTGCCGCGGCCGCCGCGCGGACCTTCGCTTAGTCCTGCCACAAGCGCTGCTCTGCTCCCGGCTGGAGTCCGGGCAGATGGCGCCGAGTCTGGCACATGAGCACGGATTTCGCCCTTCGTCCCCACCGCAGCCCGAGAGGCAGCATTGCTAGTGTCGGAGGCGGGAGGACACCCCGCAGCCTGGCTCTGAGTGCCCGCTCTAAGTCACAGACGCGGGACCCGCAACGCCAGTGCGGTTGGCTAGAGACAGAAGGGGGCAGACGGCTGTGGGAGCCCCTTGGTGCCCCCA
This sequence comes from Plecotus auritus, assembly GCF_963455305.1. NCBI lineage: Eukaryota > Metazoa > Chordata > Mammalia > Chiroptera > Vespertilionidae > Plecotus > Plecotus auritus. The sequence goes on from NC_137772.1 coordinate 224,157,181, forward strand.
CCTGGCTCTAGGATCTGGGGAGGGGACGCTAGAGCCGAGTTCTTTAGGGAGTTCTTTAGGAGTGAGCCAAGCCGAGGAGACAGGATGGTGGCCAGCGGGCACTGCCCATGACACAGCGGGCACAGTTACAGCCGTCTTCAGTGTGGCAGGGACAGGGCCCAAGATGAGGGTGGCGGGCGGAGCTGGCGAGGCGGCCTGGGTGAGGACAGGGCCCTGGTCGCGGGTTGGCATGGCTCCTGTGGGGACGAGGAGCCGAGTGGGCCCGTGACAGGGTCAGGTCGTGGACTGCTGTCTAGGAATCAGGTCGGAGAGAGCCCAGCTGCAGCTGGGAGACAAGCAAGGCAGGCAGCGGGGCGGGCGGAGGCGCCCAGACCAGCACGGGCCTGTGCCAGGCGCTGGGGCCGCCGTGAGGGGCCAGGGCTGGAGGCTGCGGGGGGACCCTGCCCCAGTTCCCAGCCACACTCTGTTCTCCCGCCCAGAGCTAGAGCCCAGGCCAGCCCTGGCTGGGGAGCAGTAATGGGTCCATACCCAGGGCTGAGGTCAGGCCTGGACAGTGGTGGATGCTGGGACACCTGCCAGGATTGGAACGGTGCTGCTGGCTCCTGCCCGGAACAGGAGCCCGGTCTGGGGGAGCGTTTTCCCTGTTTTACAGAGAAGGACACAGTGCCTCCACCAGCTCACACTGCGAGTGACCGGCTGGGTGAGGATGTTAACCAGGGCCCCCCCCCCCCCGCCCCCCCCCGCTTCTGGAGTGTCCGCAGTGGGACTCAGACGGGAGGAAGGCGGGGGCCCACATGAAGGTGTAGACTCAGGCCCTGCCCGGAAACAGTTCAGTCCATGGGGAGGGGGGCACCCCACTGCTCACCCACCCTGGCGCTGCTCAGACCATGCAGGCCTCAGCCCCAGCCTGGCCAAGCTGCCCGCGGTCACTGTCCCTGGTCAGGCACCTGCCCTGTAGGACTGGTGGGGTGGTGCCGCCCCATTTGTTGCCAGAGGTTTCCGGGGGTGGGGCGGAGGGGGGGCAGGATTGTCGGGGTGGGGGTGAGAGGAGGCGAGGGATGTGGGGACAGTGGGTCAAGGTGAGGCTCTGAGACCCCAGGCCCAGTGAAGTCCCCTCGAGGCCCCCGCAGGGAGGGGTTTCCAGGGGAGCCCCCAGCAGCCTCAGCCTGCAGAGTGGGGTGGGGTGGAGGGAGGGGGAACCCGGAGGCCGATGCAAATGAGGGCTGGGACTGCTTTCCCAGGGAAATGGTCATTTTCATAGACGCCAGCCCCCTGGGGCCTGGGCGCAGGCAGCGCTCCTGGCCACATCCCTCAACCACCCCGTACCAGCTCCAGTGCCTGTGCGCACACACACCGCCTGCAGCCCGTGCAGGGCTCCCTCCCCGGGCAGCTGCCTCCGTTCATCCGGGTCTTTCTCGTCTTTGACGAAGCGTTACATTTTTCTTTCTTTCTTTTTAAGATATGTTTGTGTTGATTTCAGAGAAAGGAAGGGAAAGAGAGAGAAAGAAACATCAATGATGAGAGGCAATCATCCATCGGCTGCCTCCTGCATGCCCCACACTGGGAATCGAGCCGTGACCTCTTGGTCATAGGTCAACGCTCAGCGCTCCACCCCTGAGCCACACTGGCTGTTCCGTGTTTCTCCGGAGATTTTTTTTAAAAAATATATTTTATTGATATTTTACAGAGAGGAAGGGAGAGGGATAGAGAGCTAGAAACATCGATGAGAGAGAAACATCGATCAGCTGCCTCCTGCACACCTCCCACTGGGGATGTGCCGGCAACCAAGGTACATGCCCTTGACCGGAATCGAACCCGGGACCCTTCAGTCCGCAGGCCGACGCTCTATCCACTGAGCCAAACCGGTTTCGGCTCTCCGGAGATTTTAAGCGTGTTTTGTGAGCTTCATTCCTGATCAAAACCTGTGACGATGTATTTCTTTTCTCCTGGTGCCTTCTGGGTGCCTGTAGGGATGCGGTGGGTTTTTGTATGTTGATCTTGGATGTGGAGCCTTGAAACGCCTGCCTTTTACGAAAAGGACCCCTTTCCTCCTGCCGCCTGGGACGGTGCCCGTGCCCGGTTCTCTCCGCGGCGTCCTTCATTCCCACTTCTCTCTGTTGGAGTCTAGCTCGACCCTCCTCCCTTTGGTACTACTGCCCCCTCCCCCGAGTTCTCCTTTCTCTGTTCAAAGGGGCAAAGTTGCCGAAAGAGGGGTGAAGTGAGTCAGGGCTGGGGGTCAGCGCCCTGGCTGCCTGGGATCAGGGCTGGTCACTTTGAGCAGCCAACCTCCCCTCCCCCCAATAATAAGGCTAAGAAGTCAACTCTGGCTACAGCAGTGGCTTCAGACCATACTGGTTACGCGTCGTGAACAACTGCGCTGGGGCCCGGATGCACTGCCCCCAGCATCCCCCCCGGGCGCTGATGAGGGAAGGCTGTACACCCAGCGCTGGGCGTTTAAATTGCTGACAGCACTTAGGGCTCTTAGAAAGGTCACCGTGCCCTTCCCGGTACAAGTGTGCCGGCCCGGTGGTTTGGGGGAGTCCCTGCGTCCTGGCCCTACATGCCTTTCACACTTTGCCTGCAGGCCCCTCCCCGCTTGGGTGCGGATGCTGGGCCTGACCTGCCAGCTCCTCTGGGGCAGGGGCTGTCCTGACAGGTGCGCCGGCATATGCCAGGCCGTGGGCTCGCCGAGCCATTGTGCCTGTGTTTACGCGTCTGATTTCTCCCGCTCCCTCAGCTGCCTTTCCGTGGGGCTCCCATCTGCAACAGACGGAAAACTGCCGCTTCCCGCTTAGGAAACGCAAACAGCCGTCCCTCTTTGAGTGAGAAACGCTGCGAGCAGTTCTTCTAGAACAATGCTGTCCTTGTGCGCCCCTTCCCTCCTCAGAGGCCAGCCCCTCTGCCTGTCTGCGCCCTCGCTGATGCCCCGGCTCGGCCATCGCTTTGCCTGCCTTTCGGGTGCATTGTTGAGACTCACCTGTCTAGACTCGCCCGGACACCTGGGGGCCCACAGCTTCCCTCTGTGTTCCCGTGAGCCCTGCCCCGCCTTCGCCTTCTGCACCCCCATCCTTTCATGCTGGAGCAAGTGGGGGCGAACTCTTGTCCAGCCTCTGTCCCCGGAGGTGGGTGCCTGTGCATGTGGTGCCTGCAGACATCGCTCTAGGAGCGGGGCGGGGTGGGTCTGGGGCTCTGCTCCTTCTTTGTTCAGGGCAGGCATATGTGCGGAGTTCGACCTGTTTCAAAACCCAGGACGCTATTGTAAAAAGATAATAAGGAAACGCAAAGGAAAGGCCTTGATGGTTGGCGCCCGCTCCCTCAGTGCTCCAGGCTCTGCTCGAGGCACTAGCAGCAGGAGACCCCTCCCCTCCAACCCCCGAGTGAGGGGCTGCGGGTGCCGTACAGATGAGAGAACGGGGAGTCACACAGCTGAGTGGCAGAGCGGGGACTTGAACTCTGACTCTTTGGTTCCATTCGTCCTCCTCCTCTGGACCTAGGGCAGTCTGGTACAGCGTGGGGTGAACGATGTTCAGCCAGGGCAGTCTCACCCAGCGATCACGTGATGACGTGAGCAGTTATTGGTGTGGGAGTTCACAGTGAAACAGGCGGACCTTTGGCTGCAGGAATGGGAAAGTTAATGAAGGGCGATTGAACAAACTGGGTTTTTACCTTCTTGCACACAGGCAGTCAGTGCGTGTATTTTCTGTTGTTCTAGTAGTGCCACCCGAGAGCCAGCTCTTCCCCTGGGCTGTGTCCTTAGCCTGGTAGTTATTGTAACTCAGCACCTCCGTGTCCTGAAAGGCTGCTGCAGCTCCAGCCTTCCCTCTGTTGCAGGCAGCAGGGAGGGAGAAGAGCTACTGAGTCTGCTCCCTCTCAGCCCCACATCAGACTTCTGAGACGGCATGGGCCAGGACCGGGTCACATGGCCATCCCTTAGCTGCAAGGCATGCTGGGAAAGTGAGAGCCAGAGTGTCGTGATGGGCTTAGATGCACAAGGATTCAGGGCCACCCTGAAGAAACTTAGTTGTTAGGGGGGGGGCGGGAGGGGGGTGAATAAGAGCCTTGCTGAGACGGTGGAGGAAGGAGGCCATCACACACTCTGTGAGGAGGGATGCCATGTCTGAAACTGTGTGAAGTGTGAATGTGCTTAGAAACAAAGACTGGGCGGTCGGCAGGGTCCCCGTGGAACTGGGACTGCCCATGACTGTTCCTCACTCCGCTTACTTGCTTTTCCGCTCGAGGGAAACGGCAGTGCCAAGGAGCCGTGCTCCAGGTGGAGCCAGCCTCCGTCACGACTGCGACAACAGACACCTGGGTTTGTAGTTTGCCAGCCGCCTCCGCCTCCTGGGGCCAGTATTGGAGCCTTCCTTATATCGGTGCGCTGATTCCCTTTTTCTTTTCACAAAGAGAAAAGACAAGAGCCCTTGTGAGTCGTTTTCAGACCCCCGACTTTAGAGATGTGTGACGGAGAACAGAGAGGTGCGGTGGCTTGCCCAGAGGCACACAGCCAGCCCGCGGGTGGCGGGATTCATGCTGGGGGAGCGGGGCGGGAGGAGGCCGATGACGGCTTTAGCAGAGGAAGCGTGGGCGAGGGCAGAGGTAAGGTCGCATCGTTTGGGCGTCCGTCAGCCTGTGTCTGTCTCTTCTCCCAGGGAAGACATGTCTCAAGCAGGACACCTCTCCAGGAGCCTCGTCCTGTTCACCTTCCTTCAGGAGCACGGCCTGCACGCGGCGGGGGACCCCGGCGTGACCAGTCTCCTCCAGTACTATCCGGAGCCCCTCGGGTAGGTCCCACTAGCTGTCTGTGGGCCCCGCCCACCCCATTCCTGGCCCGTGAGCTTTGGGGGCGTGGTTAGAAGAGCAGGCCTTCTGGGCTCTGGGCAGGGCTCCAGACTGGAAATTCCCCGGGTGTGGTCGTGGAGGCCAGTGCCCCGGGCAGGAAACTGTGTTCTGATACCATTTCACGAGGGCACCTTAGAGCATCCCTGGACCTTAGGCGCCAGCCATCCAATGACTCAAGCTGTGGCCTTAGGACGGAGTGCCTCCCGGCCCCCATGACCGCGACCACTTCATCAAGGCCTCTTAAGAGCCTGGCCAGGTCCGAGCCGGTTTGGATCAGTGGATAGAGCGTCGGCCTGTGGACTGAAGGGTCCCAGGTTCGATTCCGGTCAAGGGCATGTACCTTGGTTGCGGGCACATCCCCGGTGGGGGTGTGCAGGAGGCAGCTGATCGATGTTTCTCTCTCATCAATGTTTCTAACTCTCTATCCCTTTCCCTTCCTCTCTGTAAAAAATTATTAAAAAAAAAAAAAAAAAAAGCCTGGCCAGGTGTGGCTCAGTGGTTGAGCATCAACCTTGAATCAGGAGGTCACTCTTCAATTCCTGGTTAGGGCACATGCCTGGGTTGCAGGCTCAATCCCCAGTGTGGGGAGTGCAGAAGGCAGCTGATCAATGATTCTCTCTCATCATGGATGTTTCTCTCTCTCTCTCTCCCTCTCCCTTCCTCTCTGAAATCAATTAAAAAAAAAAAAAAATAGCCCTGACCGGTTTGGCTCAGTGGTAGAGCGTCGGCCTGCAGACTGAAGGGTCCCAGGTTCGATTTCAGTCAAGGGCATGTACCTTGGTTGCGGGCACATCCCCAGTAGGGGGTGTGCAGGAGGCAGCTGATCGATGTTTCTCTCTCATCGATGTTTCTAACTCTCTATCCCTCTCCCTTCCTCTCTGTAAAAAATCAATAAAATATATTTAAAAAATATATATATATATATACACACATATTTCAAAAGGCCGCTTAAGAGATGGATCGAAGTAGCCCAGGATCAGTTCAGGGTCCCGGATACTCGCCGCTGCTCTAGGCCTCAGGACTCTTAGTCATTAGATCTTAGACTTGGGGTTGGGGCTGGTTGGGCTGTGAGGGCGGGAGGGACCCACAATGCACCTTTTGCCTCCACCCTGCCCCGTTTGTAGATGGCAGCAGGGGACGTCCAGCTGGCACAGTGTTTTCCTGAGGCCCCACAGGGTATCGGGTATCGGCATGCAGGTGGGACCTCAGCCCACTCCCTGGTGCCAGCCAGCCCTCCCCACCCTCCCCGCCCCCCATTGCTCCTGGAGCAGAGAGCATGGCCCGAGACTGGGCAGGTGGCCGGGGCCTGCTGTGCTGGGAGGGCTCTGGTCTGGGGATTCCCGGGCAGTGGCCTAGTCACTGGGATGGAATGTGTGGGCAAACCCTGAGCAGGGCTGTGACCCGCCCAGGCACACGAAGGGGAGGGGAGCACGTCAGGCCGGGAAACTGGGGGGAGTGTAGGCGCCACTTCCATGAAGGAGGCCATTCAGTGAGAGTGGGCCCCCGATGGGCTGGTCAGCCCCTCCTTTCTCAGGGGTGATGACATAGAGGAGGTTTCAGGATTGGGGGCCAGGGAACGGGTCCCCGAGCACCTCCCCATGAGGAAGAGGGTAAGTTGAGGCCCCTGTGGGAAGCCAGCCTGTGATCCGGGGGGGCTCAGCCCCCCACCGGCCCAGCTCCAATGCCCAAAATGCCTCCATGTCCTCCTACCCTGGCTGAGGGCTCAGACCAGAAGCCCCTGCCCCCACTTCGGGAGTCCCCCGGTGGACAGACCTCGATGGCTGGCTGCCGCACGGTGGGAGCCAGAGGCGGCCTGAAGGTTCCCTGCCCTGCGCCCCGCTCTGCGCCCCATGAACCTGTGGCCCGGTTGGCTGGGTGGGTCTAGGTATGAGTCACTGACACAACCCACCCTGCTTTCCTGCCCCCCCGCCCCACAGAGCCCTCCCTCACGAGGTGGCCATGCGGCTGGCCTTCATCGGGGATGAGTTGGAAGTGAGATGGATGCTGCCCCGCTTTGCCCACCTGCCCTGGATGGCCATGTACAGGTACCAGCCCCCACCCAGCGTCGCCTTTTGTCCTTCCTGCCTTGGCTGCCGGCAGCAGGACCTCGAGTGACAGGACATGCTGAGTGGGCTCCGATGGTGGTGCCCGTGAGTCCCCGGCAGACGCTCAGGATTTGCCGGCCTCCCTGAGGGTTCTCAGACCTCGTGGAATTGCTCAGGGTGGGGACCCAGAACCCTTACTTGAGACCAGGCCCCAAGTGGGTGCGGTCCCTTGGTCACAGGGAGGCAGCCTTCTTTTGGGGAGCCCAGGCTGTATCCAAACATAGCTTCTCTGGAGGGAGGACCTGCTCCCCTGGGACCCGCTTCTTTGGGCTGTGGACAGCGGAGGGTTTCCCATGTGGCCAGGTCCAGAGTGCAAGGCCAGACACCCGGGTGGGGGTGGGGGTCGGGGGGGAGACAGAGAGACAGGAAGTCAGGTGAACTGAAGACCAGAAACAGCCATGGAGCATGGAGAGGCCCTCATTGCGGAGCCACCCAGGGAGGAGGGCGAGGGTGGGCGTGGTGGCCGGGGAGAGGGGGACGTGCTCACGTCTCCCCACAGCTGTCACTGGAAGTCAAGGCCATCGGCCCTGTCCGCGCAGTAACGGCCCACGCCCTCTCCTATCTGTCTTACAGCTTCGCTCACACCTACAACCAGACCGGCCTGAGGGTTGTCCTTACAAGTGTTATGGGTGGTCTCACTTACCTCCGGGGGAACAGAAGGTTCTGGAGCTTCCTGATCCTCAGGGACTGGGTAAGCCTGGGCAGGCAGCTGCTCCATAAAGCATTGCCCGGTCCCCGCCACTCCCTACTGCTTGTCTCGCCTGCTCCACCCACTCCTCTGCCTGGGCCCAAAGCCTCTGGGGTTGAGACTGGCATTGTTGACTGCACAGACCCTGGCGTGCCTTGCCTGCTGCACACCTGTGCCCACACCTTTCCTTCTGGTTCCTCACTCACCTGCCCAGGGCAGGGGGCTCTTGTCCTGAGCCGCTTTCCTACCCGCCCCCCGCCCCCCGGCCCTGTTCCTCCCACCAGCACAGTGGATTGTCCCCTGCCCCTCCGCCTGTCCTCAGGGGCACTTGCCCGTCCTACCCTCCTGCCTCCTCCTCTCTGGACCAGGCCCCAGAGCCGTTCCTGCGGGACATGCCCTTGTTCTCCCGCCTTACCGACTTCCTCCTCACACCCTGCTCACACCCACAGGGCTGACCACCAGCCCCCAGGTGGTCCTCACTCTCCGCTTCCTCTCACAGGTGTCCCCCCGCCAGGGCCAGGGACGGGGGCGCAAGCTGTCCGGGCTGCTGCTGCTGGCGCTGCTGCTAGACTGGGGCCTGCACCTCCTCCAGTGACGCGCTGCTGGCCAGTGCGGGGCGGGCTGGCCCCTCCCCCCCACCACCCTGGAGGTGGCCTTGTTGGTTTTGTCTTTTTAACTGTTTTCTTATGATCCCTTTTTTATATTTAATTCTGAGTGCTGGGACACTCCTGAGGTTTCACACGTGTTTTTTGGTTTTGTGTTTTGTAAGAGAAATGAATTATACCTCCGGGATCTTCATGGCTGACTGCCCTCCTGGCCCCAGAGCCTTCCTCTCCTGTGGGCCAGGCAGCAGGCGCGGGGGGAGTGCTGGTCACACCCGTGTCTGCGATGCCCGCGGCAGAGAATCTGCTGGAGTAGATGTTGAGGGCTGAGGAGAGCTCAATAAAATGTTGGTTTCCATTCGTCTCTGGTCCTCTCTGGTTTGCAGTGTGGGCTCCATCTTGCCCCTTGGAGGGAGATGATGGTGGGGGGAATGCCCAGCCACTCGCCTGCGTCACAGCCTCGGGCTCCCCCCCACACCCGAGGGCTGCTTGGGCCCCCAGCACCGGTTCACTCTGCCCTTCATGTCTTGATGCCTGAAATGGACCATTAGGGATTCTGTCCTTGGGGCGGCCTGCCCTCCCGCGTGTGCTCATCCAGCCCTGCCTGCGGGCGCGGTGCAGCCTCTGAGCGGGCGCACAGGAGGGGGAGGCTGGCAGGGCACCAGGATTCCCACAGGGGCAGAAGGGCGCCCCCTCCCAGTTAAAACCAGCTTCAGTCCGAGTCCATGGTGATCTAAGAAGTCTCTTCAACCCCAAAAGGCAGGACCAGTGGCTGTTCCTCGCAGGCGGGCTCGGGATTCCTAAAGAATCTCCACAATGCTCCCCCCGCATCACCCCGCAGCAGCTCTCCATCAGGCTGGGCTCGCCCAGGGGGACACAACCCCACACCCCGGGGACCTGAGGCGGAGGCTGTGGGGCCAGGAGGGGTCCCGTCATCTTCCATTTCGGGGCCTTTGAACATGGCCCCTGGTCTGGTCAGGATTTCTGGAGATGAGGTGAGATGGAGGCTCAGAAGGGTGCCCGGGGCACCCTACTCCTGCCAGGGCAGGAGGGCAGCGCCCAATCCAGGGAGCCAGGAGACCCAAAGATGGAGGGACACCCCACACAAAGATGGTGTTGGTGTCCCCAGGGCGGGGGGACTGGCTGCCAGCCCTCCAAGGGGAGTACATGGGCTCCCCCGAGACTCGGCTCCCCCACAGCTCCCCACTCGCTGTCTCCTCCAGATTCAGTTGGCAGGGGCAGGGCGAGGGCCCAACCACCCCAACCCAGGACTCCGGGTGGAGGTTCTCGCCACACCCTCGGGGTCCCTCCTGTGCCACTGCCTCTCGCTGGCTGTTCGGCTCCTCCAGTGGCTTGGAGCACGCGCAGACCCAGGGCACCCTCCCGGAGGAGCAGCAGGCAGCAGGCCTGCCACATCCGCTGCTTCCATGCACCCCGCTCCCTCTCGCGGGACTTCCTGGGGCTGAAGGGACCTCGGACACCTCCCTGCCTGCAGCGCAGCCTGCCCAGGAGCTGGTCGCCTGACCGCGTTGCTCAGCACTCCGCGAAGGGGATTCCAGCAGAACTGGCCATTACTTAAAAATAATAACAAAGTTCTTCGTGAATGTTTGAGAATTTCTACACATTTTAAGAAACAGTTCTTGCCGGGCTGGCGTGGCTCAGTGGTTGAGCGTCGACCTATGAACCAGGAGGTCATGGTTCGATTCCCGGTCAGGGCACATGCCCGGGTTGCAGGCTCGATCCCCAGTGTGGATTGTGCAGGAGGCAGCCGATCCATGATTCTCTCTCATCATTGATGTTTCTCTCCCTCTCCCTTCCTCTCTGAAATCAATAAAAAGGTATTAAAAAAACCCAACCAGTTCTTTAAAGAATGTCTGGACAGTCGGCATATCCGCAGTGGCTCTCGGCCAGGGCTGTGGAGACGGTGTATTTGGGGGTCACAGTGGCCAGGAGCCGGCACAGCTGCCCACAAGCTGGGGTTCCTATGGGGGGGCTGGTTCTACCTGCAGGCCAGCAGGGCCCTGCTGGGAAACACTGGGATTAGAAGCCCCATCCAGGATTTGAAGAGCCAGCACATCAGCAACATCAGAAGACAAACGGGTTTCATTCCCAGGAAAGCTTGCCCACTGTCTCTGATCGGTGAAAACCTCCCAAGGACAGAACTGAGATGGCAGCGTAGGTAAACGCCTGCCCGCCGGTACTCCCCGCCTCCCACAACCACATCAGCACTACAACTAAACCAGGACCCCCACCATCTGGAACCACCTGAAAGCTGGCTGAACGGAAGTCCTACAAGAAAGCACACGGTAGGAGGGGCGGAGGCACCGAACGGGCTGGACCGGCACCCACATATGCCTCTTCTTTAATCAGGAGGGAGACTGTCTCTGCGGAGGCCCCCCCGTGAGGAGCAGGGGGTCCCAGCCCCACACCAGACCCCCCAGCCCAGGCTCCCAGAGCTGGGAAGCTAAGTCCCCGTAACCACAGGCTGTGAAAACCAGCAGGGATTGGGGCTCAGCGACACAGGCTGCTGGAGAACCAGCTGTTCCTCTTAAAGGGCCAGCGCATGAACTGAACTTACAAGGTCCTGCTTCCTCTGAGCTCCAGCACCGGGGGTAAGGCTCTGGGGGACCCAGACATACGAGGAGGAACTGGATTGTCTGGCATTGGGGCAGAAACTAGAACCAGTAGACAGCTTCAGATCTACCACATGACAACTCTACACATCCACAAGCAACACACTCAAAGAGCAGACACAGTGAGCACCAAAGCCCCACGGGAGCAAGTCCTGTTCCATAGGGGTGTCTCCTGCACAGCAGCTCTCCCACTGTAGGGCGGCTGGTCCTCACAGCCCATTGGCCTGGAGGTCAGTTCCCCCCAGTGACACCAACAGCAATCAAGGCTCCACTGCAACAAGGCTCAGCAGTCCCTTCACATAAGCAGCACAGCTGCCCCTCCCCCAGCACCCAAACACGTTTGGAGGAGAAATGGCCTGTGTTGTATAAATACTCACTTTATGTGCTTTATGTGACGTCACACAGTCCCTCCCCATCACTGGCAGGCGGAGACTGGACAGGAAGCAGCAGGAACAGCCGCCTCTGGGGAGGCCAGGCTGGCTCAGCCCCCGCCGCCCCCACCCCACCCTGATGTCGTCGGAGACCCTACAGGTCCTCGGCGGCGGCCTCCTCGGCCTCGAGCACTTCCACGTGGCTGTAGGACTTCCAGGCCTGCAGGTTGCAGCTCCTCAGGATGGCGCCCAGCTGCTTCCCGGGCCCCACCTCGAAGGTCCTGGGGAAGTCGGAGCCTTTCCTCCTCTCGTACAAGGCGTGCATCGTCTGCTCCCACTTCACCGGGGAGACCACCTGCTTCACCAGCAGCTGCCGGATGTGCTCAGGGTGCGTGTACCTGCTCCCGCTGACGTTGGCGTGCACGGAGACCAGGGGCATCTTCACATCGATGGCCTTGAGGACCTGCGCCAGGGGCTCCACGGCGGGCTCCATGAGGCGGGTGTGGAAGGCCCCGCTGACCGGCAGCATCTTGGTGCGTCTGAAGTGGTACTTGGAGGAATTCTTCTGGAGAAACTGCAGAGCCTGCGAGGAAAAGGGAGGAGGGTCAAGCCGAGCAAAGCTCAGGAAGACACAGCAGCCAGCACGGCTCCATCACAGCCCCGTGTCCAGAACATGCTCATCCGCACCTCCTCCCGCACCTCCTCCTGCAACCACAGGCGGTGACGGACTCTAGTCACCTCATTTGTGAGAGCGGCTCCGGAGTCAGAGCCCCAGCAGGCCTCCTCCAGGACTGGACCATTCACCGGTCCCCCAGGCAGGCGACCACAGTGTGGCTGAGAGACCTGAGGCGGGAACGGAGGGATCTGGATCCCATCTCAACACTGTCCTTCACTAGGTTGGTGGCCCCAGGCAAACCACTCAATCTCTGACCTTCTCATTCCGTCCCTAAAAAAGCACAATTTCATCTCTTTAAAGCAGGCGTCCTCAAACTATGGCCCGCGGGCCACATGCGGCCCGCCGAGGACATTTACCCGGCCCGCTGGGTGCCGCTGCCTGTCCTGCTTAGCAGCCGACTCGTCCCGGGCCGCAGTGCGCATAGGAATTTGTTCATAGTTTTTTTTTTTTAAACTATAGTCCGGCCCTCCAACGGTCTGAGGGACAGTGAACTGGCCCCCTGTTTAAAAAGTTTGAGGACCCCTGCTTTAAAGGTTGCTGGGAAGTGATCAGATCGGAGGGGTGTGACAGTCTGATTACAAAAGGGAACTAGCTTGCCCTGGCCGGAGTGGCTTAGTTGGTTGAGCATAGCCCTGTGCCCCCGAAAGGTTGCCAGTTCAATTCCCGGTCAGGGCACGTGCTCAGGTTGTGGGCTCCATCCCCAGTGTGGGGCGTGCAGGAGGCAGCCAATCAATGATTCTCTCTCATCACTGATGTTTCTCTCTCTCTCTCCTTCTCCCTCTGAAATCAATGAAAATATTTAAAAATAAAAATCAACATAAAATCTTTAAGAGAAAGAACTTTAAAAAGCACTGTCTATTCCAGCCGTCGTCAACCTTTCGGACCTCACGGACCATGGGCTGGCGACCGCTGGTCTAATGTGTTCATTTTCCATCCAGTTCCGCCACCCCTCGTCATGTTTACTAGGGCTGTTTTCATGTTACTACGTAACCTCCAACGTGAAAACCCAGGAGGCTCCCAGCTCGTTCCCAGCACAGGGTCTTCCCTGGGCCCCCTCCGGAAGCCCATCCCGATCTCCGGGGCCAACAGGCCTAAACCAGGAGCTGCTTGCAAACAACTTGCAAATGTCTTTAACAACAGATATTCTTAAGAGACGCTTTGCTCTCAGGACACAGCCCAGGGCCGGCCTCCACTGGGACCTGTGCACTAAACAGTCTGCCGTTCCCTCCAAACCCAACACCGTCCACAGCCTGCTCCCCCAAACCCAACACCACCCACAGCCTGCTCCCCCAAACCCAACACCGTCCACAGCCTGCTCCCCCAAACCCAACACCACCCACAGCCTGCTCCCCCAAACCCAACACCGTCCACAGCCTGCTCCCCCAAACCCAACACCGTCCACAGCCTGCTCCCCCAAACCCAACACCGTCCACAGCCTGCTCCCCCAAACCCAACACCGTCCACAGCCTGCTCCCCCAAACCCAACACCGTCCACAGCCTGCTCCCCCAAACCCAACACCATCCACAGCCTGCTCCCCCAAACCCAACACCGTCCACAGCCTGCTCCCCCAAACCCAACATCGTCAGGGCCTGCTCAGAGCCTGGGCCAGCTGCTCCCTGAAGGCTAAGTTAAGCCTTAAAAGGTCATGGCAGTTGCATGATCTCGGGTGACTTTACTTTTCCTCCTGTCCTCAGTTTCCTCCTCCATAAAACCGGGCAATGGCAGTATTCACAGGGCTAGTTAAGGAGAGCTATGCTTGGCAAACAAGTGCTATTGAAGGGTTAGCAGTCATTCTCTGGAATACCAGGCCCATCATGTCCCCCGGGAACTCTGTAACAGGGTACCTAGTCTGTGTCCCCACAGGAGGGTTAGTTTTGGGTGGCCCGGCACCTCTGGGGGCCCCTCCCTGCAGGGGTGTATCCTGCCCGCCCAGGCATGGCCAGGGCCGCCCTTGGCCCTCCTGTCACTCTCCTGTGCTGTTTGCAGCTTGAACCCTGGGGCAAGTGTGAAGTAGAGCCCAGTCCAGCACCACCCAGCACCCCTTACCCGGCGTGGGGACCTCACCTGTGGGAACACCTGTGGGGACCACACCTGCGGGGACCATGGAGGGGTTCGGGCCGTCACTGCGGCAGAATCCAGCCTGCCCTGCCTGCCCTGGTGCCTCACATCTGTGGCCACCCTCCCCCCAACCCCACCGCAGCTCACGGAGGGCCGTGCCCCAGCAGCCTCTGCACAGAGGCCTGTGACACAGCATCCTGGTGGACCCGGCATCGTCTCAGTGGGTCCCACAGTGCTTTCCATGGGGACTCCGACTCCTCCAACTCGAGTCCCAGGTGGGTCACAGCCGTGGGCCCAGCAGGCTCCCCTGTGGCTGGCGCTCAGGTCAGCGCTGGTCCGGCAGAGGCGCCGAGGGTTTTACATCCTGGGTTGAAGACCCGGCACTTCCAACAGAACCGAAAGGCCACACCTGGGACTCTGGGGGCCACCGGACGATGCCCACCTGCCCGGGAGCCTGCGAGGGGGAGGCCTCCCGGGGTGGGTCTGCCTGGCCCCTCTGCACTTCGTTCCAAGGCTGTGAAAGGGAACGAGAAGCCAGCTTCATGACGACGTGGAGGCCACTGTACCTGGTCTCCGGTCTCCTCACCATCTTGTCACAAGAGGGACCTGCTGGCTCTCGCTGCCTCAGGAGACACAGGACACCTGGCTGCTGGCATGGCCTGAGAGGAAGCCCTGAGCAGTCAAGCGCAGGAAAGCACTCGAGTGAGACCGGCTTCAGCCCCAGTGCCGCCTCCCTCACCTCCAAGCACTTGCCCTCTGCCTCCACTTCCTCGTGTGTGAGGTTGAGCCCAGACTCCCTGCCGCAGAGCAAGGACTGGCTGGGAGGCCCAGACAAGGCATGTGAACAGCGCCCTGCGCCCGCAGCCCTCCCTCAGGGTCCTGTCTGCACTCAGCCTGAGGCGGGCGGGCACCCTCGCCCTGGCATCCATCTCCTCCAGGCACTGCCGTCTGGCGTCACCTCCGCAGGCCCACTGGCGGACAGCCTGGCCCTTGCTGTGCCCTGAACCTGGCTCACCCGCTCCCAGCGGCCTTCCTTCGATGGCAGGAACCTGGCTCATCAGCCACGGGGCCCTCGGCGCCTGTTACAGAGGGGCTGCTCGGAAGTGCCCTCGGGGGAAGCGGCGAACGGAGGGACGTGCAGGAGGGTTAAGTCGGAGGGACGTGCAGGAGGGTTAAGTCGGTGCAGAAACAGACATCTGAGAGCAAGCAGGGCGGGCGGAGCAGCCCAGCAGGAGACGGCTCTCCCCTCTCTAAGGAAGCAGCACAGCAAGGCTGTGAGAAGCCCAGAATGTTCCGCAGGGAGGCCCTGGAGGCCATCTGGCCAGCTCTTTACTACTCAGGTGGGCTGGCTGTTTGCCCAAGGTCCCCGCCTGTACGTGTGAAGCGGGGATGGCACCCAGCCTTCGGCCTCCTCTGCATCGCTCACTGCCCACGCTCCCGGCCCTCACCTACTTCCCGAGACCACGGCTGGGCAGAGCACCCGCCACGCTGCTGGGGCTCATGGCGTGGAGGATCCCAACCTCCCCACGGGACTAGGGTCTGTGAGGCTTCCCGTCAACACCAACCTCCAGGTGTCCCGAGATCACCCTGCAGTCCGGGAAGAGGTAGTTGGCCACCTCACACACGGGGTTCTCTATGCCCAGAGTCTTGCAGTGCTCCCGGGCTTCCTGACAGGCGAACGTGAACTTGGTCTGGGGCCGGCCGAGGACGGACAGCATCCCGCTGGGGACGGCTTCCGAGGCTTCCTGCATCGCCTCAGCCCGGATTTTCACTGCATACAGACCTGGCCGGAGAGAAGTGCGTTGGAAATCAGTGTACGTGAGGAGGAGGGACGCTCAGACTGTGGGCCACGGCACCAGCTCCACATGGCGTGCCGAGGTACTGATGTCGGCATTTGTCACCAGCCACACGGCCGTCGTTCTGTCTGCGCCTATCACTCAGAGATGTACCACTGTCACCAGGAAGCGGTGCTGTCCTCGGCCGGCACGGATGGACCCACGGAGCTCCAGCCTGGAGGCTGGCTTGGTGTAGGGTCTGACCAGGGGTGACCTTGCCCCCAGGGCAGTGTCTGCGGGCATTTTTTCATTGTCACAACTGGGGGGGAAAGGGGTGCTACTGGCAACTGGTGGGTAGAGGCCAGGGATGCTACTCGACATGCAAAGCACCCCCAAAGCAAAGAATGATCTGTCCAAAAGGCCAACAGTGCCACCGCTGAGACCCTGGTGTGCGGCGAGACGCAGGTGTTCGGGCCACGTTGCTTTGGGCAAGTCGTGGTCTCCTCCCAGGTCAAACTTTCAGTCAGTACAAGGAGGATAAGAGTATGCATCTGCTGGACTGTCGTGAAAAGTCAGGAGTATTATTAGTTAGTTTGTTATGTAAGAGAAATCTTGAAGAGGAAAGACAAGAGCCAGCAGGTATTTGGAATAACGTACCAACTACAAACAATTACACGAGTTTCAATAACGTAATTATTCTAAACCCGCCACTGTTGCCGAAACCGGTTTGGCTCAGTGGATAGAGCGTCGGCCTGCAGACTGGGAGGTCCCAGGTTCGATTCCGGTCAAGGGCACGTACCTTGGTTGCGGGCACATCCCCGGTAGGAGGTGTGCAGGAGGCAGCTGATCGATGTTTCTCTCTCAGTGATGTTTCTGACTCTCTATCCCCCTCCCTTCCTCTCTGTAAAATATCAATAAAATATATTTTTTTAAAAAAATAAATAAACCCGCCACTGCCGCCCTCACTCGGCAGCTCTGCCAAGGCAGACGACCGAGAGCACAGGCTCCTGTTCCGTGGCTCAGGATAGGGGAGAGGACAGGGCTGGACCCAGCTGGGCAGCGCAATGGTCGTGACCCAGGAATGACCTGTATCCCCTGTCCCTGACCAGACCCAGCGGCCAGTCCTGGGTTTGATGGGACAGCAGAGAAGGTCTGCGGAGGGAGTCCTGCACTGTCTAACGCCCTCAGTCACGTGGTGCCGACGTGTTTGTACTGAGCTCTTAGCCCCCTTACTGGCAGCGAATGCGTAAGAGCCCGTGGGGGGAAGTAGCAGCGAACACGCAGGGGAGAGAACATGGGAAATCCTCCCACACAGGCATTCAGGAAGTAGCTATGCAAAACGTCAAGCGAGAAAACTGAACTCAGAATGTACACCTGCCGTAACTCTGAAAATTATACACGGAAAACTATGTACATGTAAAAGAGTTTTATTAGCAAGTAGGAAATATGAAACCTTTTCATTTCCTTAATAAGGCTATATATTTTTAAAAACACCGAGGTGAATTCACAAAAAATATAAGCAGTTTCAAGTGTACAAGGCAGTGGTACTTGTTGCATTCATGCTGTGCAACCATCAGCTCTCGTTTCAAAACTCTCCACCATCCCATAAAACACCCACCTGCTCCGGGTCGTCACTCCGTTTCTCCTTCCCTCCGCCCCCAGTAACCACTGATCTGTTGTCGCTGGACCTTTCCCACGCAAGGACACACAGTCTGTGACCGCTGTGTCTCCTCACTGAGCATCTGTTTGAGGTTCATCCACGTTGCAGCCTGGGTGGGTGCTGCACTCCTGACTAATATTCCAGCATAGATACACGATTAGCTTGTCCGCTCATCGGAGGATGGACATTTGTACTGCTTCCGCCTTTTGGCTATTAGACACATCTGTGTACATGTTTTCCTGGGTGGACACGTTTTCGTCTTAGGTACAGACCTCCGGGAACGACTCCTGGCTCACACGGTGATTCTATGTTTTGCTTTTTGAGGAAGCACCACGCTTCTCCACAACGGCTGCACCATTTTACAGTTACCAGCACCGCGGAAGGCTCCTATTTTCACACCCTTGCCAACACTTATTCTTTTCCTTCTTGTCACTGATGTTGTTGTAATTTAAAGCCATCCTAGTGGAGCCCTGGCCGGTTCGGCTCAGTGGATAGAGCGTCAGCCTGCAGACTGAAGACTCCCAGATCTGATTTCAGTCAAGGGCACATGCCCAGGCTGCAGGCTCGATCCCCTAGTAGGGGGCGTGCAGGAGGCAGCCGTTCAGTGATTCTCTCTCATCACTGATGTTTCTATCTCTCTCTCCCTTCCTTTCTGAAATCAATAAAAATATATTAAAACAAAATAAATGAAAAATAAAAATAAATTTTAAAAAAGCCATCCTAGTGGATGTGAAGTATCTCACTGTGGTCTGTTGCTTTGTTAAAATATGCTTTTATTGATTTCAGAGAGGAAGGGAGAAGGAGAGATAGAGACATCAACGATGAGAGAGAATCATTGATTGGCTGCCTCCTGCACGCACCCTAATGGGGATCGAGCCCGAAAACCAAGCACGTGCCCTGACTCGGAATCAAACTGTGAACTCCTGGTTCATGGGTCGATGCTCAGCAGCCGAGCCACACCAGCCGGGCTCACTGTGGTTTTGATGTGCATTTCCCCAGTGATTAGCAACGCGGCACATCTCCTCATGTGCGCATTGGCCATTTGTGTATCTTCTTTGGAGAAATGTCTATTCAAGTCCTTTGCCACGGCTCTTCACTCAGATTCCTGTCTGCACTCAGCATGCCCCAAGCCAGGTACCGAGGCCAGAGTGGCCAACTGTAAACAAAAATGTCTAACTTTTCACTAGATGCAAAACTCTCAGGAAGTGAAACTCAAGACCAAACATCCATTTCCTCCTTTTCAATCAATGAACTGTACTGAGTGTCTACCATGTGACAAACACTGAAGGTGTGTGATGGACCGAGAAGGCACAGGACAGCGGGGAAGATGGTCAAGCACGCAGATCCCATGAGGTTACAGAAAGAAAGGAAAACCCTGATGAACTCTCCCAGCTTCAACGAGAATCAAGGTGTGGTCTGGCCCTCGGTTCCAATGTCACCCCTATCTATATGCGCCTCTATCGCCCTCCTGGTGCACCGTTATTTTTGGCAATGTCCCTTCTCTCTAGTGAGCCCAGCAAGACAACACCCCTGCGCCACACCAAAGCCCTCTCTGTGTACCTTCAGAGAATTCCATGGCTCCGGCAAACACTAGGGCTGCGAACTCTCCCACACTGAAGCCAGCAGCGGCGACGCAGTTCTCAATAACCTGCAGTGACAGATGCAGAACGTGAGGCCTGTTCTGGGGGTGCGGTCGGGCTCTGCTCTGGAGAGCTGGCGGCGGCTCCGGGAGCCAGGCTGGGCGGGCCTGGGGCTCCCGCTCTAAGACGACACTCGCTGACCCAGGCCCTTTCCTGGTGAGGAACTTCCCTGGCAGGTGAAGGCCCCTGGCTGACCCCACGGCAAAGCTCCGCCTCCAACTCTTGCCCCTGCCCTGGACCGCCTCCCAGGCCGGAGGGAGCCAAGCATAGAAGGGAAAAGTAGGACTTCAGCGTCACACAGGGTTGGATTTGATTCTTAGCTTGGGATAGTTCCCTAACCTTTCTGAGCCTGTTATCTCATCCGTGAAATGAGGAAGGAGCGGACCCGGCCCCAGGCCGCTGAGAGAAGTACGTGAATTAACGGGTAAGCGCTCCGTGAATGTTATCATCACAGCTCCACAAGGCCACCCAGCTGCTTCCTTTCGCTTCTGAGTGTCCTTTCCTCGCCCACAAACGGACAGTATTTTCCTCACAAGGCTGTGAGGATGAAATGGAGTGAAGGGTTTCAAGTACTAGCTTTACATTTACTGTCTTGTTGGGCTTTTTGTTGTTGTTAATCCTCATCCAAGCATACTTTTCCATTGGTTTTTAGAGGGAGTGAGAGAGAGAGAAAGTGAGAAAATCAATGTGAGAGACCCATCGATTGGTTGCCTCCCGCACACACCCCGACCGAGTTCCATGCCCTTGACCGGAATCAAACCCGCGACCTTTCCATCTGCAGGCCGAAACTCTATCCAAGGTCCCAAACCAGCTAGGGCCGTGGTCGGCAAACCATGGCTTGCGAGCCACATGCGGCTCTTTGGCCCCTTGAGTGTGGCTCTTCCACAAAATACCACGGCCTGGGCGAGTCTATTTTGAAGAAGTGGCGTTAGAAGAAGTTTCTAAGTTTAAAAAATTTGGCTCTCAGAAGAAATTTCAATCGTTGTCCTGTTGATATTTGGCTCTGTGGACTAAATGAGTTTGCCGACCACTGAGCTAGGGGAACACTTACTGTCTTGATAGAGTTAAATAATAACAGCAATCAATTCACACCTGCAAGTGAAGTGACACCCTCAGACATATTCTCAATGATCTTTAGGGATGATGGTCCACCCTCCCAAATTCACTTAGTCCTCAAACTGTTCGGGATCATTTAAAACAGCAACCCGGCCCTTGACCCCCCCAGCCCCTGCTCTATTTTCCTTCCTGCAACACTTGTCTTAAAGACACTATGGAATGTACATAGTGCATTGTTCCTATCACCTGTCTCCCTCCCCTACATGCAAGCTCGCTCAGGGCAGGGGTCCTTGGTGTTTGTTTATGGCTGTATCTCCGGCGCCTAGAACAGCGCCTGGCACGGAAGGGGCCCTCAGACCCAGCCCAGCGTGTCCCCGTGGGAGCGCCCGGCCTGGCGGTGCGAGCGCGGGCCTCACCGCGGGCTGCAGGTGCTGCAGTTTCTCCACGGCGGCCAGCGAGGCCACGAAGACGGCGGGCTGGCAGTGCACGGTGCGGTCCAGGTCCTCCTGCGGCCCGCGCAGGCTCAGCTCCAGCAGGTCGTAGCCCAGCACTCGGTGGGCGGCGTCGTAGAGCTCGCGGACGCGCGGGTAGCGCAGCAGCCCGCGGCCCATGCCCACCACCTGGCTGCCCTGGCCCGGGAAGAGCAGCACCGAGCACTGGCCGGGCAGCCGCCGCGCCGCCGGCTCCCGGGGCCCCTCCTCCGCCGTGGTCGCATCTCGCAGCAGCTCGGCCACGTCCACGGCGCCCAGCGGAGGCGGCCGGAAGTTCGAGGCGCCGCGGCGGCCGCCCGCGCCCCAGCCCCAGGCCCCCAGGGCCCGCGCCACGCGGACGCTCATGCTGAGGAACCGGCCCCACGCGCGTTACCCGGGCGACCAATGTACGACTGCGGCGGCGCGGCGCGGCGCGGTCCCTGTCGCATTTCCTCCCGGGCGGACCGGGCACCCGGGGCGGGAAGAAAGGTTCCGCAGTTCCTGGTTCCGGCCCCGCTCGCCACCCTTCTCTGCTGCGTGCGGACGTCTGGAGTGACCGGTGCGCTGACTTCAACCCGCACGGAAAAGACTAAAACGCGACCCTGCACCACCCTGAGCCCTCAAAAGTATTTATTGAGTAAACAACACTAGCAAAGCAATAATCACGCTTTCTACCCAGCACCTGAAAGTGCTCGAAACGCCTCCACCTTCTTGGTCTCAGTATTTACTTGATTCTCCCAGCTACACTGGACGATAAGCAAGCTAACAGCTCTCTTGTATAATGTTTCCTACAAACCAGACCCGGTGCATAGCCCATAATAAACACCCAATAAATATTTGCTCCACCGAAAAAGCCCTGGATATTGTTCAGACATTCGCTTATTTAATTTCTCACAGCTACACTGTGATGAATAGGTACTGTTATCCTCCATTTATGGGTGAGTAGACAAAGGCTCTAAGAGTGGGTGACAGAAGAGGAATGGAAATTGGGGTTCCCTGGCTTCTGAGTGCTGGTGTGAGGCTGGGTCAAAGAGTGTCTATCTCTTGACCTCACCCTAATCACATACATACACCTCCCCCTTTGCTTCTCCCTCATTTCCTGCCCACCTCTTCTTAGGAGCCCAGGACACACACACACACACACACACACACACACGCACACACACACACACACACACACTCACACTCACTCACTACACACCTCATAATGAGGAAGATCGAGGTAGAATGAGTCAGCAAATCTTCAGTGAGTTTGTCCTGAGAATTAAAGCCCTAACTCTTGGGACATTGCGGCAGCCTTGCTTTTGACAAGGAAAAAGTGGGGATAAGCTGCATGCCCAACGAGAGGAGATTAGTTAAGCGAGTGACGGCGAATCTAATACAATGCTGTGATCATAAAAGACATGTCTCAGGTTGAGACAGGAATGGAGCCTCCAGAAGCCCATAAACCCCCAGCAAAGGGAGCCCGTAAAGACATCAATCCCCAGGGACAGGGAGAACAGGAAAGGGGCCCAAGCGTGTCTGGAAGCCGGAAAGCGGGCAGACCAGTGTGACCTGGCTTAGCGGCCCCCAGGCAGCCAAATCCCTCCGGCAGCGGAGCTGAGGACCAACCCTTACTCATACAACAGCAAAGGGCGGGAGCTGGTAGCACCGGCTGCTTCTAGATCTGAGGTGAAAGGCTAAAGGAAAGAGAACCATTCGGAGGTGTCTCTGAGGGACAGTTAGGTTTTCGGATCCCCTCCTTCTCCAGCCGTGGGCAAACTACGGCCCGCGGGCCGGATCCGGCCCGTTCGGCTGTTCTATCCGGCCCACGGAGCCGAAAGAGCGGAGGGTTCTCTTGCTCTCCCCTCCGCTCCTTTACTTTGAATTTATATTCGTTCACACAAACACTCCATCCATGCTTTTGTTCCGGCCCTCCGGTCCAGTTTAAGAACCCATTGTGGCCCTCGAGTCAAAAAGTTTGCCCACCCCTGCTAGCCACTGAGTGATGCCCCTCCCGCATTCTAGCAAATATCCAGAGATGAGCTCTGGGAAGGGCGGGGCATGCCAGGGACAGCGGTGGATGTGGGTACTCCGCGGAAACAGGGGGCGCTGAATGCTGAATGAGAGACGGCCTCCAGCGTTCTCCCCCTGGAGCCCTGGAACCCTGGAGCCAGACCCCTCCCCTCCAGCAGGGCCTGGAGGACCTTGGGGAATCTGACCAGTCCAAGATGAAAATCCTGAAGGTATTGACAGTCCAGGAAGTTCCCAAATGGCTCACCAAGTTCAACTTAAAGTGAAGCTAAACCAACAAATACCCTCCACTGACGTATTCTCCTCCTTTTTTCCCCCTAATCGTGAGCAGCCATCTAAGACTCCCGGGCATCTGAGGAAATCCTCTTACAAACAGAAAACAAAAACCACATAGGGTTCAGAGTCGAAAGAAAACTACCATGGAAGTCAGAGAAGACACTGCCTCCATGAAAAAGGAACAGGAAGTTACATTAAAAAATAGCATTCAGCCAAAACCGGTTTGGCTCAGTGGATAGAGCATCGGCCTGCGGACTCAAGGGTCCCAGGTTCGATTCCGATCAAGGGCATGTACCTTGGTTGCGGGCACATCCCCAGTAGGAGGTGTGCAAGAGGCAGCTGATCGATGGATGTTTCTCTCTCATCGATGTTTCTAACTCTCTATCCCTCTCCCTTCCTCTGTAAAAAATCAATAAAATATATTTTTTAAAAAAAGAAAAAAAATAGCATTCAGAAAACAAAAGGGAACCCCTGGGAATGAAAATCAAGAGAGCGGAACTGAAGAACTCGAGAGCAGGCCAGGAAGAGAGCTGAGGAGACCTCAGAAGGTAAAGCCAGGAAAGAGCCGAGCGAGAGAAGCAGGAGAGGAAGAGAAGTGAGAAGACCAGCCGGGGGATCCAGGGCACCGAGCCACCGGGGTTCCGGAAAGGGAAGTGAGAAATGGAGGGAAGGAAATCAGTGTTTTTATTTCATTTCTGGAAAATAAAGGGCATGAGTTTCCTGGGTGAATGGGCCCCTGCGTGCTGGCACGATGGATGGAATTAGACGCACAGAGAGGAACATCAGTGTGAAATGTCAGGACTTTGGAGGCAAACATCTTAAAACCTCCCAGGAAGAACAAAACGGGTTGCATACAAAGGCTTGAAACACAGAATAGCCTCAGCCTTCTCATCAGCTCTGGACAAATATCTCCACCTTTGAATTCTTAGCCAAGTGTCAATCAGCCAGGTGCTCAATATATATGTTCCTTGAGGCTGGCACATGACAAGTGCCCAAGGACGCTCCCATGCTCAGTGCTGTGGAGTTCAGAGGTCACGGCCCACTTGGAGGCGGGGGGTGCACAGAGTTGGGGTTCTGGAAGAGCTTCCTGGGGTGACACTGGAGAGCCGTCGGCCTTGGACACGTGGAGACACCCAGGGGGAGGGGAGGGGGGGAATGGCGCTCGGGCAGTGGAACAGCGGGTGCAAAGGCAGGGAGGCGGGAAGGGGTGGGTAGCCAGCTTGACCCCAGCTTGGCAGGGCTGTGAGTACCGGGCACAAGGCTTGGGCTGAGTCCTGAGGCAGTGGGAGCCACGGAGGGTTCTGAGCGGAGGAAGGGCATGGAAGGGAGCTGGGGGCCAGCGAGGCTGTGGCTGCTGCCAGGTGCAGGAGGGGTTGGAGAGGAGGGAGGCGGAAGTCACGGAGGCATGCAGGCACGATGATGGACATGCACAGCCGTGCCCAGACCTCGGTGAGTCCTCGGAGCTGCAGGCTCCCACCTGAGAAAGGCTGGTAACTCCAGGAGGGCAGGGCCCTGGGGTTTGTGCCCAGCCCTCCCTCTGGCCTGCCTGCAGCAAGTAGTGGGGACAGCAGTCTCTGCCTCCCGGGTTGCCCCGTGGGCCTGGCACTGCACACAGCAGGGGCGAGGCTGGAGGGAAGCCACACGCTTTCTCCCACAGGTCTTCTGGGGGAGGAAAGTGTGTCACTGGGCCAAGCCACGGGCACTCTGCACAGGAGGAGGGCCAGGCTGGCGGCTCTGGGAGGCGTGGCCAGGCCGCCTTCGCTGGTAGCGGGAGCGGAGGCGCAGTGCCTGGGGCAAATACCTTAATTTCCTTTAAAACCCAAAGGAAGAGGTGGGTGGAGTCCAGCCTGGATTAGACTTGTCATTATGCCAGTGCAGTCAAAGGTGGAAGGGCCCGCCGGACAAAAATGCCAGGGCCCGGGAAGTCGGACCTGGGCCCGGGAGGCCCCCTGCTGAGCCCCTGAGCCCGGGGAGAGGGGTGTGACTCACCTTCCCCCAGGATAGTATGGGCGGCTGGGAGCCTGCAGGCTCCCGGCTCTGCCAACCAGGTCAGCCCACGCCGGACAGGCCGGGCTGCAGTGATAATGCGGCGTGAGATGGGGAGGGGTGCCCACGCCCGGGGCTGGACCTGTGGGTCCCATCGGGGTAACCCTGGCAAACTGGAGGCACCTCTGGGCTGGGAGCCTGCAGCCTCCACTCACCGAGCACCACGGCTCTGCAGGGCCTGCGTTCTAGGCTCTTTAGTCCCACCGCCTGCGCCCACCTTACAGACGAGGACATGGGGACCGAGCACCCGGCCAGAGGGCTGTGCCAGGAGAAGGGTGAGGCTGCCTCCCGCCCTGGGCAACAGCTAAAGGCGGGGGCTCCTCCGCAGACGGCGGGCCAGGCTGCTGTGTAGGTGGGGGTTCAGGTTTTGCCACGGAGCGATGCAATTCCCCTCTCTGAGCGCCATCTCTGTTGACCCATTTTACAGATGGGAAAGGTGAGACTCAAGAGAAGCGACCTGCCTGCGGACTCAGTCGGGTCGCGGCTGGGACCTGTGGGGAGGAGGAGCCGAGAGACCTGCTCTGGCGGGTGAGCAGAGCGCGTCTGGCTGGCACCGCCGCTGAGAGGAGGGAGCTCCCGTCCCGTCCCGTCCGGTCCCGCGGGCAAGCCAGTGGGCGCGGCCGGGCTCCCAGCCAAGCCGGGCGGGGCCGGGCGGAGCCTCACTGCCCCGGGCGGGGCGGGCCCGGACTCACTTCGGCTGCCACTTCCCGCTGCGCAGCTCCCTTCCCGGAGCAAGTCCTCGTCGCTGGTGAGTGGGGAAGGGGCGCCCTGGGAACCCGGGCAAGGGGGCCCCTCGAGGGCGCGATCCCCGCCCGCGCCCATCCGCCGGCGTTTGGCCCGAGGGGGAAACGGAGGCCAGAGGTGGCGGGTCCCGGGCGGAGACCCGAGGGGAGGCCGCGGGGCTGCTCTAGGAGCGTGGCTGCCCAGTCACTGGGGCGGGCGGCGGGCGGGCGATGGGGAGAGAAGACGTGTGTGAGTGTGTGTGTGTGTGTGTGTGTGTGTGTGAGAGAGAGTGTGTGTGTGTGTGAGTGTGTGTGTGTGAGTGACTTGGGCAGCCCCGCCCCGTCCGGTCCCACCTCCGCTCCCTTTCGCCCAGCCCGGGACATGTCCCGGGGGAAGCAGAGCCGCGGGGAGGGGTGGACACCCCCTCTTCCGCTCACTCCTGTGAGCCAGCCGGGGGCAGGGGAGGGTGGGACGCCCTTTCTAGGGGAGGAAACCCAGGCCAGACTGGGGAGGTTTTGCCCAAAGCCAGGTAAGACTCCAAGCGGCCTTAGAACCCTTAGAACCTGGTCCTTAGCCCCCCATTCCAGTGCTCAGGTGCGCAGTAGCCTGGACATGGGCCTGGTGACCGACCTGTACCCTAGGCACGCCTGCCAGAGAGGGAAACTGAGGCCGGTGGGGCTTCCAGCGGTGAACACTGCTGAGTGCTGGGGTGGCTGGCAGATGCCGTGGGCTGCGCTGGACGGCAAGCCTCGCCCGCTGGCCTGCGGAGGCATGTGGGTGCCTGGGGCCAGGTGTCTGGCGCCAGCCACGTGCTCAAGGGTGGGCTGCAGGGGAGGGGGGGCTGGGTCTCTCCAGGTTCAGGAGCTGAGGCCATTCCACCAGGGCCACGGGCAGGGAGGGGGTGGCAGAGGCGGCTGCGAGCGAGAAGCGGCCGCACAGCAGGCCCTCGACCAAGGCTGTGCCGCCAGGATGTGGGCGGAGGGCCCTGTGTCTCTGTGAGGCAGAGCGGGCCCCGCAGGGCAGGAGGAGACAGGCGTCAGCTCCTCCCTCAGCTTCTCCAGGGAGTGGAGCTTGTCCACTGGTGGGAAAGGAGCTGTGAGCTAGGGAGGGAGAGGAGCAGGCCTCCGCGAGAGGCCTCCAGATGGCTGCTCCCAGCCCCAGAGGGAGCCTCCCAGGGCATCCTGGGCCCCGCGGGGGAACTGAGGCTCACGCAGGGACCACTGGCCCAGGGTGAAGCGACAGCCGTGGAGCTGGGCTTCGAACCAGTGGGGTCTGTGGTGGCTCAGGGGTGGGGTGAGGGCCCACAGGGAGGGAGCCTACAGTTTGCTATGTACACTTTTGCCTTTTCATCATTTTATGTTTGGGTCTTGGTTTTTAAAATCTGTATTTCCTTTGACTTCTTTCTGGTTGTGCAAGCGATGCCTGGCCGCGCGCTATGTGTTTAAAAAGTAGTCATGCTCCACAAAGCAAGTTTCTTCTGGTCACTCAGCCGGACCAGCGCGACCCCCGCCCACCCCAGTCCTGCTCCTACCCAGGCAGCCCAGCCCTCCGGGTTCCCAGCGGCTGGGGGTCCTTCCAGACCTGCTGTCTGGTACCTCGGACACTTTCATGGTGGAAAAGCTTTACAGAGGTTATAATGAGGAGGACTGGCTGTGAGTCCTTCACACACACACACACACACACACACACACACACACACACACACCAAGTCCCTGGGACCAAGGTGGCTTCCAGGGAGAGAGAGGCTGGGAGGCTGGGTCAGCTGGGAGGGGGGTCAGAGAAAGGGCAAAACCCTTTGTGCTGCCTGGGGCAGCTTTGCCACCTTCTGTAGGAGCATCACCTACAGAGGACCCACCGCCCACAGAGGATCCAGGGAGACGGAGGCGCCCCCGGGACCCACTGGCTCAGCCCACTTAGCAGACGGGGACTCAGAGGCCGGGAGGTGGGGCCCCAGGGCCAGGAGTGAAGGTCACAAGGCTCGCAGGGCCTGGGTCCCCGTCGGGACAGGGATGGTTCAGATCCTGTACTGCTGCCCCGATGCTCCGAGGGGCTGGGACGTGGGCCTTAGGGTGGGCGGGAGGGAGGCCCTTGGCGCTGGCATGGTCAGTGGGCGGAGCAGTCGAGGAGGGAGGTGGGGTGACACAGGCTGAAGTGCCATGTCAGGATGGGAAGGGGGCTGAGAGGGGAGGCTGCACAGCGTTGAGTGGACGTGTGGCCCAGAGCTCAGGCCAGCAGAGTCCCAGCTCGGGGGGTGGGGTGGAATCGTTGGCCTCAGAGTTACACAGACCCAGACAGTTCTGTGATGCCCTGTGCCTCAGTTTCCTCTTCTGGACCGTGGGGATAGTCAGGAGTCCACATGGAGGCCCAGAGGGCGTGTGGCTCAGGGCTCTGAGAAGAATCAGCGAGGGGATGTGTCCAGCCTGGCCCACAGCGCGCCCTCCGCCAGCCCCACCCCCTTCAGTAGCCCCACCCTCTCCATTAGTTCCACCCTCTCATTAGCCCCACCCCTCAATTAGCCCCGCCCTCTCCAGTAGCCCCACCCCTCCACCAGCCCCACCCCTCCACCAGCCCCACCCCTCCAATAGCCCCACCCTCTCCATTAGCCCCACCCTCTCCATTAGCCCCACCCCTTCCACTAGCCCCACCCTCTCCACCAGCACCTCACCTGCCGGTCATTCCCAGGGGCCCAGGCCCTGAGCCGTGCTTTGCCCCATTCTTGGCCTGGTGTGGAGGCGTCCCCGTGAGTGGCCCAGGCCGTGGGGGCGGGGCCTCCGTGCAGCATTTTCCCCTGAGTGGCCAGTGGCCAGCCAGTTTTCTCAGCCTGGGGTTGGCTCCATGGAGGAAATGGGGCGAGTGGCCCACAATATCCATACCCACAGCCCCTCACTCATCTGGTCCTCACTTGAGCTTGAGCCTCTCCATGGCCCCATGAAGCAGCCAGGGCAGGTTATACCCACTTGCCATAGGGGGAAACTGAGGCCTATAGGGGAAAAGAGGCCCTGGGGTCACCAAGCCAATTGGAGGCAAGGCCAAGGTTTGGGTTCTTAGTCACCTTCTGCCAGAGGCAGAAATGGGGGGTGGCTTTGCCCCGCTGCCAGAGTCTGAGCCCTTCCCCCTTCCCAGCCACGGGCGCTTCCTGGCGCCCCCTGGGGCCCCTTCCAGAGCGGATCTCTCAGGCCGCCCTGCCAGCCTGGCCAGCATGACTCAGTGTCTGGGGTGACTCAGGAGCCAGGCAGCCTCCAGAGGCCCAGGAAATGCCGCCTGGCCTCTCCACGTGGGGCATCTGAGCTCCCTGTTTGCGACCCTCTGACCCTCTGACCCCCTTGGCGTGGAACACAAACACAGCCAGGCCCTTGAAGGGGGGGACGGGGGGCGGGGCGCAGGAGCACTGGCTCTCACCCTGCTCCGTCGCTTCGGCCACAGGGAAGCCACCCCCTTGGTGGGGGGCTTGGGAGGTGGGCTCTAGGCCCAGGCCGCTGGCACCCCGCGCGGGTCTGTGTGGGGGTTGCTTAGGCAAGCGCCTGGTGCCATGTCAGGGTGCATACCCCGCCCCCCACCCCCCTTCCCCCCCCACCCCCCACCCCCGGGGAGAAGTGTGGACAAGGCTGCATTGTGGGAGCCTTGACGATATCGTGCTGATGAGAGAAGCCGGTCCCCAAAGGCCACGTGCTGCAGGCCCCTGTGAGGAGCCGGAGTACCGGTCAGTTACCTCAGAAATGCTCCTGCAGAGGGGGGCTGGGAAATGCTCCTGCAGGGGGGGGGGGCTGGGAAATGCTCCTGCAGGGGGGGGGGCTGGGAAATGCTCCTGCAGAGGGGGGGGCTGGGAAATGCTCCTGCAGGGGGGGGCTGGGAAATGCTCCTGCAGGGGGGGGCTGGGAAATGCTCCTGCAGAGGGGGGGGGTTGGGAAATGCTCCTGCAGAGGGGGGGGGGCTGGGAAATGCTCCTGCAGGGGGGGGGGCTGGGAAATGCTCCTGCAGGGGGGGGCTGGGAAATGCTCCTGCAGGGGGGGGGCTGGGAAATGCTCCTGCAGAGGGGGGCTGGGAAATGCTCCTGCAGAGGGGGGGGCTGGGAAATGCTCCTGCAGAGGGGGGGGCTGGGAAATGCTCCTGCAGAGGGGGGGGCTGGGAAATGCTCCTGCAGGGGGGGGCTGGGAAATGCTCCTGCAGAGGGGGGGGGCTGGGAAATGCTCCTGCAGAGGGGGGGGGGCTGGGAAATGCTCCTGCAGAGGGGGGGGGTTGGGAAATGCTCCTGCAGAGGGGGGGGGGCTGGGAAATGCTCCTGCAGAGGGGGTGGGGCTGGGAAATGCTCCTGCAGAGGGGGGGGGGCTGGGAAATGCTCCTGCAGAGGGGGGGGGGCTGGGAAATGCTCCTGCAGAGGGGGTGGCTGGGAAATGCTCCTGCAGAGGGGGGGCTGGGAAATGCTCCTGCAGAGGGGGGGGGCTGGGAAATGCTCCTGCAGAGGGGGGGGGGCTGGGAAATGCTCCTGCAGAGGGGGTGGCTGGGAAATGCTCCTGCAGAGGGGGGGGCTGGGAAATGCTCCTGCAGAGGGGGGGGCTGGGAAATGCTCCTGCAGAGGGGGGCTGGGAAATGCTCCTGCAGAGGGGGGGGGCTGGGAAATGCTCCTGCAGAGGGGGGGGGGGCTGGGAAATGCTCCTGCGGAGGGGGGCTGGGAAATGCTCCTGCGGAGGGGGGCTGGGAAATGCTCCTCAGAGGGGGGCTGGGAAATGCTCCTGCAGAGGGGGGCTGGGAAATGCTCCTGCAGAGGGGGGGGCTGGGAAATGCTCCTCAGAGGGGGGCTGGGAAATGTTCCTGCAGAGGGGGGCTGGGAAATGCTCCTGCAGAGGGGGGGGCTGGGAAATGCTCCTGCAGAGGGGGGGGCTGGGAAATGCTCCTGCAGAGGGGGGGGCTGGGAAATGCTCCTGTGGAGGGGGGGCTGGGAAATGCTCCAGATCTGAGGCTTCTCAGGGGCCCAGGATTGCGCCCTGCCCGGCCGTGTCGCAGGCCCAGCCCCGGGCAGTGCGCATCTGGGCAGTGACCGGGGAAACTGTCCCCACTCAACAGGCGAGAAAACCGAGGCCCAGGGAGGGAGGGATCCCGGCCGCTGAGGGCAGAGCGGGGCCCTGCTGGGAGCCCAACACCGTTCCTTCAAAATTAAGGTTCACTGGCGTTCTCTCTCTCTCTCTCTCTCCCCCCTCCCCGCCTGTCCCTCCCCTGAGCTCCATCTTAACTCGCTTCCTGAGCTGCGCAGCCCAGCCAGCTCACCCCTACCACCTCTCACTTTCTACATGAACTTTCTTTAATTTGAAGAAAAAAAAATGCTCATAGAGACATTTTGGAAAAGGATGGCGATGTAATGAACCGCCCGTGCGGGCCTCCTGGGCCTCGGCGTCACCGCAGGGCAGCCCTGGCGAACTCCCGCCCAGGCTGGGACCCAAGGCCCAAGCTCAGGTCGGGGCTCCGCCCGGGCCGGCCATACAGCTGTTGCCAAGGAAATCTTGGTTTCAGGATTATGCGTTTGTTACAGTTTTTACAATGCATGCTTATACGGTCTATGTCAGCCGTGGGCCAACTACGGCCCGCGGGCCGGATCCGGCTGTGCTATCCGGTTCTCTTGCTCTCCCCTCCGCTCCTTTACTTTGAATTTATATTAGTTCACACAAACACTCCATCCATGCTTTTGTTCCGGCCCTCCGGTCCAGTTTAAGAACCCATTGTGGCCCTCGAGTCAAAAAGTTTGCCCACCCCTGGTCTATGTTCTGTTAAAATTGGGATTGTCTGTATTATTCAGTTTTATATTTATTCGGGCCTCCGGGTTGCGCAGGGCCTCTCCCCTGCATCTGCCCCCCTCCCACCACCCTCCAGGCCACGCTTGCCGGCCGGCCGTGTCCTTCTCTGGACCCCCGCAACCCCCTCCGGTGTCCTCTTCGGTGTCCCCCTCCTGTGTCCTGTGGAGAAAGTGCTCTCTGCCTTCCAGCACTTTCTTCCCCAGATCCTGGGTCAGGGTACCCCTTCTGAGGCTGTGCCCAGCCCCCACCCCAGCAGGCTGTGATGTAAGTTTACTGAACTGAATCCAGTGTGTGGCTTCTTATCTCATGCAAACAGACACCCCCAGATTCTCCAACTGGGGTCACAGTGTGTCAGGGGCGGCTCAGCCCCTCCTTTTGTGATGGGGAAGCAGACGCTGAGTCAGTGCTGAGGGGCTTAGGGTGCGCGCAGCAGGTCCCAGCAGAGCTGGCCCCAGAGGCCCAGCCTGGGCTCCCCGCCCCGAGTGTCTCTCTGGACTCTCAGCCCCAATGAGCATCTCAGCTTGCCGGGAGCATGGCACGCTGCCGGGCACCTAGTAGGTCCTCAGCGCAGAGCTTGGTGCTGCTGGGCAAGGGGCATGGCCACCGAGCATAGCGGAGAGGCCGATGCCTGGGTCCCCAGCTCTGGGGGGCAGCTTCCCGGCCGGAGGCAGGGCCTCCCTCACCCGGAGCCCTGCCCCCCCGTCCTGCTGAGGGCCTCCCCTTCCCACGCACCACCTCGGGGGCCCAGGGTGTCGAGGCAGGAGTGGGTTGTGGCCCCAGAACGCTGCGTGACCCCAGGCAGGCTGCTTTCCCGCCCTGGCACACAGGACGGGAAGGCGCTTTTAGGGTGTGCACAGTCTCCCACTGGGCTGGGCCAGGGAGGCCAGGTTGATGTTCCGTTTTGCAGAGGGAAAGGCTGAGGGCAGCCCAGAGAGTTTGAGTGATTTGCCTGAGGTCACGGGGAGTCCTGGGAAGCCAGGAATGAGCCAAGCCCTGCCGGCTACCAGTTGCCCAATGAGTGAATGAGAAGTTCTAGAACCTAAAGCACAGGGTGTGGACTGGCGCAGGCCTCCCAGAGCCCCCGGCTGGCACTCGGCCTGGGGGTGGGGGTGGGGCTGGGAAGCCTGCTTGGTGGCGGGGGCCCAAACTGGCCTGACCGAGGTGGCAGAGGAGGGCTCACCTGTCTGGAGACCCTAGGCCAAGGCTGAGGCGAGAGCACAGGACCCTGGGGCTGGGGCAGGGGCTGAGGGGCAGCCCGCAGTGGGACGGGCACCTGGGAGGCTCCCGCAGTCAGGGCGGCTTCTGGGTGCGGGAGGAGGAGTTTGGGTGGAAATGTGTTCCCTGGCGCCCCGGGGCTGGGAGGGCAGGGCTGCAGGGTGAGCCAGCCCCTCCCCGGCTCGCTCATCCTTTCCTCGCCTCCCATCTTCCCTTCAACCGAGCGCCTTGTGCGTGATCCGCCCCAGGACTTTTGGTGACGCCGAAGGAGACGGTAGGCCTGACCCGGGTCTGCGCACAGTAGGTTCTTGGGAAATGCTCAGTGAGGCCTGGGCCTGGGGCGCCCAGCCTCTCACCCGGGCCCTGGTTTCTCTTTCAGAGCTTCCAGAACAGCAGCCAGAGCAGCGATGGCCCCGCCCTGGGTGCCCGCCGTGGGCTTCACGCTGGCGCCCAGCCTGGGGGCCTTCCTGGGCTCCTACCACGTCCGCGGAGAGGGCCTCCGCTGGTACGCCAGCCTGCAGAAGCCCTCGTGGCACCCGCCCCGCTGGACGCTGGGCCCCATCTGGGGCACGCTCTACTCGGCCATGGGGTGAGTGGGCCAGTCCCCTGGGGGGCAGGCGGGCAGGGCCTCTTCCCTTTTCAGGGGCCCAGGCCCGGGCAGGGCTCTGTCCGTGATCCCTGGGCAGCGGCCCCGTTTCTGGGCCTCCTCTGCCAAGTGAGGGTGGAGAAAGCGGGGGCGGACCCGTGGATTGCACCACCCGGCTTTCCCCTGCGGGCTTCTCGGGAGGGGCCGGCCGATGGCTCAACCCCACACTGGCCTCCTGGCTGTTTTCACAACTCCAGGGTGAGACTGGCTCCGTGGGCAAAGTTCATGTGTGGGCAGCGTGGAGGCTTCCAAGACCAACGGCAGCAATAACCGCAGCAGCCATAGTGGCTGCCATTTGCTGAGCATCCATTTGGTGTTAGAGCGCAGGACCCTGCGGGAGGCCCTGGACTAGACCCTGGGAGTTGCTGTGGTGAAAGGAAGTGCTGTGTGTGGTCGCCCCCTGGTGTCCAGAGTGGGAACTGCAGGCAGAAGGTGCCGACAGCTTTCTGCCCATCTTCTGGAATGTTCCCTGCATGCGGGTTCTGGGCCAGCCCAGGGCAGGGTGGGGTCGTAGACCCTAGCTACCCTCAGGGCAGGTAGCAGAGGTTGGGCTGGGTGCCCCAGAGTTCTGGTGAAGTAAGACAGTCCCTGAAACCTGGCTGTCACTGGCCCCACCCCCCAGCCCAGTCAGGCTCCCTGCGTCCTGCTCCCTTCTCTCCAGTCCTGGCCTCCGCAGTCCTCCTTGGCCTTCCTCTGCCATCGAGATCCTGACACGGCACAAACGTCTCTTTCCTGGAACCCTGTAGGCACTGCCAAGGGCAAACTCCTACTCATCCTGCAAGGCCCAGCCCAAATGTCCCTGTATTCTGTGCAGTGCCTTGGCGGGGCTGGGAGCCTCACGGGCTCCCTTCACAGCACCGATAACAATAATAATGGTACTTATTGAGTACCCCATGTGCGGCACTGTCCTGAGCACGGCCAGTGTGTTAACTTGATTCCCCACAGCAACCCTGCGAGAAATGAAGGCCCAGAGAGGTCAGGCAGCTTCCCAAGGCCACACAGCAGTCAGCGGCAGGGCAGGCCTGAGCCATCACCGTGCCATCCCGGTGGTCAGTGCGCTCCTGGCCTCTTCCCGCCGTTGCCCTGACAGGTGGCCTCTGTTTCAGATACGGCTCCTACCTGGTCTGGAAAGAGCTGGGGGGCTTCTCGGAGGAAGCTGTGGTCCCCCTGGGCCTCTACGCGGGGCAGCTGACCCTGAACTGGGCATGGCCTCCCATCTTCTTTGGCTCCCGACAGATGGGTGTGGTAAGTGCCTCCCTGGCCCCTGGAGATGGGCCGCGGAGGGTGGGCCTCCTTCGGGGGACATGGGCCTCACCACCCAGACGGGGCCGGGGCCCGGGCCCAAAGGCAGGAGAAGGCGTGGTGCACAGCTCACGGCAGCAGCATCCCTTCCGCAGCCGGAGGGGCCAGCGCCCTCTGGTGGAGCCTCCGGGGCTGCTTTTCCTCCAGCGAAGGAGCTGGACAGGCTGCTGGCTCCGGTTTAGGGGCCAACGTGTAGGACAGCCCACATTGCACCTGGCACCGTGCGCCCCACACGTGGCGCGGGTCTGGCAGAGGCAGTTGTTCCATTTTACATATGGGGAAACGGAGGCGGAGAGCTGGGGAGGGGCTTGGCCGGGTCATGCAGGGGAGGAATGGAGAGATTGCTCTAGTGGGTGGGCAGCTGGGACATGCACCCTTGTGGGTACCATGAGCCTCAGGCCCCCGTCCTCCGTGTCTCCACAGGCCCTGGTGGACCTCCTGCTGACGGGGGCGTTGGCAGCGGCCACCACCGTGGCCTGGCACCGGGTGAGCCCTCCGGCTGCTCGGCTGCTCTACCCTTACCTGGCCTGGCTGGCCTTCGCCACCGCACTCAACTATTGCGTCTGGCGGGACAACCAAGGCCGGCGTGGCGGCCGGAGGCTTGCGGAATGAGGTGTCTGTCCCTGAGGACTGTGGCTGCTGCCAGGTGGGCCTGTGGGGGGTGGCGGCCTCACACCTTCGTGGCCACCGCACCTGCGAGTCTGTCAGGGGCTCAGCCCAGGGTCACCCCTGGCTTCGGAGCGGCTCCAGGCTGAGCCCACACCCGGGGTCGCGTCCTGCACTTCCTGCGCTGCTTGGGGGCACGGGCTCGGGGCACCGAGTGTCACAGCCAAATAAAGTCTCGAACACGCACTGGCCTTTCTCTTGGTGGGGAAGCCCATCCCCTGCTGGGTGTCTGAGCTGCGTCACCGGATGGGCCTGCTCAGGGCGCCTGCGCGCTCTGGGGGCCACCCGAGACCCTGTAAGAGGCGAGGGGCCCAGGGCGAGCTGCCCAGGTTTGACCCGGAGCCCACACTGGCTGTGCTGCCGCCTGGCTGGTGGGGACCAGGCCCGGGCCTTGGGCTTCGGCTGACAGGCCGACCTGCCCCCCTCCAGGCCTCCGGGAGCCCGGGCTCGGCCTCTGGGAGAGAGAGCGCGGCCCACAGTCTGCCTGGGCCCAAGGCAGGGCCCTCCGTCGGCTGCCCCTGGGGGCCCGGACTCCTGCCAGCCCGCCCCACCCAGGGCAGCCCCTCAAACACCTAATCGGGGGGAGGGGGCATCAGAGGCAGAAAGGGCCGGGCCCAGCCCAGCAGGCGGCAGCCCCTCACTGGCCAGGCCTGCCCAGGTGTGGAGGTGTCACCCCTGGCTTCACACGGGAGACGTCTCCCACGACCTCCCAGGCAGCTGTTTGGAGTAAGGGAGGCGGGCAGAGGCCTTGCCCCGGGGTTGGGGGGGGGGACACTCCTGCTGGAAGGACGTCTGAGGCCCGGGCCAAGCTCGGCAGCGCGGCCTCCTGGGACCGTGGTCAGACCTGCTGGCTTTGTTGCCTGTCGTGTGTGGTTGTCAGATAAGTTAATTAGAATCGGTGACACTGTGTAGAGCTCTCAGCGGTTCAGCAGCCCTGAATTTCGCTGCCTCTGCTGTCTCCTTCCTCCTCCTGGCTTCACAGTCAGACGTGACCCCAAATGACGAGGAGCTCGGGGAGCTGAGAAGCCAGCCGCCCCGCCGCCCCGCCGCCGCACCTGCGCACACTTGCTGCGATGGGATGTCCACGCTCGGCTCTGCAGGCATCTGGCAGGGCCGTGAGCATGTGGCGGAGCCCTGGGCGGCTCCCGCCGTGTTTCCGGGGCTCCGCAGAGCAGCGGGGTCAGGTGGGACTGCACACCCACTTCATTGCTTGGTTTTGAGTTTTCCACCGCGGCCACGCGTGTCCGACAGACGCCGTGCGGCGCTGCAGCACCTGGGGCTGCTGGATCTCTCCCGTGACGCACGCAGACTGTTGTGTCCGTTCCCTACACCTGGGTCTGCTCCTCTCCGGCAACATGCCACCTGCTCAGCCAGAGACGCTGGGAGGGTGGGCACGGGGTGGCGGCATTTGCCGCTCTGCCTGCTGCTGTCCGGGAGGCTCTCGCTGGTCTTCGCAGCATGCTCTCCTTTCTGGCCGTCATAGCCACGAGGGCCCCGCGGGCCGTTTCCACGCTGGCTTAACAGGAAAGCCCACACCTGGCAGGTTTGTCGGGTCCTCGGGGCTGCACCCTTCCCAGGAGCCGCTTCCGCGCGTGAGGTCTCGGCTCCCCTCCTGTCCCCTGACCACGAGGACACAGGGCCAGCACGCTCACGCTGCCCAGAGGCTCAGCGGGAGGGCGTCACCTCTTTTGCACCAGCTCCCTGGACCCTCTGGCAGCCCCTTGAGCGGCGAGGGCCCCTGGTGATCCCTCATCCCGGGACGAGGAAACCGGGAGGAAGTCCCGGCCCGGCCCTGTAAGTGCTCAGCGCTCCGGCCGAGTGCACGGCGGCCTGGGGTCCACACCTGCCCACCACTTCCTGCTCTGAAACGCACAGGCACCGGGTTAGGGAACTGCTGTGGTCTGAGGGGTGCCTGTCTCCCCAAATTCATGTGTTGACATCCTAACCCCCATGTGATGGTATTAGGAAGTGAGGCCTTTGGGGTGATGAGGTCACAGGGTGGAGCCTTCTGGAGTGGATCAGTGCCCTAATAGACCCCGCAGATCCCTCACCCCTCTGCACGGGAGGACACAGCAAGATGATGTCTATGAACCGGAAGTGGACTCCCAGACACCCATCTGCTGGTCCCTTGATCTCGGGACCCCCCGGCCTCCAGGACTGTGAGAAAAGCTTCTGTTGTTTAAGCCGCCAGTTTACGGCATTTTATTACGGCAGCGGAACAGTCTAAGATGGGGACTTGGGCCCTGAGCACCCCGACTTCTCCTCCCGGGTCTCACACCTGGAGAGTTTGGTTGAGCCAGGAGGAGAGCCGCTGGCAGAGAATGCCAGGCCTGTGGCCCCGGGACCCACAGACACAGGGAGGCCAGAGCATGAAGGCACCGAGGAGGGGACAGACGCCAGCCACTCTCCCGGGGAGGAAGCAGGCGCTGTCCTGCCCGCAAAGCCTCCCCTCGGCTCATGGAAGGGCCGAGGCCCTGGTCAGCACAGAGGATGGACAGGCAGAGATGGGAGGCGCGGTCTGGTGCAGTTTCACTACAAGGATTTCTCTTGGCTTCAGGATGAAATGCGCGCGCACACACGCGTACACGCACACACAGCAAAGCAGGCCCCGCCACTGTCCCGTTAGCTGGGCAGGCGCATTGCGGCTACAGCTGGCATGTGACTCCACATTTCAGAAACGACATTACGAACGAGAACTTTGTATTTTCTTCCCATAAACGAAAGAGTAACAATAATGGGACGTCTGACCCTGGACTCTGGTGGAGGATGTATCTGACGCGAAGTTCTCAGTGGAATCATCCCTCGAAGCCGCCCACTGCCTGTTGCTCTGCTGCCCACGCCGGTCCCCTTGCCCCAAGTCCCCTCGCCCAAGCGCCGCCACCCCCCCTCAGAGAGGGCGACTCTGCAGTCCAGGGAGGCCGGGACCACGCGGAGCTGGATAGCGAGGCATCAGCAGCTGCCCTGGGGCCACAGGTTTGCTGGTGATGGTTCTGGGGAGCGGGGGGCGGGGGGGGGGGGCAAATGGGGGCACGAGAAGGCTGGATCTGGCAAGCAGGGTCCCCAAGGTGTTCTGGGGACGCCTGCCACACGGGGCCGAAGGGAGGGGTAGGAGCCTGGCCCCGCTCTGGGGGAGCCACTACACCTCAACAGACTGGACCAGAGCCGCTGGCCCTGCTGATGTTTGGGCTCCCACAGGCGTTCCTGGGGGGCCTTGTTTCTGGGGCCGCCTCGTCACACTCCCCAGAACCCCTTTCGCTAACGCCCCGGGAAACATGGATGCCAGGAACCGAACTCAGCGATGACGCTGGGGCTGAGCTGAGCAACACCGCACAGGTGTGGGGGGTGTACACAGCGCCGGGCTCTCGGCCTGGGCCAGGGTGATGGGCCTGCTCCGGCCTCAGGGAGGACCTCGCCCAGGGTGGGGAGCGGGACCTGGCGGCCTGGCCCGGGGGAGGAGGGGGACTCCGCAGCAGCAGCTCAGAGCCCGAGGCCGGGCGCCTACACCAGGCGGGTGACGTGGCAGCCGCTGGGCTCGTCCAGGAACAAGGTGCTGAAGACGTCGTTGAAGAAGGTGGGGTGGTACCTGCAGGCGCGCTCGCAGTCCGGGTTGAAGTTCACCTCCAGGATCTGGGGCTGCATCACTCGCTGCCCTGAGGGCACACAGTGCAGGCACCTCACTCCTGGGAGGCCTGGCCTGGGGCCTCCTCCACGGAAGGACCCGAGGGCCCGGCCCCGACTCTCCGGAGCCTCCAGGAAGCGGGGTGGCCCCTCCCCCCACCCTCCCTGTTTGCTCTCCATCACGCAGGCCGTCGCCCCTGAACGATGGGCCTCCCAGACCCAGATCTCCCGGCAAAGGACAGCCCAGCAGCCCTGGCCAGCGATGCCCGCTCTGGACACTGGCTTTGGGGGCGTGAGGGGTTTGGGTGACGGGGACCCCTCACCATCTGGATGGCTGTCCCACTTCAGCATGAGGTCGATGGCATACACGGCCCGGGACGAGGGGTAGTGGCAGAGGCCCTGGGGTGGTGGCTCAGCACACGCCGCCTGGAACAGCTCCGTGAAGGCCCGGAAGATCTCAGCCTGGGGACCAGGCGGCTGGGTCAGGGCTGCCTGGAGCGGCTCTCCATGTGGGGTTTGCTGCCCCTTCCCAAGCCCCAGCCCCCAAAAGGCCCGAGTCACCTCCTCCTCCATCCTTTGTTTCTCCAGGCCTGGCTGTAGCCTCCTCTGCCCCACACCTGCCCCTCAATCCTGGCACCACTGCCTGTCTCCTGCCTTGAGCCCCGGCTCCCCTCTGCACCACGGTGTGCAGGGCACCTGCCACGCTCACCCGGGGACGTGGAGGCCAGCCTGCACCTCCAGCGGAGTCCTTGCTGCCCCCTTAGATTTGCGGTTCCTGGGACAGGCAGGGCTGTGGCCACCTGCCTGTCCCAAGGGTGCCCTGAGGCCCCTCCAGGTCTCCCTCCACACCTCACCGTCCCTTCCCTGACCTCGGTGGGAGGAGCAGGACATCCGAGGAGGCAGACCCCCACGTGGCCCACCAGAGGCCCTGGCCCCTACAGCTTCGCTCAGGACTCACCTGGACGCTCCTCCAGGGGAATTCTGGGTACTGCTTCTCAAATTCAGGGATGAACTCGTCGTAGTGCACCTGCGACAGACACAGGGCCCGTCACCTGCCCCACGTGGGCCTCGGACACTCGCTGGGGCCACGGGTCAGCGCCAGCAGCTTACCCACCCCACCTCTCGGGGCACAAAGGAGGCAGGAGCTGGGGTCTGA
Source organism: Plecotus auritus (assembly GCF_963455305.1). NCBI lineage: Eukaryota > Metazoa > Chordata > Mammalia > Chiroptera > Vespertilionidae > Plecotus > Plecotus auritus. Next base: position 224,197,202 of record NC_137772.1, read on the forward strand.
ACTCTGGACATGCAGATTTACTTCTCGCAGCCTCAGTGTCTTCATCTATGAAATGGGACGATGCTCCCTGCCCAGCGAGCTTACTTTGCAGGGCTGCTGTGGGCCTCACAGGAGACAGTGCACGCAGAGGGCTCTGCAGGCTGTGAGGTCGGACGGACGCGCCCCCGCCCGTGTCAGCGCGCTGGGGACAGGCCTGGGACCCGTGTCTGCACGGCCCGGGGGCAGCAGCTTCTCAGGTTTCTCCCAGAAAAGACCGATGGGCTGCCCACGGGAGCCCGGCGCTCACGCCCTCCTGGACATGTGTCCCCACACATGGGGGCTCCAGAAGAAAACGGGCCCCCAGGATGACACGTTCTCGATGCAGAGGGAAGACAGTTCCCCCAGCGACAACGTCCAACAGCGGTGTGGGACCGGGTGAGGGCTCAGGCTCCCAGGGACCCGTGGGCGCAGCCCCGGACAGGAAGAGGGACAAGAAGCAACTGCCCCTGCGGGGGTGCACGTGGCACCGGCCCTAGGGGACCTCAGGCCTGGCCCAGCGCAGCAGGCTCAGGAGCAGGGAAAACCCAGGAATGAGCTCCGGCTTGTTCGCCAGTGAGAGACAGGAATGCCTGCAGCCGCACGGACAGTAACGACGAACCCTAAAACGTGCTCAGCAAGGGCAGAGCGCAGGGGTTTGTTCCCGAGGGTGCTGTTCACACCAACACCTACATGTGCAGAACAGGCGTGTGCCTCGTTTAGGATGAGCTCATGCTGAACAGAATCAAGGCGGGCCTCTCAGCCCGGCCGGCGTGGCTCAGGGGCTGAACGTCGACCTGTGGACCAGGCGGTCCCGGTTCGATCCCTGGTCAAGGCACACACCCGGGTCGCAGGGTTGATCCCCAGTCGGGGCCGTGCAGGAGGCAGCTGAGCAATGATTCTCTCTCATCACTGATGTTTCTGTCTCCCTCTCCCTCTCCCTTCTCTGAAATCAATAAAAACACATTAAAAAGAAAAGAAGCGCCTCCACATTTCGGAGTGGCCCCCGGCGGAGGGAGGAGGCCACCCCAGGCCTGTGTGGGGTGGGGGTGGGGGTGGGTAACCACGGCAGGCGAGGGGGCGTGTGGGGTGATGCACCGAGGCTTGGCTTGCAGCTCCTTTCCTCCTCCCTCCGCCCAGAGCCGCCTGCTTCCGCCAGGCCGTGCCCACCTGCCCCAGGTGCGCGCTGGCCGACTGGGGTTTGCTGCACGAACCGTGAAAGCAGCTTTGCCCTGATGCCCCTTTGCTCCAGGCGCCCGGAGGGTGCGGGGCGTTCAGAGAAACCAGGCAGGGTCACAGGCCAGCAGCCCCCCGACCCCCCACCCCCGCGTGGGACCCTGTGCCCTGCTGCCCCCCTCCCCCAGTGCTCAGAGGTCTGAATGGAAGCAGGTGGTGCGTCTGGGGGCCCGGGCAGCCTCGGTCGCCCCGTCATCTCAGAGCCGCAGGGGGGCTGCTGAGATAGCACGGGGTCAGAGGCAACTCCTGCCTACACAGCCTGCCTGCTCCCCAGGAGCCCTCCCCCCGCCCCGTCCTTACCTGCTTCAGTACCACTTCCGGGTCGTAGTTCATGACAGTGAAATGTTTCTCGTAGTCGTCCAGGTCGGTGAGGGCAAAGGGCCTGCAGGACCAGCAGGCAGACCTGAGTGGGTCCCGCCGGCAGGGCACCCGTTCCCGTGGCCCCATGGGGACTCCCCGGAGGCCCCTAAACGTCATCGCAGCCCACAGGTGTGGGTGCCCGTTTTACAAGGAGGCCAACGTCCCTTACGGTGGCGGTGCGCGGGCAAGGACTTCCCGTCTGAGGCCCCACCCCTCGCCGGCCCCCGCCCGCCCGCCCGCCAGTCTCTCCGTTACCGGTTGGAGAAGCGCAGCCAGAACACGTCGTACACGAACAACCTGAGGGGCTTCACCGAGCGCAGCAGCACGATGTAGCGGACGTCGAACTTGACCCTCCCCACGTCTTCTCGAAGGAACAAGACAGGACTCTCAATGTACTTGCACACCACCTGCAGGGCACGGACGCAGGCTCACGGGGGTCCCACAGCACCTTGGCAGGGGAGAGCACCGGGCCTCGCCAGCTGAGGGCTCGCGCCTATGGGACCGCCCAACGCCGTCCCCCACCTGGAGGGACCTGCACCCCGGCTCTCCTTCCTCTGCCCGTCCGGACCCTCGTCTAGCCTGGGACAGTTCGCTTCTCTCTCCTTTGCTTCACTTGAAGGAAAAGGTCCCACCAGTTCAGGTTTTGGGAGAAACCTGAAACCCACCGGCCCCGTTCCAGGGGGACCGGCAGTGACGGTGCTGGGGCCGCCCCCCTTGCCTCGGCCTTGGCCTTGGCCCAGTGCAAGCTCTGTGCCCTCCAGCGCCCGACACTGCCGCCTGGTGCCCGTGCACTGCAGCACCTCCGTCCAGGGCCCCAGGGCTCCTCGGCCCGGCCGCCTCCCTCCAACCCATGGTGCAGCGTGCGGGGACCCTCCTGGGCTCCCTCCTCTCACCGGACTGCCAGGGCCCCTCCCTGCTGGCAGGGCAGGGGAAGGAATGGGGTGTGCGCTAGACCTGTCCCCCGCCCAGTGGCCACCCCAGCCTGGGCACCGAGCGCCCTCGCCCACGGCGGGACCACCTTGGGGCTGCTCTCGCGGTGCCGGATGACGCTGTGGAGGCTCCTGGTGATATGGGTGTCTAGGCTGCGTGCCAGGTTCCAGGGCTTGCAGATCCAGTGGTTGTCCTCGCCCCTGGAGCAGAAGGGAGGCTGGCTGTGCCCGGGCCCCTCCCAGGCAACGGCCCCCGGGACCTGGGGAGAGAGGGGCACCCAGGCCCCCTGCCTGCCCCCCATCCCGGGCTGAGGGAGGCCGCGTCACCGCAGAGGTCAGAGGCGGGGCCTTGGGGATCAGGAGGCGAGGCCTGGACCCTGCACAGTGGAGGGTCTCAACCAGGCCCTCCCCCGCCCCCCGGGACAGGGGGTGAGGCCCTGGGACTGTGGGTGGGGCCCCCGGGATGGCAGGCAGGGCCCCGGAACGGTAGGTGGGGGCTCACCGCCTCTCCCGCTGCTGGAAGCAGCTGACGAACTGGGGCAGCTCGGTGCGCAGGTTGAAGGTGCGGGGCAGCCAGGCCGGGCCCTCGGGGCCCCCCGCCCGGCGTGCGATGGAGGCCAGGCAGTCCTTCACGGTCAGCAGGCTCTCGCAGGGGAACTGGTTCAGCAGCACGTGAGGCCTCTCTTGGCTGAGCCGCCTGCGGCCGAGGAGGGACCGGCTCAGGGGCTGTGGGGGGCGGGGGCGGGGCGGGCTCAGGGCCTGGAGGGAGGGCCTCACCTGTAGTCCTTGAAGTGTGAGAAGTGGTAGAGGATGTCGGCGTCCGCCTCGCTCTGCGTGAAGGTGAAGCGGGGGTGCGTGAGGTGGCTGAGCACCTGCTGCACGTCCGTGTGGACCCTGCAGGGAGAGGGGCTGGTCAGGCGGAAGGGGCCCCGCCCGGCCGTGGAGACGAGCTACTCGGACCCTTACAACCCGCTCTCCCGCCTGGAAGGGGCCGCCTTGTTAGGGTGAAACGGGGTAACCCGAGGGGTGCACCGATACGGCTCTTCCCTCCGTGGACACCCAGGGACCGTCGACACCCGCTGCCCACAGACTCACCAGGAGCCCGACCCTTAGAGGAGCTGGTGCCCCGGGTGCCCCAGGGGAGCGTGCTGCTCAGACACGTGCCCCGGACAGGCCTCCTCCCACCCTGGTGCTCGCTGTGCCCGCCTTGCGCTGGCCCTGGGCGGAGGTGTGGTCAGGACCCGGGCGCCTGTCCGCTGGGGTTGAGGTGGAGGCAGGAGGCCCGCCTGGGAGGGGCTCCGGGAGGAGAGAGGAGCGGGGCTGGGCTGCTGGCAGGACTGGGGCAGGGAGCAGCTCAGGGAGGTGGAGGGGTGCTGGGCAGTGGGCCTCGGGCTGGGCGGCGGGAAGAACCCCCAGGACTGGCGGACGGGGTGACGGGAGGTGCTGCTCTTTCTGGCTAGACCAGGTATGGCAGCTGGAGGGGCTCCCCCTGGAGGCAGAGGCCAGTCCCCGCCGAGTGAGACCCGCCTTGAGCCTGTCCACATGGTGGGTGGGGCTCTGCACCCCCACTTCCTCATCTGTAGAATGGAGCATCCGTTGCTACGGCTGGGGCCTGCTGCCTGGCCTCATGTAACCCTCCAGCCCACACCTGAGGACGGGCGCAGCCCCGCCTGGCAGCCCAGCTGCCCTTCCTGGGTGCCCAGCACGGCTCCCAGCCCTTGGGGCCGGCACGCACGGGCCTGGCTGTGTTTACTCCGAGGACCTGGGCGCACACAGCAGTCCCGCGTGGAGCCTTAGGACAGGGCAGGGCGGGACCCAGCTCCGGGGTCCTCCGCCTGCCACCAGCACACTCACTGCCGAGTCCTGTCCTTCCAGGTGACTTTAAACTCCCCCTCCAGGGCCCGCTCACCCCTCACTGCCTGCAGCATTCTGTGGCCCTAAGAACCCCACTTCTGGCGTCTTAGTCACCACGGTGCCCCAGGACAGAGCGGGCCTAGGAGCGCCTCGCTGAGCGGGTGCTGCTGTGGGAGCCGTGGAACTGGAGGGCGAGGGGGTGTGTCTGTGAGCGCAACGGGGCCCAGGGGGTCTGGCTGGAAGCTGAGGGTACGCACTTGAAGATGTGGTCGCTGGGACGCACCACCGGATCGATGGCCAGAGGCAGCTTCTCCTTGTTTTCCTCCAAAATGGCCTGGAAGGAAAGACGTGGGAGGTGGAGACGGGCCTTCGAGAAAGGAAGCCACGAGCCCCCCCTCCCCATCCCGGCACCCCAGGGCTTAGGATCTGGGGGCACACCCAGCCAGCCCTCACGTGGAGCCTTTCACCAGAGCTTCCGCCCCCCTCACCCCCGGGGGTCTGGGCTCCAAGCCCCGCAGCTGCTGGACAGCCCGTTTCTCAGTCCACCTCCAAACCACGGCGGCAGGTGCCCGCCTGCCCGGGAGGGCCTGCTCTACGCCTGCGCAGCCTGGTGGCCTAGAGCACGCCCCCCGACCCTTCGACCTCCCTTAGAACGGCTTCATCCGCCTTCCCTTGTGTGTGGGCTGAATGAGCAGCTTTTAACCAGCAGGAAGTGAAACAACATTATGCAAGTTCACCCAAGGCCTGGGGCTTCCTCCCCCTGCTCCTGGGTCACCTGCTCTGAGAGCAGTGAGCTGCCATCCGGTGAGGACACCGGCCTCCTGCCAGCAGCCACACTTGCCGGCGTGGAAGCAGGTCTCAGCGCCCAGGCTCCGGAGGCGGCTCTGGCTGGCGCCTGACTGTGCCTCCCAGCACAGACGGTGTGTGATGACACACGTCTGCTGTTTGAAGCTGGAGCGGCTTGCTCCCGGCGATAACTAACTAAGCAGGCGACCAGGCCCAGAGCTCAGGCCTCAGCCCGATGGGGCCGATGTGGTCAAACACCCAGGGGGGTTCAGGGTTGGGCCTCTCATCCCTCTTCCTGGCCAGGAGAGGGCGACCCAAGGAAAAAAGACATTTTAATTCATGTCCCCCTAACAAACAACACTAAGATCAGGAAGTCTTGCCCGGCTGGCGTGGCTCAGTGGTTGAGCGCGGACCTGTGAACCAGGAGGTCACGGCTCGATTCCCGGTCAGGGCACAGGCCCGGGTTGTGGGCTCGATCCCCAGTAGGGGGCGTGCAGGAGGCAGCTGATCAATGATTCTCTCTCATCACTGATGTCTCTCTCTCTCACTCTTCCTCTCAGAAATCAATAAACATATTAAAAAAAAAAAAGACCAGGCAGCCTCTGTCCCTCAGCCATTCTTAAGCCTCACTCCTTTGCTTTCACTCACTTTCCAAACGTTTACTAAGCACCTACGAGGCGCATGCCCTGTACGAGCCTCCGAAACGCCTCTGAACCAAGAAGGGTGGCCACGGAGTCCTGGGCATGGCTAGTTCCATCACCAGTGGTGATGACCCGGGATTCGCGGGAAGAGTGCCAGCAGGACCCGCTGCACCCCACCTCCCAATCAGCAGCACCCAGAACCGCCAGCACCACACGGCACTTCCCACAGTAACCCCAGGTGACGTGTTCCCTCCGCCCCACAGCCCGAGGCATTCCGTGAGCGGCTGCGTGCTGGGGGATAAGGCGGCTTCAAGACAGGGGGAAGTGAGGCAGAGGTGTGTGGCCTCTGCTCGGAAGCTATCAGGTCCCCTTAGTTTTGGACTCCGGTTCTCTCACCGGCTGTGTGACCTTTGGCAAGTTACTTAACCTCTCTGTACCTCAGTTTCCTCGCCCTCAGTACGACGAAGGCAGAAACAGGACTGTTGGTCCCGTGGTTGTAAGGACCACAGCAGAGGGCGCCCCGAAGGGCTAAGCACAGGCTCCCTTGTTGCCTGGTTTCCAACTGGGACCGGCCGACAGCAGGCAGTGGCAGGAGACCAGAGGGCAGGGGAGGGAATGGGCCGGCGCTAACCCTGCCCGGCCCTGGCAGTGGCTGTGTTCCTACAGGCCCCACTGCCCCGCTCACCCCAGGCCTCACTAACCCGGCTCCCTGAGCTGGCCCCCACATACTGGGCCGTGCACTAAGCTCACCACCAGGCCGGCACTGGTGAGGGGCCGGTGTGTCCTGGCGGGGCCCTGACCGAGAGGCTGTGCACAGACTGAAAGCACCTTTGCTGTCCCCGGGGAGGGCAGAGTCAGGAGATGCGGGAACGAAGATGGAGAAGAGCGGCCCTGACCACCGGGCCCAGCACCCAGCTCCTTGGAGAGGACGGCCCCAGCGGCAGTGCCGGGGCAGGGCTTGGGCCGACGCCCAAGCGGTGCAGCCACAGGCCCGAGCTCCGAGCCCCTTGTCTCTCAGACGCTCCCCCTCTTCCCCACCCCACGGGGCTGGTGTCATTCAGGAACGTCTGGCGATGGGTGGAGGGTGCTCCTGACCACCAGGCAACAGGCCCAGGGGAGGGAGGCAGGGGCAGGCAGCACCTGGTAGTGCGCGGCGGGCGGCTCGGGAGTGCGGGAGCTGACGTCCAGCAGGTCGGCGGGCGCCCAGGGCAGCAGCATGCACCTCCGGACCAGGGGGTCTGTCTCTCCGTAGGCAAAGTCCCGGGTCACCTCCTCTGCAGCGAGACATGCGGGCCGATCAGGGGTGGCAGGAGACGGCCGGGCCACCTCCGAGGGGGCGGGCGTCTGACTTACCGCCCGTGTCCAGGTCCCTCAGGGGCCACAGCAGTGTGTAGGCCACCTGCTGGGGCATGTAGAAGAAGGGCGCCGTGGCGAAGCTGGGCACGTCCGCGTGCTGGATGCGTGAGCCGAACTCGTCCATGATGTACCACACTGGCACCTTCTCCTCGGCCGTCTGTGGGCAGAGACACGGCCCTCGTCCACGGCCCAGCCACCCGCCCATCCACGCACCTGGCTCCAACCACCCAGCGCCCTGAGCGCGGAGCGGCTGTCACGCAGACCCCAGGCCCTTGGACACGGGGCCTCCGGGACGTGGCCCCGCCTGGCAGACCAGGACACAGGCCGCCGACGGGGTGGTTGCCGAGTGCTGAAGGCACGTGGAAACAAGGCGTGGATGTGTGAGGTCTTGTGTGTATGACCAGGGCTGGGGGGAGGGGGCAGACGGGAGACTTGTTGTTCAGGGGAGGTGACATTGAAGCTGAGATCCTGAGAAACAACTTGTTTTTCCCAACCTCAGAGCGGTGAGGGCTGGAGCCGAGGGTGAGCGGGGGCCGGGGGCGGGGTGCCGAAAGCCCGAGGACACGTGCCGACAGGACTCAACTCGCCCCCCTAAGGCGCCAGGACAGAGGCAGCCCAGGTGTAGGGGTCTGGGAAGGGCGTGTCCTGTGATATTAAATCCACGCAGACACCTGGGTCCGGGTATTGGCTGGTCCCGAGGCAGGTAACAGGCCCACGATGAAGCCACGGGAGGTGGGGAGCTTGCTCACGGTGGGGTGGAGGCCGGCTGGGTCCGGGCTCCCGGCCGCCCACCCGCCCTGATCACATGGGCAGTGAAGGCCCGTGTCCGTGTCCGCCCTCTGCCCCTCCCCCCGCACACTCACCCCGTGGGACAGCTGGTAGGTCTGGTTGAACTTCCACATCTCCTCCAGCACCTGGTCCACGGCCTCGGCGCTGGGCAGCTCCCCGTGGAACGCGACGCCCATCAGGTTGGCCATGCGGTGCAGCAGCCCCGGGATCTGCTGCAGCTGCTGGCGGGCGTGCTCCACGCGGCACGTCCAGGCGTGGTCGATGAGGAAGATGCTGCAGGCACAGGCCACGGGGTGAGGCTGCCACGCGGGCACCGCGAGAAGGGAAGCAGCAGGGGACGAGAGGAAGGGGGGCCGGGGCTGTGGCCTGGACCTGCACTCCACCGACCGCTCACGGTGTGGCCGTGGGCACATGCCTCCACCCGTTTCTGAAACAGGACAACGGGGGCCTACGTCCTACCCCGGCCGATAGAGCACAGGAGACGGAGCACACAAGTGCTGGCTGTGCGCCGTGATTATTACGGCGACCACCGGAACGGGGAGTCACTGCCCCATGCCGCGCACCTGTACCCGCAGCCCGGCCACGCACAGGCTGGGCGGCCGGCAGCGGGCAGGTGCTCACAGGAGCCGCCACGTGGAGCTCATCACACTCGCCGGGCCCTCTGGGCACCTCCTGGGAAGCACCACCGCCTTCTTTCGGGCGAGGCCTTAGGTCCCCACACATATGGACACCGGCAGCCCACACCCTGGTTTCCCCGGAGGAGCCTGGGGCAGGGGGAGCTGCAGGGCACCCATACAGCGCGGAGGGGCTGAGGCCAAGGCCATGCCCGCCCTCCTGCCCCCAGGACAGGGCTGCCAGACGCCGACCCCACATGAACAGGTGAATGGGCCTGGCATGCTCCTTGGCTAAAATGACCGTGACGGCTAATGTGCCGGGTCTTAGGCTGGCTGGCAGGCTCGGCAGTCTCGACTCTGAGCTTGCACAGCCGGCCCCCCGCAGCCTCGGGCTTCAGCAACCTCAGGCTGAAACGTTTGCCGCCCGCCGCGGGGTCGCCGGCGTGCTGTGTGGTCAGGCCTACGAGGGTGGCATCTGTACGGAACATGTGCAGACACTTTCTGACCACTGTTCCCTGAACCACAGAGCACAATAGCTTACACACGTGAGGTGTAGTGGGTATTATAAGTAACCCAGAGGTGATTCAACATACACAGGGTGTGGTAGGTTACAGGCAAACACAGGGTGGGATAAATGTACGGTTACAGTTGTTCGCAGGGAAAATAACACAGTAACTAATCAATAACACAAGAATGAGCTGCTTCACGTACTTACAACTGCAGACCCACTCCTGCCCTGCCTGTGCTATGCCATTTATCCAGGGCACGTGAGCAGCGGGGGTTTGGCATCTGAGCGGGTCCTGGGACCTTCCCCACGGACATGAAGACTGTTACTTTGGATCCCCTAAAGCAGTGGTCGGCAAACCGCGGCTCGAGAGCCACATGCGGCTCTTTGGTCCCTTGAGTGTGGCTCTTCCACAAAATACCACGTGCGGGCGCGCACGTACAGTGCGATTGAAACTTCGTGGCCCGTGCGCAGAAGTCGGTTTTTGGCCTGGGCGAGTCTATTTTGAAGAAGTGGTGTTAGAACACTCAAGGGGCCAAAGAGCCCCATGTGGCTCGCGAGCCGCGGTTTGCCGACCACTGCTCTAGAGCAAGTGAAGGTGCGTCTGGCCTCCTGCTTGGAGTTCATGACCACGTGGCGCAGTGACAGCTCCCTGAGGTATCACCTGCCCGATTCCCTGGGCCTGGGCCCCGGGCGCCCACAGGCGGGAGCGGAGCAGGCGCAGGTGGAGGCTGGCAGCGCTGAGCTTCGTGGGAAAGAAGGGCCGGGAGCGTCTGCGTCAGAGAGCAGGTGGTGGAGGTGCTGGGGCTGTACCCACCTGGGTGGCCACTCCCACCACCTCTTCCCTGAAGAGCCACGGACACGGGGCCTGACGACTCCCAGAGGCCAACAGGGTTCTCCCTCCAGGTGCCAGCAAAGTCTGGCGGAGGGACCTGCAGGCCTGTCCTGGCGGGCGGCCCCTGGGAAGCAGGGAGCTGGGGTCCAGTCTCAGCTCTGCCCTGTCCACCCTGTGGCCGCGGACAAGGCCCGCCCTGCTCTGGGCTCAGTGTCCTCCCCTGGGGACTCAACCAGACCACACTCCTCAGTCCTGGGAACAAAGCCCCACAGGACATGTTGGGTCCCAGGGCGCCACCTGGAGATGCAGATTCAGGAGACGGGGAGAGGCCAGGCATCCTCGTAAAAGTGGGGTTCCCCACTAAGAGTGCAATGGTTTTGACACCCACACTCCACAGCGACGGGCCCTGGAGAAGTCCTTCCCGCCTCATCAGCTAAACCAGAACTCATCACCTGCTGTGCCACCACTGAGGATGCGCTCAGGGACACGACCCACACGGGGTGCCACCCGTACCAGGGCCGCCGCAGCCCGCGGCCACAGGGCTCGTCACCCAGGAGCCCGCGGCCTTGGGGAGACCTCGGAAAGGAAGCCTGGCCCTGACGGCCACACGCGGGTGACGTCCCGCCCCGGCCCTACCTGTTGGGGTCGGCCGCCTGGAGCCCGTTCTCGTTGGTCACGATGACCTTGTAGCAGAGCTCGCTGCCCGGGTTGGGCTTCTTCTTGTGCGCTTCCCGGGCGGCCTCGTCCTCACTCTCCTCCTCCACTTCCTCCACTTGCATGATCCCGAACATCTCCCCCGCGTCGAACACCTGGGGGCCGCAGCGCGCGTGTCGGAGGGACGCCCAGCCCTGAACCCTCACCGCAGCCGGACTTCCGCTCCCGGCCTCCAGGTCAAACTAAACCCCTCAGGAGAAGCAGGACCTACTGATCGCCATCTACCCATTTCACAGGTGGGGAAACCGAGGCTCCTGAAGAGAGCACAGTCAGAACTGGGACCCAGCCTGCCCCGCGGGACCATGCTTAGCAGCGGGCCTGCAAGAACGTGTCCAAATCTTGTCTACTCTGGCCCCGGCTGCACGGGGAAAACGAGGCAGTGTGTGTGTGTGTGTGGCTCTGGTCACACTGGAAGCCAATGAAGGTCACGATCTTGGGGTCTCACCCCAATTTTGCTCTCAGCAGAGGAACTCCTCAAGCACCAGGGCAGCTGAGAAAACCCAGAGGGAAACAGGTGTCCGAGCCTCCTGTGGTCACCGCGCGCCAGCACCCCCCCCCCCCCCCCCCCGCAGCAGCCAGGCCCGCAGGAAGCGTGACCTGGGGGTCGGGGCTGGTCTGCTGAGGTCCGGGCCAGGAAGATAAAGGCCTTGGTCCCCGGGTTCCCCTGGCAAAGGACAACTGCCAGCCCCGTGCAGCGGGTGAAGAGGAGGAGTCAGCCCGTGTGCTCTGGAGCCGGGCTGTGTGACCTCGAGCGAGACAATGAGCCACGCCGCGCCTCAGTTTCCCCATCCACACATTGGCACGTTAGGACCTGCCTCAGAGGGCTGTTGGGAGGATTCACGATGAACACACACAAAGGGCCAGAACCTGAGCCCATCAAGTGCTCCGAAAGCACCTCCTCCCAGCATTCCACTTTGGAGGCCTGGCACCGGGTGGGAGGCGGGGGGGGGGGGGTACCATCGCCCTCCAGGATAGCTTTGCCGGCTAGGCCAACACAGCGGTGCACAGGAGTCCCTGGCACACAGCAGGGACTCAGCAAAGGCCAACTCTCCCGAAAACCTATTTCTCACCATTATTTAAAAAAGATGAAAAATTCCCCCCAGCAGTCGGAAACCTGCAGCCACCCGGGCACAGGCACCTTGGGGCGTGAGGATGGAGCACTCAGGATCTTGCCCAGGGAGCTGCGGCCGAGTGGCAGAGCGAAGTGGGGCTGGGCCGTTTGAGAGGACCGGCTAGGTGGTGCTGGCCCTGGAGATCTTACGGAGGAGACAGTCAGAGGCCAGGGTGCACGGTGGGGGCAACCTAAGGCCTGGGGGTAGAGGGCGTCCTCAGGGCTGCCTTCTCCCCAGGGCTGCCTTCTCCCCGGCTGTGGGGTGGGCGTGACCACCGTCCCTCCACGGTGGAAGTGCTGAAATTTGTTTTTAAACACTTCCCCAGCCTTTCCAAGGGACCTTTCTTTTGAGGCCAGGCGCCAGGGTCATCGCCTTGCGGATGACCCATCCCTGCGGGCGGGTGCCTGTGCCACTGGGGTGTGCCCTCCCCACGTCGGGGTTCGCAGCAGCAGGCTCCCCTGAAACAATGACTGCAGGGTGGGTCAGGCAAAGCCGTGACTCACCACTCTGCCCAAAACTCAGAGCAGCAGCGAGGCCGTGGAAAAACACGGGGTCAGAGCAGGGGCTGGCAGGGCAGAGGGGGCACTGGTGGCAACTCACCTCACGCCTCCCTAGCCCTCCCTGCCAAGACTGCCGATTTCTAAGGGGTGTGTGTGTGTGTGTGTGTGTGTTTAAAGGATGCTTTATTGATTTGAGAGAGGAAGGGCGAGAGAGACAGACATGGATGTGAGAAACATTGACTGGTTGCCTCCTATACTCGCCCAGACTGGGGATCAGATCCATAACCTAGGTAGGTGCGCCGACTGGGAATCAAACCCACACCTTTTGTGGTGTAGGGGATGAGGCTCGGACCAACCGAGCCACCGGGCCAGGGCAAGACTCCGGTTTCTAGGTGGAGGATCCATTGGGTGAGTGACTTGCCCAAGTCAGAGCTTACTGCCCATGGAGGCTGGCTGGGCTGGAGCGAGTGAGGACCTCTTATCCTAACACCCTGCTGGGTCCCCTCCCACCCCAGGGCAAGTCATTGGGGAGGGGGAGGGGGAGGGAGAAGGACGTTCTCTGTTACAAAAGATAGGTATGTACTATCTGCGGTTGACATTGTATCTTTACAGCAACTGCCTGTCTTTGGAGCAGGAAGGTACTTGGTCCAACCCCAACTTTGCAGATACAGAAACCGGCTGAGAGAGGGGATTGTTCCCCTCATCACTTGGTCTGCCTCAGCCCCAGGAGGCAGCCCCCTGAGAAGGACCCACTAGCTGGCCTGTGAAAGTGTGCTGTCTTCAGCATTGGGCCAACTACCCCAAACCAGGGGCCACCCCTTAGCTAAGACCCCGCCCCGCCCCCCACCCCCCTCCCCTGGTGGAGGCCCAGGCCAGAGCAGCTGGTGAGCGGAATAGAGCTGTCCCCACAAAAAGGGAGAACCTACACCTATCTGGGACGTTTTCATTTTCCTTTAGATTTGTCCTCCCGCACAAGCCGGAGCACAAACAGCAGTCTCCCAGGCTGTTTCCTTTAATCTGCAAAATGCGGGTGAGTCAGGCTCAAGTCAAATGAGGAACACGAACACATTTTATGGCCGAGAATTAAAGCCACACAAATTCATGGGGCTCCCGTTCTCCCAGAGGGAGGCAGTGGCTGAAAGCTTCCAGTTCTGACCAACTTTGGGAGAGTCACTTCCTCTTTCCCGAGCCTCAGTTTTCTCAACCGTATAATGGGGTAATGACTCTGACTCCTCCCGGGGCTGCTCTGGGCGTGGAGCTGGAGCAGTCAGCTCAGGGCCTGGCACACATTAGTTCCAGGTTCCGCGCGGCCTTGGCCAGCCCCGGGTGCTGGCAGGACCGGGCCACAGGTACAGGCCGTGGCCGCCACTCCCAGGCCCCCCACTTTAGGCGGCTCCTAAACTGCCAGGGACGCAAAGTCTAAGTCGGTCATCACGGCATTCGTGGCTCTTCTCTGCCAGCTTCTCCGGCCTCGTCCATCCACACCGCCCTCAACTCCCTGAGACCTGCCCGGCGGGGCACACCACGAGCCCCCCCCACCCCTTCTCCGCACGTGTCCAGCCTTTCCCAGGCGGACCCAGCCCGCCACCCGGCCGCCAAACTCCAGCGGTTCCCCGCCAAGGGCGGGCCCGCAGACCACACCCTTCCCGGTGCGAGGACCCAGGCGGTGCAGCCCCGGGGTGCCCAGGGCCCGCGCCTCCCGGCGCCTCGACCTCCCCGCGTCACCCCGGCCCGCACCTCGTGCTCCAGCTTGTGCAGGAGGCGGCCCCAGTACCGCTCGGGGACCCCCGACGCGCGCAGCGCTGGGCCGTGCAGCGCCGCGAACTCGGCCCGCGCGCCCTCCTCGGGGTCCGGGCCCTGCTCTGAGCTCGGCGCCGGCTCCGGCATCGGCACCGGCCCCGCGTCCGCCTCCATGGCGCCTCCGCCAGCGCCAAACCCAGAGCCGCCGCAGCCCGCGGGCCCAGCCCTCCCACCTCGGCCCGCCCGCCAGCGCCGCCCCGCCCACCGCCGGGGCGCCCGCCCCCCCCTCACCGGGACTCCCCCACTCAGCCGTCCGCGGCCCCGCCCCCTCCGGGGCACCGCCCCCAGCCCCGCCCACCTCCGGAGCGCACGCTGCGGGCAGCCCGGGAGCCAGGCGCGAGGGGCGGGACCCGGGACCCGGGACCCGAGAGCCCAGCCGCCCGAGGGGCGCGTGCGCGTGCGCGTGGCGTGGGCCCGCGTGGGCGGGGGCGAGTTGGTGGCTCGGAGTGCCGGGCTGTGCGCATGCGTGCCTGGGGGGCGGTGCTTTCTCGCTCTCTCACGTGGCTGCCCCGCGGGATGCCGGGAGCGGTGGGAACCGGAAGGACTCGGACTATCCCGAAGGAGAAACTGAGGCCGGAGCCGCGTGTGGTGCCCTGCAGAGCCACCGCCGGCCCTCGGAGGGGAGGGGCTCCCTGTCCCCAATGTTTCACCACATTCAGGTTGCGAAGTAGGGGCCTTTGCAGTGTCCTTACATTTAGACGAGTGCAAATGTATGCAGTTAAAACCGGGGGTGGGGTGGGCGGGGGGGTTCTTACAAGTTGAGGTATTGCCACAACATTTCAAGGTGTAATTACAGAACTTGAAAATCATTCTTTGGACATTTCAATTGCCCAAGTTCTATTGCTTCTGTGGGGGTTCTGATGGAGCCACCCCAAGATGAGCCCAGGGCCATGCGGGTTATTAGTTCAAGGCGACTGAGTCCTGTGCCCTGAAGAGAAACTTCTGCCCCCCCGCGTCCCCCCCTCCCTCCCCCCCCCCCATTGAGGAATTTGAATCAGGCCTTGCCCAGGAGACCATCGCAGATAGCCTTCGTAAACCTGTCTGTAGGCAAGGAGACTGCTGATTCTGAACAGCTGCTCTTAGGGACCTGCAGGGCCTGAAGCCCCCAAGGCAGCTTCCCTCACCCCCAGCTCAGAATGCCATATGCACCCATTTCCCCTTGCTGTCTCTGAACTCTGGTGTAAGTGGGGGTCTCTGACTCATGCATTCGGGGTTCCCATGTGAATGTATTGAATTTGGTTGTTTTCTCTTGCTAGTCTGTCTCATGTCTATTTGATTGTTAGACCAGTGAGAACCTCCCGGCCAGAGGAAAGTTGCTTCCTCCCCCTCACTTCCACAGAGATGTTTCCCGTTGCAACTTTGTAATAATTGCATTTTGCTAAAAGGCTCAAAGGCTGACGTTTGTGGGGTTTTTTGGTGCTTAAGTTGGTTTGTAAAGGCAACTTCCGAACTCCAGCTGGTGAGGGGCATAGAGAAAAACATTACTGCCCTGTGGAAGTTATTATTTTTTTAATCTAACAGCTTTGTCACAAAAAGTTTGTGGTTCAATTACTCTATGAAAAACATACTTGAAGCCCTGGCCGGCGTGGCTCGGTTGGAGAGTTGTCCAGTGCACCAAAGGGTCCAGGGTTTGATTCCTGATCAAGGCACATACTCAGGTTTCAGATTTGATCCTGGGTTGGGGCACGTAATGGAGGCAACCTATTGATGTTGCTCTCTCTCTCTCTCATTCCCTCTTCTTTGCTCTCTAAAAAAAACAATAAGAATGTATCCTCAGGTGAGGATTGAAAAAAAATACTTGTAAAATTTTGACAACTATGATTTTGAATTCAATTGGTATAATTTTAGCTTGTTTGGATGAAATTATTAACCACACCCAGTTCCAAGTGCCTTTCTGCTCCATGCGGTAATGAATTCACCAAGAATGTTAGTCTATTCTGGGCCATATCCAATTTTATATGAGTACTGTTGGCCTGGTGCACGGATTTGTGCACACTGAAAGGAAATTAATTAGAAGAAATATTTTAATATTGCTATTCACCCTTTAAAATAGAAGTGTCAACCAAATTCACAATCAACAAGGACATATTGAAACA
Source organism: Plecotus auritus (assembly GCF_963455305.1). Lineage (NCBI taxonomy): Eukaryota > Metazoa > Chordata > Mammalia > Chiroptera > Vespertilionidae > Plecotus > Plecotus auritus. Next base: position 224,213,344 of record NC_137772.1, read on the forward strand.
CACGTGTGCAATTGGCGCCAGAGCGAGCTTTATGTGTATCGCATACGCGGGAGCCAACATTTATTTTTATATTGCCAGGGCACGTTATATGTCCCGGCCGGTCAGTAGTATGGTTGGTCACTTAGCCTTATATATATATAGATTATCATTGCAAAAAAAAAAGGCCTTTATTATTCAACATTTTAACTCAACTTAGCTGAATAGCATTCACAATAATGCTAGTTTTTCACTTGGAGCAGAATGAACTTCAGATGGCTTAATTTTAGTCCCACAAATTGGATGAAAAAGTTGGAACTATCTAATGACTGATACAAATTGGCTTCAACTACGGAATAATTCCTCAGCCAGTGAGCCAACACATTAATGGGGATGGTTTGGCTTTTCAGATGAACACAAGAAAAATACCTTCGAGATTGCTTTCAGTTCTTTTGGGTATATGCCCTGAAGTTTCCATAGACTTTTATTTTTATTTTAAAAGTATATTTTATTGATTTCAGAGAGGAAGGAAGAGGGAGAGAGAGAAACATCAATGATGAGAGAGAATCATTGATCGGATGCCTCCTGCATACCCCCCACCGGGGATCGAGCCTGCAACCTGAGCATGTGCCCTCAACTGGAATCGAACCTGGGACCCTTCAGTCCGAAGGCTGATGCTCTATCCACTGAGCCAAACCAGCTAGGGCTATTTTTATTTTTTAAGATATGTTTTTATTGATTTGAGAGAGAGAGGAAGAGAGGAGGAGAGAGAAACATTGATATAAGAAACATTGATCCTTCCGTACTCACCCCAACCAGGGATTGAGCCCTGCAACCTGGGCACGTGCCCTGACAGGGAATCGAACTGGTGACCTTTCAGTGAATGGGTTGACACCCAACCAACTGAGCCACACTGGCCAGGGCTTTCCTTAGACCAGTGGTCGGCAAACTCATTAGTCAACAGAGCCAAATATCAACAGTACAACAATTGAAATTTCTTTTTTGAGAGCCAAATTTTTAAAACTTAAACTTCTTTCTTTTTAATATATTTTTATTGATTTCACAAAGGAAGGGAGAGGAAGAGAGAGATAGAAACATCAATGATGAGAATCATTGATTGGCTGCCTCCTGCACACCCCCCACTAGGGGTCAAGCCCGCAACCCAGGCATGTGCCCTTGACAGGAATTGAACCCGGGACCCTTTAGTCCACAGGCCAATGCTCTATCCACTGAGCCAAACCAGCTAGGGCTAAACTTAAACTTCTTCTAACGCCACTTCTTCAAAATAGACTCGCCCAGGCCGTGGTATTTTGTGGACGAGCCACACTCAAGGGGCCAAAGAGCCGCATGTGGCTCGCGAGCTGCAGTTTGCCGACCACTGCCTTAGACGTTTAAATCACTGTGTTCCCATATCTCATCTGGACTATTAATACCCTTTATAAAATTGTTTTTCCTTCTGTCGAGTGTATGATGCTGGGGGTTCTCCACGTTATTGAGGAGAAGAGTGGTTATTAGCCTTTTGAGGTTGAGAACCTGATGAAAGCCATGGCCACACCCACACACCATTGGTTATGCATCTGGTTTCGAGGGTCCCACGTCCCGAGGCGTGCTGACCGTGACTCCCAGGTGAGAGTCCCGCAGAGGAACATCTCCGGTGCATGGCCAGTCAGGAGGAGAAATGGGACTCGAACCCCGACGTTCACTTTTTGGCAGCTCGTTTGGGAGTGCCTCTGTTCCCTCACGTGGGGTGCCCTCCACCTGCAGGTCTCACGTTCGCCGCGTTGCCTCCCAGAACCCACTGTGGCCCCTTTACTTTCAGTCCTCAACAGCGCCAGGCGTTTCTGAGACCATTATTTTCCTTCTGATTTCAGTTACCGTGGTCCTCCCCACCCCCACCGTGACTCTGATGAACGTGAGAAAGGGAGCATATTCCAGTTCATCTTCTGTTTACTATGAGAGCGATTTTCACACGTGTTCAGGTACATGCATGTGTGAACGTAACGGAGAAAACAATATTCAAGGCAACGCAGCGTGCTGGAGCTCAGACCACACGGCCGGCCTGGCGGAAGCCCCAGGGGGGCGGCGGGCACAGGCCCAGCTCCCGGGGCCCCTCCCACGCGGCAGAGCCCTGGAGGGGGCAGCCTGGCTGCGTGGCTCCGGCTGTTGAAGGTTCTGAATAAGCAGTCCCGGACCTGTGTGGCCTCTGGTGGGGCGGCCAGGGCCCGCTCTCTAATGAGTGTGTGCTGGGCCTGGAGGAGGGGAAGCTGGGGGGCGGGCACTGGGCAGCTCCCCAGGGCTGTGCGAGGCCGGGGGTGGAAGCAGCAGGAAGCTGGGGTGGGCGCTGTGCTGCGGCCTCGCTCGCCCTGCCAGTCAAGTTCCAGTGGACTAAATGGCTGTCCCACCAGGGAGAAGGCAGAGGCCGCCTTCCTCTGAATGAGCTGCAGGCTGGTTCTGGAGGGAGGGTTGTCACTAAGTCCCCACCCGCACCCCTCGCTCTCTCCTCGCTCTGCCCTTCACATCCCCGCCCTGTTCACCCCACTGCCAGGGCTGCCCAGCCTGAAAGACCCGGGATCAGCTTTGGGCTCAGATGGGCGTGGTTTGGATTCTGCCCGAGTTACTGCCCGCCTTAGGCAGCTCACCTGGCCTCCCCGAGTCTCCAGCTCCAGACTGAAGAACAAGTCTGGGTGCACCACCCCCAGGGACAGAGCACTGTGTGAGCGGGTGGTAGGCTGAGCCCAGAGCCAGCCGGGCAAGGTGGGGGGACCTCGGCCCTTCCTGCTGAGACTCGGGGCCCAGAGGATGTCAGAGTCCACTCAGGCTCTGGGGCCTCGGGAACACAGGGTCCTGTTCCTTGGGGGCCATCTGCAGGGTGTGGCCATGGTCATGTCGTCTGGTCCTGGGTAAGTGGGACTCAGGCCACCGGTCCGGTCTCAGACTCTCCTTTTTAAAGAGAGACTCTAAGAGGGAGGGGGAGGGGGAGGGAGGCAGCCAGCACAGAAGAAAGAGGGCTTCGCTGGGGCTGGGCCTCCGGCCCCAACCCCGACCCCGGGGGGCAGCGAGGCACCTGCCTCCCTGGGCCTGTCTCCTTCGCGAGTAAAAGCAAGGAGTGGGTGCTGCTCCCTGAGGCCCTGTGACCACAGGGCCAGTGCCCTTTGGGAAAGGCTTGCTTCCGGTGGCACGGGGGCACAGCATGGACGCCGAGGTCATGTCTCGGGGTCACACACAGCCCCTCCTGAAGGCGAGTGTAGGCCCTGCACCCTGGGGGGCGGGGGCTGGAGGGGAACCTGCCTCCAACTGAGGGCAGCACTCCAGAAAGCGTCGGAGCCCAGCTCCCAAAGAACCCTTCCAAAGCGCGCCCCAGCCCGCCTCCCATAATCGGGGTGCCAGGCCCTGGGACGCATCTGATCAGCTAGGGCAGCGGGACAGCTAGGCGCGCACTGGTTGGTGGAGACGGGGGGGGGGGGGGGGGCGCACTGTTTACAGAGGCCTCCCCAAAGTACCCACAAGTAGAAGTCTCTATATCTGTATTTATATTTACACATATATAATACTCAATTAGACGCTCTATTGAGGGAAAGCACAAATCTACAGGCTCCTCCCTGGCTGCTCCTTTCTGTCCCCCCAGAATCCGTAGAGCTAACCACAGGGCAACGTGTCCTGGCCTGTGGCCGAGGGGCCTGCAGTACGGACGCCCCGCGGGCATCTTCCCCACTTTCCAAAGCCCTGCAGCCGCCCTCACGCCCTTCTCTCCAAGGCCTGGCTCAGTTCTCCCACTATCCCTCCCAGAGCCTCGGAGTGTCACTGGGGCACCTGCGGTCTCCCCACTGTGCTCTGCCAGGCCCTTGTGCTCTGCCAGGCCCGCCTGCGTGGCCTGGGCATGTGCAGAGGGCCTGGCCCTGGAGCAGCGCTCGGTGTCCTGGGAACGGCAGGCAGAGAGGGAGGGAGGGAGAAAGCTGCCGACAGCAATGTTTCCCAGGGGGCAGCGATGGGAGCGGGGTGGCTGGGCTGGGGTCTGCCTGGGCGTGGTCTCGCCCTCCACAGGCTGGTCAGTGCTTCCTGAAGGGCGGCCCCAAGGCCACGTGGAGGCCCGGGAGCTTCTTAGCTTCTGCTTGGGGGCAGGCTGCACCTCACCCCCCTAGGGTTGCTGGCCCGCTGGAGCGGGCGGGTGCACCAGCATTATTTGTAGGGCCGCAGGAATCGGGACACTTTGGAGCGCAGCAGTTTGATGAAGGAGCGGGGGAACATCTCCTTGGACTCCTGGGCCGTGTACTTGAAGTAGTTCTGGGGATGCGCCAGCACGTCGAAGAGCGCCTTGATCAGCTTCTTGTCCTGCAAGACAGGGCCGGGCTGCGTGAGGTGGGGCTGGGCGGGAGGGCCCTGGCCGCCACCCTCTGCGGGGCGCCTGATGGGGGCCGTGGGGCGTCTGCACAGGTGCAGGGCGGGGGGAGATGCTGGGCTAGCTGGTGAGTTTGAGGAGCCCACACTCTGCCATAAATGATTTTTACTTTTAATTATCGAATTTAAAAAATATTTTTATTGATTTCAGAGAGGAAAGGAGGAGAGGCATATAGAAACATCAATGATGAGAGAGAATCACTGACTGGCTGCCTCTTGCATGCCCCACCCTGGGGATGGAGCCCGCAACCCAGGCATGTGCCCTGACCTGGAATCTAACCGTGACCTCCTGCTTCATGGGTGGACGCTCAACCCCTGAGCCATGCTGGCCGGGCTCGAATTGGTTTTTAATAGTTTATTGCAGGGGGGGGGCATTTGAGATCTTGCTCCCGGCATATGTCAGTTTGGCTCAAATAAACGCTTAAAATAAAAAAAAGGTCTACTGGTTTTAACTTGTGGAGTTCCAGTACTCATTAATTTAATAAGGGTGCTCTTCAGAAAACAAGGCAAAGCAAAAACTGTTGGAAACCAGGAGAAACCATGATGGCGGCATAGGTAAGCACCTAAACTGCTGCCCCGCACAACAATTTCAAAACTACAGCTAAAAGACAGAACGGACACCATCCAGAACCACAGGAAAGCTGGCTGAGTGGAAATTCTACAACTAGAAGGAAAGAGGAAAGCTCATGGAGAAGGAGCGGCAAAGAGCTGAGGTATGGAGATACGCGCGCGCAGAGAGGAAGGGTGGCGGAGTGCCTGGCTGGCTTTCTCTGGCGGGAGGGGGAAGGAAGCCCCCGACTGCACTGAACCCCAGTTCCGACTGCACTGAACCTCAGTTCCGGGTGAAACCCTGTGGACCCAGACTCATACAGGGGGAGTTTGGACTGTCGGGTGGAGAGAAAGGCACACGGAGACTCAGAGACTCGGAGACTCAGGGGAGCCGCGGCGGCAGGGGTCTGGAGGCGCGAGTGCGCACAAAGACTGACTGCAGAGGGTACCACAGGCTATCCCTAGTGGAAGGGAGTCGGAAGCTCCTGACTGCACTGAACCGCAGTTCCGGGTGAGACCCTGGGGACCCACGCTCTTATGGGGGAAATCTGGACTGTAAGGCGGAAACTCGGGAACCACGGAAGGCAGAGGTCTGGAGACTCGTGCTCAAGGGCAGGGCTGACGGGAAGCCAAAACTCTGCTCTGCCCTGAGACTCCACCCCTTCCAAGCTGAGCACAGAGGCTTTTGCAATCTGGCAAGGCTAATCCTATAAGGCTGTCTCCAGCACAGAAAATCTCCCAGTGTAGACACAGCTGATCCTTACAGCCAACTGGCCTGGAGGTCAATTCCTCCCAGTGACACCAACAACAATCAAGACTTAACTACAACAAGGCTGTACACACAGTCCACAAAGGGGTGCACCAAGAGTGTCCACCTCAGGTTAACTGGGGAGGCCGACCCACTGGGCCATATAGGAAACCTAGCACACAAAGCTACCCTACAAACTCAGGGAAGCAGTGAAAATTGGGGAGAGGAATAAACAGATCACAAACGAAAGAAATGGAGGAAAACAAATGACTGGATGTAGAATTCAAAACCACGGTTATAAGGCTTTTCAAGAATATCCTAGAAAAGGCTGATAAATATAACAAGACCCTCAAAGATATGAAAAAGGACCAACTAGAAATTAAACATACACTGACTGAAATAAAAAATATTATACAGAGACCTAACAGCAGACTAGAGGAATGCAAGAATCAAGTCAAAGATTTGAAATACAAAGAAGCAAAAAACACTCAACCGGAAAAGCAAAAAAAAGAAAAAAGAATCCAAAAAGTTGAAGATAGTATAAGAAGCCTCTGGGACAACTTCAAGCGTACCAACATCAGAATTATGGGGGTGCCAGAAGAAGAGAGAGAGAAAGATACTGAAAACCTATTTGAAGAAATAATGATCGAAAACTTCCCCCACCTGGTGAAAGAAATAGACTTACAAGTCCAGGAAGCCCACAGAACCCCAAACAAAAGGAATCCAAAGAAGACCACACCAAGACACATCATAATTAAAATGTCAAGAGCAAAAGACAAGGAGAGAATATTAAAGCAGCAAGAGAAAAACAGTTAATTACCTACAAGGGAGCACCCATACGATTGTCAGCTGATTTCTCAACAGAAACTATGCAGGCCAGACTGGAGTGGCAAGAAATACTCAAAGTGATGAATAGCAAGAACCTACAACCAAGATTACTCTACCCAGCAAAGCTATTATTCAGAATTGAAGGGCAGATAAAGAGCTTCACAGATAAGAAAAAGCTAAAGGAGTTCATCACCACCAAACCAGAATTATATGAAATGCTGAAAGGTATTCTTTAAGAAGAGGAAGGAGAAAAAAGAGAAAAATTATGAACAACAAATACATATCTATCAACAAGTGAACCTAAAAATCAAGTGAATTAAAAATCTGAGGAACAGAATAAACTGATGAATGTAATAGAATCAGGGGCATAGAAAGGGAGTGGACTGATAATTCTCAGTGGGAAAGGGGTATGGGGGGTTCATGAAGAGACTGGACAAAAATCGTACACCTATGGATGAGGACAGTGTGGGGGGAAGTAAGGGCAAAGGGTGGGGTGGGAACCGGGTGGAGGGGAGCTATGGGGGGAAAAAGGAGAAACAATTGTAATAATCTGAACAATAAAGATTAAATTAAAAAAAAAAACTGTTGGAAACCAGAACATGGAGCAGAGAGCACGGGCTTTGGGGGCCAAAGACCTGGGTTTGAAACTAGTTCCAGAACCTGCTCCCTAGCCTGGGAACAGCCTCGCCCTCTGAAGGTAACTCCTCTGTGTGAGGGGGTCCCTCCTCTCAGGGCTGTGCGGAGGGCGAAGGCAGCGATGAGCAAGGAGCCTGGCCCACAGGCCTACGTCCCGCTCAGCACGGCACTCCGCCTCGGGTCTGCACTCTGGTGCTGTTGCTTAGTAGCCAGACCCCCTCTCTGAGCCCAGGGGGGTCATGTCTAAAGGGGGTGATGCGACCCGGGAAGAGACCCTCAGGAGCCATGTGAGCCTGGCTGTGGTGTCCCAGGGCTCCAGCAGAGACCCCACACGTGGCCCATGGAAGGGGCCCAGCGAAGGCAGCCACCATGCCGCGGGCTCATCGTCACGCTGACTCGGCCCAGCACACACTCGTAGTCTCTTACACACGTGCATGCAGCTTCATGCCCTCGAGAAACACTTGTGGGTCCCTCCTGTGTGCCAAGGGCACTGCCAGATGGTGGGGACAGAGTGCTGAGGTGGGCCCTGCAGCCAGCCCGCCACAAGGACGGGTGCCCAATACTGTCACCAGAGGTCAAACCGAAACTGCATGGCTGACAGGAAGGCCATGGGACTCTGAGTGCCACCTGGCCAGGGAGGTCCAGGCGGCTGAGCTGAGGGCAGAGGCTGGGTGGACAGTCACTGAGGAAAGAGGCCTTGGTGAGTGGAGTGTCGGTGCGGAGGCCCAGGCCCCAGAGCAGGCGGCGGCCATGCTGGGCTCCATCCTAGCTGAGCACTTCTATTCTGAAGAGCTGCTCCCGGCGATGGGGGGCAGAGGGCCAGGCGGCAGAGGACAGGCGAGGAGGAAAGAGGTGGCACTGTCTCCAGGACAGACTGACAGAGGCCAGGACGACCCTCTGGTTCCCTCACCAGACGGGCGCCGAGGAGGAGGAGGAGCTCCGAGTCCCGAGACCTCCAGTTAGTAACCTCTCCACTCACTGCCTGCCCGCTGTGGCCGAGTACAGGCCGGGGACCCCAGCTGTAAACTATTTCTCAGCCCTGGAGGCGGGGTTCAGGGGGCTTGCTGGGGCCACACACCTGGGAGTGACAGCCCCAGCCCCACTCCTGCCCTCCAGGCTCGGGTCCTGTCTCCAGGGGCTGAGCCCGGAGCCCGGGGCGCTGTATCCAGAGGCTGAGCCCGGAGCCCGGGGCGCTGTCTGAAGGGGCTGAGCCCGGAGCCCGGGGCGCTGTATCCAGAGGCTGAGCCTGGAGCCCGGGGCGCTGTCTGAAGGGGCTGAGCCCGGAGCCCGGGGTGCTGTCTGAAGGGGCTGAGCCCGGAGCCCGGGGCGCTGTCTGAAGGGGCTGAGCCTGGAGCCCGGGGCGCTGTCTGAAGGGGCTGAGCCCGGAGCCCGGGGCGCTGTCTGAAGGGGCTGAGCCCGGAGCCCGGGGTGCTGTCTCCAGGGGCTGAGCCCGGAGCCCGGGGCGCTGTCTGAAGGGCTGAGCCCGGAGCCCGGGGTGCTGTCTGCAGAGGCTGAGCCTGGAGCCCGGGGTGCTGTCTGAAGGGGCTGAGCCCGGAGCCCGGGGTGCTGTCTGCAGGGGCTGAGCCTGGAGCCCGGGGTGCTGTCTGCAGGGGCTGAGCCAGCAGACCCCTGGGCTGGCCTCTCCTGGTGAGGACCCAGGGTCTTGACCTGGACAGTGTCAGCTGTCGGACGCCGCGGCCCTTCCGTGACAAGGTGGCTCTGTGTCTCTGGGCCATGGATGGGCTGAGGAGGGAGTCTGTCCCAAAGGCAGCTCCGAATTCAATGGATTTATTTTATTTTATTTTATTATTTATTTATTTATTTATTTTTTTAAAATATATTTTATTGGTTTTTTACAGAGAGGAAGGGAGAGGGATAGAAAGTTAGAAACATCAATGAGAGAGGAACATCGATCAGCTGCCTCCTGCACACTTCCTACTGGGGATGTGCCCACAACCAAGGTACATGCCCTTGACCGGAATCGAACCCGGGACCCTTGAGTCCACAGGCCGACGCTCTATCCACTGAGCCAAACTGGCTAGGGCCGGATTCCATGGATTTAAAGATACCACTCTGTCAACTACCCTCACTTCACAGATGAGGAGAGGGGCTCAGAGCTGGTAAGGGACCTGCCCCCGGACAGGCCCCCAGGTCAGGGGCTAGACCCCACAGGGAGCTTGTTTTGGAGCTCCTGGTTTAGAAGGACAGATGTGCCAGCCTCAGCCCCACCCCCAGGGCCCTCTGACCCCCCACCTTCCCTCACTAGGGGGGCTGGGGCAGGGAGGTCCCTGGATCCCACAGCCCGTCCTGGGATTGCCCGAATCCCTTCCCATAGAGAAGCTCGCGCACCTTCAAAATCTCCTGGTGATTCTCCGAGGCGTAGAGCCGCCCGTCTCGAACGATGTCTTCTATCAACTGCTGGTAGTCCTCTGCGAGCCGCCGGAAGGAAGGGAGGCAGGTGAGGGCTCCGGACCCCTCGGCCCTCTCCCCCGTAACCTCTGCCCCCCTCTGCGCCAGCCACAGGCAGCTCTGCCTCCGCACCTGGTTTGGTGAGCTAGGAAACTCCAATTTAATCCGCAAAACCCTGCACTAACTGCTCCCTCCTCAGTGCCCCGGACCCACATGGGCCTGTCCCCTCTCCCAGGCTGGAGCTCCTGGGGCCGCTGGGATTCGGCTCTGTGCGCGCAGGGCTGGCCTGGGCTCGGGGCCCAGTGTGGCCCACGTACCGTCGTAGGTGACATAGGGCACCTGGAAGCCTTTGCCGCTGTTGCCTTCGTTGGATTTGAACTGGATCCAGAGCTTCCGGGAGCGGGAGGTGAAGGCGATGGGCCTCTCGTAGGTCTGGCAGGTCTCGTAGGTGGTGATAGACGTGGGCGAGGCTGGGGGTAAGGACACGCCACTGCTCCTCTCCTCCCCACCCAGGAGCCAGCCCCCACCACGCCCACTGCTCCAAGGACCCTCTCTCTCGTCTCCGCACTGTTCCCTCTGCCTCAGATGCCCTTCCCCACCCGCACCCCAGTGCCTAAGTGTCCTTCTGAGCCCGTTTCCATGCCCCCTCCCCCAGGAAGCATCGCTGACTGTTCATCCTCCCTGCACGTTCCCGCTCTGCTCTGGCAAACCCTTTATTACAGCCTCTCTCTACAGGGTGTCACTGTCCTGCCACCTGCGCCTCAAGGCCAGGGCTCATGCCTGCACCCAGCGCAGAGCCAGGCTGAGGTGAAGGCTGACGTGGGGAGTGACCCCCCCCCGTGAGGGCCTGGGTGCCCACCTTCTCACCGCTCCCTGGGAGCCTTCCTGCCCTGCCCTCGAGGTGGGAGGCTGGCTCGCTGGAGCTCAGCCCTGTGTGTGAACAGTAGAGGGCGGAGGGGCAGCTGGCGGCTGGCGGCTGGGGGCTGGGGGCTGGGGACAAGCACGGGCAGGGCCAGGGTCCGGGGCCGGGCTCGGAGTTCCGTGGGAGCCCGGGCAGCTCCGGGCCCTTGGCGGCCTCGGTCCTATTGGAGCGCGGGGTTTCCGGCTCACCAGCTGCACTGAGGGGAGACGGTGATGAGGCCCAGCGCCAAGGGCTCAGCCCGCCCTGCGCCGCCGGTCTCTGCGCCAGGGCAGCCGAGGCCCAGCGGCAGGTGCGTTTGTGCGGCTGCCTGTGTCCTCCCTTTACCTGTGACTGGGAGCTTGCCCCAATGGGCACTGCTGCCCACGGGGAGGAACGCAGCTGGTCCTGGGGGCGCTCAAGGGTAGCTCTGCCTTGCTGGCTGCCGTGGCCATCTGGGCTCACGCCTGTCCTGCGCTGGAGGGGTCACCTGAAGACTCACTACGGGCCCCTGACGGGGGTGACGAGCCAGGAGGCTGGGCTCATGGAGGGGAGGGGGCGGGCTGTCGACCCTGGGCGTCTTGTGTGCGGGCACACACTGGCCCTTTGCCACAGGCCACCCCCCAACGTCAGAGGAAGGAGGTCTGTGGAGGAGGGGCCACTCCCGGGTCTCACCCAGGCCTGTGTGGCAGGACCGGTGTGTGGTCAGTGGAGACCAGCTGGACCAGGTCCTGATTTCCATGCTCAGGGCACCCCGAAGCTTTCCAGACCTTTCCACGGAGCTCTATAGAGCCCACAGCTTAGAGTCAGACAGAAGTGGACTTACACCAGGGTGCCCTCGCCGGTGTGGCTCAGTGGATAGAGCGCCGGCCTGCAGACTAAAGGGCCCCAGGTTCGATTCCGGCCAAGGGCACATGCCTGGGTTGGGGGCTCAATCCCCAGGGGGGGCGTGCAGGAGGCATCTGATCAATGATTCTCTCTCATCATGGATGTTTCTCTCTGTCTCTCTCTCTCTCCCCCCACACCTCCCTCTCTGAAATCATTAAAGAAAATACATTTAAAGAAAAACAAACAAACCCAGGAGTGGAGGTGTGGCTGTGGCCGAGCCCGGCCTCGGCGGCACCTACCGCTCTTGCGCATGACCAGGACGTCGCCGCACTCGTCCTCGATGGGCAGGAAGATCTCGGGGACCACGATGAGGATCCTGCGCTTGGGGGGCGGGGAGATGTACCACACGCACTCTGCGTTGGCCGGGTAGTCGCCGGGGTAGTTGGGGGACTCGATGTAGCCCATGTAGTCGCCGAGCTCCCCGCCGCAGTGCTGGTCTGTGGGCGCGGGGCCCGCGGGCCCGGTCAGGCCTAGCTGATGGGTGCCCTGGCCAGCTGGGCCCTCAGCAGCCTTGAGGCCGGCAGGTGCTCCGTCCCCACCTTGCCCACCTCCACCTGGCCCCCACCACCCGTCAGCCAGGCCTTGAGCCGCCTTCTCCTGGGGACCCTTTCACAGCCTCCCTGGCCTGGCTTCTCTTTCACAGACCCCGACCTCGAGCAGGACCTGGCCCGGCATCGAGGTGCAGGCTGCCCCGGTGAGCAATGGAACCGAGAACGCCGAGCGCGATTACAGCGCTCTGCAGAGCAGGCCGAGCCAGGCACAGCCTCCACAGCGTGGGGCTCCCTGCCCAGGCCCCTCCCAGCACCCCCAGCCCCTCCCAGCACCCCCAGCCCTTCCCAGCACCCCCAGCCCCTCCCAGCACCCCAGCCCCCCAGCCCCTCCCAGCACCCCCAGGCCCTCCCAGCACCCCAGCCCCTCCCAGCACCCCCAGGCCCTCCCAGCACCCCAGCCCCTCCCAGCACCCCCAGCCCCTCCCAGCACCCCAGGCCCTCCCAGCACCCCAGGCCCTCCCAGCCCCCCAGCCCCTCCCAGCACCCCAGGCCCTCCCAGCAGCCCAGCCCCTCCCAGCCCCCCAGCCCCTCCCAGCACCCCAGGCCCTCCCAGCAGCGCAGCCCCTCCCAGCCCCCCAGCTCCTCCCAGCACCCCAGCCCCTCCCAGCCCCCCAGCCTCTCTCAGCACCCCAGGCCCTCCCAGCAGCCCAGCCCCTCCCAGCCCCCCAGCCCCTCCCAGCACCCCAGCCCCTCCCAGCCCTCCAGCCCCTCCCAGCACCCCAGCCCCCCAGCCCCTCCCAGCCCCCCAGCCCCTCCCAGCACCCCCAGGCCCTCCAGCACCCCAGCCCCTCCAGCCCCCCAGCCCCTCCCAGCCCCCCAGCCCCTCCCAGCAGCCCAGCCCCTCCCAGCCCCCCAGCCCCTCCCAGCACCCCCAGGCCCTCCCAGCACCCCAGCCCCTCCCAGCACCCCAGCCCCTCCCAGCACCCCCAGGCCCTCCCAGCACCCCAGGCCCTCCCAGCCCCCCAGCCCCTCCCAGCACCCCAGGCCCTCCCAGCAGCCCAGCCCCTCCCAGCCCCCCAGCCCCTCCCAGCACCCCAGCCCCTCCCAGCACCCCAGGCCCGAAGAACAGCACCTACCTTTGCAGTGTGTGACGTTGGTGGAGCCATCGAAGTCGGTGCTGGTGTCGCCTGGGCAGGTGATGCAGTGGTTCTGGCCAAACTCGGGCTGGTAGGTGCCGACGGGGCAGCGGATGCAGCGGTGGGAGGTGGTGTTGTAGTGGTGGCCGGGGGAGCAGTGCACTGGGGGACAGGGGGGCATTGGTGGGGGGGCATTCTCCCTGAGGCCTCCCTGCCCCCAGGTCTCAGCAGAGCAAGGCCCTTCCCCACTGCCCGGTGCCCTCCCACCCGCGTCTAGTCCCTCTGTCCCCACCCTGTCCGCAGCCATGCAGAGTGCTCTGGGCCTCCGGGGTCTGAGTGGGGGGAGAGGGAGGAGGAGGGGGAAGCAGACCGAGTCCGCCTCGAGGCCAACATCCCACTCCCGGGCATGCGGGTGCGGCAGGGGCTGCACGGGGAATGCCGGGAGCAATTCTCGGGGAGCAGTGGGGGTGAGTCTGGCTGCTGGTGGGGGTTCAGGAGAGAATGGGGGAGAGGAAGTGGAGTCCAGACACGTGTTCAATGAGGCTGAGTCACGGGGAGGAAACGAGGCAGGAGTGGAGTGGGGGCGCTGGAGCTGGGGCTGCCTCCCTCAGAACGAGGCTCAGAGAACCGTGTTCCTAGCACATGGGGGTGTCAGAAGGGCTCCCCAAAGGCGTGCCTGTGCCCCGGGTGGGGAGGAGTGGTGGGGGTGCAGGCTGGCGGCCCTGGAGGGATGGGGTGTCCAGTGGGGTGACTCTGACTGGCCCCACCGTCCCTGCTGCCTCCTGCACTTCACCTTCCGGCCCCGCCGTCCTTCTACACGAAGCGCACAGAGGAGCTGGCGGCTCCCCTCGCCGCCCGGGAGGCTCAGAGCCCTTGACCACAGCTAAGTCTGTGGGGGCCCGCTGTCCTGCCCAGCGTGTGGCACGGAGCCGGGCACCAGTGTCCAGTGCCTGATGGCTCCAGGCTCCCTCTGACCGGAGGTGTGGGCGGGAAATGGTCCCCGAGCAGCTCAGCCAGCCTGGGGGGGGGGGGGGGCGTGGGGCGCCCTCACCTTTGGCCTCGCAGTCTTGGAAGGAGGCCGTGCCCTCGTGCTTGGTGAGCAGCCCCCCTCCGCAGGGGAAGCAGCCGGTGCGCCCAGGCTCCGGCTGGTACGTGCCCACGGGGCAGGCCTGGCAGGGCCTGAAGCCGTCAGCGGAGAAGGAGCCGGGAGAGCACTGGCCTGGAAGACAGAGGCCACGGCTCACTCAGGCCGGCAGGAGGGGCCTCGCCAGCCCTGCCCTCAGCCCTCATCGGCCCCTGGGAAGGGCACCAAGCACCAAGGTTGGGGTGGCTGCGGGGAGGAACCTGGGGGAGGAAGCCTGGGGTGCCCGAGCCTGCCACCCACCCATCTGTGGCGGTCAGAGGCTCATGCCGTGTGGCTCGGCCAGGCCTGGCTCGCCTCCCACCAGCCAGAAGAGAAGGGGCCTTGTGCCGAGCTGGGTGTGTGTGTGGGCCCCACAGTGGAGATGGGGAGTGGGGAGGTCACTTCTTTCAGAGGGACTGTCCCCGATGGCAGGCCACACCGGGGCTCACAGCAGGACCTGGGGCTCTTGGCCGTGTGCAGGGCTGGGCCAGAGCGGGAGGAGGGCCGAGGTCCCCCGGGGACACCACCTAGCAGAAAGGCAGGATGGAGAGTTCCCTGGCATTGCCTGAGGGGCGGCCCAGACTCCAGGTTCTCTGTTCCCAGCAGTGGCCACTCGGAGCTCCGTGCCAGTCCCATCCCTGCTGGGGGCAGGGACCGCCCTTCTGGAGGGGCAGCGGGCCAGAGGGCAGCGGGCAGCCTGCAGACTCAGGCCTGGGCTCTGGTCTCCTCTGTCCCCAGCACCACCCCGGGATCTCAGGCACCCCTTTCCCCACCCGGTCCCTTGGGTGACCCAGGGAAGGGAGGCTGATGGGGGAGAGGTCCATTTCACAGATGAGGTTTAAGTGGGCACTAAATGGAAAAGTTCTTTGCAAACCAAATGTGCTCAGGAAATGGACCGAAGGCTTTCCAGACCACCTACAGGGCCAGCTGCAAAGTTCTGTGTCGAGCAGTTCTTGCCCAAGCAGGTGCCACAGAGCACGTCCATGGCGATGCGTGCTCCATGAAATGTACCACGACTGGCCAACCATAAAGCACCGGGGCCTCCACCACAGACCACGAGGTGAGCTGCAGGTGACCAGGTGTTTGTGAACTGGGAAGGGCTGAGTGCAGCCCCGCCCTGGCTGACCGTGGCCCTCTGCGGCGTGGACGCCTCTGGCCCGCAGTGCCCCCTGCAGCGGGTCAGGACAGCTCTGCGAATGGCACGGAGGTTTTCAAAGTCACAAGGCTACGGCCTGTGCTCTGGCAGCCTCGATGGAGCCCACAGCGCCCTGTCCCCGCCCCGCCCTCCCCTTCCTGGCTGGGCCCACACTTGCCTCCACATTCAGACACGTTGCGGGCACCGGCCAGGCCGAGCCCGTCGCTGCTGGGGCACGGTGTGCAGCTGAGCTGGCCTTCCCCATCCTGGTAGGTGCCCGGCGTGCACGGCACACACTGGCCGGAGTCCCCGCTGAAGTAGGTGCCCGGCTCGCAGGCCACTGCGGGGCAAAGCGGAGAGTCTGCTGGTGGCCGGGTCTCCTGGCGCCTGCGGCCACCTGTGGGACCCTGGAGGCCAGACCTGGTCTCAGGCCCCTCCTGGCTGCCCCTGCTGAGGGTCCTCTCAGACCCCTCCCCTCCGCCTTCTGTGCAGGCTGGGGTCCAGGCTCCAGCGGGACCTTTGTCCTCTTCTCTCGACCCACATCCTGCCTGCAGCTCTGAGCCCTTGGCCTGCGTACCATCTGCCTCCTGGAGGAGACACGGTCACTTTGTCCAAACCCAGCTCCCCTGCTCCCCCTCCCCTTCCCCCTGTGGAGGGAGGTGATGCCTGAGGATGTGGGATAGCAGAGAGTTGGGGCAGGGACAGCACGGGCAGGAAGGCAGGGGCAGAGATGGTGGGATGAAGACAGAGCCAGTGTGGTCGGCTGCACTGAGCAAATACACAAATGGAGGAGCAGCAGAGGAAACTGATGGGGAGAGGAGGGCTCCGAGAGACGTTCCGGGGAGGAGGGGAGGGCTGTGGGCTGGAGGTGACGCTAGCAGGCGCGGGGGCACGTGGGGCCGATGCTGCCAGTGACAAGGGGGATTTGGGTGAAGAAATACGGAAGTTGTGTTCTGTCTGGCAATGTTTCTTAAAGTTTGAAATGATTTTAAAATAAGTTATTAAAAATAAAAGAAGAAAAGTAAAAAATAAATAAAAAAAATAAAGGAAGGGCAGAGAAAGGCAGCACTGCCCACTTCACTGCCTGAGCCAGGACCCCGCCCTCCGCTCCCTTCCCACCTCCTGCCCTCCCCTCCCCGTACCCCTAAGCCCTTCGCCAGCAGCCCCCAAGCTCCTCTAGCCAAGCCTGTGCTTTGGACTTGGGGCTCCAGCCACCAGTTAAGGTCCTCACAGGGTGACCCGCGAGCGGCTCGAGCTAACCGGTAAGCAGCAGCTCCGCATCGTCCCTCCCCACGTCGCCCAGAGCAGAAAGGGGGCCACCGCTGCCCAGGAAGCCCGTGTGGCCCACGAGGCCCCCTTCTCCCCGGCCCTGCAGCTGTGCTCTGAGTGCACCTCGCTCCTGCCGCCCCGAGTCTCCCCTCTGGCTTGGCCGCCCCTCCACCGCCCGCCCTCCGCTCAGCCTCCCCCAGCGGACAGGGCCCAGGTGGTTTCCAGGCCCCCAGAGCAGCCCGCCTGCCGGGTCCGAGCCGCGTGCTGCCCGGGTGTGCTCGCTTGCTCACCACTGCCTTCTCTCCCCAAGTAAACTGCACCCCACACTCAGCACCCGGCCCGCTGCAGCCCCGTCTCCTCCCAACAGGCCTGCCCTGGGGGGTCATGTCACCAGCCTTGTTCACTTGGCCCTGCTGGCCCTGCTGCACCCCTGGGGCCCTCAGCCTCACGTGCATCTTCTCTCGGCTCCTGCTCTGCCCTCAGCCCCTGCCGCCCCCGGCCCCTGCCTCCACTGTCTTGCTGGCCTGCACTCTCCGTCCCACTGGCAGGACTGCGGTGCAGGTCACGCGTACCCACGCTCACCGAGTGCGAGCCTCGCCCAGGGCCCGGCACCCGGGAGTGTCCTCCGGGACAGCCACTGTGACAGCGCCACGCTGCTCCTCTCTGGCGGCCTCGTGCTTCTCTGTCCCCTCCCTCGTGTGCCCTCTCCCTGGGCCGCGTGGAAGGAAGGATGGAGAACGTGGCTGTGCCCGGGACTCACCGCATGTGCCGTCCTGCAGCGTCTGGCCTGTGCTGCATGTGCCCGGGCCCTCCGGGGCCTTGGCCGGCTGCTGGGCCACTTCGTACTCGGTGCCCGCGACCTGGATGGAGAAGAGCTGCCGGCTGACAGCCTTCCGCAGGGTCCTGATGGCAGCCTGCATGCTCTGCTCTGCCCGCCTCCGCACGCAGTCCGCCTCGCAGGTGTCTGCAGGCGAAGAGAACGTCACACACCTCCCCCCATCCCACCCCACCCCCCACCCCAGCTGCCTCTTCCCCAGCTTCCCCTCTGCCCTCTGCCGGCACCGGCACTGCACTGGGCCAGGCCATGGCTGGGAGCGCATTCTCCCAGCAGCCCTGGGCGAGGCACCATGGCTGCGTCCATCGGACAGATGAGGAGACTGAGGCTGCCAGAGCTATCGCCGGCCCAAAGCCACGCGGCAGATCTGAGTGGAAACCAGGCCGCCGCCACGGCAACACATCCCTCCCCAGGGCACACGCACTGTGGTGCTCCTGCTGCCCTCACACCCTGCCACCGCCCCAGGAACAGGCCCAGCTCCCTGGCCTCGCACCCCGGCCCTCCTGGCGTGGTCCCTCGCTGTGAACGTCGCTTTCAGCCTCCCTGCCCGACACGCTGCTTCCCGGACACGTCTTGCTCTCTCTGTCCTCTGTGCCTTTGCCTGTTCTAGTGGCTCTGCCTGGATGCCAGTCCCGCCCCCTCTCCATGGGGTGAACTTTGATTTCAAGCCCTGACTCCAATGGCACCTCTCTGGGAAGACTTCCGGGGGCCCTCCCGGGGGTAGACTTCCGGTGTGCCCCGTTTGTTCTCATGCCCCTCCACCTAGCGTCGCCCCAGCACTGGGCGGTCTGTGTGCACATCTGCCTCCCCGTGGCTGGAAGTGCCACCAGTGAGGGGACCCTGGTCCGGTCCCCGCATTCCAGTGTCCAGGGGGCTAGGCACACACAGCCACATTTGCTGACTGATGTCAACTCCTCTCACCGCTCACCACTCACTCACAGCCAAGAGGAAGTTCTTGGTACCAGACATGAGCCAGAACTACCAGCCCCGGGGAGCCCAGGAAGACAGGCCTTTGGCTGGTCTGTTCTGGGAAGGCTGCGGGGTAGCCCTCCAGGCCCCGTGTGGCTGCCCCTGGCCCTGAGCCCTGCTCCTCTCAGGCCCGGGGCTTCCTCCGCCACCCTGGCTCCAGGCAGTCCCTTTGCCAGTCCTCGCCTGCCAGGCCGGCCTCGACCTCCAGCAGCCGTGTCGGGGCTGGGAGCCAGCACCATGCCCCTAGATCTTGCCACCCTCTGGTGTGCTGGCCTCCCCGACGCCCTCCACAGCCCACGGGGACCCCTCACCCACCTGAGGCCTCTTCCACCTTTGTCTCCACCTCGAACTCCGCTGTGATGTGGGTCACCTCCTTGGATGGGGACTTCCGGCCACGGCGCCTCTTCTTGGAGGAGTCACACTTGAGGGTCACAAAGGTCACGTGGCTGTTTTCTGGACAAGGAAGGGACCGCTGTGGCCAAGTGGCACAGGCAGGGAGCAGGTCCTATCCAGCCGTGCACACCGTGGCCTCACCGTCCCAGGTGCACACGGGAAGCTGAGGCTGGAGAAGGCCAGGGCTGGCTCTAGGTGCCAGAGGGGCCGGTGGCTGAGTCAGCTCTGCCAGCCCCGGGGCCCATCACCGGAGGCGCCTCCCGCACCTCCTGTGCAGCGGCACCAGGCGGCTCCGCCTGAGGTGCTCGGCGATCTTCAGGAGGCAGAGCAGAGCTGCTCCCGCCAGGCCCCGCACCAGGCTTCCCCGCTAGTCCCGGCCGGACCTCCTCCTGGGCCGCCCTCCCTGAGGAATGCGCTGCTGAGCGAGCCCCCGTGATTCCTGCCACTGGACGGCCAGGCAGAAAGCCCTTGCTCTGGGAGCTCACTGACCCCTGGTGAAGCAGCGACTGCGGCCCCAGGGATGGTGGGGTCCTAAGCCTCCTACTTCCTGCTGGCCGCCTTCCCAAGGGACCCCATCGTGGCCTACGGTGCGCAGGTGTGGCCACCGGGCTCAGGGGCCCAGGGGTAGCTTCAGCTGACCCCGCCCTGCTGGGCCCTGGCTCCCAGCTCCCAGGCATGGGAACCCCGCCCCGTGTGGGCTGGTACCAGGGGGGCCCACTCACCCAGCAGCAGCTGCCTCGGGGCCTCCTTGGCTGGCTCCCGGCTGCGGGGCCGGAGGTGGCACTTGGCATCTCGGATCTTGAAGCGCGCCTTCTGCCTGATGGGGGTGGCGGGGGCACCTGGGGAAACCAAAGTCCCCCAGGTGGTGGCCTCTCCTGTGAGCAGGAGGTGGTGGGGCCGGGGCTGCCAGGGGCTTAGGGGGGCCTCTGCTGCCTCACTTCTCTCCCTGTGAGGCCTGAAAGAGGCGACGTGGGGGCGGTGGGGGCAGGCTGGAGCCAGCGGCCTTCCAGCCAGAATCTTCTGTGGAGGGAAGAAAGGCCCGCCCTAACCCCCACCCCAAAGCCAGCTCACATGGCCTGGGTGTTCGGGGAAGTGGGCAGAGGAGAGAGGGAAGCCAGGGAGGGAGGGTGGGAGCAACAGATGCCCAGACCCCTGCTTCCTTGGCGGAGCTGGGACTAAAGCAGCAGCAATCACAGAGGCTGAGCCACATCGTGGGTGTTAGACACACACAGAGGCCATGTCACTGAGTCCTGCATCTGGACAGGAACAGGCGTGGGACACAGCCTGCTCCTGCCGGTGGCAGCTGGCTGGGCCATGCTGGCACTTTGGGGCAGGGTCTTCCCCGGCAGCGCTGACTCAGGAGCTTTTAGGACTTAATGGCCCCAGGGGGTGGGACTCGTGCCCCTGAAACCCACACCCTAAATTCAGCACCTCAGGGTCACTGAGCCACTCTGTGCTGGGGTCCAGGAGCCTCGGGGTCAGAGGAGCCCTTCCGTGGTCCCAGCCCCGCAGCCTGCCTGCTACCAACAGCCCAGGAGGCTCCCCGCTGGGCCGTGCCCACCCCCTCACCCTCCAGCATGAAGCGCCCCGTGGGGGCGCACGGCCAGGCCAGGGCTACCTGCGCAGCTGGGCCCGGCGCTGGAGCTGGTGTCGTTGCGCTTCTGTGGCGTCTTGCCCTGGAGGCTGGGGACCCCGCAGCTCAGACTGTAGCTGTTTTCTGAGTCTGCGGAGAAGTGGGTGGTGAGGCGCCCCAGTTCCCCCGGGCCTCAGAGGGGCAAGGGAACGAGATGGAGGTCCGGGCCTAGCCTGTGTCAGTTCCTTTCTGCTACCAGACCACAGGGTATGCGGAGCAGAGGGACCCTGCGGCCCAGGGAGACCCAGGCAGCTGCCCAGGGCCACGCCATGAGCAGGGCTGGGCCTCACCCCCACCAGGCTCCTTCCTGGGGAACAGCAGGGGCGGGGGCTGGACCCGGGGGAGGAGCCCCCACCCAGCCCACCCCGGGACGGCCTGGGTTACCTGGCACAAAGTGCGTGTGCGCCGGGCAGGCGAGGGAGCAGCTCTCCACCCCGCCCGCCTTGCTGCACCACAGCTGGGCCCGGGGGGAGGCCTTGGCCGGAGCAAGGCACCTGCCTGTGTCTGAGAAGGAAGACAGAGAGGCTTGAGGGGCCAAAGCAGAGGCTTTCTGAGGGGGCTCCACCACCCCTGTCCCAGGGCCAGACCACCTTGGTGGGAAGGGGCTGGGAGACGGCAGAGCCCACAGGCCCGGGATTTGGGCTACATCCCTAGTGGGGGGTGCGCAGGCGGCAGCCGATCAATGATTCTCTCATCATGGATGTTTCTCTCTCCCTCTCCTTTCCTCTCTCTGAAATCCATAAAAATGTATTTTAAAAAAAGCCTGGCAGGTCCTCAAAGTTAAACACAGCTGCCATGTGGCAGCAGTTCTACCCCTGGCATCCACCCAAGACGGAAAGCGTGTCACACAGACCCCTGCAGCGAACGCAGGGCCGCACTCAGAACGCTCAGACTGGGACCGCACCCGTGCACGGTAACGGTGTGCCCAGCCGTACGATGGGACAGCAGTCGGCAGCGCCAGGAGTGAGGCCTTGGCCGCATGGCTCAGTCGTTGGAGCACGAGCCTGAGGACTGGAGGTCTCAGGTTCGGTCTTGTCACAGGTGTGTACTGGGTTTCGGGTTCGATCCCCTGCCCAGTCAGGGCCCATGTGAATGACAACCGATTGATGGTCTCTCTCACATCCATGTTTCTCTCTCTTCCCTCCCTGCTCCCTTTCACTCTGAGAAATACCAGTGGAAAATACCCTCACTCCTTGAGGGAGAGTTAAAAACAAAAAAAGGAACGAGGCCCTGGCAGTGTGAGCCCTGCAAACACGGACTGTGGTCGCCGAGGCCTGGCTGGAGGGGTCGGGGAGTGACTGCTACGGGCTGGGCTTCTTTGGAATGAAAATGCTCTACAACTGACAGGGGCTGGGCAACTGACAGTACCGAAAACCATCGACTTACCACTTCGTTATTTTTTAAAGCATTTTACTTGTTTGTTTGTTTGTTTACTTTGTTAATCCTCACCCGAGGATATTTCCCATTGGTTTTTTTTCTACGGAGAGTGGAAGAGAGGGGGAAAGACAGAGAGAAACACCGATGTGCGAGAAACACATCAACTGGTTGCCTCTTGCACAAGAACCGACCAGGGATCCCCGGGCTGGGGAGGAGCCTGCAACCAAGGTGCGTGCCCTTGACTGGAATCGAATCCGGGACCCGCAGGCTGACACTCTATCCACTGAGCCAAACCAGCTAGGGCACACTCTTTATTTTTATTTATTTATATTTAAATGCATGTTTATTGATTTCAGAGAGAAAGGGAGACAGCGAGAAACAGCAATGATGAGAGAGAATCATTGATCAGCTGCCTCCTGCACGACCCCCTACTGGGATTGAGCCCGCAACCCAGGCATGTGCCCCTGACCGGAACTGAACCCGGGACCCTTCAGTCTACGGGGTGACGCTCTATCCACTGAGCCAAACAGGCTAGGGTTCGAATCACGCACTTTAAATGGGTGAATTGCATGTCTTTCAATAAAGCTGTTAATAAAAACAAAAACAAAACCCCGGAGGAAGGCAGGCATGACCTAGAGAAAGCCTGTTGGTCCTGTAGACACCAGCCCCAGCGGGACCCCAAGGAGCTGGTGGGCACACCTCTGCAAGCCCATCAGCCGACCACAGCCCCAGGCGGGAAGGCGGCGCCGGGCGGCCAGGCCTCTCAGCTGGTTTCCTTACACCAGCACCAGCCATGCTTCCAAGACTTGACCACACGGCCCCAACACGCCTTCGCCCTCGGCGGCAGGACCGGGCGCTCCGTTCAGCGTGGCGGAGCCTCGCAGAGTGGCAGCTCTGACTTACTGATTTCCAGAATCAGGTGCTGGCGCTCGTCTTTCAACAAACACGACGAGGGACTAGCTGCCAGCTCTGCTCTAGGCGCTGGCGTTCACAGGGAGCAAGACAGGCCCCAATCCTGCCCGGCTGTGCGAACACACACTCCAGTGAGGACAGCCGGACAGAGCGGGGGTGTGGGCAACAGCCATCGTGTCTGGAGGTTGGGAGTGCAGTGGGGGAAAGGAAAGGGGAAGCACATGGGAGGGCAGAGTGCGAGGGGGCGGGTGGTGTCCGGACTGTGCTCAGAGTGAGGAGCCTCCGGTCACAGGAGCGTGCACCCCCGCTGTGCTCAGGGAAGGACCACATCAGGAGCTCAGTGGGGGACGCGGGACAAGGAGGTGAGGGGAAGGCCACCAGGCCAGGGTGCAGCGGCCTCTGGCCATGCAGAGAGCTGGGGCCTTGCTTCGGGGAGAGGAGTCCCGGCGGGCTCAGAGCAGACAGGCCTCAGGGCTTCAAGGCTCGCTGGCTGCCCTGGGCAGTCAGTCCCGCACCCAGAGCAGGCCCGGCACAGGTGGGGGGTCAGCACGTGAGGTGGAGCCAGTGAGTGTGGGGACTGCCCGGGCCCCGAGCACCCGCAGAGGGCGGAGGATCCCTGCGCTCGCTCTAGGAGGCCCTGCCTCACGCCGAGGGGCTGGCAGCTTGGGCAGGGTGGGTCTGAAGAGACCCGGTGCTCCCCGTCCAGGCTCTGCTGCCGCTGCCCCCGGAAGCCCCGCTCCTACCAGCTTTCTTGGCAAGATAAGGGGGAACCGAGGCCTCCACTCCCTCCCTCTGAGCCTCCAGCTCCTCCTGAGCCCACTGGCTGCACACGATGAGGCCAGGCCCCCCAGGTCTGTCTGTGCTCCGCTGACCCCTAGGCTCTCGGCCACCTCACGTCCGTAGGCCTCGTTCCCGTCAGCCAGGGGCCAGCAGCAGAGGCACCTGCCCAGCACCTGCCTAGATCCCCAGCTTGCAGAAGCCACGGCCTCTCCCTGCCCACCAGGCCGGAACAGAGGGGCGGGTCCGAGTGATGCCCACCCCAGGGCACCTGCCCCCGGGCGCTCACCCACGCAGTCCTTCCGGTTCCAGTGGAGTCGCCTCCCCGGGGGGCAGATGCACTCGAAGCTGCCCTTGGTGTTGACGCAGCCCTGGTCGCAGCTCCCGTTGCTCATGCTGCACTCGTCCACGTCTGTAGCACAGGCGGGGGGGGGGGGGGGGGAGGAGGGTAAGGGCAGGAGGGGCAGGACTGCCAGCCCCGGCCACCCCCTCGGGGCAGAAGGGCCGGGAATCCCCTGACCCTAGCCTGACCCTGTCACTGTGCACAGACACGGGGCTGCACCCATCACACATACAAGCATGCACACACACGTGAGCACACAAGACTCACACACACACCGACACATCCCTCCTGCCCAGACGGGGGGTGGGCAGAGCAGTGGCACAAAATTAAAGTTCCCATGTGGCCTCTTCTCACTGTGGGACTTGGGCCAGGCCCTTCCCAGCCGCCGCCTCCTGTACCACGGGCACTGGCGGAAGGAAGTCACCTCTGAGCCCTTCCTCCTCAGACCGCCAAAGGCCAAAAGCACACGTTGTGTGGGAGGGCTAGACTGCATTCACTCTGGGGTACATGACTGTGAGCACCCCGGCCTGCCACCCACATTTGGGGAGCGGCCGGCCCAGAGAAGCTGGTGCCCAGGTTTTGGGGAGTCCCTGCAGCCTACCCCAGGTGCCACCCCCAGCACCAGCTGTGCCCGATCACTTCTCTGCCTCACCCAGTGGGCCCTCACGGCTGCCCAAGGCACAGGGCGGGAAGAGACACCCAGGACCACAGGGGACACCGTGCCCGTACATCTCCAAGTCCCAAGTCTGTGCCTCCCAAGTCCACTGAACCTCCGCCTCCGCCTCCTCTACGCCCCTCCCACCGCCTGAGCCCCGGCAGCTCTGGCTCCCATGTCTGGAACTGTCTCCCCCCTGGTGCCCGGGTTCCACTCTCCTGAACACGTGGCAGCCAGAGCAGTCTCGGTACATGAACTTGGCCTTGTCCCAGCCCTGATCAAAGCTTCCACAGGGGATAAAACCCAGTGCCCGCGGGCTCTTGCAGCCCTGTATGCCATCTGCATCTCCTGCCACGCCCACAGGGCTCTGGCCTCACCGGCTGCCTCTAGGTCACGCTACCTCAGGGCCTTCACACATGCTGGCCCCTCTGACAGGCCCCCCCCTCATCTGGACCCAAACGCTCCTCCTTTAGGATCCCTCACCGTCTCCCTGCTCTGCCCCCCTCTGCTGTCACCTCTCCCACTGCATGAACTGCCGGTGGGATTCTGGGTGGCGACCACCCTCTTCCAGACGGGGGTTCCCTGTAGCCGTTTCCAGGTCTATGCCCACCACCTGGCCAAGGCTTAGCATCTGGTGGGTACTTGCGGCCCCTCCCGATCCTCTGGCCTTTCCTCTGGCTGAGCCCCTCTGCCCACCAGTCCCCAGCCTTGCTTAGCCCCCCAGGCTCGTCAGGGTGAGGGTGAGGGTGAGGGTGTGGGGTGTGGTGCAGGGGGCCGTGCGGCCGGCGCGTGCCTCGGGGGGAGGTGGCCTTGGAGGGCGGGCTGCAGACCTCCGCAGTGGGTTGTCCCGTAGAGCGTGTAACCGCGGTGGCACAGACACTGGAAGCTGCCTGGGGAGTTGACGCAGATGTGGTCGCAGGTCCGCGCGAAGGAGCACTCGTCGATGTCTGCGTGGCCACAGGGAGAGAGTTTGGGGAGGCGTGTCAGGGTGGGCGGGGGGGCACGCCTGCCCCTGGCCCCTCAGTGCACAGCCCACCGGCTTCCTGTCACTGCCGGCTTTCCTTTGTCTCCACTGCCTGTGCTTCCGTGTCAGGAGCCACCTCGTGTCTTCTCTGGAGGTGGGCAAGGTAGGAATATTTTGAATGGAAGGGTTACAAATTTCTGCCACTTTACTACCCCACGGTTAACTGTGATTAGGATTGGCTTTTTATTTTTTTAATATATTTTTATTGGTTTCAGAGAGGAAGGGAGAGAGAGAGAGAAATCTCAATGAGAGAGACTCATTGACTGGCTGCCTCCTGCAAGCCCCCAGTGGGGATGGAGCCCACAACCCGGCATGTGCCTGACAGGGAATCGAACTGTGACCTCCTGGCTCACAGGTCAATGCTCCATCACTGAGCCCTGCCGGCTGGACTGGTCTTTAACCCACCCCTGCGGGAAACTGACGGGCTAAGGAGGCAGCTGCACTGGGGCATGAAGCCAGGCCTCCTGGTTGCTGATTAAAGTGTTTTCCCATCCCCCCCACATGCCTCCTGAGGAAGTAAGCAGCACAGACAGACAGGAGCAGGGGGACAATATTCTACCACGAGGGGCAGTGAGGTGGCCTGGACGGCAGTGAAGTCCGATTCTGAGGTTCCTGGCAGCCGGGGTGAAAGGGAAGAGTGCTTGTTGCTGGAGATGAAATAAACCCCGTGCTCACAGGAGACAGGGCTGAGCTGCCGAGAACTCTGAGCACGGCTCCTGTGGGACAGGGGATGGGCGCCTGCTTCTCCACGGCACTGCACATGGAGCTCGTTCTCTGAATACGTTAGCTCATGTGACTGCACGCATGTTCATAGCACGTGTGTGTGTGTGTAATAACACTGGTGCTGTGGGCGCTCCAAGGAGACTGATCCCTCTGGGTGGGGGTCTGGGAGAGCTGATGCTGTGGCTTCCGGGCTAGTTTGCAATGAAGGAGATCGGATGAGGGGAGGGTGCTGCAGGCAAAGGTGGGAGGTGGCAGCCCAGGGCGCCCAGGGGCTTGTGAGGCGCTCAAGGGGGCTGGGGAGGTGTCTGGGGTCCCCATCCCCAGGGCCCTGAGTGCCAAGCAAAAGCACTTAGACCCCTCCCTGCTGGAGCCGGGAGCCCAGGGGGGTGCTGGGGCGGGGGCCCAGGCCTTAGAGATGAGTCTGGAAGAGGCTGGAGAAGACACGGTCAGAGACCAGAAACAGACACGTGGTCGCCTCCTCTTCCTCCGCCTTGGCAGCTGCCCGCCTCTCTCACAGGGCAGCTGGGGATGCAAAGTCAAGGGCCCACTTCAGCCCCCCACAGGGTGGAGGGCGAAACCAAGTCGAGTGCAGAGGGGCCTTGACTGGGGCCTGGGCAGATGCTGAGCTCCAGCACACCCTGTGCCCTGGGAG
The DNA here is from genome assembly GCF_963455305.1 of Plecotus auritus. NCBI lineage: Eukaryota > Metazoa > Chordata > Mammalia > Chiroptera > Vespertilionidae > Plecotus > Plecotus auritus. The sequence goes on from NC_137772.1 coordinate 224,240,118, forward strand.
GAAGCCCTGGCCCCGGATGGGCTGGCCCTGGGCCCTCCCTCACCCCTCAGGGCCTCGAGCTGCCCCGGAGCCCGGCTCTGAGCAGCAATAACAGACAGACGCTGCAAGCCCCACAGCCAGATTCGGCCACGCGTGGCTGCAGCTACTGGAACCCCGTGGACACGGAATGACTAGACCAGCCGTGGGCAAACTACGGCCCGCGGGCCGGATCTGGCTCTTCTATCCGGTTCTCTTGCTCTCCCCTCCGCTCCTTTACTTTGAATTTATATTAGTTCACACAAACACTCCATCCATGCTTTTGTTCCGGCCCTCCGGTCCAGTTTAAGAACCCACTGTGGCCCTCGAGTCAAAAAGTTTGCCCACCCCTGGACTAGACCGTAACAGTAATCGTGACGGGACTGGCCACGCCCCCGCCACACAGGCTTCCCTGGCCCGGCCCTCAGCAACCCCTCCCAAAGCTGCCCCCCAGGGTACCCCTGTATTCTCAGTGGCCTCATCCAGCCCCACAGAGCTCCCTCTGTGGTCCCCAAGCTCCCTCAGCCCAGCAGTGCCACTTCCTGGGTGGGTTTACCTCCCTGGCTCCGCCTGGGAAATGCCTCTTTTTCAAGCATTTCACCCACATCCCATCTCAGGAAGCCCTCCGAACACTCTCTCCACTGCTCACGCACTGGGCTCCTTCTGAACCAGGATGTTGGCTGGACTTGTCCTGGGCTCTGATTCTTGGCTTCTGCCCAGATTTCTCCTCCCATTACCCTGCTCCTAGCAGGTGCCGGGACCCTATAAAAGGACCTCGGAGAGCACCTGCAACGTGCTATTGCTTCCACCAGGTGGCAGCACTCCACCGCTGAGGCCACGGGAGGCGAGGAGGGGACGCAGCTGATGATCTCTGCTACCCACTGGCTGTGCCCCCTGGGACACCTGCTGCTCTCTCCCTGGGCCCTGGAGTCATAAAGGACAGGGAGGCGGGGAGGGCAGGAGCACATGCTAAGGACCCCAACACCACCTGTTTCTCCCAGAGCCGGACAGCCGGGAGAGGAGGGGGCCGGGCTGACGGCATGTCCTGGCACCGAGAAGCTCACCTTGGCACGTCCGCTCGTCCGTCAGCAGCTTGTAGCCCTTGCGGCAGCCGCACTCGAAGCTGCCCACGGTGTTGCGGCAGGAGTGGTCGCAGCCCCCGTTGTTGGCCAGGCACTCGTTGATGTCTGCGGAGCCAAGCGCGGGGCGAGGAGAGTGGGCTGCAAGCGGGGAGGACGGCCCAGCACCGCCCTTCCCTGACCTGCCTGTGCCCGCTGCCCAGGGCTGGCCTGTTTCTCCACTGAACACAGGGATGGGGGTCCAGCTCGGCAGTGGGGTCAGGAGGGTGGTTACACCACTTCCCCCTGGACGTGGCCACCGTGTGCTGTTGGGCAGGACAACGGGAGGCCGAGGGCCCTGCATCCTCTCACCGCCCCGAGGGGGGCAGCGCGGGGCAGTGAGGCCTGGGGCAGGCGGCTGCCTTCCCAGCTGTGACCCTGCCGCTCGGACTGTAAGACCAGGGTCAGAGGCACCTCGAGGGGTAAGAGAGTGACATCGGTCAGTGTTCAGGGGACTCGTAGCGCCCGCGGGTGGAGGCGCTGCGGGCGGCAGCGCAGCCTGTGGTCCTGGGACTGATGCTCATCTGCCTCTTCCTGCTGCCCCACCCCGATGCCTGCCTGTTGATCTGAGCCGTTCTCCACTCAGCACCTGACGAGTGTGGCTGCACCCTGAAGGTCCCTGCCTGCCCCCACGCCTCACCGCCCAGCCCCAGCCCCGAGCGTCCTGCGGAGGCCTCCGCTGGCACCTGCGGGGATGGCAGCCTCTCCCTCCCCCGCGGCCTGTGGGCTGATGCAGCCTGAGCTCCCGGCCCCGTGTGAGCTTTGCTCCAGGCTCTGGCCAGCTGGCAGATGGCCGTCCGAGCCCCTGCCTCTGAGGTGTTCCCTTTGGGCCGGCCCTCAGCCCCCATGCTGGTCACCCCTCCAGACAAACCCCGCAGTTAGTAACAGAGGAAGAGCCGACTTCCAGGACAGGGCGCAGGAAGCAGGACAGAAAGGCCGCTCCGCGTGGGCCTCTGGCCTCTCTCAGCAGGGCTGCCCACTCAGGTTGCAGCGCCCACTGGGCCTGACCTGAGCCGAGGCCACATGCCCGTCCTGTGCCACAGGCACCGCCCGGGATCAAGGTCACTCTGCCCCAGGTGCCTGGGTCCCACGCAGGAGACTGGTCCCATCCCGCCCCTCGCCATGTTGCTCTCGCTTCTTTTCCCGCAGCCTCCAGAGAAGGCAGGCGAGAAGGCAGTGAAGCCTTCCCACGCATCGCCACTGTCCCCTCCCCTGGGGATTATGGGAAGACGGGGATCTCTAACTAGAAGCTTCTCGCAGAGCGAAGGCCCACCTCAGCCCTGGCCCAGCCTGCTGTGTGATCCGGGCAGGGAAAGGCACCTCCCTGGGCCTCAGGTCCCGGTGTCGCTGGTGAGACTGGCCCTGCAGTGGGACTGCCTCTTCCGGAACGCCTCAGGCCTCTGGAACCCCGGTGCCATGCCTCCCCATCTGGACCTCTTGGCTAAGGGCTGTCATAGCAACCAGACAGGCGGCAGGAGGCATGTTTGCTCGGGCCAGGCCGGTGCAGCAGGCTGCCGGGGTCACCGCCCGGGAAGCTACGCCCAGCTGCAGCCTGGGACACAGCGAGGGAGCACTGGGCACAGATGGCTCCTCTACCTTCATTCTGACGCGGTGCATCTGGCGGGGGGCGGGGGCAGCTCCTCTTCCCACCTCCTGCCCCTCTAGACTCTCCTCCTTCTCCACTGTGCTCCCCCAGCCCTCACCAGGCGGCCGAGTCCCCTTCCTGTCCACGGGTCTTCTGTGGCCTACCGCTGTCCCAGAGGAAAGGCCCGGCCCCCTTGCCTGCTCTCCCTGCCCCCTGGCTCCTGTCTGGGCAGCCCCAACCCAGCCTGCCCTGGGAACACTGACCCGGAAGCCTTCTCCGACCTCCTCTCAGTTAGCGCCCTGCCACGGGGCCTGCCCTCGGGGCTATGGAAGGGCCTCAAGCACAGGGGCCGGGGGATGAGTATGAGGCCCCTGTCGGGAGCCCAGGGCCTGGCGCAGGCTGGCACAGTGACTGCCCAGGGATGCTCACTGGATGGATGAATGAGTGAGGAAACGAGGGAGTCAGGGGGGCTGAGAGAAGGGTGGGGTCCTGAGCCATCTGCTGGAACATTCCAATGCATCAATGTTCGAGGGTCAGTACTATGTGGGGGAGGCGGAGGGGGAGGACACAGCCTGGCCACCCAGAGGCATGTGGGTGAGGGCTCTCAGGTGGGAGCAGAGGGAGGAGCTGGGGAGTGGGCTGGGCTGGAGGGGCAGAGGCAGGAGAGGGAGGAGAGGAACAGGCAGTGGTGGGGTTCTCTGTTCTGGAAGGTGCTGGAGGATGGCTGGTGCCTGAGGAAACCCGGGCTCAAGCTCAAGTAGGCCCCAGACCCCCGCCTCTCGGAAGGACCAGCTAGCAGGACACCCTTCCCAAGGTCAAGTGGGTGCAGTCTTGAGACCGGACCCGGGCACTGTCTACACTCTTGAAACAAAGCGAGGGCTTGGGGCAAATCCTCTAGAACCCCTTTCCCACGCTGGCCTCCACCTGCCCTTGCGATCCCTCTGGATTTCCTGAAACCTCTGCTACCTGACCTCCAGCCATTTGCTTGAGGACGACCTTTCTGGTTCCGGAAGACACGGCCCCTTTGAGGCCGGTCCTCTGACACGCCCTCCGGGCCTGGCTAACCCCAGGGTGTGCACGCCGACTGAGGAGCGGAGGCCCAGGGCCAGGGCCTCCGCTGTGCACCCCTGGACTGGCTGTGAGCCGAGGCTCTAGAGCACCAAACCCTGGGGTCTGGGGTCAACGTTTGGTTTCCAGGGTCCCTGCCATGAAGATGTTAGGATGTTCTTATCCCGCATCCTAGACTAGTCCATGACCCCGGAGTCCTAATGCATCAGACAACATCCAGACCACTCTTCACCTCACGGCCCCGGGCCCAAGCCAGTCCCTGGAGCCTGGGTGACGGTGGCAGCTGACTCACTGCCCTTCTGGACCCGCCCGGAGACCAGCAACGGCCAGGGACCCTCCCCCAGGGAAAACCTGGCCTCGGCTGCCCCTGCCCAGTAGCTTTGGGGCCTCACCAAGGCTCCAAGGATGACGGGCCAACCCCTTCCCCGGCACACAGGCCCTGCACCATCTGGCCTCCCCGCCCCTCCCCAGACCCGGGCACTCCCTGCCTCTGGGACCTGGAAGCGGCCCCGCGGCAGCCCCATGCCCTTGGAGGTGCTGCCCTGACCACGCCTCCCCCTGGCCCTCTGTCTGCTCACGCTCAGGTCCGGCCCCTCCGCCTGGCCTCCAGTTCCCGCCAAGCTGGGCTTCTCGGTCCAGCCCCGAGCAGGCTGGTTCACACTGACCCCCTTGATTGTAAAACGTGAACACCTGCCTTCTGCACTCTACAGAAGACCCCAGGAACGGACTACTTCATCGCCCGTCTCGCACTCCTACACGCAGGAGGGGCCCAGAAAACCCGGCCGGGACACAAGGGAGCCAGCACTTCCTGCCTCCAGGGCGGTGGGGCTGAGCAGGGGCCACATGCCTGCCAGCTCAGGGTCCTCAGACCCCGGCTCCTCCTGTCCAGTGGCGGACAGGTCCTTTGCACCCCTGGTCCTTCAGCTGAGATGCACCCCCCAACTTCACTCCTCCAGTGAGTCCTAATTTTCCTAACGGGGACTAGCAGACAATCCCACCCCGGGAGAAGCAGACCCTCTCCCTGCGTCGCCCTGCGCCACGCTGTCTCAGCTGTGGGGGTGAGGAAACGCGCCACCCGACCCCTTGGGGAATCACACAAATCACGAGGCCAGGAAGGCACCTGTCACCCAACGTGCAGCCCAGTTCTTTGATAAGAGAACCCTGTTTTTGTGCCCAGGAACCTGGAGGTGTGCGGCAGAACCAGCATTCCCTGGGACGCTGTGGGGGTGCGGGTGCTTAGCCTCCCTCTGCTTAGCCCCTCCCTCAGACATGCAGGCGACAGCTCAGCTTCCTGGTCCCATGCCCACCCCACCGGCTGGCATCGCAGGTCCTGCTCCGCCTGCCCTGCCGTGGCTAAGGAGCGGAGGCGGGCACTGCTCCCGGCTCCGGGCTGACCTTTGCACGTCTTCCCGTCGGGCTGCAGGGTGAATCCCACGGGGCAGCTGCACCGCACGCCCGTGGCCGTGTCCTTGCACGTCCGGTCGCAGCCTCCATTGTTGACGGCACACGTCTCTGGGAGGGAAAGAGATAGAGCTGCTCAGTCTCCTCGGACAGAAGCCACCTCCTCTCCCCACCCAGGGGGAGTCTCCCGAGACAGGAGACCCGAGACCCTCCAGCTGTGGGGCTTCGCCGAGCCTCACGGTCCCCATCTGGAAATGGGAGAAGGGCATCATTTCCGTGGGTTGCTGGTGAACACCCATCATGATGGTGGTGGACGGAGTGATGTTTGCAAACTGCAGAGGGCTGGGCTTGGGTAAAGGCACGGCCAACAGGGCCCCCTCCTCCTGGGGGCCAGTGCCTATGGGCCTGGCTGGTCTTTAACACCCGGTCAGATTCCTCAGGCCTGGTCCGCCTGGCTCAGGCGCCAAGCCCAGGCTGACGCTGGCTGGGGCTCCCACATGCACCCCAGCACCCTGGCCTGTGGCCCTGGAGCCCCGGGGGAGGTTTGCAGAGCGCGCACCATCCATCACCGCCATGAGGCTGGGCCCAACATCTGTTCTCACTGAACGAGAGGCCACAGGCGTCTGGTTTTTGTCCACTTGAAGCTTGTCTGGGGCTTTTTTTCCTCTTTTGCAAATTCAAAGGAGCTGGAGTGGCTGTGGCATAACTGAGGTCACAGGACCTGTCGTGTGGTGAGAGTGATCCTCCCCAGGCCCGCGGGGGGGCCGGCAGAGCCAGGTCGCCAGGGCGCAGGTGGCCCGCACACGAGGAGCCTGGCTCCTGGGCCTCGGAGCCTTCCCATCTGGGTTTCTTCCGAGCATCCGGCGGCTTTGATCTTGTGGGAACTGTGCCCGCCCAGGCTCCCCTCTTTTCTCGGCTGCTGGGAAGCAAAGAGCCAATGGGCTCCTCATTCTTTTATGACCGAGATGCCCTGCCTGCCTGCCTCAGCTTCCCCTGGGCGCCTGGCCTGGGGCCTTTCCCGAGGCCCCCAGTTCATTCTGTCTGCCCATCCGGCTGTGGTACCGGACTCCTGCCAGCTGCCTCTGGCCTCTGCAAGGAGTGTGGGATGAGTGTGGGAGTGGTGACTAAGTGAATGTGTACCCCAGGTGCCAGGAGCCCCTGACACTACTTAGACCAAGTTCACGGTGCCTTCCCTTTGAACTCCAACTTGTGATGGGGGCTGTGCAGGGAGAGGAGGAAGCCGACTTTGCCTCCCGTGTGGGGGGCTGTGCATCTGGGCTCTGCGGGGTGGCCTTGGCCTCCGGTGCGTGGGGCTGTGCATCTGGGTTCTGCGGGGTGGCCTTGGCCTCCGGTGCGTGGGGGTGTGCATCTGGGTTCTGCGGGGTGGCCTTTGCCTCCCGTGTGTGTGGGGGTGTGCATCTGGGCTCTGTGGGGTGGCCTTTGCCTCCCGTGTGTGGGGGTGTGCATCTGGGTTCTGTGGGGTGGCCTTTGCCTCCCGTGTGTGGGGGTGTGCATCTGGGTTCTGTGGGGTGGCCTTTGCCTCCCGTGCGTGGGGGTGTGCATCTGGGCTCTGCGGGGTGGCCTTTGCCTCCCGTGCGTGGGGGTGTGCATCTGGGCTCTGCGGGGTGGCCTTTGCCTCCGGTGCGTGGGGGTGTGCATCTGGGCTCTGCGGGGTGGCCTTTGCCTCCGGTGCGTGGGGGTGTGCATCTGGGTTCTGCGGGGTGGCCTTTGCCTCCGGTGCGTGGGGGTGTGCATCTGGGTTCTGCGGGGTAACTGTGGGGGCTGCCTGAGCAGAGGCCGCCAAGCCGTCTCCTCAAGGCCAAAGTCCACCATGATGGGACGAGCTGTCCCTACCGCAGAAAGGCGAGCGTCCTGGCCCTGGCCTGCCTCTCAGTGTCTCCACAACCCCGAGCCCTCCGCAGGGTGTGGCCAGCTCGGGGAGCTCGCTGCCGTGTGCGCTGGCCCAAGGTTTGGGAGGCCTCCTGCCTGCTAGCGTTTTAGGGTGCAGCTCAAAGACCAGACGGTCGCTGCCTTTCCTGGACTCACACCGGCTGGTCTCTGGTGAGCACAGGCCAAGTTCTGACTGGCACATGGCCCCTCCTGCCCTCGTCTCCCCACCAGACACCTACTGGGGCGCTGCCTTGGCTCTGCCACTCACTGACTGGCCCACGTAGGTCACCCCCTGGGGCCGGGCCTCAGCACCCTCCCCTGGCGGATGAGGACAAGCTTTCCCTTGCAGGGCTGAAGTGAGGGTCAAACCAACCCCCAACTTAGCCCTCCTGGCCCAGCTCCTGGCCTGTAGTAGTTGTTCAACAAATGCTAGTTTCCTCGCCTGGGGTTACAGCCAGAGGGCAGTCCCACCTCCCACTCCCACCCCCAAATCAGAGCCCTCGCTCACCACAAGTGCCCGTGCAGCCTGTCACGTGGAGACCCTCTCTGGAGGGGACAGAGCCCGTGCCTGTCCAGGTGCAGGGACTAAGGCTCAGGCCTGGAGGGCGGGCACACTGTGGGGGATGGGTGTTGCAGCAGGAGCTGGCGCTGGGGCACAGCTGGTGGCCTTACCCAGTGATAGCAGGGTGCGCACTAGGCCTCCATGGTGGTGGAGGTGGGTGTGGCATGGGCATGGGGCGTGGACATGGGATCTTGAGACAGGGACCTGGCAAGACAGACTCCAAGGGTCTTGTAGGCCCTCCTTGTCTCTGGAGGTCCCAGTAGGACACGGAATCTTGGCCCTCCAGAGCGGAAGGGGCTTCCAGAACCTGCTGGCCTCCTGCCCACTGGATGGATGGAGGCCAAGAGGGGGTGAGGTCAAGTCTGAGCGACCACCCACTCTCTGGACCCCCATACAGGCCTCTCCCCTGCCCTGCGCACACCTCTAGTCTCCCGAGTTGCCCAATGGTTGGTGCCTAAACTTCAGGTTTTAAGCCAGGGGCTCGGGGTCCTGTGGGCTATTGTTGGGTGCTGACCACCCCTTCCCACAGCTCCTCGTTATGGTGGGTCCCTTACACCAGGTCCGCTCAGCCTTCCAGGCCTTCGTCCCCCATGCTCACGGCAGCTCTGTGAGAGGTTCCTGGTAGGGACGGTGCAGAGCGCCCTCTACCTTCCTGGCAGGAATGGTGCAGAGCGCCCCCTACCTTCCTGGCAGGAACGGTGCAGAGCACCAGGGCTGTGCGGCCAGGAAGCAGCAGAGCAGGTGGGACCTGCTGGACTAAACCCAGCCCACCTGACAGCCTGTCTCCACTGGCCCCAGCCCCAGAGCCCCCATCGCCCAAGTACGCACTGGCCTCCATCCTGCTGCAGGGCCCCGCCGTCATCAATGCTACACCTGTCCCCAGGCCACATCCGAGAGGCCCCCTGCCACTCCCTCGACATCGGATCCCAGCACCCGCTCTTACTGCTGCCTCCGGGGCCCGGCCACCAGGGCCCTCCTCGGTGGCCTTCCCGGCCTCCCAGCGGTCCCTCCTGCTCCAGCCCCGTGCGTCCTGGCCAGTCCCTACCTCCCGGAGACTTGAGTGTCCTGAGGATGTGGAGACGGAAAGACAGGGAGGGCAAGTCGGCTCACAGAGTGAGCGTGTGAGGGTTTACTCGTGTTATTTCTAATTACTGTGCTGTTTTCCACACGGACGACTGTCAGCTGACCTTTGCCCCCTGTATTAACCGCAGGCTTCGTGCAAGGCCCAGACAGAATGTGGCCTGGCAGTGCTGGGTGAACTGCCAGAGCTGTGACTGCGCCCGCTGTGGTGCCATTTCCTAGAACCCGTACCTGCGGAGTCTTAGCCACAGTGTCCAGGCCCCTGCTTGGGGCTAGGGGCTGGGCCTAACAGTCCCTGGGCTCACAAGGCCCCAGCCCCATGGGCAGCCAGTGGGTTCACGCCTCTGTCCAACCAACAGACTGGGAGCGACTCGCTGGTGCTGGGCAGGGAGGAGCTAGAGAGAGGAAGCTGACACTGACCCAGGCCTCAGAGGTTAAGGCTTTTCAGGGAGACAGGACTGGGACTTGCCTTCCTCACGGGAGTCTGCTCACCTCCTACCCCTGGGCCCATCCCACACACAGACCCATCCCAGCACGAGTTCCTCTCCCAGGCCCTGGCCCCCGTCCACGCAGTGGTCTCCCCGCTGACCACCGCGCTCTAGGCAGAGCCACATCGGGGGACCCTAGCATCAGCACGGATGTCTGCAGAGTGATGGGTGAAAGAACAGGACTCCAGGGGCCCCGGCCAGGGAGGACCAGGTGGAGCGAGGTGACGGGGCTCTGCACTGTCAGGCTGGGGGCCGAGTGCCTAAGACAACGCCCACAGCACAGGGATCTGGGAGCCTCCAGCCACAGGCGGAGTCACAGGCACTGCGAGGCCAGGGAAGCCGAGGGCTGGACAGAGGGCACCAGACTGAGGACAGTGCCAGCGCCAGCGCTGCATGCTCACCAGGATGCACCCCTAGGGTAGGGTGCGGGGCGCACCTGCCCAGGAGCCTGTATGTGGAGCTGGGTCCGGGGACATGTGGTGGCTGTTGTGATGGTGACCGTGGGGGTGGGGGGACTGTGGGAGAAGGCAGGGCAGTAGTGGAGGCCAGGACTGCAGCCCTGATGAGGTAGGGGGCTCCCAAGTCGGGGTCTGAGGGGAATGGGAAGGGGCCCAGCACCGCTCTCTGAGGCAGCAGATCCTTGGCCCCATGATCTCCAGGGCCCGGCCGGCCTGGGTCCTCACTCTGCCTTTTCTTTTTTTGGAGACAAGTGTGTTCCTTATTTTTGTACAAATAATTTATCCTTCAATGTACTTCATAGTATTTTCTCCTTTTCTTCCAGAAAGTCCCTGTGAGGTGATAAACATGCTGCAGGTGTCATGCTTCCATGCTAATCACCTGCCTTTCTAGCCAGGCAGCTGCAAGGGCGGCAGGCCTGTGGCCCTGCACGGGACCCCGTCCCTCTCAGGGCCGCGTGCTGTGGGAGCCCCGGTGGGGTTACGATGTCAGGGGCAGTGACCTCTCGTGGGCCTGCCTGGCGGGTGAGGGGGGGCGGTTCACACCGGTGCTTGGACAGCACAACTCGCCCCAGAAGGGCCTGCAGCAGAGGGCAGGGCCAGGGGCGGGAGGAGGCCGGCAGAGCCAGCGCAGACCTCAGCGAGGTTTCTTCCTTTGGTCTGAGGGATCCTGAACAGCCTACGCAGCCCCCTGCCCCGGCCCGGACAACTGGGGTTTGTAGTAAAGCGGGAGCAGGGCCAGCGGCAAGCCCTTTCCCTGACTCCTGACCCCTGCCTCCCCTCTGCCCACTCAGTGCAGGGGTGCGGAGGGCAGACATGGGGTTCCCCATGCTGACAGTCCTCGGGATGGAGGGGCAGGGTCTCAGCTCGGGCGGCTCGTGAGGAGCAGAAGCCCCAGGAAGGTCGCCTCTCTGAGCCTCGTGTCCACGTCAGCCACACTGATGGTGCCCTCGCAGTGCGGGAACACTGCCATGTGGTCACACGCCTATCTGTGCCGCGCACATGGCCGGCCGGCCGCCCAGCAAGGGTCTCACCCAGGCTGCTGCGGAGTAGACACTACAGACCCTTTTGCAAACGGAAGACTGAGGCTCAGAGATGTGAGGTGACTGGTGTCCCTGTCCCCCCTTCTTTTCTCTAACACACTCTGCCTGGCACACTGCCTCTGCCCTCTCTACACAGCTGTCACCACGACCCAGCCCGTAGTGTGCGCCTGCATGTGCGTACGTGCATGTGTGTGCATGCGTACTTGTGTGTGTGACTAAACTAAGGGCAGGAACTCAGGCCTCAGCGGGGCCCCAGCTGACCAGCGATCAGCAACAGGGTTGAAGTCTGACCACGGGCTCTTCCTGAATGAGAGCCCAGAGCCGGGAGCTCAGGCCTGTGGGCAGGGAGGCCGCGCTGGAGGACAGGTGCCTGCCCAGGCCCCAGAGTCCACCCCCTTCCCCTCTGGCCGCGCCCCCTGCTGAGTGCCTGGCCCAGGCAGCTGTCCTTTGTCACCAGCTCCCTTGCCTCTGCCCTGCCTGACCCCGCCCACGGCCAGGCCTCTCCTCTCTAGGCCCGCCTCTCCCCCAGCTCTCTCCCAGCCGGACACCTGCCTGTGTAAAGGTCAGCAGTGAGGCCCTGCCCTCCCCCGCACCTTCTCTCGGAAGCCTGTCAGTGCCCCTCTGTGGGGTGCCCCGAGGGGCCATCGGAGCTGGCACAGGCTTGGCCTCGGCCCCATCCCAGGGGAAGGGGGTCCAGGCTTGTGACAAAACAGGGTGCTGGAGGAGAAGGGGCGAGCAGTGGGGCTGGGCGAAGGTCCGTTTAGGTCAGGATGAGCCTTTGCTAGGCAGAATCGTCCAAGATGGCACCTGGGTAGAGTGGTGGGTGGCATGACGCCCTGAGGCAGGAAGCCTGGGGCAGGCTGTGTGTGCAGGGCCTGAAGGACACCCTCCTGGAGGGCGGCTCCCAGGAGGTGACTGAATGTGCGTGGGGGAGGTGGCCTGGGACACGGCTGGTGGAATCAGGAGAGACCCAGGGGTCCTGGAGATGTGGCTGCGGAAAATGCTGACAGGGGGGACGGAGGAGCCGGAGCTGGGAGCAGCACAGCAGTCAGACCACCGGCAGGCTCCTCCGGCCCAAAGGGAACCGCGTCCCCCTCCCGTGACTCTGGCGAAAGGGCCTCAGGAGCTGTGACTTCAAACGAGAGCCCTGGAGGGGGGATTACGGTGGATGACCCCGGTGGCCCAAGGAGGTCACACGGGTCCTTACCAGTGGAAGAGGGGGGCTGGAGAAAGACGTGGGGATGGAAGCAGGGGGGACAGACGCAGTGCTGCGTGCTTTGATGGGGGAGGGGCTGCAGCCAAGGAAGCTGCTGGCGACTTTGGCACACGTGCCCACTCTGGCAGAGCCTTGCACGCGACCACCGTGGCACTGCTCACATGAGACCATAGGGGCACCCGGCCCTGCCTTCTGGCCATAGCTGCTCACTCGGTCCTCCCAGGAGGAGCTGGCCAGTGGCGCCTGGGCCTGCCCTTGCCATGAATTCCTCTCTCACCTTCCTCATCTGCTCCCGGGCCTCAGAGCAAGTTCCTCTCCCCTCTGCTCTTCTTCCCCATCCCCTCCCAGGACCCAAAACAGGGCTCAAGTGGCCCCCAGTGGGAGGAGCCACTGGGCGGCACTGCCCGTGCCCGACCCTGGGCCGTGGCACGGATTCCCTTGCGTCTCAGCTGCTCTCCCCATGCCGGGCGGGCTCTCAGCGTGATGCCCACGTGTCCTCTGAGCAGCACTGGGCAGAATGGGGATGGTCACCTCCTTCATTCTTCAGCCCTTGCCTCTGTTAATACAGCCTCGGAGCAGCCCGGTCTCCCTGGGGACTACTAGTGAAGGCTTGAAGTCCGAAGCTCCTAAGCCTGTGACACACGGGCTGCTCTCAGAGGAGATGGCATGAAGGATTAGGATTAGGATTAGGAGCTCCCGGGAGGTCTAGCGGCCCAAGGTGCCTCCGGGCCTCTGAGTATGGCTACCTAAGGCGTGGGGCCTGGGCTGGCGGCCTCAGCCCCAGGGGTCAGTGCTGTAGGAAGATCAGAGGAGGGAGGGCTCTGCCTGAGGACAGGAGAGGCTCTAAGGCAGGGGTCCTCAAACTTTTTAAACAGGGGGCCAGTTCACTGTCCCTCAGACTGTTGGGAGGGCTGGACTATAGTTTTAAAAAAAAAACTATGAACAAATTCCTATGCGCACTGCGGGCCCGGGGCCAGTCGGCTGCTAAGCAGGACAGACAGCGGCACCCGGTGGGCTGGATAAATGTCCTCGGCGGGCCGCATGTGGCCCGCGGGCCGTAGTTTGAGGACCCCTGCCTAAGGGATGGGAGGGGTTCTATATCAGAGAGATGGGAATGTGGGGGCCAGTCAGCACCCATTCCCTTCGCCCCCCTCCCGACACCTGCTTCCCAAACCCGGGTGAGGGTGGCTGGCTGTGCCCTAGTGTCCCTTCCTCATCTCCAGGACGGCTCTGGGCCATTACCCACCAGCGCTCATCAGGAAGAGCAAGAGCAGAGGCCTCGCCACTGCCCGCCGCCCCCCCCCCCCCCCCCCCGTGATGCCCACTCACTTCGCCCTCTGCCGCCACCCTCGCGCTGGTCCCTGCTCCGGGCTCTGGCCTCCGCAGCTGTGCCTGCCTCTCCCCAGGAGGCTGAGGGGCCGGGCCCTCTTGGGCCTCAGAGCACCGGCAACTCGTAGGTTCCCACCGTTCACGTCTAGACACCTTTCCACCAAGTCCCCAGCGCTGACTCACACCTTCCCGGAGGGCACGGACCTGACCGCTTAGAGGGCCTCAGCCCTACCCAGCCCTTCCCAGGCCAGCCCAGGGGCCCAAGGTCAACAAGACAGCCCCGTCCAGAGAGCCTGCAGAGAGTGGCTTCCGCCTGAGCTAAGCCACCTGCTGGTGTGACCGGAGGTGAACCCCGGGCCTTGCTGGCCTCGGTGTTCCCGTCTGAGAAGCAGGGCTTCCTGCCACGGGCTTCAGGGTTCGCAGAGCACCCCCACCCAGCCCATGCGCTCCTCTGCTTCTCAGAGCACCACTCCCAGCACACAGGGCGCCTCCCTCCCGGGGCCCCACTCAGACCTCCCTCCTCCCCAGGCACCTGGGCTCCTGGAGGTCCACAGGAGGACGAGAGACTGGGTGACCTCTCCAGGCCCCGACCCCCGTGGTCCCGTGACAATTAGGATGACCCCATGCCAGCGCTCTGGGCTAAGCTCAGGGCAGTGTGACCTTGGGCGGCCAGGGCACCCAGTGGGCCTGTTTCCGCACCTGAGACACGGAAACGCACTGCCTGGCCCGGGCTCCCAGGGCTGATGTGACCCATCAGTGCCACTGGGAAGGCTGTGGCTGCCAGGTACCCTGCAGCTGCGCTCCCCAGTCCCAGGCAGCGGGGTACCCTGCAGCTGCGCTCCCCAGGCCCAGGCAGCGGGGTACCCTGCAGCTGTGCTCCCCAGGCCCAGGCAGCGGGGTACCCTGCAGCTGTGCTCCCCCGGCCCAGGCAGCGGGGTACCCTGCAGCTGCGCTCCCGAGGCCCAGGCAGCGGGGTACCCTGCAGCTGCGCTCCCCCGGCCCAGGCAGCGGGGTACCCTGCAGCTGTGCTCCCCAGGCCCAGGCAGCGGGGTACCCTGCAGCTGTGTTCCCCAGGCCCAGGCAGCGGGGTACCCTGCAGCTGCGCTCCCCAGGCCCAGGCAGCGGGGTACCCTGCAGCTGTGCTCCCCAGGCCCAGGCAGCGGGGTACCCTGCAGCTGCGCTCCCGAGGCCCAGGCAGCGGGGTACCCTGCAGCTGCGCTCCCCAGGCCCAGGCAGCGGGGTACCCTGCAGCTGCGCTCCCCAGGCCCAGGCAGCGGGGTACCCTGCAGCTGCGTTCCCCAGGCCCAGGCAGCGGGGTACCCTGCAGCTGCGCTCCCCAGGCCCAGGCAGCGGGGTACCCTGCAGCTGTGCTCCCCCGGCCCAGGCAGCGGGGTACCCTGCAGCTGTGTTCCCCAGGCCCAGGCAGCGGGGTACCCTGCAGCTGCGCTCCCCCGGCCCAGGCAGTGGGGTACCCTGCAGCTGTGTTCCCCAGGCCCAGGCAGCGGGGTACCCTGCAGCTGTGTTCCCCAGGCCCAGGCAGCGGGGTACCCTGCAGCTGTGTTCCCCAGGCCCAGGCAGCGGGGTACCCTGCAGCTGTGTTCCCCAGGCCCAGGCAGCGGGGTACCCTGCAGCTGTGTTCCCCAGGCCCAGGCAGTGGGGTACCCTGCAGCTGTGTTCCCCAGGCCCAGGCAGCGGGGTACCCTGCAGCTGTGTTCCCCAGGCCCAGGCAGTGGGGTACCCTGCAGCTGTGTTCCCCAGGCCCAGGCAGCGGGGTACCCTGCAGCTGTGTTCCCCAGGCCCAGGCAGTGGGCGCCCGCCGGGCCAGAACTGCAGAACCGCCCGAGCAGCAGGATGAAGGGAGGAGGCCGACTTCCCCTCTGGGGGGCTGGGCTTAGTGGGGGGCAATCACCTTCTCCTCCTCCCGTCCCCCCCACTGCCCTGAGGGGCACCAGTGCCCAGGGCGCCGCCTGGAGTCTGGATCCAGCCCGGAGCAGTGCTCAGAGTGAAGCGGGTATTGTGTGGACTCCCCAAGCAAGCAGGTGCCCGAGGGGTTTCCATGGAGGAGGGGGCCAAGGCCGGCAGACCAGCAGGTGGGGCTATTCACGAAGTCGGGGGCGGGGGGCAGTTTGGGGCCAGGCGGAGCGGAGTGAGGTCTGTAGATGACCTCACCCAGTCCTCCCCTCCCCTGTGGCAAGTTTCCCAAGTATACAGTGAGCAGGGTGGGCGGGATGCCCCTCCGGTCCCCAGCCCTGAACCTAGATGTGGCCTCTTTCCCTAACGTGGCTTCTCTCCTGAGGGAGGGGACGGGTGAGGACCGCCAGGCCGCCCGCAAGCCTGTCCTACACAGACGCCCTCCTCTACACCTGCGCCCGTGCGCTGTGCTGGTCCCGGGACCCTGACCGCCAACCGGCATTTACTGCACGCGGAGGGGTTCACCGCACACGACTCCGCACATGCAGAGGCCACCTGACGTGGGCCCTGGGGTCTCTGCTACAAACACACAAAGAGATACATGTGTTTGATGAAGGGCAAAAACTTTAAAATGGAAAAAGTGAGCTCATATCTGGAGTGGGGCCCCCCACACTCACACATGGCACACGTGACCCCACACATGTGGGCACACCACACAGACAGACGGCCCACAAACACACACCCCACAGGCCTGCACACACACTCACCGCCCGACACGCCAGCACCACGCAGACCCCGCACACCAGCGCAGACCACACACGTGCATACGTGCAAAGGTGCAAGGACAACAAAGGAAGTGGAAGAAAAGTGTTACCCATGAGGAGCCGCCGTTTCACCCGCTTGTCCACATCAGCTACTGACGTGGCATTGAACTGAGAGCGCTCAATTGCAGCCTCATCCTTCTCTAAAACACAAGTAAGGGACAAACATGGAGCCACTGGTTAGTGACAGCCCACTTCCCGCGCCCAACAGTCAGCCTTCCGCGTGGCACACACAGCCAACACATGCGGGCCAGCGCGGCGCCCTCGCCAAGGGGCTAACCCAGGCACCTCCAAGGTGGGTGTTCAGAGCAGAGTGAAGAGGCAGCAGGGCAGGGCAGGGCGGGGGGGGGTGTGAAGAAAGGGGGTGACCACAAAGGGACGCAGGTGGGACACAGAGCCCACGTGCACACAGAGGAGGCAGCTGAGGTCAGAGCAGACAGGATGCATCTGCGGGGGCCACAGAAGCAGACGGCGCCCCCGCAGAGCCCACGCAGACAGCAGTTAGACAATCTGGCGTGGGCTGGAGGCAGGCACAGGGCAAGCACAGGACAAGGGGACAGGGCCGCAAGGTCCGGTGATGGCTGCGCCTGGACAGCAGATACCCTATCTCCAGGGTGTGAGAGTGCCAGACACTCATGCAAAACTAAGAACAAAACACACAGAAGCACACAGACGCGCGCGCTCACACACACACACACATACACACACACACACACAGCAATGGATCCAATCGAACACACAGAAACCAGGGGATCAATCAACTGGGGCAGCACTGGTTGCCTGCTTGTCTATAGAGGACTAGAGGGACACGCTCAGGTGCTCAGCAAGGGGCGGTGAAGGTGGGCAGTCATGTTAGGAGCGTGCAGAGAGCCCGTGAGGCGCTGGGCAGGAGCTCCGCCGAGAGCGCCCCGTGGAGGGGCACAAGGTTAGCTGGTTCCATTTCTCTGCTCAGTGGGAGGTGCGCAGAGCCCGTGGCTTGCTCCCGGGGGAACCTCAGGAGCAGGGAGCAGCAGACGGGAGGGCTTCCTGGCCAGCAGGGAGCACGGCCAGGAGCAGGGTCTGGGCAAGGACTTCTAAGGGGAGGGGAGGGGAAGAGGGGGCCAGGGAAGTTACGTTAGAAAGAGGTCCCAGCGGGGGCTGTTGCATGCAGCGCACACTACAAGATAAAGATAAGGAAGGATGAGTCAGGTGGACAAAGACAAGATGTGTTAGACGAGCCTGGGTGGGTGTCTGGCCGGCGGCTGTCTGCGCTGGTCCAGCGGCTGGCAGAGGCGGCTCCACCGCAGAGGCGAACACTGAGGGAGACCCCAGAAGACGAGACAGGGAGGGGAGGGGCGTTGGGAGGGGGCGGGGGACGGCAGAGACAGGGCGAGAGGAGGGTCTAGATGGGATCAGGCTGCAATGGAGACACTGGTCTGAGACCGGGTTTTGCTCTGAATTTGGTTTGGTTTGGCTTTTGGCTCTGAAATAATGAACGAACGTCAGTTATCAGACAAGACAGGCAATCAGGGACCATCACCAGAAAAGCAGGAGGGATGAGATAAAATGAAACCAACAACGGCTGCTGGAGAGGAGGGACCACACAGAGGAAGGGAGAACCGCACGGTAGCAGCACCTGGGACAACAGCCAGGGACTAGGATGGGAGCCTGGGCCCCCCCCCGCCCCCCGCCCCCCGCCCCGGCCTCACTCCCAGATACCAGGGACCAGAGTCACAGGGGACACCAACCTTTGGGCGGCATGGCTTTGCCTGCTTGCCACCCCCTATTTTTGTTACTTAAAAGTCCCTTAAGAAATATCTTCCCAGTCAGATAATACGAAATGGGGTGTTTTTAAAAAACAAACAAAAATATAACCACGGTAACGGACTTGTGGGCTTCTAAAGCTCGCCAACACTGAAGAGAAAGAAAGAGAACAAAGGTGGATGGACATCAGCCTTGACATTCCTTTTTCTCAGTTAAAAACGTTCCTCTTATTTTTGAGCGGGGCAGGGACCTCCTGGAGATTACAATACTCAAGCTTCCCTGGGAGCTGAGGGCCAGGAGGAAGGAGGTGACCCGGACTCCCTGTAGCCGGGAGGTGACGGGAGGGGCATCGCTGAGAAGGGACTCTCGGGTGGGCGAGGGAGTTCGGCCAGAGCTCCCAGGAGTCGGGGAAGGGAGAGCAGTAGAAACCCCAGGGCGTCCCGGCCAGGGGGAGCTCTGAGCCCGGGCTGTGAGGCGGTTGCTGAGCCTGCTGTCTCCACAGGAGGGGAGGGAGGGGACCCTGTGCTCAGACCGGAGCTGCCACCCTGGGCGCACACCGTCCTCCCCCGCAGACCACCTCCTAGGGCCGCTCCCCAAGGAGGGGGACCTGCAGGGCGCCCAGCGTGATCCCCAGCAGAGGCGCCTGGTCCTGGGGCTGAGCGCCCCGGGCGCCTCCATAGGCGGCTTCCCCTCACTGCGGGGGGCACCCTTCTCCTTGCTTCCCTTAAGCTTCCTTTCTTGGCAATGGGGACAAGGGGGTGCTGGCTGACGTCAGGGCCGCACGGCGCCTTCCACGGGGGCGGGGGCGCAGGGGTGCCAGTGCAGCAAAGGCGCCTACTTACCGATGCACGTCCGACCGTCCGAGTGGAGGGCGTACTTCTGGTGGCAGCCACACATGGGGCCTGTGTCTGTGTCCTCACAGCTGTGCTGGCAGCCTCCGTTTCCATAGTTACAGGTCACTAGGTAGGCCCAGAGTGTAGAGACGTATGTATAAACAGAACGACAAGAACGGTTAGTTTCTCGGTGTTGGTGGCTTCTGTTAAGGGGTGAGGGGTGGGGAGGGGGAGGGCATGAGACACTCAGCGGACGGGCCCACCTCCCCTGCCCTCAGCCCTCGAGGTCTTGGCTGGAACTGCTCATTCCCCAGAGGTCACTGGGTGGGACGTGGGGGACCTGCGCTTTCAGCAGAGGGGCACACAGCTGATGCACTCAGACTGCGAGTTAAAGGGAGAAGCTGGACAGTTTGATCCCGGGCCGCCAAAGACACTTGAGCCTGACTCGAAGGGGCAAATGTCTGTAATCCAGGCATATTCTGAGGTGGGGGGGGTGCACATGGGGAGAGGGGACACTTATTCCCTTGATTCCTGAGAGCTCTCTTTCCTTGGCTTATGCTCTGGGCATGCGGGAGGGTGTCCCCCGGGGTGCCTATCCTCTCCAAGTCCCAGCAGCCATCTCAAATCCCACCCCCTCACAGCCCTAAGCCCCCAAGGCCATGTCCAAATGGACAGAACGTATGCCAGTTAGTGTCACTCAGGTGCACTTTGAAATGATCTTTGACTTGAACATGTTACACAGTCCGCACTGCCCAGGGCCCGGGGGCTGGTATTTTCCAGCCAGAATCTTAGAACGTTCCAGCGCCTGGGGCAGCGGAAAAGGGGCCGAACACAAAGGAGCCAGTCTGTGTAGGAAAGATAACGAACCCGAGTTTATTGAAAGGAAACACGCTGCTGTCCCTTCCAGGGTGGGAAGGGCTGCCGGCCCTGCTTCACTCTGCAGCCAGACCACAGGTGCCTGTCGCCCGCCACGCCAGGCCCCGGGACAGGGCATCTTCTTGGATCCTTAGCCACTTGTCCAGAATTTTATCTAAACTTTTCATTCGCTTGGCAAAACCCTGATGAAGATCAAATATGCCAAAATTAATCTCAGACCAACCACGGTCAGAGGGGCTAAACCAGCCGTGGGCAAACTACGGCCCGCGGGCCGGATCTGGCCCGTCGGCTGTTCTATCCGGCCCGTGGAGCCGAAAGAGTGGAGGGTTCTCTTGCTCTCCTCTCCGCTCCTTTACTTTGAATATATATTAGTTCACACAAACACTCCATCCATGCTTTTGTTCTGGCCCTCCGGTCCAGTTTAAGAACCCATTGTGGCCCTCGAGTCAAAAAGTTTGCCCACCCCTGGGCTAAACATTCCGAACTGGCAGTCTGAATATGTGACCTCCGTCAGGGTGACCCATGAGCAGCGCTGGTCCAGGGGCGTCGCGTGGTGGCGAGGCCCTGGTGAAGGAGCGAGTTCTGCAGCCCCGCTCCAGGCCGGCCCTTTCCCCGCGAGTGCCCATCCCGAGTGATGGCGCCGGGGAGACGCAGAGATTGGCGCCTGTCACTGTCCCAGAGGCTGTTGGAGAGACGCGAGGTCCCAGCAGGCCAGGCCGCCTCTTCCGCAGGGAGCTGAGGTCCACCTGATGGAGGAACCCACTTCCAGGGTGACCCTTCACGGGCCCGCAGACCTGCTTCGGCTCAGCTGGGGCTTCGAGCGCAGTCCGCAGGCCCCTTCTCCACAGGAGCCTGGCGGCGCCGAGTCAGCCTCTCCCATCCCTGAAACAGCTCATCTCCGGCCCAGGAAGAGTCGCAGGGAAGCCCAGGGTTCCAGCCGTGGTGGCTTAGCATGGGTTCCAGGGGAGGGAGATCCCGTGGAGCCTGGACTTGGGCGAGAACCTCATGCCTTTCCAGACTGAAAAAGGCCGGCTGCAGAGTGGGCGGTGGGGCCGGGAGCGGACACCCAGCCACTGCGGTTCGTCCTTCCCCAGCTCCGGGTGCCAGGACGTGAGCTCTGCCCTGGACGTGAGGACACAGCCTGTCTGAGGCCACTCAAGGGAGGGCCACACTCAGGGCCCCTCGCTCCTTCCACACAGGACCCAGGCCGAGCTTGTGAGCACCTGGGGAGCCTACAGCTTACACGGAAGTAAGTACCGGAGCCTGGAGCTCTGGGAAGACCGAGAAGAACGGGGAATACTCCCTTGGCCCTGGAGCGGGTTCTGGGCTCTGGCGAGGTGCAGGGCATCTGTGGTCCTGCTGGTCCATGGAGGCTGGGCCAGTCCTCACCTCCCAACCCGATTCCAGAGCCGGAACTTCCTGGACCTCCAGTGACCTCAAGGTCATCGCTAACTTGACTCTGACCTGCCATTGTAGCCACACGGAAGAGTCCAGAGCCGCCTGGCTGGACAGCCGTCTGAGCAGGGAGGGAGGGACTGCTGTTTCTTCCACCCGCAAACGCTCTGGGCAAGGGCTCGGCTCTTCTCTGCTGGGCGGGGCCGCGAGTCCTAGCCACACCCAGGCTCCTGCTTTCCCTGACACTGACCCCACGGCCACCAGGAGCTGCTCTCTGAGTAAGGTGTCCCCTTGCAGCACTTGTCCACATGGAATTTCAGAGCGAGGCAGCGTCGGTCAGCCTGGCCATCTCCCGCGGCTTGCAGCTCTCTCCCCAGCAGCTGGCTCAGGGCTTGGCCAGAGCGGCGTCTCTCACTGCAGGAAGGTGCTTTCCTCCGGCCCAGCCTGCCGACAAGCTGCCGGCTCCACGTGTGCCGCCCGGGCCTTTGGCCTGCGGAAGCTGGGTCGCCGGCGGGAGGACCGGACGGCTGGAGTTACTCAGCTTTGGGTCTGAGGTTGCCAGGCGGCAGCGGTTTCTCCGCAGCTAAAGGAATGTCTCTGGTGTAGGGACAGGAGGCCTGGCCAGAGGCCTGGGCTGGAGCGGGGCACCCCCCCGAGTGCCTGCCCTTGGGAACAGCCGTGTTTATCTCGGACCCACAGGAGAAACCGGGGAAGAGGGGGGCTCGTCCACTTCTCAGGCCACACCGTGGCAGAAGGAAGCGTCTTCACCTTGGGCAATGGCTGAACCCTGAGTGGGGGCTGGAGGGCGAGCTCCTTGGAGACAGGGGCTGTGCCTAATGCACGCGGGGCCCCAGACCTTGGTCACTGCCGGAGGAGAGTGTGAGCTGGGACAGTGGAGGACCTGAGAGAATCACCACGACGGAGGACGGTGACCACAAGGGCCGCGGTCCTCTCTGCAGAATGCAGGCGGAAAGCGAGGCCATTTCCTTATGAGCTGGGCAGCCTCAGGCCCCCCTGCTGTGGCCAGGATGGGCCACGTCCCTCTGGGGAGTGGGATTTGGGCTCCTGCACACCACGTCCTGCATCAGGAAGGGGTCTGGTGTGGAGCACCTGCCTGTGCCAGAACTGGGCATGCTCAACCAGCCTCCCCCACTCTCTGCAGACCCGGGGCAAACATTACAGCGGTCTGGGGGTCAGCTGCCCAGTGAGGAGCGGCCTCCTCCCACCGCCCCCATGCAGCTGAGGACCAGGCTTTGAGGACTAGCTGAGTGTGCTGGGCCACTGTCCTACTCCTCCTGGGGAGCTGGAGGACCCCTTTAAAGGCTGCGTTTCACTCGAGCCCCGCAGGCTGACCTCCGAGCTGTCCTGAAATGGCCCCTTGGCCAGAGGCCTCATCACCCAGGTCTACCAGGTGGCACCATTTACCTGGGCCTTGCGGGGGCCTGCGGGGTCTGATCTTAGATCCTGGAATAAGGTCACAGCCTGGGCTGGGCTCCTCCAGAACCAAGCGCCTCTCCTGCTCTGTATCATCCTGCCACTGAGGGCTGCCCGCCAGAACCCGGGCTTGTAGACCCCTGTGCCTGGCCCTCCATTCCCGCCGAAGAGTGAAGGCTCAGGGCGGTGGGTCTCTGGGGTCAAGGGGCGAGGATGGGGGTGTAGGAGACACTGGCAGGACCACCATGCAGGGCCCTATGTAAGACCCAGCCCAGCTCGGGCTGTGTGGGTGGTGTGATGCCAGGTGGGAAAACATGGCCCCGTCCCTCATGCCCCCCCCGACCACTTCAGGGGTCCTGCCTTCTCCTCCCCCAGGGGCTGAGAGCCCTCCCTGGGCCTTGTCCCGTGGACCGGACAGACCCCCCGCAAAGCAATGACAGGAGACGTGTGGGGATGTCGGACCCATTTGCCTCCATCTACCTACGTGTGCAGTCCTTCTGGTTTTGGGCAAGGTCAAAGCCGGGCCTGCAGTCGCAGGCCACCCCACCTTTGGGTGTCTCCCGGCAGATGTGGGCACAGCCATGGTCTTTGTTCATGCAGTTCATACCCTCTGGGAAGAGACAGACAAGAGAGGGGTTGGGGATCAGGGGGGAGAGAGAGAAAATTTCAGGCTGGAAAGAGACAGCCCGTGAAACGTCATGATCATATGGAGTGTACTGAGCTATCCAGAGAGAGGGCCTCTGGGGACAAACCAAGGACACGGTGCCCAGTCCCGGAGCCAGGCCTCGCCCCGAGAGCCGCATGGTACTGGGCAGGGAGGGACCCACAGGGAGCCGCTTGTGCTGTTGTCAGATTTCAGGGTGTGGTCTCTGAAACTGCTTCCAGGTCAGGGCTTTAGACAGTGTCCCCACTAACGCGGGCGCAGGTGGCATTAAGACAGTGTGTGCAGCACTTTTCAGTCGCACAGAAATGCCACCTGCTCCTAGGAGGCAGGCAGACCCCGGCTCACCTGGCCTGGCCAGCGCAGGTGTGTCCCCGGGCACCGTCAGTCCCGCTCACCCACCTCTCACACTGAATCTCTGCACAAGGCCACCCCCGGGACCGCCCAGCCTCATCCTCGCCAGCCCCATGGCCATGCCCTGAACCACACCAACCCTATCAGTTGCCAGAGGGGTCTCCATATGTACCTGGTTCAGGACCCCCAGAACCCTCACCCCAAGTGCAAAGCCCTGCTCAGCCAGGCGCTGGCCTCCAGCTCCATGTGCACCCCTATAAAGACAAGCACTCCCTTCAGAGACAGGGAACTGTGATAAGCTGCCCGCCCCAAAGGCCCACAGTGTGCCAAAAGGCACCACGAGGCCCTGAACCCGGGCCTCGGACTCTGAAGCCCCCTCCCCCTCCCCCTCCCGCCCAAGTGCCTCGCTGAGTATGAAGCTGGGCTGCCCGCAGGTATCGGGGGCAGGGACCACGCGCTTCATGTCCCCGGGGGCCTGGCCTCTGCAACCTGCCCAGTCAGCGCTGAGGGCACTGGTATGATGGCGAGAACAAGGCCCACCCTCCTCAGTCACCCCAGTTCCTGCCTCCCTCCCCCCAGACGACTTGATCTCCCTTCCTGACTGCCTGGAGTGGCTCGGACCCCCTTCGGTTGGCCCCAGTTGATGTTTATCTTCCTAGTGATTTGTGAGGAGTTTCCAGAATTTATTAGGCCAGGAGTCAAGTGAGAGGCTCTAGGTCCCAAGTCCGTCAAGAGGCGAAGGGCAGATGGAAGAAGACGGCTGTCCGCCCACACCCTGACACCTGGCTTCCATGTCCCACTGCCGGGAGCTGGCCTCGGACAGCGGGAAGGAACCGCCGGCGGGGCCACACCCGCCTCCTCTCCCAGGTGGCTTGCCGGTGTCCTGTCCAAGGTGCGGACCAGCCCGATGCTGACCCTGTCCCTTGGCCCATGCACGTGGATGACCGAGAGTCAGCATTTATTTGAGAACACAGACACCCCGGCAGCTACAATGAAGACTTAAAATCCTGAACCCAAATAAAACCCCACGTGGAAATGAACAAAGCCTGCGTTTTGCTCCGCCTGCTGCCCTCTGGTTTCACGCCTCTTCCTGTGCCCTCGCCTCGATTTTCCTCCTCATTCAAATCGAACTGTGGTACCAACACAGCGTGTGACCCACTAACCAACAGTCGAGTCAGCAAAGCGCCTCCAGGCCAGGCTCCTCACAGGATGCTGCGAGTCCACACGGGCTCATGGAATTTCGAAACAGCAGGCACGCGTGGCCTGCAGGGTGGTGTGCTGATAAACGCCGAGCCACTCACAGGGCAGGGAGAGGCCTGGGTGGGGGCTGGTTGGCAGCATTTGCCAATTTCTGTGGTGTAAATGCTCCAACCCGCTCCAGGGAGACAGCAGGGGGATGGCAATGGCTCTGCAGCTGGCATGAGCCAGCGTGGCACATGGCTTTCCTGGAAAAGAAGTCCGGTAAAGCCAGGTGATGTGACTGTGGCCTGGCCTCACTGCTCGCGCGTCTTGGAGAAAACGGCTTCACTTCTTACAGCCTCGTCTGCAAAGCGGGAGTGATACCTCTGCCGCCCCGGCAGGAAGGTGCCGGATGGGGCAGGCACCAGGCACCGCAGGGCCCTGAGGCCGTGCCCTCTCCTGGGAGCCAGGGAAGGGCAGCCCCTCAGGCGGCTCCGTCGGGTCGGCAGCCCCGCCTCGGAGAGGCTTTCAGGCCAGGGCTCCCCAGGCCACTCCGACTCCCAGGACCTCGCAGGTCTCGGAGACTCGGCCCTGCGAGGTTTGGTTAGTGGGTGGTGGCAGGGGGCGGCCTCTCTGACCATCATCAGTGGGTCAGGGGGAGCCCACAAATGTACAAGAAGCTGGTGTTTGAGCTTCTCCCCCGAGTGACACCCGCCACTTCCTACATGTACTCCACGGCCTGTAACCGTCCCCTAAGTGCCCCACCCACTCCCGTCCCTCTCCAGACACAAGACCCTGTCCCGCCTCAGCTCCACCAGCTCCGCAGACCTTCCTGCTCTGGGTGACGCTCCCTGGGCCACCCCCAGGTTAACCCTCCAGGGCATCCCAGGGCGGCACAGGAGACTGATGCCCACCAAGCAGGGCTGTGCTCCTCCCGAGCCGGGAGCCCAGGGCCCGGTTAAGTGCAGGCCTTCTCCATGCGTGGAGGAGGGGAGGCTGAACTTCCAGTCCCAGTGGAGGGCCACAGCTTACAAGCCCCCCCCCCCCCGCCCCGCCCCAATCTTCACCACATAAACCTGGCCCTGGGGAGCTCATTGGCCCAGACTTGGGACACTATACAGAGTTCAGCTTTAGAATCGCTCAGCTTTGGCCCCCTCGGGGGACTTGCCAAGGGCCTGAGCGCTTCCGGAGGCACCTGCTTCCTGAGGAGAGGGTCATGTGAGCCGCCCTGGGCCAGAGTCCTTCCCAGAAATCCGGTCTTCAGGGGCCCAGTGCCAGCCTGGCCGGGCTGCCTGCCAGGTCACATCTAATTTGATCCAACCCATCCAAATCCAATTATGTCCTGCAAACTTGGACCGAGTGTCTCGCTGGTGCCCAGGATGGGGCGGGGAGCCAGGAGACAGATGCTCAGCCGCGACATCGCCAGCTCCCAATTCAGACCCTGCCAGCTGCTGCAGGACCCAGGCGCTCACGTCACCTCTCTGAGCTTTAATTTCCACCTGTAAATGTGGAGTCACAGCACCTGCCTCAGGCGCTCACGCATGTGCACTCCTTTCTCTGGCCAGGGAGGCTGCTCGGGGTGCAGGTGAGGACCGGAGGGACTCCTCCTTGGCAGGGGGAGCCGGAAAAATTGTACATCGGGCCAGACCTCTGGACGCCGAGGGGAAGCAGGCATGCCTGCAGGCCAGAAGCAGGTGGAGGCTGTGGGTGTCACCTTTTTTTTTTTTTTTTTTTTTTTTTTAATTTTTTTTATTTTTTAAAATATATTTTATTGATTTTTTACAGCGAGGAAGGAAGAGGGATAGATAGTCAGAAACATCGATCAGCTGCCTCTTGCACACCTCCCACTGGGGATGTGCCCGCAACCAAGTTACATGCCCCTGACCGGAATCGAACCTGGGACCTTTCAGTCCGCAGGCTGACGCTCTATCCACTGAGCCAAACCGGTTTTGGCTGTGGGTGTCACCTTGAGAGAGGAAGGAGCCTGGAGCAGATGGGGACCCGAGGAGGCTAGATTTAGGGGACATTTCAGAGCCCCTTTCTGTGAGGGTTCCAGATGTGATACGGGCACTTGGGCTCTGCCTGTAACCCAACCCTCACCAGAAGCCTGTGGAGTGGGCACTGCCAGGCCCATTTCACAAACAAGCACATGGAGGTTGGATGAGGGTGGGAGAGAGATGTGCCAGGGCCACATGTGTGAGGCAGACCACGGCCCGGGCAGCGCTGTCCGCTCCCGAGTGCCCAGGGCTTCCTCCCGCGGGCCCTGTGACGGGCCTCGGCTGCCCTTCCCCATCAGGGCCGATTTGTCCCAAAGGCCTTCCATCACGATACTCCACCAGAACGTGCACAGAGTTCAATGGCGGCGGATCTGCCTGCCCCTAACCAGCATGTACGTGACGTTCCGCAAAGCAAAGTTCACAGATGCGTCTAAGCAGGGCCGCGGGGGGAGCCCAGTCTGCACTGAGGAGCCGGTCTCTCTCACTGGCCCCAGGATAACAAAGCTGGAATGTGTGCCTCCCAAGGGTCGTTGCTATGGCGACTTCATCAATAACATCACTTTCTGTATCCATGTCCTTTACACCCGGGAAGGGAAGGCAAGTGGGAACAGCAGAGCAGGGAGGAAAGAACAATTACTTTGCTCTGCCCCCGCCTCCCCCACTCCCACCTCATCAACAGAGACGTCCGCAGCCCAGAAAGAGGCTGTGGCCTTGGGGGTGCAGGAATGGCCGAGTCAGCAGGCTGCCCAGGCTACGCAGGGAAAACACACTCCCGCGTGCTGTGGAGGAGAGCGAAGGGAGGGCCGGGAGGTCCTGCCTCGGGAAAGGCGCAGGAACAGCACGGGGACGGGACTGGTGGGAGATGACGATGACAACACCTTCTCCCAGAGCCGCCCGCGAGACACGCTGTGCCGCGTGCTTTAGCAGATGAAAAACACTGAGCCAGGGAGAGGTCAAAACTGAGGTGCGGTGCGGTGAGGGGCGGATCTAGGGGGGCCTGAGGAAGGCAGATGGGGTGGCTCTGGGCTGCAGGCTGAGCACTGTGCATCTCCTTCAAGCCCCAGGAGCACTCTGCAAAGTAGGTGCTGTTACCCCCACTCTGCAGGTGAACAGAGCAGAGTCAGGTGAGGAAAGGGGTGGCAACTTCCCCAGGGACTCGGAGTAGGACAGGGGGTGGGACCTGTGCTCCCAAGGGGGCAATGGGGCATTCATGCCGGGGGAGGGGCAGGGAAGCCCCGCTGCCCCTTCTCTGCGTGGACTTTCCGTGGCGATGGGAGCCCTGGAATGACCCAGCCCCTGGCCTTCCTGGCTCCGTCCACACTTCCACATTCTGTCTCCCCACCCCATCTCCAACGCCAGCGTCTCTGAAGTACCTAGTTTCTCGCCCGGCCCTCCCTGAGTCAGAGGGTGACCTGTCTGTGTCCCCGAACCCCCACCCAAGCTTGCTGAGGGCTGGAGCATGCCTGTTCATTCCCGAGCACCCAGCCCAGCCCAGGCCTGGCACAGAGAACACAGACCTCCCAGACCACCCTGCAAGCTTTATCCTCGCTGTACAGAGCAGTGCAGAGCGCCTCAGCGATGTGTCCCTGGTCCCCTGAGCAGGATGGGGTAGAAGCAAATCAGACCCGTTCCTCTGACTCGAAGGCCTGCCCTTCTCCCGCTGCAGAGGGAACGTTCTAGAATATAAACAGACTGTCTTTCCACTGCTTAGAAACATTCCATGTGCCCTGCCCCACCCAGGGCGCACCGTGTTGGGTTGAAAGTTCTGTGTGGCGCTCGAGGTCCTCCTGTCCCCACGCCCGCCATGGCCCTGGCAACAGGGACGCGCTCCGGCAGCCTGCTCAGCCTGCCCTCCCCCTCACCGAGTGCCTTCGGAAATCTATTTCCTTTTGCCTGGGACACCCCCGCTCCTTCGAATGGCAGCTTCCTACTAGTTACTTGATATTCTGTTTGGGTGTCACCTCTTCTAGGAGGCCCTCCTTGTTTCCACCCTTCCTGCAGGTCCCTAGGCCGGACTGGGAGCCCAGCCTGGGCTTCCAGGCAATCAGGCTGCAGGGAGGTCTGTCTGCAGGCCCAGGCCCGGGCCCTTGCCGCCTGCCGCCGGCGGATCTGCCTCCGCCCCCTACTGCACTCCAGCAGCATCTGACCTGGACGGTGCTCCGACGGCCTCGCATTAGGATGCCTGGGCTTAAGCAGAAACAGGTCTCTGTTCCCACCCTGTGCCCCAAATGATAACCTCCAGGAAATTCCAGGCCTGGCTGCGGTGCCAGCAGCTGGCTGCCCCAGACGACACCCCCAGCCGACCATGAGCCCCGCCCACCCCAGCTGCATCCCCAGCGGCAGCCCCACCTGGGAAATGGGGGCGACTGGGACTGTGGGCTTCCTCTGACTCAGAGCTCTTCAGCGCCAGGACCTGTGCCAGGCTCTTTGCAAACATCCCAAGTTGACCATCTCCATGACTGAGTGCCAGGTGGCATCAGCAGGTCCCTGGCAGGTGATGATGCTGAGGCTCAGAGAGGTCTCCCCCCAACCCTCAGCCACTCCAACAGCAGGCCCAAAGGGGTCCCCGCCCCTTGGCCAAATGCTCACTCGGCTGCCTCATGGCCCTCAAGGGGCCTCTGCTCTGCTCCTCCTCCTCGCCGGTGGTGCATTTTCAGATGCGACCAAGTCCGAAAGTGCACCACTGGGTGGACAGGCACGGTGCACATGACGGACGGATGTAGGGAGAGCTGAGATGTGGCTGGATCCTGACGTCCCAGATGACAGCAGAGGGGGTGGGCTGGCCTGCCTTCTCGGGAAACAGGGATGGACACATGGCTCCCACCCTGGTGCCTTGCCTAGTCCTGGCCCCGGGAGCCCCGGAAAGCTGCCTCCATGAGCAGGGAGGGCGCCTGTCCGACAGCTGAGGACCACACGCAGCCTGTGCAGGCGAGCGTGGAGATAGCATGGAAGGTGCCACCAGCGCTGCCTCACGTCCCCATCTGGCCGTGTAACGTGTGTGGCCTTGGAACCTGCTCAGTTTCCTCCCCAGAAGAGGAGGAGGAAGATCATTAAAGGGTTGTAAAGAGGCGATGGCTCCCGCTCAGGGCCCTCCGACAGCCACCTCGTGACACAGCTGGTGCCCGGTCCCCTCGTTCTGCGCTGGCCTACTCTGTGTGCTGGTCCCGGCAGAGCCTCACCTCACCCTGGACCCACGCCCCTCCGACTCCTCCATCCCCTCCCAGGCTAACCTTTCCTCCCTTCCGCCCTGAACTTCCCCGGCTGGTCACTAGGCGGCACCAGGAGCCCGTCCACGCCTCGAGGCCCCGGTGGCTGGGACGCAGAGGCTGCCAGACGTGCTGGCCTCTGCGTTTTCACTCCTTCCCTCTACAAGGGCTGCCAGATCCAGCAATAAGAACATAGGAGGCCTGGGTGAAGCTGGGTTTCAGGGCAACAACAGGTACTTCCTGAGTATAAACACGTCCCAAATGTTGCCTTGGTCATACTTATACTGAAAGAGTATTTATTGTCTGAAATCCAAGTTTCAATGGGTGTCCTGCATTTGGTCTGGCAACCATCTGTCCCTCCACGGGGACCCTAAATCAAACTGTGGGGTAACAGTCGGCCTGCCTGTGACCAGGGACAAGTCTGTTTCTTCCTCCCACAGGTGACTAGATGGAGGGCCCAATGTGGGGGCCTCGAGAGCGTTCCCACAGACGCCCCGGGGACCAGGAGGAGGTGGCAATAAGAACTCCAGGCCACGCCCTAGCTGGTTTGGCTCAGTGGATAGAGCATCAGCCTGTGGACTGAAAGGTCCCGGGTTCGATTCCAGTCAAGGGCACATGCCTGGGTTGCAGGCTCCATCCCCAGTAGGGGATGTGCAGGAGGCAGCCGATCAACGATTCTCTCTCATCATTGATGTTTCTATCTCTCTCTCTCCCTTCCTCTCTGAAATCAATAAAGAAATATATTAAAAAAAAAAAAAAAGAACTCCAGGCCGCAAGCGGGCGAGTCTCTAAGGACATGAGCAGTTCCCCCGGCCCAGGCTGGTGCCTCTCCTCCGACGCCCGTCCCGTGCTGTGGACAAGAGCACCATGGCTCCTGGCTCCATCCCAAACTAGCTGTTCCTGCTGCCACCCTACACCGCGTTCCCTCCTAGGCACGAAGGGGTGGCCACTGTGACTCCCCAGGGGCCTTGGACGATGAAAGGGGGCCAAGGGCCTGGACACGCAGGCATCAATAAACGTTGAGAACCTTTCCCTTCCCCAGAGCGCGTATCGAGGGCAGGCACAGCCCTGCCTGGGAACATGTAAGACTCCGACCACATCTTCCCGCTGGGGCAGACGCCGCTGTCCCCTCACTGGGTGAACACACGGGTCAGCACTGGGGTGGGCCGGGGAACAGGAGGCCGCAGGGAGGGAGGCGCTCCGGAAGAGGGAGCAGCGCACGCAGCGGCAGGGATCGTGAGCCGGCAGTCTCTGAACTTGGGACACATGTGGGCGCCACTGCTGGCGAGGCCTCAGCTGACCTCAGGTTGCACGCAGCGGCCGAGCGAGCCCAGGCCGGGCGTCCAGCCAGACCTCGGCCCCACTGCAGCCTCGGATCGTCCTCCGGGGCGCTGCGAGGAGCCCAGTGCCCTTCTTGCTTCCATTCGGCAGCCTCCTCTGCTCCGCCCTGTGCCAGCCCTGAGACACACATGCGTCCATCTCAGGAGCTGGCACACCAGTCCCCACAAGAGGGCGAGTGCCTCCGAACCATGCGGTGCCTGCCCGAGTCAGAGAGGGCCTCACAGAGGAGGGGCAGGCGTGCTGGGTTTGAAGGATGAGGAATGGTCGGGAAGTGGGGGGCTGGGACGGCTCTGAGGCAGAGGACACAGCACAGAAACAGGGCTCCCTGGTCACAGGAGGACAGAGGCAGTGGGGGTGGGGAAGGCGGGGAAGGCAGTGCTCCAGGCAGGAGAGACGGTGCGTTGTGGCTGCACAGCGGGGGGAGGAGCCGGGGAAGGTCCTAAGTGGGTGACAGGGCCAGCATGTCCACAACAGTGGCTCCGGCTGTCGTCTGGAGACGGGATGGGACAGGGAGACCTGGAGGCTCAGTGGCAGGGTGAGGCGTGTGCCTCGAGGGGCTCCCGGCTGCTCGGCAACCCCTGCTCCTGCCCTTCCATCCCTTTGCTTGTTCAGTAGCTTTGGTTTTAGGAGCCGGTCAGACAGGGTTCAGATCTTGGCTGTGCTATTTACTCACCATGGATGGACAAGTCTCTGCTTCTTAGCCTCCTGCAAAGTAGGGGCAACAGCTATGTGCCAGGCTGTCTCAGGATCTGGTGACTTGTGTCAAACTCTGGGCACAGTGGGTGGCACGTGGTGATGCCCAGTGCCAGCTAACAGTCACCAGGGGACACCGTGTGTCTCTTTCATCTCATTTCAATCCCCATAAACAGTTCTATGTTGAATACTAATGTTTGTCCCATTATACAGGTAAGCAACTGAGGCCCTAGGACTTGTGGCTGAGAAGAGAGCCGGGGTCAGGGTCAACTACCTCTTGGCCTGGGGCTCACCCTCTGCCCTGTACTCCACACGCTGGGGCGGGGGGTGGGGGGGGGCGCGAGAGTCTGCAGCGTGCGGGAAGCCCCACTACTAACCTGTGAGTAAGGCCTGGGGTCCCCGCAGGGCTTTCTGGCCTGGCTGGCTGGCGGCCAGGCCAGGAGGAGGGCATGAAGCTGGCTCACCAACAGCCAAAGGAGTTGTTTATGGGGTGGGAGGCTCGTAAAAAATAATGGGCTGGATTTATTGTGCCCGCCTCGAGGGCCGCTCCGGCTGCGCAGGTCCAGGACAGGCCCTCTCCCGCAGCACATGAATCTTCCCGCCCAGTGGGGGAGCTGTTTATTCTCCCGCCCACCTGGTCGGCAGCAGGCAGGGGCGAGGGGAACCTGCACACCGAGACCCTCACCTCCAGCCTGGCCGGCCCACCCTGAGGGGCGGCTGGAGGGCAGCCCTGAGGTTGGGGCACGGCCACACCGGTTCACCCCACTGAAAACAGAAAGTTTCCAGCCACATACACCCACAAGGGCCCCGGCACCCACAGCTGGTGATGGAAAGCCCTGGCACAGGGCAGGGGATGTCCCTGCAGGAGCCCGGTGGGGGCGCCCACTTGCCAGGCATACTGGCAGGATCCTAAGTCACGTGTCTGGGGCAGTTCAGGAGGGCCCATGGGGCTCTGTCTACAGGCTGGTTCATTCGAGTCGGGCGGTGGGTGGAGCAGAACTGGCTGTGTCATCAGACACCGGTCCCCCATGCTGGATACTGCCCCTCAGTGTGGCCCCGCTACGTTTTCCTTCCTGCGACGGGATGACAGCTCACCTGAAGTATTTCCCAGGGTGGCTGCGGACATCCAGGCGGTCAGGAGTGTAAAGACCCTGCGAGCTGAGAAGAGTGGGGGTGGCCTATGGGGGCATCTGCTGGCTAAGGTGGGGGAGGCCAGGGGGTGTCCTGTCTGCCTGCAGGCCAAGGGCAAGTGGGAGCAGGAGCAGCCGGAGGGAAGACAAAGTCCAGAGGAAGGTCAAGGACCAGGCTGGAGGAGTGTGGGGGAGGGGCCCAGGACAAGGGCAGAGACAGGGCAGAGAGGGCAACATCCTGGGACCCACTGGCTCTCTGCTCTGACCCACCCCAGGGGTCCGAAAACTCCCCGGTGACCTCTGCCCAGGAGCTCCCCCAGCCAGTCCCATGATGGGGTGTGCTCTGAGCAGTGGGCTCAGCCCCAAGGGCCAGGGAGTGTGCTGTGGCTGCGTGGTATCACCGCACTGCTGCCTGCGGGTTCTGCCTCTCTGTTCAGAGCCCTACCCCAACTTGACTTCCAAGGTCAGCTGCCTTCAGTCCACTACTTTCAACCAAGGTCTGGTCCATGGATTAGCCGGCATCTCCCCTCTCCTCCCCACAACACCAGCCACCCAGGCTCCACAGAGTCCAGGCCACGCTCAGCTGGCCCCCTAAGAGGCCACCTGCTCTCAGGGCTTCTTGGCCCCCTCTTCACAGCCCCCAGGCAGAACCGGTTCCCTCGACCTGAATAGGCTGCTGACTAACCCTTCAGCACTGCTGCTCAGGGCCCGTGCTGACCACCCAGCGCCACGCCATGCCACGCCACGCCATGCCACGCCACATGTACATGGACATGACAGAAGTTTAAGAGGAAAGAGCAGCATGTGAGAGGGAGACAGCTTGAAGGTGCTGGCTCCTTGGTGGTTTGTCCACTGTGGGACCAGAGAGGCCGCGTCATCCGACCACAATGAGGGGCAGTGGAGCCTGAGACTGGCCTGGCCTGGCCGCCCGGCTGTGGACCGGAGAGGGACTGCAGTGCTTGCTGTGTCAGGGGCTGAGCAGGAGGCAAGTGTGGGCTGTGATGGCCAGAACTGGTGCCTGGAAGCCCTGAGCAGAGGGAGACGAGCCACCGATGCTGAGAGCTCCGGGTCCCCTCGCACCCGGCGCAGGGACAGAGGAAGGGCCTGGGTCCCTATACGGAGCCTGAGTTCTGGAGAAGCTGCTTACGTGAGTCACTACCCTCAGGCAGCCACTCGCCTGACCGCTTCAAGCATTTCCCCGAAAAGATCTCTCACCCCTCGGGGAGGGCTTGCTGGTCCCAATTTACACACCAGGAGCCCCAAAGAGGCAGGAGTGAGGCAGAGGCCACTTGGCCAGTGGAGATGGAGAACAGCCAAGAGCCTAAAGCTCCCAACCCCAGCCTGGCCAGAGCCGCATGCTTTGGGCCAGGGTTTGTGCTGGCGCCTGGGAAGTGGACCACTCGGAAGGGCCGAGCCCTGTGGCCGACTGCTCAGCCAGGGGCCTTGGCTGACCCTGCCTGACCTCTCTCATGCATCCAGCCACCTCTAATCAAAACCAGCCTGCGTGCTTCTCCTCTTGCTCAGGGGAGGCTCTGAAGAGCTGACGGGCATTAGGAAGAGTCAGATGACGAGGAATCTGAATTGCCAAACAGCTCTGGACCCATCAGCCCTCCCAGGAGCCATGGGGATCAGAAGCCACTTAGGTGCAAAGCAGGCTGGGGCTTAGCACCGGGGCCCGCCCTGGTTCTGAGCGCTAACGATCATTACTGCGGCGGAGACACAATCACAACAGTTGCAGGAACGGTCACGACAGACGGAGGCTCAGGAGAGAGGCGACGTGTCCAGTCACCCGGCCCGTCTCCACCCCGGGATTACTGAGCAGTCAGCCCACATCCCGGGCACCTGACCTGTCTCTTCGGACCTTCCGTGCAGCCTGTGGGAACCCCAGAAACGCTACCACTAGTCCTTCCTGAGGTATCCAGGATGTCTGCTGTTTTGTAGATGGATTCATTGCTCAGATTTACTAGTAACAATTAGGAGATTCACACAAAGATCCTAATGAGGGAAGGGATTTCTTTAGTCCCCGTGCTGGGTAATGTATGTTGGGGCTGAGCCCCCACATCGGTATTCCG
Source organism: Plecotus auritus (assembly GCF_963455305.1). Lineage (NCBI taxonomy): Eukaryota > Metazoa > Chordata > Mammalia > Chiroptera > Vespertilionidae > Plecotus > Plecotus auritus. The sequence continues at coordinate 224,275,014 of NC_137772.1, forward strand.
GTTAAATCTCCATCCTTGGCTTCCATGAAAGTCTGGACCTGGCCACCCAGGCCTTTGGGTGGGCGAGGCACGTGGCTTGAGGCTCCACTGCACCATTAGCGGCCCAGTCCCTGAAGCGTCCGAGTTCCCCTAGGGGTCCCCACTCTCCCCTCCAGCATCGTTCCCCACCTCTGCTTCCCCAGCTTCCCAGGACTGCCCTTTGCACGAAATGCCAACTCCGGCCTCAGTACAGCAGCCTCGCAGGGCCTGGCCCCGCCCAGCTCCCCTCATCCTGGGCTCCCTACTCTGTGGCTCTCCGTGCTCCATCCTACCCTCCGTTCTGCTAGTCGCACCAGCCTGGGCCACGCCCGCCTCAGGGCCTTTGCACACTCCCTGCCTGGCACGCTCCGCCGTTCTTCCTGTGGCCGCTGGCGCCAGCCACTGGGTTTCAGCTCACGTGTGGCTTCCTCAGAGGCCTTTACCGCCTGCCTGTTTCTGTCTATTTCTCCACCCTGGTTCTTTCCTCCCCCCAACACCCTGGTGGTGTCTGCTTCTGGCGGTCTTCCTCGCCTCATCACAGCTAGCGACCTGGCTGGAGTCCCGACTACCAGTTTCCTACCGTGTGACCTGGGGCAGCTCCCTAATGTGACAGTCTTTGGCCTCCTCACCTGTCGTCAAGTCATTCTACCTCCACCTTGCCACGCTGCTGTGCAGGCTCGGCGCAGAGTCCGTGAGGACCCCGCAGCAGCCACCTCATCATGCGTCCTCCCCACCTCTCTGGCTGACGCCGAGGCCTGCTTTGTGACAGCCCTCGCACACAGTGCTGGGTGCTTACACTTCACCGGGGTCCTGCCCGTGGGAAAGCCATTCTTCAAAGGATCGGCCCACACAACCTCGCTGAGGAAGGGGCTCAGGCCGCCCGGCCTCAGGAACTTTACAGCCTGCTCAGAGCTATCGCCCCATAAACCCCTCCTCGATGAAAGCGGACTCCCCTCCCACCACCACTCACTCTCTCCTCCATAAATCTGTTTCTTATAAAACTTGATTTGGGCCCAGGGTCCTCATCTGGGGCAGCTTGACCTCAGAGCCCCACAGCTGGGAGGTCTTATGAGGGGCAAACCGAGCCGGCCGCGTGGGCTGCCGGGGAAATCTGGGCCAGGCGGCGGGAGCGGCGGCCAAGAACCCGCGAGGCCGGGCCTCTCTGTCCCGCTGGGGCCGTGGCCTTGCTGGGGATTATCGGTCCGTGCTGTCCTTGAGGAAACCACCTAAACAAACACTAAGGGTTCTAAGGAGCCCAGTGAAGTAGCGCTGATTAATGGCCCTGGGTTGTGTACTTTTTAGCTGTTTTTGTTTTTTTCTTTTTCTTTCTGAAGAACCGCTTTCAAATAAAAATCCTGCCCAGGGCCCCCGAGTGTCACGTCGGAGCCTCTGTCAGCTTCAGCGTCGCTGGGACTTTACTCCAAGGATCTCAGTCCATTCCCCCAAAGACCCTGCAGGATCAACACACATCCCCGTTTTGTGGGTGAGGAAGCCGCGGCTCTGAGCTTCATGGGAAGCCCGCCAGGCTCCTCCCGGCCCATCGTGGGGCTGGCCTGTCCTCCGTGCACATCCCCTCTCTGGGCCACTCACAACGGCCAGGCCCAGGAGGGCCGGCTCCTGCCCCCGCCCCTCCCGCAGCCCCGCTCGTGGCAGCCCAGCCTGCAGAGGCCCGGACCTTGCTTCGTCTTCAGCACACAGGTCTCTGCCTTTGCAAATGCTGCTCCCTCGGTCTGCAAGCCCCTCTGCTCCGAGTTCGCAGGTTCTGGCTTCTAGCCAGCCTGTCCCGCCTTACAGCCCTGCTGCTTTGGGCCCCAACTCTGGCCGCCACCAAGGACCTTCACCTGCTGGGATCAGCAGCGGCCAGGCTCTGTCCCAGGCCGGGCTGTCCCCAGGCTGCCTCTGCCGTCAGGCTGGCCAGGAGTCTTCCGGGCCCCTTTGTCTGGCCCCAGCCGGCTGGCCATCCACCTGGCCTCCAGGGGACAGCAGGCTCCTGCCCAGGAAGACTGCCCCCGGGCTGGTGACCCGGTGAAACACAGCCTGTAGTCCTGGATGTTATCAGACTCACCGAGACTGAGAGAAGGTCCCTCAGCCAGTTGGGGCCTCAAGCCCCCCTTGGGAAAGGGGACCGGGAGAATGGGGCCTTGCTCTTTCCAGCCACAGCCAGCCCCCAACCCAGAAAGGAAAACAGTTTCTCTGGTCACATGTACCCATGTGTGGCCCCACCTTGTCTCCAAATAAAAACACCAGAAACACCAACAGGCCTGGTGAGCGGGCAGCGGCCAGGCGCGGGGAGGAGCCCATGCAGAACCAGCACCAGAACACAACAACCAACGCGCGGCCTGACCCCGCGCCGGGGCCCGACCCCTGGCTGCCTGCCGCCGCGGGCGGGGCGTGTGGGCAGCGTGGGACTCACCGTTGGAGCGGTGGATGCAGGTGTGCTGGTTGTCACTGAGGAAGAAGCCACTGTGGCACTGACACTCGTAGCTGCCCAGGGCATTGACACAGATCTGCTGGCAGCCACCATTGTTGTCCTGACACTCGTCCACATCTGCAGGAGAGGAAGAGAAGGGGAGAGGAGCTGGAAGGGAGGGTGCAACAGCTCCCCCAGATTGCACGGGGGAGGGGGCTCCCCGAGCTACACACGGCAGGACTCTACCCCATGGCGCTATCCACCCCACGGCGGTATCCACCCCACGGCGGTATCCACCCCACGGCGGTACTCCACAGACACGCTACACCAGATCCCACGGAGTGACTCTAGAGGGGGACAGTTACCCTGGCTGTCACTCAGCTGACCCTGACTCTCCTGTGTGCCAGCACCTTACATACATTAACTCCTCTAAGCCTCACAGCAACCCTGTCAGTCAGAGCCAGGTGTGACCCCATTTAAGAGGTAAGGAAACTGAGGTACAGAGAGGCAAAGCCACCTGTCTAAGGTTCCACAGAGGCAGGATTCAAACCTGGTGGTCTGACTCCCAAATCTGGGCTCTCACCGATACTACTGCTGCCCCTCCCCGCAAGACAGTGCAGCCTACACTGTCCCCCCCCAACCCAGCCTTGCCAGCCGAATCCCACTGTCCCCTCTTCAAGCACACCTCAGGTTTACAGCCAGCAGCACAGACCTTGCAGCCAGGAAGGGGCTGGAGGACAGGGCAGCCTGCTATCCCATCCCCCCCTCCCCTGCTTTCCCCAATGCCCAGGCTTTTGGCCTCACAAATGGATTTCAAAAGCCCAGAGAACGGGGAGGTTTTGAAAAGGCCCTGACCTCTGGCTGCCGAGACCGGGCGGAGGCTGCCAGGCGGTCTTTCCCGCTCCCCGAGAGACAGACCTCGGGCGGCACTCAGTTCTGACCAGGGCCGCTGGCACAAAGGGTGCCGCTGGCTGCAAAGAGTCTTTATGGAGTTCTGGTCTTGAACAGCACAGCATGTTTCAATTACCAAAGCCATAACTCCCTACACTGTCAGTTTGTTTAATGAAAGAAGGGCTTCTTAAACCTTAATGTGCCATGTCTGTATTGTCATTTTAATAGGCAAATATATGAAACCACAATGGCAACATGAGCTACTGGCTGTGTCTAGCCAATACCCCAACCCCCAGCACACACACGCGCGCGCGCACACACCCACACACACACACTCGCTCATGCACACCCCTTTGGCATGGAGCTTTACACATGGTTCTTTAAACACAGGCATCTGTTACTCCTGGAATCAGGTGAGAAGTCCGCAGAGTGGCCTGCACCGAACTGTCAGCTGGGCCCCTCGGCACCGGGAAACCGGCCACTGGCCCACCGAGAGCCGCTCCCGGGGAGGCTGACAGCGAGGCAGGCGGTCATTATTCCTCAGCAAGCTCCAAGGTCAGCGTGCGGAGGGGGCAGAGCTCTGAACGCCATAAGCCACACTGCGCCAGCTCCAGGGGCAAAGCGGGCTCTTGCTGAGAGGAGCCGACGGTGGGGAGCGGGGAAGGATAGGGAGGCATTATTCTGAAACCCTTTTCTACTCAATGAAGTCTTACTGGTGGCTCCCTGAAGGCCCAGGGCCAGTGTGGCCTTTGCTGGGGGCACCTCCCCCCAACACCCTGGTGGTGTCTGCTTCTGGCGGTCTGCCCCCGCCATGAACAGTTCTAAGCAGGCACCGTGTCCTGGTCATCCTGTGCAAACAACACGAAGCTGGCACTCCCCGAGCGCTGGTACGGGTCAGGAGTGGGCCTCACGGACATCAGCTCACTGGACCCTCGCAGCAGCCCAGGTGACAGGCTGCGCTGCCGGCTCCCCGCACAGAGGAGGGCACTGGGCACCGGGAGCTGGAGTCACACAGCTGCTCAGAGGGAAGGCAGGACTAGACCCTGTCCGGCTCCTGAGCACAGGCCCTCGGCTGAGGCCCGACCGGAGTCTCCTTTCTATTCCGCACCCCACGGAGGGGTCAGGCGGAGTGGGTGCTCAGAGGTCAGCAGGAGAAACTGAATCGCACACGTTTGCACACAGCAGGGACAGGGAGCTCACTGCCACGCACGGCCAGGGATACGGTAGGGGCAGGGGGAGGGGCTGGAGCACAGCCCGGTCCCGGCTCCTTCTGGGGACTCCGAGGGCTCAGGCGAGGCTCCCCACAGCTTGCCCACTGTGTGCACAGAGCAAGCCTGTCTCATCCATGAGCCATGGTCCCTGGGCGGGCTCAGCTGGGGGGAGGAATCGCTCTCCTCTGGGCCTTGCTGGCAGCTCAGGGTCCCTTATCTTTACTTATGGCCGCAGCTGGGTGCTCCCAGAGGCACAGAGCGCCTGGCACGGGGGCACAGAGGCACAGAGCGCCTGGCACGGGGGCTATCCACAAAGCAGGGAGGAGGCCCCATGGGTTCTGGGCAGACTCTAGGAGGCTCCTCTCAGGAAACCCTTTTAGCGGCAACGAAAGAACTGAGGGACGTAGTGAGGAGCAAGGGCCTCCCCCCCCCCCAAAGACCCCTGCTCTGTAAGGGTCCTACGTGGGGCTCTGCCTGGCTGGACCAGCCAGGTCACCCCCTGCCCACAGCCTCCCTGGGTAAATGTGCTCCCTCCTTGAACCCTCAAATGCATCTCTGTGCCAGCAGCACGGATGGCCAGTGGTGGTGGTGCTGGGGTTGCAGACAAAGGTGCTGGAAGGCAGAGAAGGCTGAACTGCGGCTGGCTCCTGACTCGGGGCCCTCGGCTGGTGGAGCTGGGGGACACCCTCAGAAACAGATCACTCTGGTTTGGTCTGCGATGAAAGGAGACGGCCTACGCTCCTGCGGGCTGCTGCCCAGTCTGAGGCCCAGGGCCTGGGCACAGTGAGCACGCATTCATTCAGCCCAGCCAGGGAGGACGGCCGGTGTGAGGGAGGGAGACTGGGGCGCCCAGGAGGACAAAAGAGGGACCTGGCTCCAGCTCTGCTCTGCTCCCATCCGGGCCTGAGGACCAGCTGTCTGCGAAGCCCCTCCCCGACCCTCCCATATCCAAGCAGCCACAAGGCTACTGATGTTTCCTCACGTAGTACCCCTGTCTCACCTCCACTCCCTGGCATAGCCCTGGCTGGGGCTGAGGCCTTCCCTCCCAATCCCAGTGGCCACGGTGATGCCCTGGGGCCAGGGTTCCCCCCCCCCCCCCCCCGCAGTGCCCTGTGTGAGCACAGGTCTGATGCTGGGGTGGGCACACAGCCCTCAGCTGGGACTCCCACCCTCTCTGCTCAGTGTGCCCACCCCTCACGGAAACTGGCCGCCCCGACCCCACCGGCCACTGCAGGGCTGTGTCAGGGCTGGCTGGTTCCCAGCAAGCAGGGTCTCCAGAGCCGACCCAACGGGCTGCAGGCTGCTGTGCTTCCGAAAGGCCTCTGCAGCTGGTTGTGGTTTGCCCAGGAGGCTGGCGTTCTGGCCCAAGGTGCTGGTGTCTGTTTTTATTAATAGCTGGCTGTTGGTCTCACGTTGGGCCAAGAACCCAGGTTTGAGCTATTTATAAGAACTGAAAATTACTTCTGCATCCAGCTCCGGCTGCTTTGTTTCCCATGGACCTTTCACGATCTGAAAGAGACGCTGTGTTCTGCCTGGACCCCACCCATGTTTTCCTGGCTACCAAGAGTCCACTGTATGTCAGGCTCTGTGCGTGGCTCTGGCACCCCAGCTCCAGGGTGGGCCCAGGGGCAGAGGCGGAGGCACCGGGCCGTCCCAGGACCCCAACTCAACCTCCAACCCCGAGAGCTGCCTCCTGGCCCCTGGGGCTGAGGCCCGGCCCTGCCCGGCTCCCTTCAGAGGGAAGCTTAGGCAGAAAGCCTCTTGGCTATTGAGCGGTTCTTGCAAAATTGCATTTGATGACTTAAGTGTAAATAAATGAGAACCAGATGGATTAGATTTGGGGTAAAATGCACATGGGTCTCAGCTTCGGGGCCTGGGTTCTGCAGATCCAGGACACTCCCTGAGCTGTCAGAGGTGCTGGCACAGGCGGGAGTGAGGTATGGCTGGGTCTCCCGAGACCTGTCTACTTCCTGGTCTGGTCATCAGCTGGGCCTTCTCTGGGTTCCTGACTCCCCAGCAGGTCACTGGGTATAGAAGACACAGGGGTTCCCGCTGTAGCCCGGATCTGATGCAGCCCCTCGGGTTGGGCCTGAGTCCAAGCTCAAGACTGGGATGAGGTACACGAAGGGTGGGCCGGCTTTCCAGAAACAGCAAGCCCCCCACTCACATCCACACCCAAGGAGCCACCTGGGGAGCCAGCGCTCTGTTGAAGTCTGCTGGCCCCAGGGTCTGGTCACCCCATCCCTCATCCAGGCCACCTGTAATCTCAGCTGCTGCCGTAGGTCCCCCAGCAATGGCCGAGCAGCATCGGACATCTTTAAGGACTGGGAGTTGGCTGCCGAGCTCCTCCTTATAGCGATCCACACGAGGTCTCCCTGTGACAGCTGCCTACCCCTCAGGTCCCAGCGGCTGGGGTACAAGACTCAGTGAGTACTTGCTGTGTGATCCTGAGCAGCTCACTTACCTGTTTGGGGATTTGGTCTCCTTCTCTATAAAACAGGGATAATAGCAACCTGAAATTGTGTTTTTCAAAAATGTTTTTATTAGTTTTAGAGAGAGAAGGGAGAGGGAGAAAGACAGAAACGTTGATGAGAGAGACACTGATCAGCTGCCTCCTGCACGCCCCCCACTGGCAATTGAACCCACAACCTGGGTATGTGCCCCGACTGGGAATTGAACTGGTAACCTCTTGGTTCATGGGCCGATGCTCACCCACTGCGCCACACTGACTGGGCTGAAGTTGTTTTGGGAAGTAAAGGAAATAGCGGAGGTAAAGCACTTGGCGCAGAGCCTGGCACGCACACACCACGGCTAAGTGTTAGCAACTGCTAACGAGGCCGCCGCAGTGCCTCAGGGAGTCCAGATGCGCACACTCTGGGGGCAGAGTGGCAGCGAGCCGCATCCACAGGGGATGCTCAGTCTCACGCAGCCTGCGGTCTGCACCGTCATTTAATTCCAGAACATTCCATCACCCTCAAAGGAAGCCCTGAACCCACTGTCAGTCCCAATCCGCCCCTCCCCCAGCCCCTGGCAACCAAGTCCACTTTCTACCTATTTGCCTACTTTGGACATTTCATATAAAATACGGATGGAGCCATACAGTGTGGGGCTTTTTCTGTCTGATTTCTCTCAGGTGGCGTCGTGTGTTCCAGGTTCATCCGTGCTGGAGCATGTGACAGCGCGTCATCCCTTTTCATGCCTGAATACGATTCCCATGTGTGACAGGCCAGGTTATCCATGCACCCGCTGGGTTGCTCCCACTCCAGCTGTTACGACAGTGCTGCCGTGACGGCTGCTCCTGTGTTCCTGGGGCCCAGGTTCAGTTCTCTGGGGTGTACACCTAGGAGTGACACTGTTGGGTCCCGTGGTAATTCTAGGTTTAACTTTGGGGGGACTGTCAAACTGCTTCCACAGTGGCTACACACCATTTACTGTCCCACCAGCAAGAGAAGAGTTTCCAATTTCTCCACATCCTCCCTGACACTCATTATTTTCCACTGTTTGTGTTTCAACGAGATTATAACCATCCCAGCGGGTGTGAAGTGGTATCTCATATGGTTTTGATTTGCATTTCTCCAACTGACGATATGGAGCATCTTTTCATGTGCTCGTTGTCCACGCATATAGATTCTCTGAAGAACTGTCTATTCAAATCCTTGGCCGTTTTAAGACTGGGATCTTCGTCTTGTTACTGCTGAGCTGTAAGAATCCCTGTACAGCCCAGATAATAGACCAGCGGTGGGCAAACTTTTTGACTCGAGGGCCACAATGGGTTCTTAAACTGGACCGGAGGGCCGGAACAAAAGCATGGATGGAGTGTTAGTGTGAACTAATATAAATTCAAAGTAAAGGAGCGGAGGGGAGAGCAAGAGAACCGGATAGAACAGCCGGATCCGGCCCGCGGGCCGTAGTTTGCCCACGGCTGTAGACTTTTCCAGGCATATGGCCGGCAGGGACACTTTCACTCTGCGACCCTAAGTCCTTTAAAGCGGCCTCAGGCAGCACTCTGCCCTAGGAGCTCAGGACAGCTGTGGGGCCAGGCTGGCGAGGCCTGGGCTCCTGTCAGGCTCTGGCCCCAGGAGGTAGCACTATGCCATGGCTCTATCAGCCACCAACGATGCGCAAACCTCCAGGCTGCCTGCCGAGCTGCTCCCCACTCAGACAGCAGTGGCTGCCTGGCACCTGCACGGGGCTGTTCAACCGGCAGACAGACCTAACACGGTCCACACAGAACAAAGCGAAGTCTGGTCCCCCCTCCACCCTCAGCCAATGGCGGCACAACCCGCAGTCGCTTCAGCCAAAACGCTTGGTGGCCATCCTTGACACCTCCCTTCCCCGCTCCCCACCCACTCCCTCAGCAGGTGGCCCAGCAGCTCCACCTGCAAAAACCTCTGAGGAGGATGACACCTCACCTCCACCCCGGGGACCGCTGGGCCCGAGCCCCTCCTTTCTGCCGGGATCACTGGTGACCTCTCCACGGGCCTCCCTCTTCCCCCTCATCACACACCATGCAGTGACCTCCCAGTGCCAGCCAGCTGTGCTAGCCCCGCCTGAGGCCTCTAAGGCTTCCTCACTCCCCTCCCGCCCACGAGCCCCAGGGGACTGCTCCGCTACACCTCCCTCCAGCCTCCTTCCGCTCCCCGACACAGCACACGGCCTGTGTCCACGCTGTCCTCTGACCACAGCGGTCTGGTTCCCATCTCGGGGTCCTTGCACCTCCGTTCCTCCGACTGGAATGTTCTTCCCTGATCTTGGCATGGCTCCCCTCGCTCAGCCCTGAGCTCAGTCACCTCCTCAGAGACACGCCCCCCTGACCAGCAACCTAAAGCAGCGGACAAGTCGCTCCATCACATTGCCCTGCCATCTACTGGGCACTTTCACCCCCCTGGGACCGCCCCGAAAATGCAGAGCGCTTGCGTGTCACAGTAGCCAGGGCTAAACAGTGCATGGGGCACACAATCCGTGCTTACGGACCGAGTGACTGACGGAACTACCAAATACGGCAAGGGCGCGGCTGTGGCCTCGAGGCCCTGCTCCTGGCCTATCCCATCAGGGATGAGCGGAGTGGGTCGGAGGGGCTGCCCACGAGGCCCTGGAGCTCCAGGATCCAAGCAGGAAGGCAACTTAGATGAGAGCCGGGAGCGAGCGCAGGTGGGTCTTGGGTGGCAGAGGCCATGGGCCTGTCAGGGGCCAGTGAGGGCTGGTCAGAGGAGAGCTGTGCTCACTGATTTGCTGCCTCGCCTTGCCCGGGGTGAGCCCCACCATGGGGTGACCACAGCCCCACCCAGGGGAAGTGTGGGGAGTGGTCAGGAGGGGGAGGAGCAGGTGCCTTCAAACACCGCCACCCTGGGCGCTGCGGTGCCCAATGAACCACACAGCGGCTCTCGGTGTGCCCGCAAAGCCCGCAGCCTCCTCCCGCTTTGTCAGCGCCTGTCCCGGACAAGGACCACAGGCTCCCGCTGAAGAAAAGCCAGGTTCCCTGGGCTTCAGGAAGCAGCTGAAGAGGTAGGGGTTTGGAGACAGCAGGTGACCTCCCCAAGGACACTTCACTGACCTCTGTCCCCGCCACTTACAGCAAGTCCAGCCCCTCCTTTCATCTCTCCAGTGGGGGCACTCTCACCCGTGGCCTCAGGAGAGCGCTGGGTTGGGGCAGCCTGCCCTCATCTCCAATAGGACAGTGAGAGCCAGGATGGGAACTGCCCCCACGCTGGGGCCTGACAGCACAGCTGTGAGTGAGACCTGGTGGGACATCTGTGGGAGGCGCTGACACTGTTACAAATTTCTTTTGATGGGGCTAGAACGGAGGGCTGGAGAGAGGGGAGGGAGGAAAAGCAAACAAACAAATCTTGGAACCAAAGCAAGAAGCTCTAAGAAAAGAAGGGAAGTGCTCTGACAGGGTTCTTAATGAGCAGCCTCAGAAATAAACCAGGCTCAGCTGCCTGCAATTACTTCCCAGGGCCCGCTGGTGGGGCGGGCAGGGCAACCCACTGCCTGGGAGAAACTCCACGGAGCCCAGGAGGGCCCAGGAGCTGCCCGCACCGCCCCGGCTGGCACGGGGCCTCCGGCCAGCCCCTCACTCCTGACTCCAGCCAGGTCAAGGGACACTCTAGCATTCCTTTCCCAGCCTCGGGGAGGATGCCCTGAAATTCGGAACCTTTGGGCATCATTCTTCCCAATTCGATTCAGCATTTTCTTCCACCTTCTAAACGGCTGAATATAAAACCTAGGCCTTTCCACTGGCCAGGGTACTGTGGGGACCCACTATCTCCTCCTTCCCACCAGCACCGCCCGCAGGCACACCAGTCCCACCTGGGAGTTCCTGGGCGTGAGGCCCCCAGCACACCCCAGGCCTGTGCTTCCTGCCGTCCTGTTCCCCGCCCCCCTCTGCAGTCCCTGTTAACAGGCCCTGGGTGGCTCATGCAGCCACAAAAGGGCTGAGAGATGATTTTGTACTAACAGAGAATACACATTTAAGAAAGCAGCAGACAGCCCTGGCCGGTGGCTCAGTGGTTAGTGCGCTGGCCTGCGCACAGGTTCAATTCCCAGTCAAAGGCACACACCTGGGTTGCAGGTTTGATCCCTGGCACCGTGCGGGAGGCAACGGATCGATGTATCTCTCTCACCTCAATGTTCCCCCCTCTCTCTCTCTCTCTCTCTCTCTATCTCTCTCTCTCATCCCTCCTCTTCTCTCCCTTCCACTCTCTCTAAAAATCAATGGAAAAGATACCCTTGGGCGGGCTGAGCGTGGGCAGCAGGGAGCTTTGTGGAAAAGGGGGTACAGCTTGGCTGAAGCACTGGGAAGACCGCCATGCCTCCCACGGCCAACCTCACCCGTTCCAGCCCAAGTGTGCGGCCACTTCCTTTCCATGGCATGCCTCTCCTCAGAACCTCGCATAGCTCCCAATCACTTGTTCAAAACGGTGTTATTATTTTCAAACTAGAGGCCCGGTGCACAAAATTTGTGCGGGGGGGGGGTTGTCTCCTCAGCCCAGCCTGCACCCTCTCCAATCCGGGACCCCTTGGGGGTGTCTGACTGCCAGTTTAGGCCCGATCCGGGGCTTAAACCAGCAGTCGGACATCCCTCTCACAATCCTGGACTGCTGGCTTCTAATCGCTCACCTGCCTGCCCCCAACTGCCCCCCCGCTGGCCTGGTCACCCCCAAATGCCCCCCCTGCTGGCCTGGTCACCCCACGCAGCCTGCTGTTCAGTCGTTTGTTTGTCCCTCACTAACCCTGCTGCCGGCCTGGTCGTAGGCAGCCATCTTGTGAGGGCGTGAGGGTCAATTTGCATATTACCTCTTATATAGGATTAGAACTTACAAGGAATTTTGAAAAACAGTAAAAAACAAAACAAGGATCAACAGTTGGACACTTTAGCTACAACCAAAATCAGGAGGATCTATGGGCTGGTTCTCCTAGGGCAGTGGTCGGCAAACTCATTCGTTGACTGATGAGTTTGCCGACCACTGACCTAGACTCTTGATTCCAATAATTACAGGCTGTTGTTGTTCCTTGTGATTAAGCCCCCTATCCCAATGGTCGGCAAACTCATTCGTCAACAGAGCGGCAAACCGCGGCTCGCGAGCCACATTGCTGACCACTGTCCTAGGGTAGCGAGCCACTCCAACCTGCCTTCCCACCCTTCCTCTCTGAAAGCTGAGTCAGTGCCTGGTCTGTGCTGGGACTCGCTCCCGACCACCCTTCCAACCTGCTGCCTGTCCAGTTGGCTGGTGACCCTGCCCGGCCCTGTGCACTTGTCTCTACTTCACCCTGGGAGGTACATGGGGCAGCCACAGCCCTGTACGCTGGAGGGCTATTTCCTTCAGATGGCAATCATCCACGAGCTTTTCACTTTTCTCCACTCCCCACTGGACCCTCTCAATCTGACCTCCCCCAGAGCGTGTTTGCATGTGCAGCCGCCTCATCTGAAATCATCTTTCTAATGCCCACAGCTTCCTCCAAAAACATCCATTCATTCCGTTATTCCTTCACTCACCCAGCAAGGATGCAAGGCCCCGCACACAGTGCGGGGAATAAGCAGTGAGCGTGAGGTCAAAGCCGGCCCTGAGGGAGCTGCCAGGAGGAGAGAGGCAGTGAGATCAACAGAGGTAACTACTGCCTGGGTCAGAGGTCGGCAGGAAAAGAAGAGTGGGCCCTGTGAGAGGGGTCAGAGGCCACTCTGGGCAGCTGGGCAGCTGGGCAGCCTTTCTCTAAGTCACATGGGATCAGTGCAGGGAAAGGTGCTGGGTGGTGGGGTGCCGTATGTGTGTGTGTACGTACGTGTGTGTGTGCATACGTGTGTGTGTGTGTGTGTGTGTGTGTGTGTGTGTGTGTGTGGTGAGGCTGGAGCAGCAGGTGGGGCCCTAGCAGCTGTTAAAGGAGGGGCTGGGAGCCAGCTTGAGTCTGTGACATGCCCCACGTGCAGCCCATGGCTGCCAGGCTCTCCACATCCTGGGCTTTGCATCGGTCCCACGTCTCGTCTCCACGACTACGCCCAGCAGTGAGGAGAGTCTGACAGAGCCCCAGGAGGCAGCACACAAACCCCAGTGCACGATCGCCACCACATACAGTCAGGTCTGCACACAGACAACTGGACAGAACGCAGCCAGGAAAGCTGGGCCTGCCGGGCGAGCGAGCTATTGATTTCTCTGTGCGTTTCTGGGAAGATGGGTAAGTCAACAGACCTTTTCAACTCTGCGTGATCAGTACTGTGCCTGGTTGGTCCCAAGTGCCGGGTGGGGAGCAAGTGATCCTGCCCAGGAGGGCGGGGAAGAGGGGCCGGACAAAGCGGGGGCCTGGGGACGGCGGCTCGCAGGCAGGGGGAAGCACAGGGGCCTGCGGTGCTGGGGACAGCTTCACATTCAGACAGAGCGAAGGCAAGGCTGGAGTGACGCGAGAGCCCGGATCCCAGGGCCAGCTGCCAGGAGGAGAACCCCAGGAGGCTCCCACCCAGAGGACCCCACCAGCACCTGCCCCTTGCAGGCCGCGGAGGAGCCAGGGGAGGGCACACCGGCCTGTGGGGCCCTCTCCCACCTTTCAGGGAGCACCTGTGGGTGGCTAGAGACCCCAGACCAAGGCTACCCACTTCCCACAGCAAGGCCTGGCAGCGGGGCACAGGCATCTCTGCCTGCCGGCTTCTTTCCGGCTGCACGGGGCTGGGACGAGGTGGGTGGGTGGCAGGGAGGGTGCTGGGCAGGCGATGCATGGGGCTGGCTGATGGCCACGACAAACAGCCGGGGCCAGGCCTGCGGTGCTGGGAGGGGGGTCACCGCAGCACTTGTCCAGGTGCAGCCAGGCCCAGCCGCGTCCAGGGTGATCTCAAACGCCACCAGGGCGCAGGCTGCTCCAAAATAAGCAGTGTGTTGGCAGAGGGCGTGCCGCCCTGGAGGCTCGGGACGCCCTGTTTGTCCATGATGCCCCCCCCCCCCCCCCCCGTGGCACCCGGCTCAGTTCTGGTTGGGGGCATACGCTCTGGTGTAGGATATTTTTAAGGAGCCTTCACAAGACACTTATTTTTTGTTTATTTCTCCGAGTTCTGACCGAGTCCTTGGCACACGGACTACAAACAAGAAAGCTGAAGAAGCGTCTGCTGGCCTGGCCTGCCCTTTGCAGCGGGTGTTTCTCTGCTGTTTATGGCCAGAGCAGCCCTCTTCCCGGAGCCACCACACGGAGGCCTGTTCTATTCAGAGGTGGGACAGGCACCGGGGGAGTGACGACACGTCAGCCCAGTCCTACCGAGGGGAAGGCAGGCGCACGGGGAGGTGGCCCCTGACCGGAACCCAAAGGAGAGAGGGAAAGAGCAAGGCCTCCAGTGCGCCTGATGCCACTGTGCCCTGTGCTCTCACCCAGACCCCCTCCCCGGACCCCCACCGCCCCCTCCCAGGGACATCTTGGGAGAAAAAGTGAGAGCAGAGAGCTGGCCCAGAGGGGAGCTCCTGAGTCCCCACTCTGCCTTCCCCTAGAACGGAGGCTAGAAGGAGCTGGGGCGCGGAGCTGAAGAGTCCCGAGCCGCAGTGCCACCGGCCGGCTGCCAGGACACGTCCCAGCGCTGCCGCCCTGCCCCAGGCGGGCTCGGGCTCTCGCCTGTCAAGTTGCGCTCCTCTGTCAAGGTCTGCCCGCTTCCTGGCCCCCTGGCCCTCCCTCTGTCACACAAACGAGGCTGTGCTGGGCCGGGGGACAGAGAGCTACGTCACTTCAGAGCTCCGCCCCCCAAGAGGTCCCGGGAAAGTAGGGGAGACCCACCCCCAGATGGCCAGTGACAAGCGGGGGAGCTCAGGGCTGAGTCAGACGGAAGCTCAGGGGCTGTGGTGTCCAGGGGAAGGGTGCGCGCCCCCGGGAGGCTTCCGAAGGGGCTGAGTCTGAGGGGAGTCCCGAGGGACCAGCAGGGTCAGTCAAAGTGCCGACGAAGAGCACGGGGAAGGGCAATTCAGGCAGAAGGAAGAGCAGGTGCGAGGCCGCTCCAGAGCAGGAAAGGGCGGCCCGTCTCGGGAAAGGAAAGATGCTCAATATGTAGGAGATGCCAGTTCAGAGAGGAGAAGGGAGGCAGACAGGGCTGCACCTGGCAGGGACTCGGGGCCACCTGACCAAGAGCTGGGGCACTCACGCCGAGGACACGCCCTGCTGCCAAGTCGAATCACAAGACGCTAGAGGGGAAGGGGATTCCAACAGCGCTCTTGGCACCCGGGACCTCGCCGGGGTGGGGCCGGCACCATGGAGAGCCGGGCTCCAGCCCTGCCAGTTCTGCCCCCCTTTCAGCCAGAGCCAGAGCAGCAAGACCTCCCAGGACCTCCCTTGAAGTAAAGGCTCTGCTTCTGCAGACGAACCCCCGGGACCAGAAAACCATTGGTTGAACCCCATCCCTTTACTTCACACATGACAGGGAAACTGAGGCACAGAGAGGCGGGAACTTCCCAAGATCCCCAGCAAGTCTAAACCCTTGGCCCACTGCCCTTCACCAGGCACCCACCTGGCCCTGCTGCGAGCAGCTCCCGGCCGCCCCCGCCTGCCTCCCTCCGGAGCGGGCTGTGTGCAGGCCTGAGACACACCTGAGTGCCCCTCCCTCCCCCCTGCCCCATCAGCTCCCTGGTTGTGCAGTGACTGGAGAGAAGGAAGCATGTTTATAAAGACAGACAAGCACCCACTGTTTCTCTTTCTCAGGCCAAAGAATTTCCGCCTGATTACAGCTGCTGGAAGCTGGAGGAGTGGGCCCGAGTCCCATTTGTCCTGCAGATCAAGTGTGTTTAGATCACCTGAGGGGGCGCCAAGACGGGGGCGGGGGGCAGGCGTAAATAAAGAGAACGGGGAGAAACCGCGAGGGTTTACCTTAAAAAGGATTGGTGTTTACGGAGCCCCTACATGGCCGTCCGCCCGAAGCTGTTTAGTTTTACGTTACGACGGTCGGCATTTCCCCCAGCAAGAAACGTCTGTGAGCTGCCGAAGTATAAAGACAAATAAATGGAGGTTCAGGGAGCCGCACATTGCCTCCAGCTGTCCTCCCAGATGGGAGGGCGCCTTCAAAGGGCCGGGCGGGGAGGCCCTTTCATCCTGCCAGCCCGGCCTCGCAGGGAGGGCTGCGACTGCTGCGCCAGGGGACGTGTGAGCGTCCGCGGTGACTGCCTCCCACATGTGCAGCTGCGCTCCTGGGCCCGGCAGCGTCTCCCACATCCTTCCCTCTCTTCTCGCCCCGCTCGGCAGCCTCTGGGTCACCTGCTCATCCACCTCCACCTCTGATCCTAGCGGAGAGGGATCATGCCCATTTTGCAGAGAACAAAACTGAGGAAGAGGTGATGTGTCCAAGGCCACAAAATGGGTGTGCGGCTCAGCTGGGTGGGACTGGAAGCCCTGATGCCAGGGGACCCCCACGTCGAAGAACGAGCACAAAAACCAATGCAAGAGGGCGGGGCACGTTCTGACTGCGAGGGGGAGCAGAGACTTGTGGCAGGAGCTCCGTGTGGAACCCGAGTGCCCAGCCGAAGGGCTTCACACACAGCCAGGGCCCAGGCTCCTCTCTGCATCTTTGCCAGCTCGGAAAAGGCATCCGTTTCCTTTAAAAAGCGTCCCAACTTCGCATACTAGGAATGAGTGATAATGAGCTACGTCACATCTCTTGAGACCTTGTTACATGCCAGGGACTACAGTCTGAGCTCTACAGAGCTTATCTCACTGGTCTCTGCCTCATCCCTGTCCAATAAGCACTACTCTTAGCCCCATCCGACAGACGAGCATCCGAGACCCAGAGAAGGGAAGTTACTCGCTCCAGGCCACACAGTAAGTGACGGATCCAGGATTCGAAGCTGGGCAGGCTGATGCCCTCTGCTTCTTCAGGGCTGGGAATGTCATCCATCTCCTAATCGCGGGCTCCCAGCCCAGGACATGGCCCTGGGCAGGTGCTCACGCATCCTTACTGAATGAACGGGGGCTAGGACCTGTGGCTTCAATGCCATCCGGGAGTTCCCGAGGGCTGTATCAGGCCCGCGAAATCGTGTGGGCTGGCCCTGCCGAGGCATTAGGGTTGAGTTAATTAAATGTTTGACTAGATATAGCAGGCTAATTTTTAAGTTGATAATTTTGTATAAGCCCTCGAATGATGTTATAAATATCCACACGGCTTTGGCAGAGAAAAGGTCCCCCGTCCACCCCTGCTCTCACATTCCAACCGGCCCTCCCACCCCCCACCCCCAGCTGACTGCTCACAGACTTCTGAACTGGACACCATTCCCATCTGGGTGGCTGTTGATCATCTCAAACTGAACTTGGCCAAACAGACTAGAGTCTGCCCCTCTTCTCACTCCAGAATCTCTCCTGGCCCGGAGTCCCGTCTCAACCACAGCAGCATGGCCAGGCTGAAACTCCAGGCAGAAAGCTAGCAGTCGGTCCAGATCCTCCTTCTCCCTCGCCTCCCACACATCCAGTCTGTAAACAGTGTGTTAGCTCTGTTTTCAAAATATATTCTCAATTCACCACTTCTCCCCACCTCCACCACTGTCACCCTGGCCTGAGCCACCATCTCTGACCCACTACGATGGTCTCTCTCTCATTCCCTGTAACACCTTCTCTACTTAACAGTCAAAACAAATCCCTTTTAATTAAAATGTCAACAAGACTGTGTCAGTCCCTGTTGAAATGTCCCATGGCCGACCAGCTAATTTAGAATAAACCTCAGCACCCTTCTAGGCACACAAGGACCTGCAGGACCCAGCACTGCCCACTCCCGACTGCGTCTCCAGTCCCTGTCCCTGACCCTGACCCCTGACCCTCCAGGCACACTGACCTGTTCCCAAACTCACCTCGCTCGCCCCGTCCTGGGACTCTGCACCTGTCCTCCCCCTTCTGTCTGGAGGGAAGACCCTCCCTAGACTTAAACGGTGGCTTCTCCCTCCTCACTGAGGTCCCTGCACACGGGCCCTCCCCGGGGACATGGCGGGCCTCCAGAGCCGCCCTGCCTGTGCGGTGCCGTGGAGGTGGCCTCTGAGGCTGGGCTGGCAAGACTTCTGGGCCTGGTCTCGCTCTCCTGGGCCCGGTCTCGCTCTCCTGGGCCCAGCGGCCGTGCTGCGAGGAAGCCCACACCGGCCCCCACAAAAAGGCCACAGGAGAGGCTGCCTCAGGGCTCGGCTCACAGCCAACGTCAGCCGCCGGACATCAGTAGAGAAGCCTCCAGATGCTTCCAGCCTTCACGTGCTCTGAGCGGAGGCCCAGACCCGAGGAGCACTGAGAAGGCGGCCGTGCTGAGCCCCGCCTGAATTCCTGACCCCTGGCACCCACCGGAATAAAATGGTGCTGTGTGGCCCCAAGGGCCGGGGACTTATGCAGGAACAGTCTCTTAGGGTACCGCCCTGTCCAGCCACCCTCTCCTACCACTGTTTTCTTATTTCCACTGGAGTTGACCTCTCTGAACTTGAACTGATTTTACTGAGTTACGCTGACTTTATTGTCTCCCCGCCGCCTCCGCCCACGGAAGCCCCTAAGTGTGGGGAGGGGCTGCCTTTGTTCACCACTCGCTGGATCCAGCCTGTAAAACGGCGTGGGGCACACGGCAGGTGCTCAGAGCGACGTTCTGCAATAAACGAGCGGATGGCTCCCGGGGGCAGGCTCTGGAGTCACCGCTCACACAGCCCGCTCTGCCTGCCATTGGAGCCATGAGTATTTCTGTCTTTCTCACAGCCCTGGGAGTCCTGTGGCAGAGACCCCTCCATTCACCTTCCTCTGCCGTGTGCCCCGCATGGAGGTTTGCTGAGCTTGAGGGCCCAGGTCACAAGGAACTTTTACAAGTTCATTCATTCCTTCCTTCATTCTCTGGGTGAGGGGAGCCCTCTTGCCTTTTAGCATGGCTCCCACCACCTGGCTTGGCAGATACCGGGATTTCTGGATGCCCTGAGCGACTCCCAAACCCAAAGGGGATGCACAGCTAACACCCCACAGAGGGCGGTCCCTCCCGGAACTGGCCAGCCTCCCAGAGCTGGTGCTATTCCGGGCGCCATGGGGCAGGGGGCGGGCAGTGGCTTACGGCCTTGACCTGGCAAATGCACAGACTTGGGCTCTGGTCCCAGCCCCACCACTGCTGGCTGAGTGACGGCCCTCTCGGAGCTTTTGCCCCCCTCATCTGTAAGGCGGGTATTCACGGCCTCTGCCTGTGGATGCTGGGGGACGCACAGCAGAGACCCACCACAGCGCCTCACCTCGCCTCAGTGACGCGGTCCACCTAGACAGGCCAGGCACAGCGTAGGTGCTCAACAACCGAGAGCGAGAAGGTAGATGTGTTAACGGGACACGTTCCCTGCTGCCCCGCGCTATAGATGGCTCCTCTTCACAGGGAAAACAGTGCTGAGAAGAAAGTCCAAAACTCAAACTGTGAGCAGCCCGGAAAAACGTGCTTTTCAGTAAGTCCGGGGAGCCTGGGGCCGACGGAAACATCTGGCTGGGTGAACTAATGGCTGTGGAGGAAAGGAGCCTGGCTTGGTGGGGCGGGGAGAAGCGATCCGCTGCTGGTTCTAATTTAGGATGAAAAAAGCCGAGTCTATTAGCCTAAATATTGCTCTTATGTCCAGTTGCACGGAGTTTGGAATAATATTTTTCAAGCAGAACTACTGCTATTTCAGTAATTACGATGCTAAAAGCAGTCGTTTGGGGTGGAGCGAGGATCTCATCGCGGTTTGAATCCCTCTGGTGTCACTTTCTGTTACATTTGAGAAATTCCTCAATAAAGATGTCAAACAGAGAGAGGGTTTTGTTCCCCCGAGGACAGACTTGGCCACCCTCCAGGACACAGTCCCAAGCAAGCCATCGCCACGAGAAAATAACCTCTCCGCTCAAAAGAAAAGAAGAGGTTCCACTGTGAAAAGTCTGGCACGAAAACGGCCCTTAAGCCGCCGGCCTCATTGCTCCTAATTAACTCGGAATGCTTCTCAACCTCCCGGCCAGGGTTCATCCCAGCCTCGACCCTCAGGAATCCAGCGCTGGTGGAGAGGAATGTTACACCCAGACGAGACTCTTGACCCAGACTTCTGGGGACAGAACAGGAGATGCAAAGCCGCCCAACTGTGCCCGATGGGTGAGGGCTTGTGGGTGGGGCCCAGGGGGACTGACCAGAGACGGTCAGGACTGCACACGGCAGCCAGAAGCTCCTAACACGCGGCCTCTCGCAGCCCCCAGCACCCACAGGGGCAGGTTTTCTGCTGGACGTCTCAGAGGCAGCGTGAGCACAGTTACTACCGAGGCCAAGCAGATAGGCGCACAACCAAGGCTGGCTGGCTGTGAGCAACAGGAAGTGGTGGGGACTGTAGCAAACAGGACAGGCCACCCCCACCCCAAGGGGACACTGCTCTTCCACCTGGCCAGGGCCCAGGCACTGGGGGTTCCCTCTCTGCCTGTCCTGCGGCTGCAGCTCTCCTCGTGGAGTCAGAAGTCCACAGAGGGTCATGTGCACCTGGAACCCCTACCTGCCATTCTGGACCACGTTCTGGGTTCTTGAGACCCTACAATTCCCTGTCCGAGTGGCCCACGCCTGTCTCTCTGAGGGACAGATGACACTTAGGACCAAGCAGTAGCAAAAGGGAAAGGTGGGCTGGGGGCCAAGAGCCCGAGCTTGAGCGCTCAGACGGTGTGTCCCAGGCCCCGGGGGTGGGAGAAAGCCAGGGGCCAGGAGAAGGGGTGGGAGCAGGCCTGGTCACACCTCCACTTTCTGGCACAAACTCCAAGGAGACCTACAAGTCTAAATTCCAGTCTAACCTCCCCAGGCGCAAGGTAGGAATACGTGTCAAGGTTGAACAGACTGAACACATTCTAGTTCTGAAGCCTCATAATGACTTTTACATATTTAGCCACATGGGATACGAGCCGCCATTGTATTCCTGCCAAAGCCCCATAAGCGCCAGGGGCTGGGGCCTGGCCAAGCAGGAAGAATGCTGGAAGTACGGAGTTTTATGTTATACGCCTCGGTGTTTTCAATGCTGGCAACTCCTTCAATGATGATGACGATGACAAATGCTGTGGGGCTAGAGCAAGGGCGCAGGCGGCTGAGGACTGTGGCCGCCAGCCTGCACCTTCGGCACCAACAGGACACCCCCCAGCACCGGGGCAGGACCTCCCAGCCGCACACAGCTCGCCACAGCCACCTCCACAGGTCACTCACAGTGACCTCAGACACAGGTACTACCGACCCGCTTCCGAGGCAGGGGAACCGAAGCTCGGAGGGTCTGAGGAACTGGTCCCAAACCGTAAGCTCGAGTGGCGGTGCGGAATGCGAGGCTACACCCTCACGGTGCAAGCCCACTCCGTACAGCGCGATTCGTTTCTCCCTGCACTGACCCCCGCACTTAACTCCCACTGCACTTTACGGATCAGGGCGCCGAGGCTCCGAGGGGTCCTGTGGCCAGTGCGGTTCGGGTCTGTGGGCACCAAGGTCTGACTTCTCTAGAGCGGAGCTGTGTCTTGAGAAGGAAAAAGCCCAAAGAGTCCGCTGGGAAGGGCCTGCCCTCAGCGGAAAGCAGAGGAGAGAGAACCTTTCTCGGCCGCCCTGTGTGCGAGTGAGAGCCGCCCGCAGTCCAATCTGTGCTCGGGGGTGGGTGGGGACTACTGGGTCCTGTAAGTGAATCCGTCGGAACAGAACCCGCTGTGAAGACAATGCTGTTGAAACAGAGACCCACACGGATTGCACCGTCAGGCTGGAGGCGCTGGTGGGCCTGCCTCAGCCAAGAACAAAGGCGCAGCCACGCGCTCTGCACAGGTGAGAGCGCTGTGGCCAGAAGGGCCCGGGGCTCAGATGCGGCCCAGGCTGTGGATGGCGGGCTTGAGCCCCACCAGGTCTGGGAGGCATGAGACAGCCCACCTCATTTACCTCCCCGAGGGTCGGTGATCAGACGCCCGCTTCACCCGAGTGCCCAGTGTGCCCTGCTAGGTGCCCCACAGCCATGATCGCATTCAATCCGCACAGGACCCTGACCGCAGGGACTCCGAATTCCACTTCACAGGGGGAAACTGAGGCACGGGGGGAGGTGACTGGCCAAAGGTCACACCGCTGAGAGCCCGGCAGGGCCGGACTGGAGCCCAGAACCGGCAGCTCCCGAGATCCGTCCTCCTGACCATGGGGTGCTCCCGCCCACTGTGCACAGCCCTGCCAGCTCTGCCTTCGCAGACTAATCAACTACAGAAACATGCTCTCTCCATCACCCGAAAAGGGGGCAGACTGGTAAAGCCAAGGGCTTACGCTTTGGGGGGCGGGGGGGCTCAATAGATAACACTTGGACGGTAATGAACTCGGCATCTGGCCCTATAAATGCTGTACAGCCCGTTCTTTACAATCTAATCAAAGGCTCTGCTCACTTCCGCAGCCCCACCTCCCATGGCTCCTGCCGCCCACCCTGAGCCTGGCCTCAGAGCCACCCACCACTTGTTACAGCAAGCTGCTCCCCGCCTCCGGAGACCCTGCTCCATGCAGCCTTCTCTGCCCCAAGGAGTCAGCCCTCCTCCACCCCACCAGCGCCCTTGCAGGGGGGCAGTCTTCCCAGGCCCCCCTGGGCTTCAGCAGCCTGCCGTCCAGACGTCCGTTTTCCGAGCTCACTGTGGGTATAATTACCTGTTCACAGATCTGTTTCCCATAACAAGCCCGTCCGAGGGCCAACAGGCATTAACCAAAAACAGGCAGGGAATCTCAGGCGAACACACCACGAAGAGGAAAGGTCAAGAGCACGTGGGACGTCACGCCCCCTGTGCCACCCACCGGCATACCAGCTGGCACGGGGGCAGGGGTGCCAAGTGCTTCAGGAAGCACTGCGGCGAAAGCCATGAAGAATCCAAATGTTCCTCTGACCCAGCAGTTCCACTTCTGGGAAGAACTGCTAAGGCCACAATTAGGAAAATGAGCGGGGGAAGGTTTATGCCCAGAATCACTGCTAGATTCTCATGGTTAAAAACAAACAAGTCAGATAAGCACACAACCTGAATGTCCAACCACAAAGGGTGGCTGGCCACCTAGCGCAGCAGTTGCCAACCGGTGGTCTGTGAGGTCTGAAAGGTTGGTGACCGCTGACCTAGAGCAATGCTCACGCTCGTCTATTGACCATGTGCACCTACTACGTGCCGGCCACTTCACCTTCACACCTGGTGAAGCAGGCAGCACGACTGCCCCTGTTTACAGCCGGGACTCCCGAGGCTCAGAGGCCAGGATGACAGTAACAGCCACTGAGTGTTGGGAGCCTGTGCCGGGCACGCACGCTTCTCAGCTGCCCGACGTGATCTCAGTTACTGCTCACAGCTGAACACCCGAGGCTCTTCACACCCTCCCTCCGCCAACGAGGGACTGAGGCCCAGGGACATCAGTAACTATTCCCAGCCACGCTTCTGCCAAATCCACGGCTTTAACCCTGGGCTCCCGCCCTCCGGCCCAGGGTCACTCGGCAGCCAGGTGCGTAGGGGACAGTGTGATCTACAAGCAGAGGAACACCCGAGGCTCCTAGAAGCTGGGAGAGGAGCCCAGAACGGAGTCTCCCTGGAAGCCCTGGGAGGGACCAACCCTGCTGACACCTTCTCTTCAGATCTCTGGCCTCCAGACCCGAGGAGAAGAAACTTCTGCTGTTCAAGCCCCTCAGTTTGTTACTCTGTTTACAGCAACCTCCAGTTATCAGTGGCTTATCAGACGAAGAGGCAACTGGAAAAATGGCAGTAAGAGGGGGGCCAGGTAAACATACCTGAGGGAGGCTCACATGAAGTTCAAGGGAAAATCAAGGGCCAAAACCAGGCTGACCACTAATTACTACGGTGAAATCACACCTGGGGGCAGGGAGGGGACTGAGAGGAAATACACCAGCGTAACTAAGACGCTTCCTAACGCTTTTATCCCTGTTCTACACGTTTCCAGTTTTATCCAGCAAGCTTGCGTTACTCTGATAAATTTTATACAACTGGCTTACAATATCCAATGGAACCATGAGACTCTGGAGGTATAGCAGAATCCTTGTTATGGGGTGAATTGTACTCCCCCAGATCTCCAGATCTCCAGTACCTCTTCTGTTGAAGCCCTAATCTCCAGTACCTCAGCACGGGACTGTATTTAAGACAGGGCCTTTTCAGGGGTTATTAAATTGAAAACTGGTTAGACTCCAATAAGACTGGAGTCCTCGTAAGAAGAGGAGATTAGAACACACAGAGAAAGACACCAAATACATGGATGCACGAATGACCATGTGAACACCCAGTAGGGAGGTGGCCATCTGCAAGCTGAGCTGAGAGGCCTCAGAAAAAACCCAAAAGAGCCACACTTCGACTTCTGACGTCTAGCCTCCAGGACGGTGAGAAAAGAAATTCCTGCTGTTTAAGCTCCCTAGTGTGTGCTATTTTATTATGGCAGCTCCAGGAAATTTATTTTATTATTACTTTTTATATATATTTTATTGATTTTTTACAGAGAGTAAGGGAGAGGGATAGAGTTAGAAAAATCGATGAGAGAGAAACATCAATCAGCTGCCTCCTGCACACCTCCTACTGGGGATGTGCCCGCAACCAAAGTACATGCCCTTGACCAGAATCGAACTGGGACCCTTCAGTCCGCAGGCCGACGCTCTATCCACTGAGCCAAACCGGTTAGGGCAGCTCCAGGAAATTTAAGACAAAGAGCCGAAAGAGAGCCAGCCTTCCCCCAGCGCCCCGCACGGCAGCTGGAGCTGAGGAAGAGGCAGGTGTGCCCAGCAGGCAGGGCACGGGCCAGCACTCACCCAGGCAGTTGTGTCCATCGTGTGCCAGCATGAAGCCGTCGAAGCAGGTGCACCTGTAGTTCCCCGGGATGTTGATGCACTCGTGGACACAGCCCCCGTTGTAGGAGTCGTTCTCACACTCGTCGATGTCTGCAAAATGAGGGGCATGAGAGGGGTCAGAGGAAGAGCCTGGGGTCCCCTCTCCCCGCCTCCGCTGAAGGCACCCGGGCATGACTAGCTAGGGCAGTGGTCGGCAAACTCATTAGTCAACAGAGCCAAATATCAACAGTTCGATGATTGAAATTTCTTCTGAGAGCCAAATTTTTTAAACTTAAACTTCTTTTAACGCCACTTGTTCAAAATAGACTCGCCCAGGCCGTGGTATTTTGTGGAAGAGCCACACTCAAAGGGCCAGAGCCGCATGTGGCTCGAGAGCCGCAGTTTGCCGACCACGGAGCTAGGGGATGACTCAACAGGCATTCACTAGAACTCTCGTGGGGGGGCTGGGACCCAAAGATTACCAAGGTGAAGATCCTGGCTCTGTACCGAGGCTGACCACACCCTGCAGAGCTGGGCCGTGTGCAGACCTTCCAGCTCCCACCATCCTGCAGCAGGCAAGTCCCCCCCAGCTCAGCCTCCTTCGAAAGCCCCTCAACACCAACAGCATGTGGGGACCCCGTGTAACCTCCAAACTGGATCTCTTCGCCCCTTTGAAGGCCTCCCACAGATGGAGAGCCCATTACTCATGAAGCAGGGAGAATCAAATAAAAGAACTTCGCATGCCACCGAAAAGCGCAACCTCCGGAATAACAGCAAGTCCACACACTCCCTCCAAATAGTTTCCTTTCACGTCAGCATCTGAATTCTCAATTTCTACCGCCCCGGTGGCCTTGTTATAACAAAGGCTCTGTCTCATAAACAATGGCCAATAGCCTTTGTACGGGTCACCCTTTTTGCTGTTTTAAGTCTTTTTTTTTTTTTTTTTAACATTTCCCATCAGGGTTCAAGGGGCTATCAGTTCTGGCGTTCCAGAGAGACTGGAGAGACTCGGAGAATAGCAGGAACGCCCAGTTACCATACAACGAGCTGACAACGCCATGCAGCGTGATCTCTCTCAGTCCCGCGCGAACTCGGGGACGCAGGCGCTCTCACCACTATTCCAGTTGCGCAAAGCACCGGAAGCACAGGGCGGCTAACACCTTGCCAAAGGTCACCCCCGTACGAAGCAGCACACGGGGGATTCGAACCAGTGTGGCCTGGCCCGGGAGCCCAGGCGGCCAGAGCTGGCCGCGTCTCAACCGCCACGGGGAACCTGGAAACCAGAGAAGCAGGGAACGGGAAGCCGGAAGTGCCCTCACAGCAGAATCGGAAATGCGACACAGTGGGCCGGAAGTGCCCAGCTAAGCAGGACCGGAAGTGCCTCGGAAGAGGGTACAGCCTGGGAAGAATCGGTCCGTCTCCTATGCAGTTGAAGAGGGATTTTTGAGGTGGGTTCGGCTCTGAAAGCTGGGGTGGGGCCAGCCTGGGGGAGAGGGGGGGCTAAATAAATGCAAGCCTCGCCACGCCTTCAAATGCCTGAGGAGCTGGCGCAGGGAGACACCCAGCTCCAGGCTGTCCACATTGGTCCACCCAGTACGGGTAGGCCAGGGGGTCAGTTAGCGTTCACAGGGAGGCAGGTCCGTCGGGACGATAGAGGCGGTCTCAGGAGGGAGTGAGCTCTCTGCCTCCGGAGGTGACCAGGCACTGTCACCAGGACCCCTGCCAGCCAGGAGCACCTGCGGGGCTCACTTCAGTGGAAATAGCATGAAAGCTCCTGCATCCAGGGTCTGGGCTGTGCAGCCTGCTCCTGTGCCCGCCCACACAGCCGCCAGGAGGGGAGGACAGACTAGCCCGGGTCTCCAAAACTGCCCGAGACTTTTTCCTAACCTGTCTGCAGTGGCCATCAGCATCAGCTGGGAAGCAGACTCAATTCTGCAAGTCATTTGAATTGTTTTTAATCTTATGTTTAATGCACTTAGACATTTTAAATAACATTATAGGAGGATATAAGATTTTATGTTGGAAAAGGCACCTGGGTTTGTAAAGACTGAGATATTATCTCCCAGTCTCTGCAGCCCTGACCTTTCACCAGGTGGGTTTCACCCAGGTACACCGACCGCTTCTCCCCGTGGATCTTCCACAGGCACTGCGGTCCACCTTGAACTCATCAGCCGGCACTTTCTGGGGTGCCCCATCCAGTGAATATCCTTCCACCTCTCTGCGGACATCCAATCACTTACCAAAGCATGGCTCTCCTACACTGTTAACATGGTTACCGTCTGCCCACGGGTCACCCATTTCCACTACTATCTGATCTGAACCAGCAGCCCCCAAACTGTTCCCTCCTTTCCTTCATTCAAGAAGGTGACTCTGTAGAAGGTGGCCTGGTCCCAACTCTGAGAGTGGAATTTACTGGGTGGCTTTACTGGGCGGGCACAGGACTTAGGTTGGATGAGTCAGGCTGAGGGAAAGGACTTTTATTTCGCGCTTGGGTAAAAGAATTCATTTCCTCCTTCCCTCCCTCCCTCCCTCCCTCCCTCCCTCCCTTCCTCCATCGTTGTACCTTAGAAGGAAATATGCAGGCATCTACCCCTGAAACATGCCAGCCCATTTAGCAGCCCTCTAGAGTAGGCATTTTAACTCCATGTTATGGTTCAAACTGAAGTTCACAGAGGTTGGGTCATTGCTTCAGGTCATGCAGTAAGTCACAGGACAAGGGTCAGAACAAAGGCCTTTCTGTCTACAAAGCCCGCGTCCTTCCTAATAAGTCAGAGCGCCCATGGAATGCCAGGCTTTGGCAAAGTCCTTTATTTAATCCTTGGCACATTCACACTGTGTACCAAGAAAGTATTATCCAGTCATCCAAACACCCACTCATCCACACAAACACACCTATCCGTCTCCTACCCAAATGGCCAGCCCTGTCCACTCCATTATCCATCCATATAATCACTGTATTGGCTACCCACTCAAATAGCCACCCAGCCATCCTTCCATTTGTCTATTCATGCAAAATTTATCCATCTAAATATCCAGTCAGCTGACCATCCTCCTATTCATCCAATCACCTATTATTCACCCATTCATTTATCCAGCCAAACATCCGCACCCATATAACTAAACACACATCCACCATCGAAACATTCAGCCAGACACCTATCCTTCTATTCATCTAAACATCCATCCACCCAAACCTCCATTCACTCATCCATCCATCCACATAGCTAACCACCTATCCACCAATTCATTGATCCAAACACCCATCTATCCAAACACACATCCAAACCCCTACCCACTCGTCTATCCAGTCAAAAAGTCACTCATCCATCCGAACACTACTCATCCACCCACCAATTCCAACATCACCCATCCAAACTGCGTATAAAACATATACAATAAAATGTCCAAAAAGAATAAGATGTTAGGATGAAGAAAAAAATAGGGGTTGAAGAATAAAAGAAAGCTGGTGAAAGTATGCAGAAATGCATTCAGTAATTCCAGCACAATTTCCAAAGGCCACAGATACGGCTCTGAGCTTCCTAGAGCCAAAGCAAAGAAAGAAACACCATCAGCTACAGAGTCACCACATCCACCAAGTGCACTAAGACCAGCTGTTTAATGGTGGAAAGACCTGAGGAAAATGTTTCTTCCCCTGATAACAATAATCGGACACCCCACTCTGCCTGGCATAGTTCCAGTTTTTGCCGGCTGTCTGGGTATAATTATTAACAGCATGCTTTTCACTATCAGAATGATAAATTATTTGATCACCATACTCATAAGGCATAATAAAGAGATTGCTGAAAAGTCAATTAAACAACATTAGCCTGTTCCCTCGACTCCCCACAGCGGAGGCCACAGCCGATTCTAATGGGCTGAAGAGTGCAGGAATGCTCGACGCTCATATCTCTTACCATAATCCATCCCCTCGGAGTTCCCCATATATCCGAGTATCTCTGCAAACGATCAGTTCCTTTCCGGTCCCCGGGCCTGAGTCTTCTCCCGGCCTCTGAGGCCAGCCTGCTTCGCACCAGCATCCTGGGCAGAGACTATATGCTCACAAATGAGCCCCCGCCCTTGTTTTCTGAGTCTGTGCCTTGCATTTTTGTTTTTTAACATCATGTGAGCCTCCTCCTTTAATACATAGGAGATAAACACACAAACAAATCAACTGCACAAAGCCTCTGGCAAAGCAAGCGGGTTTATTACTGTGATAAACGTCCACGGCCCGCCAGGTTCAGCCCACGTTCTGAGAACCGTTAAAGCCAGGTAATGAGGAAGAAGGTGGGGTGGGGAGAGGAGGAGGTAATGGAGGGGGGCAGAGCCAAGCTCTCTGGGTGTTTATTCTTTTTTTAAATCCTCACCTGAGGATATTTTTCCAGTGACTTTTAGGAAGAGTGGAAGGGGCGGGGGGGAGAGAAAGAAACATCATGTGAGAGAGACACAAGGATTGGTTGCCTCCCACACGGCTTGGGGTTGGAGCCTAAAACCGAGGTACAGGCTCTTGACTGGGAATTGAACCCGGCACCCTTCGGTCTGTGGGCCGATGCTCTAACCACTGAGCAACCAGCTAGGGCTGGATGTTTATTCTTTTTTTAAAAAATATATATTTTATTGATTTTTTACAGAGAGGAAGGGAGAGGGATAATTAGAAACATCCATGAGAGAGAACCATCGATCAGCTGCCTCCCGCACACCCCCCACTGGGAATATGCCCACAACCAAGACACATGCCCCTGACCGGAATCGAACCTGGGACCCTTCAGTCCGAAGGCCAAGGCTCTATCCACTGAGCCATACCAGTCAGGGCTGGATGTTTATCCTTAACGGACTGTTGTGGGTTGAACTGTGTCACCCCAAAAAAGATGAGTTAATGTCCTAACCTCTGCTATCAGTGAATGTGACCTGATTTGGAAATAGAATCTTTGCGGATGTAATTAAGAGGAAATCATATTGGAGTCGGGTGGGCCCTAATCCAATGACTGGTGTCCTTGTAAAAGGAGGGAAATTTGGGTACAGACACAGAGAGGATGTTGGGACAGAGGAGAACACCATAGGAAATCACACAGACACACAGGGAAGAGGGCCACGTGACAACCGAGGCAGAGACGGGAGTGGGGGAGCTGCGTGGGAAGCCGGTGTGAGCACTGCCCCCGTTGACGACGCAGAGACCGAGGCACAGCATGGCTGAGGCCCTCGTCTCCAGCCCTGAGCCGGTGGCTGTGCTCAAATGCAGGTGCTCTACTTGTTGGAGCCACGTCCTCGGGGTGCACGGGGTGCATACTCTTAAAAACGCTTCAGGGCTCCAAAGAGTTATTAAGGTGGGAGGTTATGTCATTCATTGTCCTCGAGGGTGAGGGCTGGTGACAGGGATGGTCCTACAAGTGGGAAGGCAGGGAGGACAAACCGTCGGAATCTGACGTGTGCTGAGGGCAGGAGTGCGACGGATCGCCCGGGCGTCCCTGCCCTCGCTCCGGCTGGGATTTTTTTTTTGATGAAAATGCAATTCCCAACAGAAAACATCTCCCGGCATTCAGCAGAGCAGAGGAAAGCAGCAGGGGATTTTAGGTCACAGGGTCCCGCGTTTCCTGTACTGAACCCACAGCACACACGAGCCCACAGCTGCATCGTGTGCCAGCAACTCAGTGAGGTGAGTTCATTTTTTTCCATTTAATTCAAAATTAACTCTTGCTGCCCCTGTAAGATATCTACTCATTCCGTGGTGCCTAGGTTCTGAAAGAGTCTATCGCAGTGAGTCAGAGTGCGGTCTCCTTTTATTTTAATACTATTTCAGGGCATTTGCCTAAAAATCAGGACTGACTGCAAAGGTTCTCAAAACAAGGATTTTTTAAAAATGGAAGTCTAGCCAAAACCGGTTTGGCTCAGTGGATAGAGCGTCAGCCTGCGGACTGAAGGGTCCCGGGTTCGATTCCGGTCAAGGGCATGTAACTTGGTTGCGGGCACATCCCCAGTAGGAGGTGTGCAGGAGGCAGCTGATCGATGTTTCTCTCTCATCGATGTTTCTGACTATCTATCCCTCTTCCTTCCTCTCTGTGAAAAATCAATAAAATATATTTAAAAAAAAAAAAAATGGAAGTCTAGTTGGTGTACAATCTTACGTCAGCTTCAGGTGTGCAATACAGTGACTCACCGTTTACATGTGTGACAATGGGAAAAGGAGGCTTGTGAGAGCGACCGCCCTCCCCTCCCAGACCATTACTGCAAATGTCTTCTCATTTCCCCTCGAAATGGGCATTTTTCTCGACATTCCTTGCAGACAGTGGAGACCAAACACTCTCACAAAGACGCCTTCGCTGGCTGGCCAGCGCGTCTCCCCCTTTGTCTGGGGCTTCAGGAAAACCATGGCTGCTCGGATCAGGCACCCGCTCCGGGAGAGAGGTACGGCGTAGGAAGCGGAGTCCTTGTTGGTGAATGAACCTTAATCTGGTTTGCTGGCTAATTATGCTCCAGGGAAGGCAGTTCGGCGGAGCCGCCGAGCAGGAAGGATTAGGCCTCCCCGTCTCCGGCGGCACAGGGTTAAGCTCTGGGTCTGTGATGACTGAGTAATGAGACCCGCTCTCTGTGGACCTCGGGCCTCCATCCATCAGGCTCCCCTTCTGCCCAGACAGTGCCAGAAGTGGGCCCAGCAGTTAATTATGGGAAAGGTCAAAGGTCACACAAAACCAACACACATCTATACACTTCTCCATTCCGAACTGCACACAGTGACCATGGCTCAGCCAGGGGGCGGGAAGGCCCTCCCTCTCCCGCCTGTGATCCAAGATAACCATGAGCTGGGGCTGCTTGCTGACCTCCCCAGGGGCCCTCGCGCTTGGGGCCGCTACACGTCTGCTCACGCTGTCCCCTCCGCCTGAGCTCCTCCCCTTCACAGACACCCACATACTTTTACAGACCGAGCCCCGGCACCACCTCCTCCCTGAAGCTTTTGCTGATCCCCTGGCACATGGGACTGGGCCCCACCCTCTGGGGCCCCTGCCGCCCCCAGCAGACACCGTTACTACTCTCGCTTGCTGTGTCCGTGTCCGGAGGCTGTGGGCTCCGTGGCGGGAGCCGTGTTCTATTCAGCCTGAGCCTCAGAAGCAGCGGAGTGCGCTCCACAACCGTCTGCTCGACACGGAAGGAGCGGGCGGGCACCCCGCTGGTGGTAGCCTCAGCTGACTGACCCCACGCAGGGAGGCAGCCTTCACACCCCGCCCCGCCCCCAGAGAAGAGGCCCTAGCATCTCTTACAACAGGGAAACCGAGGCTCAGGATGTCATCTGCCCCGCCCAAGGTCACACGGCTAATGCCAGGGCAGCCAGGAAGTGAGCCCGGCCACCCAGCTTCAAAGTGAATGCCATTTCGGCACCAAGGACCGCCCGTAGGATTCTGTTTGTGTGGAGTCTCCAGAAACGGCAAGTCTACCGAGACAGAAGGGAGCCCAGCGGTCTCCTGGGCTGGGGGCTGGGGGCTGGAGAGTGATGCTAAGGGGTGCAGGGGTGCTTTTGGGAGGTAAGGAAAAGGCTCTAAAACTGATGAACGCACAACTCCGTCAGTTCCCAAAAGGCATTGACTTGAACTGGGTGCAGTGATCTCAGTAAAGCTGTTCGCATTTTTACAAAGTGACTGCTGTTGGTTTCTTGTCCGCGGTGCTGGCTGGGTCCCTGGGGGCTCTGCCCGGGTGCAGGGAAACCACACAGAAGCTCACTCTGAACTGACCTCGGATGCCACCTGCCCAGCGTGAACTCATGCTGGGCCCTGTGGTCCCCAAGCACCAGGCGGGCTTGCCTACCAAACCCAAAGGGCCAGTTAATGACTCCCTTTCTCCCCCCAGAACAGCCGGTCCTTCTCTGGGGCTGTTCTCAGGCTCCGGCGCAGGCCTGCTGGACCCCGAAGCAGCCCGGCCACGGGAGAGCTGGCGGGTGGAGTGCTCGAGATGGAAGTGGGGAGGGGCCAGGGGCCTGGCAGCCAGCGTCCAGCCCTCTCTGCCCCTTCAGTTACAGCCATGGCATTCTCCCATTCCCTTAGCGGAAGGTGGGGGCGAGGCCCTGGCCCCCAAACTGCAGGCCAACCTCTGTGAACTCAACAGGAGAGCGATCAGAAATGTGAAGTTGCCGCCACCTGGGAGAGGTGAGCCCCGATCCTCTGATGCCCCCCTGGGCTTATAAAGGGGCACCCGAATCCAGGCTGGGAACAGAGGCGCTATCTTACCAGCAGGTCAGGGGCTGACAGCAACTTGAACCCACGCCTCCCGGCTCAGGCTTCTTCCCCTCACCGCACAGGCGGTGCAGTTGACTTCATTCTCCAAACCCCCAGGCGTCTCGCCAACAATAACAGGAGCAGCAACGACAATGGCATCGTCTAATGGTACGTGGCTCAGCCCTCACTGCAGCCCAGGCAGCAGGGCCCAGCTTCCCTGTCTCAGAGAAGGAAGCTGAGGCTCGGAGAGCTGAGCTGCCTGGCCCCAGATCACCCAGCCAGTAAGCGGCAGAGCCAGCGCGGGCCCCACCCTCCTAACCCCGACAGCCGGCAGGAGAATTCCCCCATCTCAGTGACCCAGGGGGCCAGGGCTCGGGGTGCTCGCGAGGACCACGCCGCCTCCCTGCCTTCTTTCCTCCTGTGCCAGCACCTTCCCGGGCTGGCCCCTCGCCCTCAGCCAGATGCTGCCATAGGCGCTGCCAGCCTAGAGGGAAAGACTGACCCCGGCACAGACAAACACATCTCACGTGCGGACAGCCTCGCCCATCGGTGCACGGCCAGGCCTAGTCTGCCTGCGGGGCTGCCTGTGGGAGGGACAGGCGGCTGATAGCCCAGCTGGAGCCCACCTGCCACCCCCAGAGACAGCCAGCCTTGGGTGCCACCAGGCAAGGAGCACCCTGAAGAAGAAGCTGCCCGCACAGGGGTCCAAAGGGGCCCGGTGTCCTGGCCCCAGCCCTGAACTTTGCCATCAGCACACTGAGGCCCAGAGGTCCACAGACCCGCCCACGGTCACACGGAGCTGGTACCGGTCTCCACAGAACCACACCAGCTCTCTGCCTGGGACGGGGCCGGGAGGCCCAGCCAAGGCCCGCGGCGCCTGGAGAGAGGGGTGCATGGGCGAGACCAGGGCGTGGTCAGCCCGGCCGCCGTTAGAACCAGGCCACAGTCCAGGCTGGCCGCCGGGCTTTAGCCGCCGCCTCCCACGGGCGCCGCCCTGGCCCATCTGGAGGACCCCTGAGCACACCCTCCGAGACCCCTGACCTTGCCCGCACACACAACCCTCGGGCTCGCTTTGTCTCAAGGCCTTTGGGGAAGGCCGTCATCCATTTCAGTAGCATTCAAAGGCCAACAGCCGCCGTTTATTTTCTTAGAAATAATGGTTTTTTTCTGGTTAGCATTCCTCAGATGAAAAAACAAATACAGCCACTGTAATAAGATGCGGCCAAGAGGAGGCAGAGGGCCCGGAGGAAGGGGCAGCCAGGGGCCTGCGCCCGGCGAGCTGGAGAGATGGGGGTGGGGAGGGGGCAGAGACCCCTCCAACCCATGGAGAAATGGGGATTTAGAGAAAAAAGGAGCTTATCACGCAGGCACTGTCTCCAACACACTCTCACCCTGCCTCCTTCACCTCGGCTCAAATGTGCGTCTGGGACAGGTGCCTCTGCTGCCCTGGATGGCAGGGCCTGGGCCTCCGGCAGCTGAAGCCACTGGATGTACTGAGTCTGTAAAGCCCAGAGCAGGCCTCTGCGTCCTTGCTGCGGCGCCTCCCTGGAGCTGGAAGGGACGGCGGGCCCGCTGTGGCCGCTCGCTCGCTCTTAGTCTGATGACACCTCTGCAGGGAGCCCTCCTAACGCCCTCCCCCGCCAGCGCAGGTACGCTGTCTTCACCCCCACAGAGTCTGCTTTGTATCCCCCCACTGCACTCTCCACACCGTTAGGATCCCGTCTTTCCCACCAACCAGTGAGGTCAGGGAAGCATGTCTTGGCCCCAGCACCAAGCTTGGCACAGAGTAGGTGCTCAGTGAATAGTCTCGGCACTAAACTGAATCCGGGCCAGCGGACACATTTTACAGATGGGCAAACAGAGGCTTAAGGATGTGAACTTGCCTCCAAGCTTAAATGACCGTAGTATGAGCTTTATAATACTTTTTTCTTCTAAAAACAGATGCAGGCTCCAGGAAGCCTAAACTCTGCACAGTGCCGGGACCTCTGCAGGCAACACCACCTAATTGCTAGCTGACAGCACCTTGGAATGTTAAGTCCCATCCGATTTCTTCCTGCCCGCTGGTCCGCAGGGCTGGAGCGTTCATCTCCGGCCAGGAGGTACATGTTAGCGCCCATAATTGCACGTTTTAAGACTTGAAGAATTCCCCTCGCCCCAACCTACCTCCTGTGGCCTTTCCTGGCCTCCCCCAAAGCAGAATTTTATCTGGAGTTTCAGTAAAGTGTACAATAACGATGATGAAAACGATTTAATAAGGTCACAGACATTATTCCCTAAGAAGGCCAATTGGTTTTAAGGTTTTTGTTTTGTTTTGTTTTTTCCTGATGTGAGACTAAATGGATCACTGGGTGTGTTATTAGGAATTTTGTTAAAACACTTAATAGCACGCCCTGTAATCTACCCAACTTCAGTGACTGACAAGGAGGCCCCGGGGACAGACAAGTCAGGAAGTGACTCCTTACATTCATTACACACATGCTAATTTTGTGATCTCCGATGTAATTTTGTTCCCTTTTCACCAGAAAGGGGGAAAATAATAATACATTTGCTATGCTGTGGCCAAAACACAAATTTATTTCCCCCGAGAGTTTTAATTACAGCATTTTGGAGAAGGCCCGGGTTGGAACTTGCAAGAGGAATAAACCACTTGACTGAAGGTCTACAAGTTAAGTGCACACCCAAGGGGCGCCATGAGGAAGAGGCGCGCACAGCAGGGACACTGTGCACCGCAGGTTCAGGCGAAAAAGCTATTACCCTGAGGGTCTTAGTTATTTAAACAACAAGCCGTGTGGGGGCATTTGCTCCTCGTTTGGGGCCTGGTCCTGATTATAAACGAGAGCTTTTAATTAAGATTAGCAAGACCCAATTCAGGCTATAATTTGGTCCTTTCCATAGCAAATGTCTATGAATACAAAGCAATTAAGATGAAATGAGTCGAGCATTTAAAGGGGATGAAATGGCCCTTCCTCACCCCGGCCTGCCCCTCTTCACCCCATCTTTCCCCTCAGTACAGAGAGCACAAACAGGCCCAACTAACGCAGACCAGTACAGGGCTGGCCCTGGCAGCTCCCTGAAGGCCTCTGCAGAAGGGATCTGGTGAGCTGGGGATGCACCGGCTTAGCTAAATGAAGGATTGGGGGGACAGAGTATGCAAAGGCCCTGGGGTAGGAAGGAGCTGGCAAGTTGGAACTAGAAAGATGGCAGTGATGCTGGGGTGTGGTTAGGGAGAGAAGGATAGAGCACGACAGCAGCTCAAAGTGGTCAGCTGAGTGCTGGGCAAGCTCGAGGGATGCCACCTCCTAGTTATATGATGGGTGATGCGCTTTGAGACCATCGCATTCACAGGGCCTGGCTCCGATGGGCTGGCGGCAGCAAGGGGGCGGTGGTGGGCAAAGGAAAGGGTTTCCTTCCACAGCCCCCTCCAAGACTCCATAGCTAGGAACTGTCCACTTTATTCACACAGGCTGGTGGGCTTGGTCCTCTGCTGGGGTCCCATGGCTGACCAGGGTTGGATCCAGGTTCTGCTGCTTCTCAGTCTGGAGTCCGGGCTAGAGACTGACCTCCCTGGGCTCACTTTCTCCAGGCTAACTCTGCTGCAGGTCTACACCAGCTGTCCTCAGACTAGTCCCTTCCTCTCTCAGGCCTGTTTCCTCACCTGTGAAGCCTTCAGAGTTTGGGAGGTGCTGGCTCTGGGCCCAGGCTTAAGTTAAGTCACATAGGTCATCGCAATGCAGTGTAACGAGTTCTGAAGGAGGGTGCCCACAGAGACAAACAGCTCACCTGTCTGGGGCAGCAGGGAAGGCTTCCTGGAAGAGGTGGCCATTGCAATCCAGCCCCCCAACCTTCCGCTCAACAGAAGCCTTTCATGCCCTGTGCCAGGCCTGGTGCTGGATTCTAGGGATTGGAGGTGAATAGGCCACAGATCCTGCCCTTGAGGGGCCCACATTCCAGGAGGACACACAGGGAAACATAAATGTACAGTGATCGGGCCAAAGTGGAGGTGTGTATGGGTCTGGGAGGTATGTATGGGTCTGGGAAGCGTTTATGGGTCTGGGGAGGTGTGAATGGGTCCAGGGAGGTGTGAATGGGTCCAGGGAGGTGTGTATGGGTCTGGGGAGGTGTGAATGGGTCTGGGAGGTGTGTATGGGTCTGGGAGGTGTGTATGGGTCCAGGGAGGTGTGAATGGGTCCAGGGAGGTGTGTATGGGTCTGGGAGGTGTGAATGGGTCTGGGAGGTGTGTATGGGTCTGGGAGGTGTGAATGTGTCTGGGAGGTGTGTATGGGTCGGGGAGGTGTGTATGGGCCTGGGGAGGTGTGTATGGGCCTGGGGAGGTGTGTATGGGTCCGGGGAGGCGTGTATGGGTCCGGGGAGGTGTGACTGGGTCTGGGGAAGTGTGAATAGTTGGGAGTTGTGTATGGGTGTGGGAGGTGTGTATGGGTCTGGGGAGGCGTGTATGGGTCTGGGAGGTGTGAATAGGTCTGGGGAGGTGTGATTGGGCCCTGAGAGGTGTGAATGGGTCTGGGGAGGTGTGTATGGGCCCGAGGAGGTGTGAATGGGTCTGGGGAGGTGTGTATGGTCCCAGGGAGGTGTGAATAGGTTGGGAGGTGTGTATGGGTCCGGGGAGGTGTGTATGGGTCTGGGGAGGCATGTATAGGTCTGGGAGGTGTTAATGGGTCTGGGGAGGCGTGTATGGGTCCGGGGAGGTGTGTATGGGTCTGGGGAGGCGTGTATGGGTCTGGGAGGTGTGAATGGGTCTGGGGAGGTGTGTATGGTCCCAGGGAGGTGTGTAGGGTCCCGGGGAGGTGTGTATGGGTCTGGAGAGGTGTGTATGGGCCTGGGGTGGTGTGAATAGGTCTGGGAGGTGTGCCTGGGTCTGATGTGGTCATCTGTAAAACACAGGGACTGCCCTGGACACCTGTTCATGTTCCTTCCAACTCTGCACATGCACAGATTTACCTCGAGCTACTGCAAATGCTGTCAGGATGCACACCATCAGGAAGACACTGAGTCACCCTCAGCCTTGCTCACAGCCGTTCCCACCAGTCCGAGGCACCTCAGCCTGAATAAGCAAGCCTCCTGCCATGCTGACTGCACGGGGCCCCACACTGCTTCCCGGACACAAGTGACTGCACACAGAGTGGCTCAGTCATCCCCGCACATCACGGGCCGCACGGCACGGCAAGATGGCCTTGAAGGTGTGCTCAGAAACCGTCCCAGCACGGGTGCGGGCTGGCTGCCTGGGGTGCTGGGTGTGCGAAAGGGATGGTCACAACCAGCAGAAGTTGCAAGGTTGACACAGTTAAGGGTTTAAGAGGCACAGTCAGCCCCACACAGAGCTTCCCAGACGCTGGATCCATTTCCCGTGAAGGACTGGGGAGACGTGGGAGCCACATGCTCCAGGCATGTCTGCAGAGAATCCGTCCTCTGTGCTTATCACAATAAGTAGTGCCGTCTACCAGATCTTAGGATAGGGTACTCATTTCCCCCAATCTCCTACGCCAGCCTCTGCCCAACCCCACACCAGCTCAGGACCTGCAGACAAAGAACCCGGGAGGGAAACGGCTTCCCCGAAGTGGGAGTGCTGTGATGGACTGGTGATGTCTGCGGCAGGACAGGGCAGCGTATTTCTGGCCCTGAAGGAGGTTTGGTGGAACAAAGGAAAGCCTTCTGTCACTTGTCATTTTATTGTACGTTCTCGGTAGATGGTCATCTGTGAATGGCACGCGTGTCTGTATGTCTCTATGGGGATATGAATATACGAATATGGTTTATCTGAATCATCAATGAACCAAAACCTCACATTTCCC
This sequence comes from Plecotus auritus, assembly GCF_963455305.1. Classification (NCBI taxonomy): domain Eukaryota; kingdom Metazoa; phylum Chordata; class Mammalia; order Chiroptera; family Vespertilionidae; genus Plecotus; species Plecotus auritus. The sequence continues at coordinate 224,313,771 of NC_137772.1, forward strand.
AGCCATTTTAGAATCTGGGGATTGCTGGAAGAAGACAAAGCCTCACCCATTTTCATATGCTGAACAACATTATGATTATCAGCTTGATCATGGTATCATCATCATCATCCCACAACCATCGTTACCATCATCAGCATCCTCATCCTCATCTTCAACATCACTATCATCACATCATCAACAACTTCATCCTCCTCATTATCATCATCTTCATCCTCATCCTCATCCTCATCTTCATCCTTCTCACATCATCATCACTATCATCATCCTCATCTTCATCCTCCTCACTGTCATAATCAACACTATCGTCATCATCTTCCTCATCATCCTCATCTTCTTCATCCTCACTGACATCATCACTATCATCATCTTCCTCATCTTCACCCTCCTCACTGTCATCATCATCACTAACATCATATCCTCCTCATCTTCATCCTCCTCCTCATCTTCATCCTCCTCATCTTCATCCTCCTCACTGTCACCATCACTATAATCCTCCTCCTCATCTTCATCCTCCTCACTGTCATCAACACTGTAATCATCATCATCATCAACATCTTCATCCTCCTCACTGTCATCATCACTACAATCATCATCATCATCATCTTCATCCTCCTCACTGTCATCAACACTGTAATCATCCTCCTCATCTTCATCCTCCTCACTGTCATCAACACTACAATCATCATCATCATCTTCATCCTCCTCACTGTCATCATCACTATAATCATCATCATCATCTTCATCCTCCTCACTGTCATCATCACCATAATCATCATCATCATCTTCATCCTCCTCACTGTCATCATCACTACAATCATCATCATCATCTTCATCCTCCTCACTGTCATCATCACTATAATCATCATCATCATCTTCATCCTCCTCACTGTCATCAACACTACAATCATCATCATCATCTTCATCCTCCTCCTCCTCTTCATCCTCCTCTGTCATCAACATCACTATCATCATCATCCTCATCCTCATTATCATCCTTATCCTCCTTATCTTCATCCTCCTTATCTTCATCCTCCTCCTCCTCCTTACCAACGTCCTCCTCCTCAGCACGCTCCTCCTCCTCCTCATCTTCCTCATCGTTATTATCAACATCCTCCTCACCGTCAACATCACCATCATCCTCATTAACATATCCATCCCATCAGCACCATCACCAGCACCTCGGTAACAGCAGCTGAAATGTTTATAGAGTGTGTCCTATGTGCCAGGTTATGCTCACATCCTTTATACGCATTAACTCATTCAATCCTTACACTATCTCCATGAAGTCGGTACTTTTCTTATCTCTATTTTACAGACTTACAGAGGTTAAATAGCTTGTCCCTGCTTTAACCACGACCTGCGGTGGGGGTATTTTGGGCCCATCTAGCCAAAGGAGAAACTGAGGCTCAGGAGGGAAATGACTACCTAAACCTTCCCATCAGAGGTGGGTGGCAGCCCAGGGCCAGACCCACCCCTGCTGCGCTCTCTCATTAGGCAGAGAGAGCCTTCATGAACCCAGCACCCACACTTCCCATGGGCCCTCGCATCTCTCCAGGCATCTTTCAGGTGGCTCATCTAACGTGAACTCCAGTCTCGGCAGAAGAGAGCCAGCTCAGACTAAATGTACTCTGCACACCTGCAAGTGCCAGGCCTGCCCGCAGAGCTGGAACCTGGGGGCAAACCCAAGAGACTCAGCAGCTGAGGAGCTCACTGTGAGCCCAAGTTCCCACACCGAGCCCATGGCAGACCCTCGAGAAATGAGCTCATAGTTTAGTGGGGGAGCAAGACACGTCGTTACAATCCAGAGTCAGAAGTGCCATGATGGAGGCTAGCCCAGGGAGCTGAGTAGGTACTATAGCAACTGTGTGTGTGTGTGTGTGTGTGTGTGTGTGTGTGTGTGTGTGTGTAGTGGAGGCATCAGCGAGGGCTTCCTGGAGGAGACAAATCTAAAACATGATGAGAAATTAGCCAGAACACAAAGGTGGAAAAGGACCTCCAGGCGAGGGAAAGCCTGGCGTGTGTCTGTGTGGCCGGGACGTGTGTTATACGGTACTTCAGGAAGTGAGGGGCCGAGGCCGGAGCCAGGCTGGAGAAAGGGAGGCCCCTGGCAATTTGTGGCACACAGTCACAGCCTCCTCTCTCATCTGCACACCGAGGATGTTGGCTCATCGAGCAGCGAGTGTGACCCCCACCCGTGCTCAAGCTGAAGCTGGACGCTGGGACGTGTCAGGGAAACAGGTAGGCGACCAAGCGTGGGCCTCCTGGCAGGGCTGGCAGGAAGGGACCTAAGACCTGGGCTGGAGAGGACAAGCTAAGTGAGTGGCTGGAACGGGCAGAGATGGGGTCACCCTCAACTCTCCCTTGCCAGAGCGCTGGGCCTGAAGTGGGGAGCAGAGGGTCAGAAAACGGCGACACAGAGCCACACACGTGCCA